>NC_051191.1:81616455-82293651 GCF_015220075.1 Falco rusticolus
CTTTAAGGTCATTCAAGCATTAGGAATTTCAGAGGTAATTTAAAAAAAAATAAATTTTTTCTAATAACAGAGGTACATGATTTTGGATCCGTGCAGTTACTATATATTCTTTCATTCCTATACTAGCTTTATTGAAATATTTGGGACACCTGTTACCTTATTTAACACTTTTTGGCAAATTAATACCTGAATCTGTTAAAGCTTCACCAGGATATATTTTTCTTTATTTTTCCAACCTTTTATTAAGTTCTTATGTTAACCTTTAAGATAAGGTTGCTTAGAGGTGAGGTTGCGGTGCAATGTAACCTTTTCATTGAAGCAGCCTTACCTAATAGCTTAACATAGGGTTACAGTGTCTTGCAGCTCAGGAGATCTAGCCTTTATTTTCTGTTGCTAAGTAGTTCATGACCTTGCATAAGTAATTTTATGTCTCTGTGACTTACTTGCTATATCTATAAAATTAAATGATGTTCATCTCTAATAACATGCTGTAAAATTTACTAATAGAAAGTGCAGTATAAGAGATGGCACTACTTTTGTGGTGGCTGTGATGGCCTAAGGGTAAAAGAGAATGAATGCTTGTAGTACAAAGTAGGATCTTTTCAGATCAGCTGATTTAGCTGGAAAAGATTTTACTTGCACAGCACCTTCTACAGGACCCACTGTTTCTTGTCTCTACATATTGGGTCACGTTATACTTCCAGGGAAACTGAGTCAGACCTTGGGCAATTCCACTGACTGCAGATAAAATGCTCCAATTTTTTCTTTATAAAACAACAGCTTTGGTTGCCCTTATTTTCCTTTCCTTAACAGAGTGGCCACAATTTTAAGACCTGTACTATTTCTACTGGGTTCAAAGTATTCCATAAAATTTATGGTAGGTTTCACATCTTAAAAAGCAGCTTTTTGGAGCCAGCAGTGTGCCCTTACAGCACCACTGTACTCTTTTATTTGTTAATTTTTGCATTCAATAGATGTGCGTGCACAACAACATAGTCTACTCCATTGGGACAACCTGGGAAGATGGTTGCAGGGAATGCTCTTGCACTAGTATGAGGGATGATGTTACAGGACTTCAGATGATGGAGTGTCATGACAAAGCATGTAACTCGTTCTGCTCTCGGGTGAGTAACATTTAAACCAGTACCTTAGCCAGCAGAGCCCTGATGGGGATCTGAAATGATTAGTTTTAAACCTGTGTGTTTAGAGAAACCTGAGAAAAATAGAAAATAAGTGTTGTAGCAACGAATTATCTTGGGAACAGAGTCTAAGAGGGCCTGAGCATTACTGACTTTATATTAGGGTTATTGTTTTAGGATTATATATCCTGCTGCCAAGGAAATCAGTGACAAGTTTATTTTATATTTAAATAAAAGAACTGCATCCTGAAGTATCTATCATTTACACCACTTGCACAATAAATACTCATGGTGTCTGAAGTTCAATTTCAAATGACTCGTAGCTGAAGTTCGCTTTCTGAAGAGTTTCAGATTCATCTATTGCTCAGCACTGCCCATTACAGCAGTAATAACACCACATGCTGTGGCCTTTATTATGCTCAGACATCTGCTAGATGCTATAAAATTATGTGGTCTACTTTTGGAAGCCCACAAAGGAAGTATGAACTGCTTTATTATATTGACATAGCTGGTCCGGTAGGAGACGACAGATACTTGGTACTAAAAGTTGGTAGAAGAATTCTAAAAGGGTCAAAGGAATTTGGTTAAAAGTCAGCAAGACTTGCCATGTCATAGATTGGAAGACTTTGACAATAAAATGATTTGTGCAAAGAAAAGTTCAAAATGGTTTTTATACTTTAAACTACCCAATTTACATCCCTAACATTCCTCACCCTAGCATAATGTGGAGATCAAGGAAGTAAAAAATCACTGTAAAATTAAATGTGGTGCCCTAGAGCTGCGTTTTACTCTGGTATCTAGTACCTTGTACCCATAGTCCCTGAGCCTTCTCATGTCCTTGCTTTGTGAGGTTAACGTGGTTGGGTCAGTCAGTGAGGACAGTGGAAATACACAGCTTGGGTCTGCAGAAAAAGCAGGTGGCAGATGATGTTGCCCAGCCAAATGCTGACAACCCACACTCCTTGCCAACTGCCATGGCCGGAGAAGTTGTGTTGCAAATATCAAAAACATTTTGCCACTTTTTAAAGCTTTCAGTATATACATGGATTAACTGAGATAGTTCTTCATGGTATTAGCCAATTCCATTCAGGAAAAGACACATCTGACTTGAAGCATCTCCTCCTTATTCTGTGGTCTGGTATGTTCACGATCTGCAAGTTGAGTAAGCTGCACGGGACACAAGGTCCATGTCGAGCAACCAGATGTGGCTGTCTGGGACTCAGAATATTCTCTGCAGGCCTTTTGCTGACCCATGAATTTTCCCCATGGGTTTAATCTTCCCTGAACCGTGAAGTGAAGCCCAGAATAAGCTAATTTGGTTTTTTGCCTCAGTGAAGAAGCAAAGATGAACTAGTTAATGCTATTCAGATTTCCAAGTTGCTTTTTAAATGTTCATGTTGGGCTATATATTGCATTAGGCCACACAAAATTCAAACAGTTGGCTAAGCACCAAGCATTTCCAAATATGTCTTGTATTATCAGTGCTTTCAGTGGTCCTGTAGCTGATAAAAGTCTGCATGTTGGCCTGTGACTCAACAGACTGCCCTGGTGTCATTAGAGGTGACCAGCTGGAATTTGTCAGTGGGAAGTGCAAAGAAGGGCATACTACAGCAATAACTGCAAAACCTTTAACTATCTGAAGGGACAGGTGCTCCTTCTGTGTTTGATTCACTAGGCTGACTGGGATGCTGCTGTGATGTTCTGGGTTATCTAGTGCTGCATGTGAGACAAAATTCACTTGGTTTTCTTCTGCTTCGGGAGTAGGTTTTTTCCTTCTTGCTGGAAATACAGTGAATCTCCAAACAAATATGGCATACACATTTCCCTCCTCTGCCAAGTCTCCAAATCTTTGCAGCCCATTTCCCACTGTTATTCCCAAACCTTTTAACCAGTTTTAAGAAGTCTGCTTTTTTTTTTTTTTTTTTTTTTTTTTTTTTGTGAGTCCCTTTGGTGCAGTTGCATTCAGAACAGAGGCTAAGAAAAATCGACACAATATGTGTTCTTCATCCTTGCTTTTGTTCAGTTACATTTGGAAGAAAGCTCTTCATTAGCAAACCTTGTATATACAGCTATGAGAAGTTAGAGCTGTTCCTTTTGCTTTTGGAAAGACGTCATTAATAATGTGCCTGGGAGTCAAAGACTGACCATGGGCATAGAGCATATATGTGCCTTACCTCATGGCTGAATTAATGTTGCTGTAGGAACCCTACACTGCCTGACTTGTTTTAAATTCTTATTTGAATTTACACTAACATGTATTTTAAAACAGTAAATCATGCACTGAAATTTGACTATATTAACCAAAGCAAAACCCCCAATCCATTACAAAATTACAAAATCCAGCTAGTGCTCTTTCTGCAAAGTAAGGTTTGGTGAGAAAGCTTGAGGATGCTCAATGCAGTGAAAACCATGAGCGCAGATGTGAGAGCTTTCAGCTGTTGCAAGACAATTCCTTCAATTTCCATTTATAGAAGGGACTTGTTTCTAGTATGGCAATTACTATGAAATTACTATGAATTACTATGAAATAAGAGATCTAAAGTATCTGGCTGTGTTTTGGTTGATAGCCATAGCTTCATCAATAATTTATTATTCTAATAAAGTATTATTAATGCTAAGCTGCAGTTTCTTGGCAAATCGGCTGTAACCATTGCAGTGTCAAAAACCTTTCTTTAAAACAAACAAAACAGCCTTGGTGGAAGCCATGCCAGTTCTTTTTGGGAATCTGCCATTTCTTCTGCTCATTTAATGGTTATCAGAGTTGTACAACCAAAACCATAGCTGTTGGAGAACCTGGAGAGCTCAATTTTTTTTTTTCCTCTGCTTATTCCTGATTCAGTGGATATACATATTAAGGACTAAAGAAGTTCTGTTATCCGGTTTGAATTGGCCTTAAAGCTTATTTTTCAGTTTAGATTGGATGTCATTGAAAGTCGTATTGACATTAAAGACATGCTTTAATCATCGATCATTACTAAGATGATGTCCAAACTCTCTGCTGCTCAGGGTTATTAATTCCATTGCCTGGTCCTAAAGTTGTGCAGTATCATTGTTGTCTATGTCAGCTGACTGCTGGGAAAACAGCTTACAGGTTTTTATCTAGCTACACAAAAAGAGAGAAAAAACCCCAAAGTAATGAATATACTAACTCCTTCACCCTGATGAATGAATGGTGCTACTGTTCTCCTGAGTATGATAAAACTAAACTCAAATTGTATCTGTAGTTTTAGCAAGAAACGATATGGAAAAAGAGTGGATGTTTCATTGAAATGAACCAATCCCACAGTTCTCTAAGGAGGTTATAACAGCAAACACAGACTTCTCACTAGCAAACCAGGTGTGGATTTGCTTCATTGTATGCCATAGTCCCCTCACTTTTTCTGTACTATCTTTCCCTTACCAAAGTTGTGAGAAAGCAAGCAGGTGATTGCTGCAGTTATTGCATGTGCCACAGGGAGGAGTGACGGCAGTGAAATTATTTCTCTGAGAGTGTATCAGACTACATCCCTTCAGAGAGTCATGGTGATAAACAGGGTAACAGCTTTTAAAGCACCTTAAGATCAGTAGTAGTGAAGGAAGCACTTGCTTTGCTTAATTTCTGTCAGTGTTCTTGGAGTTAGGCACTTTGTAAGTGCTATAAAGGAGTGTGATTTAAAGTACTGGATAATTTAAAGTATTAGATGATTATGAGAAGAACGAAGCATAATTTTCTGGCATAAGTGTTTAAGACAAAGCCATTTGGCTAAGTGTGTGTAAATTAGTTATGTTAGATTTTCAAACCTCTTGATTAATTAAATTAAAATAAAGAACATTTGTAGCCTATGTGCAAAGGCATAGTGAATTATGGTTGTAATAGATTCTGACTACAAAAGCTGTGGCTTTAATCTTCAATATTTCAAATGGATATTTTCCTTTGAAGTAGCATGTAATGCATGGTAGTAAGTGGCTTAGTAATCTATATTAAGGGGGTCAAAGAAACTAAAGTAAAAGGAAGAATGTTGTTTGGATATTAAATGTTCAGGATCTCATTTAAAAACTGTGAAAGTCTTGTTGGGAGGTAATTTCAAACATAGTACTTGCACTTTAAGCATAATTTTTTATGGAAATTAGGAAATGATACTTTAATGTTCTAGAGACTTGCAAACAGAGAATTCAGTCCTCTCCTGGGGTAAATGAATGCAGCTCCAGGGAAATCTCTAGAATTGTGCTGATTCTTCACCACTGAAGATTTTGCTTTCATCATTTCAAGTTGATTTATATCGTTCCTACTGGGTTTTCCTCAGTCTACTCTTGTAATTTTCATTCTCTTTGGTTCCTCCTACCCTCTCTAGGTACTGTCACCTCAATATGTATAAGGCAGATACTGAAGCCTTCTTAAGAATACTACATTGAGGAATGATTTCTGTCCTTTCTTGCTTGCTTTGTGGCCAAAAGGCAGCTGACAGAATTTTCTGGCCAAAACCTTAGCACCTGTGAAAAGATGAACTACGTATCCTGAGAAACCCTAAAACAAAAGAGGGAGTGCACAAATATGCCAAGCCATAGTCTGTGTGGATCCCTCTAGTAGCCTTGAGTAGGCAATGAAAAATGTGCATTCTCTGAATGCTACAGAATTAATCTGCATTCCTCTTTTGTTTGTCACAAGCTAAGCTCCAGTTCAAAAGCACACAAAATCCATCCCCCCGCAAAGGTCTTAATCCATATGCTTTCACCCTCTGCACGGGAGATGAGCTTTATCTCTGCATTTGTGTTTGATTAAACAGCCTGATCTGGCAGCATAACTGAGCACTTGTTAGGTTCTCTGTCACAGCTGCTGATTATCGCTCTCAAGTCACCCACATGCACCTGTTCAAATGCAAGGGCTGCCTTGTGTTGCCTTATCCCTTACCTCCCAGGGCATTTTTTTAGTCCTGAGGACAGCAATCTGCCTTTCAGTTTGATGGGCAGTCGTACACTTACTGAGGGCTTCTGAATTTTAATTCCCTGTTTGAAGTCTGTGCTTGGGGAAAAAAAAATAAATAAAAAAGTCATCACAACGTGGAGGAGAATAAAGCAGCGGATCCAGTCCAATAAAAGTAGGGAACAACAGAATATTGACTGTAAGTGGATCCTTGAACAAACTATGGCAAACACTGGCATCTCTATATGCCAGAAAATGAAAAACAATGAAAGAAGAGATGGATACTGCTTACTCTGCCTAGTTCAGTCTAATGTTAACCTTCAACAGCACAGTATACGAGACTTGTCAGATGTTCATGTTCATAGATGGTACAGCTCAGGAATAATCCCGGTAACATATACTCTTTGTACATAAGTCATCTAACTGGGACACCCCCACCTCGTCAGCCTCAAAATGAACACTACATTATCCTTTTCTTAGATGCAACCTTAAAAATGACCACCTTTAGAATTAAACGTAAAGCTTTTTTTTTTTTTTTTTCCTCTGGACCCAAATTTCCATGGTGTAAGGTAAAAAGAAGGTGCGTTTTCTGATGGTGAAATGTTTGCCGTGCTGTGAAGTATCTGTGACAGCAGGCAATCACTGTTGGCCTTACTGCTCAAGTACAGATGGGTGGTCGGCTTTTTGAGGAGCTTGTAGACTACTGCAGTCTGCAGGTTTGTTTTCTGAGATGGGTTTGTAGTCTGTGGTGGTTCAGGGGTTGTGTTAGGAGAATCTCAGCAGGTGCTGAGGTCAGGAGCTGTGATCTCCAGTGTTTCTTCCCCTTAGGAGTCAGAGCCCCCATACTGTGAACGCACTAAGCACCAAACGGGCCACACAGGCAGGTTGAACTGTTCAAAACCAACATCTTTGTCAGTGCCTTAGGGGTGCAAATCACCCCTGGAGTCTGCCGCATAGCACCTTTTTGTTTGCACTTTAGCGGGCTGTGTTCAAACCAACTTAGTGAAATCCGAGTTCTGCAGCTGGATTTTGCTTTATTCTGGGCATAAAAACCTCATGGAGTTTTACTTCTCTGAGTTTGCCGCAGAAATAAGTTGTATCCCATATTTCAGATACTTCAGATATGTATTTAGCAGATAAAAGTCATATAAAATGAAATGCTCAATGGCACAACTTTTTCTGCAAAGCTAGGTCAAACTCTGGTATTACATTTTATGACATTATACAAAATGCACTTCCATATGAAAGTCTGCTGATTATCAAGGTTTGCTAATGTGCTTCATATTGCGAATCAAGGACAGTTCATGAAGGGGGAGGGAACATTTGGGAATACTTCAGCATTTCAGTTCAAAGGGGCTGACCAGAATAAAGTGATGCTTATTTTCATGGACATTTTTCACATGAACAATATTTTCTTTGACAGAACATCTTTCCTTCAACTCTGTATTGAAATCAGAGTTACATTTTTACATTTTGCCCCTTAGAGACTGCCTAGCTATTAAACGTGGAATATATTATTTCTAAATTTGATTACAGCTCCTTGCTTTCAGTTAGATATTCCAGTGGTTGAATATTTGGCTAGTTGCTTCAGGAGATGGAAAGATGAAATGTTCAGTCAAAACTGGTCCCTGGACTACTTGTCTGACCAGCCCTTCCCTCTGTTTCAGCACAGGGCAGTCAGGTGTCTGAATGTGCTCAGGCTGAATCCTCAGGGGTGGAAAGGGGACATGTTAGTGCTGATTAACATCCAAGATGCTCCTAGAATTTCTTTTTCTGCTGTAAAATAGTATTTTATATATCTCTCTCTTAATGATTTTTAAAATACCCAATAAAAGTTCTCATAATTATGTATGACTCATATATGAAAAGAGAGGCCATTTGAGGTACTGATTTTTTAAAAACTGTATTCTTAACATTCACATACAGTTTTCTCTCAAAATCTACCAAATAGCAGCAATTTTGATAATCACCCTTGGAAGTGGATGTACTTCTTCCTTTTGCACTCTGTAGGGCCATATTATTGGAAAGACTTGGTCTTTACAACGTGCTAATGCATGAAAGAAAATGCTGGCATACAATAAACTGACATTTGGAAATGACTGCTGCTAAATGCTGTTGACATAGCTCAGGGTCGTCTGAAAGCATTTCTCTTTTACCTCTTCCCTTTCCATTTCTGCCTGTTTATGTCATTGGTTTTTTCTGTCTTGTGGCATATCTCTGTGCTCTTACGTATTTGAGCAGATCCTAGCAAAAGGAATATCTTTCAGGGTGATTTTTTTTTTTATTATTATTATTAGGCACCTTCAGCCTTTTCTGTGCTCAAGAAGTGGTGCTCCATACCGTGCTAGAGAAGCTGATACCCTCAAAAGGCCCATTAGTTGATTGGCATGACCTGAGCAAGGATATTACCTAGTTAGTCCATGTAGCTGAAGTGAATATGTCTTCAAAATATATATTAAGCAGTAACTAATGAGATAAGAATTTCTGCTCCTAATGTTGCATGCATTTTAATTTATTTTTTCTGACAGGTGATGTTAACCATTTAACAGGATGCTGAGCTGGGTGGACCACTTGTTTGTTCTGTAATAGCAGCACATGGCCTTAAAATTCTGTTTTCAAACTCCCCTTTATGTAAATAGTTGCTAATATTAAACATTTATCCCGGTGCTTTCTTTGAGGATTAATCTCCTCATTTGTATCATATTCCTGGATCAGTCAGTCCTTTTCTTTTCTTCT
Source organism: Falco rusticolus (assembly GCF_015220075.1). NCBI lineage: Eukaryota > Metazoa > Chordata > Aves > Falconiformes > Falconidae > Falco > Falco rusticolus. The sequence continues at coordinate 81,625,231 of NC_051191.1, forward strand.
ACAGGGTTACAAGTATATTGTCCAAGAAGGGGAGTGTTGTGGGAAATGCCAGAAGACTGCCTGTGAAGAGCAACTGTTCTGGTCTCGGGGTGATGCAGACTCTCGTTTGCATGAGGTGAGGTGGTGGTAGCGTGGACCCTTCCTCTTCTAGCAGAAGTTCCCTGAAATTATTTTGTTCTCCGTGGAAGGAGGTGAAGAAAATGTGAGCTGTTTCTTCTGTACATCAAACAGTGCTGAAAAACAATGTTTTCTGGGGCATGTGACTTACTTGGTCCTAACAAGAAAATCCTCCACACTGTTTTTGGGCTCTAAGGAAGCAATATTTTTGTGTAAAATTATTAATTTCACAAATGGTAGCTCAAAAGAATGTCGATAGGGCAAGATGCTTCTCTGGCAGTAGGCTATTTGTTTAAATTATCCCAATTAATTTGTATTATTGTATGAGGAGCAGGTAGACAGGGTAGTGGATTACTTGAATTTCATAGTTCTATTCAGATAGGATATCCTATTTGGTATACACTGACATATTAGGAAGTAAAGAGGATAATAATATTAATTATTCTGTGACTGCAAGATTGCTGCATGTCAGATCAGACCACCATGGTCCAGGCCACATTTGTTTTCTGTTCAAAATATCAATTTATTTTCAGCAGTGTGCCTCTTCCCTTAGGATTCAAAGACCCAATGGGAAATGAGTGCATGCAATAACCATTTAAAATGCACTGCAGATACCTTACCGTTTGGGAAAGCTATATGAATATTTGTTTCTTTTCTTGCCTATGTTTTTAATTCCTTCAGGCTGCTTGCTTTGTTCTTTCCCTAACCCAACCACCCCTGGCAAGTCTTTGCATGCACTAGTAGCATTAAATTGCTTAATCCTATGCAGAGCTTTGGATTCAACAAAGGCAGGAAAAGTAAGTTAAATATGTTTAAAATAATACACCTTTTCCCCATCTTTTCTTCTCTAAGTGTTGTGCTTTATGATGTGTCTGCATTTTCATATTTTGTTCACATATTTAGTATTTTTAATTGCTTCTTTTACAAAAGCAGTCTGCTTTTTTTTTTTAAAAAAAAAATCTTAATGTATCATTTTGCAGCTTTGCCCCTTCCCTGATTTTACCAAGAGCATGTCTTAATGTGGATCAATATTCTTCTCTGCTTCATAAAACAAGCCTGCAGAAGGCCTATTTTAATGTCGCACTGTATCTTACTGATTTCTGTTGTCCTAATGGAGTAATAGATCCTTGTACTCTGGGGTCTTTTTCTTGCTATGTCGTTTTTCAACTCTCCTGTCAGTAACAAAGAAGTAAATATGTAACACGTGAGAGAAAAGTATTCCCTAATTTTCTGAGCAAAGATGTTTGAATTTACTGGAGCTGGGGATCTGATTTTCACTTTCACTGTTCTTGAAGTGCATTCGAAGAGTGTTCACAGTGGAAGAAGCATACAGCTTCAAAGCAGTGATCAGCTCCTCCCAGTGCTGAACTGTGACAGCATCTTCTTTCTGGCCTGTGGTGATACTTCCCATAATAGCTCCTGAAGTTCCTGCCTTGTCTGCCCCACGGGTGATTGTAATCAGTAAGGCTGTCAACAGAATCTGGTCACTTCTACATCTGCAAGCAAGTATTTCCAGGTCTGGAGCCTATTGCCAAAGCCTCCTTTGGGCTTAGCAGAGCTGGTGTGCAGCAGGTTCCTGCAGAAAGAGGGCCAGCTTGGCTACAGTGCAATGCAGTGCAGCCAGCGGCTGGGTAACAAACGTAGATTTAAATCCACTTAAGAGTGCTTTTTCTTTTTCACATGCTATTTCATCTGCCCCTTTATTTTTCACTTAAGGAAACTTCTGTAACTCCTACACTTCACAAACCAAGCAGCAGACTGTTCTATAAACTGATTGTAGCTGTCAGGATTTTAGGAGAATTGGGTGACAGACTGTTCCTCATGCAGTAAATGTGCTCTTTGCAAACCAGCATGTTGACTGTGATGGTCTTCCATCTATCCAGTGGCACAAATACAGCTGCCTATATTTAATCCTTTTACAATTTCCCATCAGGTTGGCACAGAGTGGCGATCCCCCTTCAACCGTTGTGTTATCAATGAGTGTGTCCGGGTGAACAATGAGGTTTTTGTACAGCAAAAGAATGTTTCTTGCTCTCAAATGGATGTGCCTGACTGTCCAGAGGGTACTGAACTACGTTGTGACCAAATAATAGACTGCTGTCCTTCCTGCAGATGTGGTAAGCTTTGGTGTATGACAAATGGAATCACTAGAGAATGAATCATCTCATGTGTTGATCTCCTGCCTCTTAACAGCAATTTCAAAAGTGTATGTTATGCAAGCATAGTACTTCTTTAAGCTCTCCTTATAATTTAGACATTTAGTACAATAGATCCTGCTGCTATTACTTTCTCTTTCCAACTGATGTTCACTGTCTCCTCTTGAACTACTTACTGTTGAAGGTATTTTGCATTGCTTCAAAGAGGCATACCAGGCTATGTTTCTACAGCTCTAGCCTGCATTGTTAAACATTTACAAGGGGTCTTGATATGTTTCTGGCCTAGGAAGATTCAGCGCTCTCCTCAGTGCCTGCTATGAACTTGGAGTTTGCATGCAGCCTTGATGTCTTCTGAATGTCTCTAAGCATTGTGGCTGTGGCCATTTCCTAGCATAGGCCTGGGGCAAAAGTCCAGATCAGGAGATTTGGCTAATTGGCCTCAGTCTGGGAAGACTCCGAGTCATGTTTAATTGGCAAGTATATATGCAACAACAGGGTGAGGAGCTAGCAGTGGGAGAGAAGGGGAAATACACGCTGTAAGTTGCAGAAAAACTGAATGCATCTTCTGAGAGTGTGAGGCTTGGAGGGGAAGATTTCTGTTGTGCTATGTACTTGTTAAAAAACAGCTCAGCAAGAAATATTTAGAGGTGGAATTCAGGATAACTGAGAAATTGCTGCCTTTCAAGGTATAATGTAAGACGGCTCAATTATGCCTCTTTACAGTGAACTAGGTCTAAATGTCCTCAGTTGGGACTCTAATAAGTCAAAAAGCATACCTGTGGTTTATTATCTCTTGGTAATGTCATGATAATGATAATGCTAAAAGGAATATTATTTTTTTTTCAGTACCCCTGGATGGTTGTCCTTTGAATGGTACTGTTATTGGGGTAAGACACACTTCCTTTTATTTGCTGTGATGGCAAGACATTTAAATATATGAATGAGCTTTTGAAGGACACAAACTTGCCAGAATACACATAAGCATATAGGGCAGCTTTGTTCAGATAGAATCTCTGCAAGTGAGACCTTAGGGTAAAGGCAATGACAAAGGGGACAGCGTGTGTATGTCCAATTCATGACCCTGACACTTTCTATATGACAATGAATATCTTTGCAAAATGGGGACCGTAATGTTTCCTTATCTTGAAAGGATGCTTGAGAAAAGTGCTTAGAAACTGTAGTAACCTGTGTTGTGTAATGACTTGCAGGCTACCAAACACACAGGAAACTATCTGCAAGGGATAATCTCAAAAATGATCCTTGCCCACTTTGGGGAAGCAAAAACTTCCCGTATTCTACCTAGAGGATAAGGCAGATTAAAAAAGGATGGAGACTCTTGCTCCACCTGTGTGGAAGGAGCGGTATCCCTCCTTGGCTATTAGCAGGAACAGGAAAGCTGAGCTTCCTCACTGTTTGACCTCTTTTCCCTTTCAAGATCCCTGCTGATATGCCCTCAGAGGAAATTTTTTCTCAACTGCATATTTAATGGATAGATTAAGATATGTTTAACCCAGCCCATGACAGTGGGAATGATGGGAGTTAAGCATCTGATCTCATTTATGCCGAATTTATCTTTGGAGAGCTCTGTCAATTGTCCATTGTTTCCCTAAATCCATATTCTGGCAGCACCTCTGGTGTCAAAGAGCTCTGAATATTCTCATCATCCCCCAGGGAAACAGGTCCTCTTTAGTCATTTAACCTAACTTTTAACCTATGTATTCCTGCACTGTCAACGTATGCCTGTCTTTTTCCTTTATTTGAAAGGTATATTTACCCAAATCTATTTAGATTTTTGAGGTATGGCAGAAAGAACCTTTCTCCATCTATTTCTTCTGGTTTGATGGGGTTTTGATAGGCAATAGACATAAGTTTATCCGTTTGTTAGAGCTAAAGCCCTGTCATCAAGCATCCATCATTCTGTGTGGGGATTACTTCCCTGTAGAATTAAATCCAAGGAATAACTTTGCCTTTCTTGTCAGAACACTGGGAGAAGGGTTTTAAAGTGGTAAAATCTGAAATAATCTGCTTTCTCTTTGATTCGTCTGTTTGTCTCCTCTAGGGTATATTGTCAAAACTAGTTGTGGCATTTTCTAAAGCCCATACTTGTAGGAAATGTCATGCAGTATAGCAACTGCTAGCTCCTGCCACCTTCTGTTATATAGGATCTGCATGTGTGTATATATACATATTCTGTTAAAAAAGAAGTTGCATGCTGTTCTTTCATGAACAACTAATTTTTTTCTCTTCCAACAAAATGTTTACCTGATCTGTAAAGTCAAGTCTTTCTTCTGCTTTCAAGCGTTTTAAAATACTTCAGAACACTTTGAAAAATTAAGCATCAGAAAATTCTGAAACAAAATGTCATGTTGAGAGCAAAATGAGAAGTATCAGTTTTTTGAAGACTTAAAATATTTCAGCTTTTACAAAAGTGAAAAAAAAATCTGATCTTAACAAAATTTTCCAAAATTGGTATAATTCATGAAGTGTTTCAGCTGACATTTTGAAACTACATTTTTGACTCATTCTTATTTGCTATTTGGCTATCCATTAAAGCTGTCTCCTCAACTGCTTTTCTTTTCTTCTCTTTTAGCACAGCTTTTAAAATGTATTATTGTTCTTCCTGACAATTGGCTGCCTTATCAAACGCTGCCTGTGCAAGATTTTGGGGTGTAGGTAGGCCCCAGCTGTTACATTACTTCTGTGCTCTTGCTGGCGCAAATTTCAAGCGTTACTGAAGTTTGCATTCAACAACGCAGTTAGCAAAATACTTTCTCAGGATGGAGAGTGTGAAATTCGAGTTGAGATATAATCTTGGAAGATTTCTAAATGAAGTGGCCGTTTTAAGTAAAATAATAAAATAAAATTAGAGCTTATATTAAAATGTTTTAAATTAAACTAGCTTCATTTAATGACATTGTAAGCTAATTAACTATATGTCTGAAGGCTTTTGAGCAGCTGGCATTACTACAGCTTTGTCTTACACTATTCTCTGCTTCAATGACTGTTCCAGAGTTCTGGTCAGGAAGGAAGATGTGATGTCCACAGAAGTTTATACTTCCTGGATTTCAAAACCTTTATTCTGGGTCTTTTAAGAATAGGTTTCAAGTTTCATTTTATATCAAGGGAAAACTTTGCTCCATTAACTCATTCACTGAATAGTTCCAAGTTTTGAGTCTTTTACTGCAGTTCTGTTAACTGACTGTGTCCTTAATCCCTTTACATTTTTGCCTTGTATCTGGTTACCAATATTATATTCCAGTAATTTGGTGTATTGCATTCATTCTGCTGTTCTTAACAATGCTGTGGGCTTTAACTGCAGACTTCCAAGCAGGTGGCTGTATTTACCAAAAGGATTATCTATATCACTCATCTGTTTTCCCAGGCTTTTACTGAGTGGCATTTTTGAAGGAGATCTGAGTAGATTTGGGCTTTATGCAGGTTATTTTGGTTGCACGGACTAACACTGGGTTAGCAGATGTTGACATTTCAGTCTTAAGTGAGCCAAGAAAACATGTGATATGTGTATTATATAAAGTGAAAAAGATGTATCAATCCATTATTTCATTCAGATCTGTCATGCCAAGCTGTGCTTATTCACAGAAAGCCATTGTTAAAGCCATTTGCATGCTGATCCCTTTAAATACATTAAATAAATATCATAGAACTAAGCTGTGATGCAAACTTCGGATCAAGGTAAAACCTTCTCCCAAAACTTCAAGGCACTTGTGTGTGAAGATTTTGTTTCAACATGTCTCTAGTAAGCCCTATGTTCCTGCCCATAACAGTGATTTTAATATAAACTCAACTTTATCTATCTTTTTTTTTTTTTTGTATTCAATTGGAATGTTAGAACTATTAAAAGATCCACTGAGGATATCAATCGTAATATCAGTTGTGGCTTTATAGACCCCTTCTTCATGATGCGAAAGCCTAGAGCTACTGAGGCATTCTGTGATAAGGATTTACTTCTAGAGGGCCTGAATTAAGTATAATTGTGAGAGTAAAGAGAACAAATCCAAATATATTTTGAAACAGGTCAACATGACGAGGACATCTTGCAGATTTGCAAGGCTTTTGTGTGTATTTGCACATATGTATGTGGAGCTACTAACCAGTAGAGCAATACCAGTGTCAGTGGGTCCAATGCCCTTGTGAGGCCATGTAGTCTGTACTAGAACTGTCACTGTGGTGTCTGAATGCTTTCCAATGTTGACAGTAAACAAGAACTACGGAGTTTCATATGACATTTGCTATCTGTCCCTCTCCCATAAGAAGATGTTATGAGTGTGCCCTTATGCCTGCATCCATTAAAGTCTTTGAACCCTCCAGATTAATGACCTGATACTCACTATAAAAGTTTAAACCAAGAAAGCTGGAGTCCCATGTCAAGGTCTCAAGCTAAGGTGTCAAAAGGCAGGGATCTCCCTATTGGTATTACCATCTCCATCATGTTGTAGGTGGAGGATCTTTTTTCTAGATCACAAAACAAAAAGAAGTAATAGCTATTGCTGGTGCGTTATAGAAAACCACTGACACCTGAGGACCTCTGTTGTGCTGGGGTGCAGATTAAAAATGTAATCTAAATTCTTTAATCAGAACATTTGTCCTCCAGTGTATATGCCAGTGTATTGGCCCTGTACTACCCATAAACACAGTACCTTTACACTGTTACTCTGGCCAGCTTCTTGGTTTTGCTCCATTTGTTCCCTGAGTGTTTACTAGTATGGAACAAGAAAAAAAGGATTTGAGGATATGCATAATATGTAGCATGGGAAATTCCTTTTCCAAATTAAGTCAACAATGACATTCCATTGACTTTCAAAGCACAACTCAAAGTTTTTATAATTTAGCAATATTTAGTGTCTGTTTATTTATTACTTATTTATTAGGTTATAGAAGTTCTTTGTGAAAATCTTGAATAGACCTCTCCCATTTTGTCCCTTCAACCATAGGGATTTGTTATTTTGGTGTTGAAATGAAAGGCTGTGTACTTAGGAGGCACAAAGACTTTGTATTTAGAATTCCTTTCAGTACTAGCAATCCAGTTAGTAACTTCACATCCTTTTGTTTCCCTTTTAATAGTTCGGCATTTTTGCTCTACATTTTAAGTGCTGTGTTTACTTGCTTTGAAAAGGTGATGAGATCGAGCAAACAAGGTTCTGGGCAAGTGCTCAGGGAATTTGAATTGTGTGCCAGCTCAGCCACTGATGTGCTTGTAACTATGGTCAAGTCCAGTTCTTCACTCAGTAATTCTGTTTTTGTTTTTCTTTCTCCTTTCTCAATTTTGAGCTTTTATAACTCTAGAGATTCTAGGTGGTATTACAAGAACAATAACAAATACCCATGATCTGCGGGCTGCAATGGATCAAGAATAAAAACTTATTGGCAAACTAATTCACTACACTTGGGAAAAATGAAGTGGTGGCAACTACGTAATAGATAGTTAGGATAGCTCATGACAAAATCTTCCTCATCACTTTCAAGGATTGCTTTCTTTCTTGCTAGCTTTGTAAGCAACCGAGAAAGAAATGTCAATGCCACTTTACAGATTAAGGAATTATAAAGGGCTTACTTGAAAAATAGCCTCATGCTATGCTGCTTGTTGTAGAATTACAGATGCAAAAATTTGGGTTTCTGGAAAGTGGGGGCTTTGGTTTTCTGTTTTCTCTTGCAAAGTATCGCAATGCAAGATTTAATGAAAGAGATTTAACCTCAATAAAATTGCTTGTTTATTTGACTTTTGCTGAGGAGACACTGCTGACTTACAAACTGGTTCTAATGTTTCAGCCATGGAGAAGCCTGATGGTGGATCGATGCACGACATGTCGTTGCTCCCTCCAGTCAATATCTTCTCAGAGATATACTCTGACATGTACAAAAATAAGCTGTGAACCATGTCCAATAGTAAGTGCAAGTGGTCTGGATGTTCTGGTTAAGAATGTGTCTGATGAAAACATCTTGTTCTTCATTGTATACAGCAGTTTGTTTTGTACATCTCGGGGACCTGTTGCCTCTCTTTTAAGTTTTTCTGAGAAGTCATGGTCCCATGTTTTTCTTTCTCTGAATTAGATGAAATATAGCAAATTTGATCTAAACCCAGAGTGTAAGAAAGGTAACTTTTTGGAGTACTCAGGTCCACAGGCACATTTTATTGTGTATTTTAGACTACTTACCTTTAGGGCAAAATAAGGTTTGGCAAATCATTTGCAACAGAAACTGCTGTGTCTCCTTTCCTACAGTATTATCTGTCCCTCCAGGGACCAGCAGCTCAGTCAGGTCTCCATCCTTAGGGGTTTTTCTATGACTATTTCAAACTGTCTAATAGCTGGGCTCAATAATTGTCTGGTTCCCAGCCATGCCTTAGGTGATTTGAGGTGATTGTCCCCGTAAGTTCCACTGGTCTTTTTGAAGTCTTTGCTGCCGTCATCTGCAAGGAATGAGCTTGGCTGGGAAAGCCAGAGGCACATAGCTCCTGTTTTTGCTCCACTGACCAACAGTGTGACCAGAGTGCCTGACTAGTCCTGCTCAGTCATGCAATTTTCTCTCTTAGCGCCAATACCTCAAGTAGAAGGAGACCTAAGCAAGTTGCAGAGGCTGGCTTAGGTCTTCCCTTGTCTGAACAGCACAAAGCAGCAGCTAAGTTTCGTAGGAAAAGGCTTAAATGCCCCTTCTTCTGCCTTTCTCTGGATAAGAGATGGAGCCCAACAGGCCCAAACAGACCTAGGGCCTGCACAAGCACTGGCTGTTGCACCAAAAAGCCATATCTCCAATGTGATCATATGGGATTCCAGGCTGTTATCTAGGAGGGGCATACATTGACAGAGTCCCTGCAAAAAAGAGGGGCAGAGTTCTGGATGAGTCCACTTTTCAGTCCTGAAGTAGAACTAGAAAGGACAGTGTAGTAAGTCAAGTTTCTGGGGTTTCATCTGTACTAATAAACTAAACAGAGCAAGACTGCAGAGACTGCAGGCTCCAATTATGTCCTGCAACATCCTGAAGAATTGTCAGCAGTGTCCAAACTGGCCTTTTCTAACTAGAAAACTTCCAAATAATGTCTGGGCACAGGTCAGTAGTTAGGACAACCCAAGGCCAGCCTGTTTTGTGGGGAGAATACAGTTTAGACATACATATTCCCCTTGTCTGCAGGGCCAGAAAACTGGCCTTGACCCTCTTTATCTGCTGATGTGAGTGTAGCCTGTGACAAAAAGGAGAATCTGGAATACTTTGTGTGGTTCTAGACCCTAATATCACCCCTCCTGTGAGGTATGATTATAGACATAAGCCTCTGAAAGGAAAATAAATGACCAAGCTCAGTGCTGAGCATCTTCCTCACCTCCACAGAAATAACCTGGCAGATCAATGAAAAAAACCCAGACACGCTAGAATGAATCTGTGGCCAGAAACATATGTGCGTATGTATGTTCCCACACAAAAATACACAAACATCAAATCTTGTTTTCAATGCAAGAAGCCAGCTGTAGAATTTAAAGGTAGAGGAATCAATAAAATACATGGTAAAAAAATGGGGAAACATTCCTCTCCTGCTTCTTTCGCCACCCACACAATTCCCAAACAGCTTTTTTCCCCTACCTGACCCAAAAGTACAGACTAAACAAAATACTCTGAAGAAAGGGTAATTTCCAGTTGGGCTTATTAAGCACTGTGAACAACTTGTGTTTAGGAGATGTGCAGCTACCCAAGGGAGGTTGCAGGTCTAGGTGTACATATCCCTTTGTAGCCATTGTAATGAATCTGTGGAGCTGGAGGGGAAAAACTATCAAATAAGATACAGAATGTCTTCATTCCCCTAAGGCCAGTGAGATTCACATACATACTTGGGATCTTTCCTGTCCCAGAGTCATTGATTTCGTGGTATACCCAGATTAAACGCAATTCCTTCATAATGGATAAAATCATGGGTTAAGAGTATATGCTGTCTCAGGAGCACCTGCTTTCTACTGGATGCTGAAGCTGTGAAAGTAAATGCTCTGGTAATTGAAGTGCAGCCAAGTGCAGATTATTCTGCTCATCAGGGTCATCTTTTTTTTATTTGTCATTTTATGACCTACTTTAGGTGCTTAAATTTTTGCTAGTAGAGCAAATCCACCTAACTAACAATGAACTACGTTTTCTTCCAATGATTTAATAGCAAACCCCCACCCTCCCCAAATTCTTTTTCTATAAAAAACATATGGATAATATGCATGCCTTCACTCAACCAGAAAGTGTTTGTTGTCTAAAAAATGTTCAGCTCATCACAAGCAGCTGTTGGTTATGTGTAGCAGCTGGAGACATTACTGTGGGACACTTCATGTGTTAACTCAGTTCCTTTCTGGTTGCTCCCCCCCCTCCTTATCCACTGTATACCTTTCTTCCTCTCCATCTAGTGCTGCTCATTCTCCCATGCTCCTTTCCCTGCCACTGTTTTTTCCTTTCTGTGCCATTTATGGGGCTCCATTTTTCCTCTTTCCCTTTCTTCCTTTCCCCCTCTCTCTTTTTCTTTTTGCCTTTTCTATCTTTCTCTCTTTCCTTCCTTTTTAGTTTTATTACAACATATCCTCTCTGATGCTTTTTTTACCTTCTTGTTTTATCAGATCATTTTCTTTTTCTTTCCATAGTCCACATTTCCCGCCTTAGCCTTATTCTTCCCTTTCCCTGCCCACTGTTTAAACACTTTACTTTTTGAGGTTGCAATGGGTCGTATTTATTTGCTTTACAGAGAAGCTCCTGCACAGCACAAATTCAAACTGTGTGTCACTCAAAACATTTCTTACCCTCTCTTACTGTCATGTGTTTTTTAGTGGACCTGGTCTTGCAACTGTTACAGTCAAATAATAGTGGTCACAGGAGGCTTTGTACTTGTAAATAAACTTCTCTCCCTATTGTATGATAAATCAATACAAGGATTAATGATAGCTTTTTTAAAAAAAAAAAAAAAGGCAAAAAAACCCAACAGAAAACCCAAAGTGTGCAACTAATTAGATTAAACTAGTTTAGTTCTGCTGTTTATAAAAGCATTTTGCTAGCTATCACTTTGTCCAGTTAATTTTAAAAAAAGCTCAACAACAACCCTCTACGTATAACTGTAGGAAGCATACTTAAAATAAACCCAGAAAAATGTCCTTTACCTTCTAGAATTACAGAAAGGAGGAAATCCCTGGGTCTTGCTGTGGAAAATGTGTGCCAACTTCATGTAGCATCAGGCTGAGAGATGGAAGGCTTAAATACCTTCAGGTGAGTTTTAAGTGCTCTTTTCTTTTGTATATGGGTAAATGTAAATGTAGCACAGACTTCTGGTGAACCCAAGGAAAATGCATTTCTTTTCCTCCTTTTTGGTTAAGGAATGTGGCGTTACTGGTGCCTTTTATATTTCAGAATGGTTTTTCAAGAAAGTGTTTTGGGGTTTTTTTTGTTTTTGTTTTTTTTTTTTTTTTTTCTTGTTTATAAGTGCAAAAAAAGGACACCTCAAACCACAGTGCAAAATTCTAGAGGAACATTATAGCAAGCATGAATATTATAAATATGAGATCAAATATGAGTATGAGCTCAGACTTCTACTTAGAGGAAATTTAAAATCGAATGTTAAATGAGAAATGGATAATTTAAGTTGGAAATTGTGAATTTTGAAAAATATCTCCAGCATGATAGGTTCTTAAACAGGAGTGGATGTTTTTTCTGGTTAAAACCTATCAGGTTATCACAAGAAGAAGCATGTAATATTTTATTTTATTCTATTGCTGAGCTGTCTTAGATGGGGAGAGTATGGGAAGAGCAACAAAGCTGGTGAGGGGTCTAGAGAAGAAGACTTTTGAGAAGTGGCTGAGGGAACTGGGGTTTAGTTTGGAGAAAAAGAAGCTTAGGGAAGAACCTTGTCACTCTCTACAACACCTGAAAGGAGGTTGTAGCAAGGTGGGTATCAGCCTCTTTTCCCAAGTAACAAGTGATAAGATGAGAAGGAACTGACTCAAGTTGCACTAGGGGAGGTTTAGATTGGATATTAGGAAAAATTTCTTCACCAAGAGTTGTCAAGTACTGGAACAGGTTGCCCAGGGAAGTGGTTGAGTGTCAATCCCTGCAGGTATTTAAAAGTTGTGTAGATGTGGAGCTTAGGGACATAGTTTAGTGGTACATTTGGCAGTGTTAGGTTTACAGTTGAACTCAATGATCTTAACGGTCTTTTCCAACCAAAATGGTTCTATGACACTGTGTGGGTGCGTGGTTTTATGTATTTTTTTAAAGAAGCTCCCAACTCAGCAACAAGTCGGATGTTCACATGTCTCTTTAAAAGACAATGCATAGGCCAAACTCCCAAGTTTCTCACTTAGACAATTCTTAAGTTAATGAAAATTTCTTCCCTGTTTAGAGCTGAAAAATGTGAGGTTTTGGCAGTCTTGACTGACCTGTAATCAATATCGCTATGGAAGTAAGCAGAAGATAATGACTTGTTGATAAACAATTTGGTTTACTAATGATGTCCATGTTTTATAAACTTCACCACCATGGTACATTAATTGAAATATCAGTAAAGGAATAGTCAGGTTGTATCCTCAAAGCTTACTGTCTTGTGTTGTTTCTGTGTTCTGTGTAGAGCTAACAGCCCTTAAATCTTTACAGCCAAATGAAACACTCCAGGATGGCTGTGATAGTCACTCCTGTAAAGTAAGTGAGAAAGGGGAATTTGTCTGGGAAAGGAGAATCACTGGCTGTCCTCCATTTGATTCCAGAAGATGTTTGGCTGAAGGAGTAAGTAGTGAAATGGGTCCTGTTTCCAGGGTCCTAATAGACTGTCCTGTTTATGGATCTGTATATAGGTATCTTATTTGTATTAGGCCTCTCCCAGCACCTCATTTGTCAACCTCAATTTGAACTTTCTTTCAAATTCTGAAAAATATAAGTTTTCTTTATTTAAATTATACACTGGTTTTATGCAGGACTATATTGCAGGGGAGATGCTGAGCTTGTGATAATTCTGTTCTCTGTGAAGCAGCAAAAAATAGAAAACAATTGTTCTACCAATGTTTTCAGTTGGGTATCCAGAGCACAACTACATGGCTAATTATGCAAGCTGAGAGATCATCCCCTTTTTTCCTATGAATATGCATATGAAATGCTAAAACATTTTTATTTCACCCTAGTATGAAGTTAAGGAAGGAATCTTCACAATAGGAAGAGCTCAAACTTCCACATTTGCAGTTGTTTGGTATAACGGTATAATAAAACCCCTGCTCAACATGTCCATCCATCTTTCCTGAGGCTTGAGGTTAGCCATCCACTGAGGAACAGAGTGCAGGTTGGGGTGTAGCACATGGGGTCCTGCTTTTGCTCATCTAGCATCACACAGGTGTTTATGTCACCTGTCCCCATTTTCTTGGGCACAGAAGGAAGCAGGAAATATTTGCCAAAGCTTGTGCCCAAACCTCTTTCTACATTCACATCAAACTAATGAAGGATTTGATATGTATAATGCAGGAAGAATGAGGCTTCTATAGTGCATTTCTCACTTTGTGAAATCACTATACTACTCAGTTCTGTTATACCAACAAAGATTTAGAAAAACACCGGCTTATGTTACAGGCTTGGGGTTATTATTGTATTCTAAAAATCTTCATTGAAAATCAATGAAGAATAGTTTATTTTTTAATCAGAACTTCCCAAACTGCATGTATTCTCCTCCCATCCAAAAAATATGAACTAGTTAAGCTATAAAATTAGTGTATTTCATCTAGTTAGAGGAGGGAAATTTAGTTTTTTTTAATTAAAAAAGCCTCCAAACTTTTGCATTTAAGTTCAGTTTTTAGTGCAACAGTGGCATCACCCTGCAGTATAAATATTTCTCCATTTTTTCCTTTCACTATTGGTTTTTATTGATTTTTCCACCATACATATATTTCTGAGAATTATTTTCTACATGGTAGTAATGAAACAAGAAAGCCAAACTTTTTGGCTGTTAAAACTTGTCTGACAGGTGTGATATCCTATGATGATTTGCCTGTACATTCTCAGCTGTTGCGGAATAGGCATGCTTTCACCTATTTGCTAAAAAAGTCAAGAGGGACTGTTTAACTTCCTTTGTTACACAGACATAAGACTTGAGCGCTGTTGGTTTTGTCACTCTGGTTCCCAGAAATTTATTTGTAGTCAATGTCTTTACTTTAGAAAGCTTCTAATATAGGGTGAAAGCAATATTTTTAGGTGTTGAACTTGCTAATATGGTCAATTATTTCCAATCAGCTATCAACAAATACAATCACAAGTTCAAAACCTTAAAATGGATAAAGAAATGATTGCTAATGTAGATTTATAATTTTGTAGAATATAGAAATACAATTTTCTTGCTTAACACCCTGTTTTAAATGTCCCTTTCTGTTCCTCTAACAGAAAAAATGTGTATTACTTGTGCTAAAATAGAATTTTTTCTTTTTATATTGTTCTAGGGCAGAATTACAAAAATTGGCAATACCTGCTGTGACACATGTAAGTAAATAAGCCGAACATTTTCTATGGACATCGCAGAGAGTTGAAACTACTGGTTCCAGAGCTACATTTTACATAAGATGCAGTTTAATGAAAGAAAGCTAAGCAAGGTTGTTAAAATAGACCATCACATAAGTCTGCCCTTTGACTGGGATACTGCTGTCATGTTTGTTCCCTAGAACATGTGTTTTGACAGTATTCACAAGTGCTTAGAAAGAAAGAGATACGCTCCACGTTTTATGCAGATGTTAATTATGAATGTTTTATTTTATTGTTCATCTAAGGATAACAGGAACAGTATTGCATACACAGGTTGACAAGTCACATAACCTGATACTGAATATGTGAGGCAACCACTTCATGAATAATCAATCAACTTAAAATTAATTTAGCAAAAAAACCCTGGTGGCAGTAGTGTAATTTTGTTTGGTTTTCGATAACGTAATGACTAAAAAATGGTAGGGGAAATGCTTGTCAAAGGGGCATTCCTATTGAACAGCCTGACTGCATCTTAAATGTGGCAGTTTAGGACTCAGTCCTGTAGCTCTTAATTTCATGCATCATTGTGTAGATAATCCAAAATGTCAATCAGGCTGTGAGTGTAAGAAGGGTTTCCTTACATGAGGAAGGATTGCAGGGTTGGCTTCTCATTTCTAAAATGAATCTGATGTTTTTGTGAACAGGCAACTTCTCAGTTTTCTCCTTTGTAAGTAGAACATTAATAATACTGTAGCTCATATAAAATAAAAAACAACAAAAGATTGATATTCTTTCCTAGGGTCAGAATATCAACATCTTGCCTGTGTTCTGTTCTCTCTTCCCCCCCACCTCCCATGCATGGGCTAATAAATAAAAGATGGGCAGCATAGCAGCCCATCACCACACTGGCACAGTAACTGCTGTAATAATACCCCTGATGAAGGATGTTAACTCCCAGAGTTTGCAGTTGTTGCGTCTGTAGAATCACTGAGTTCCAGCTTGAGAAATAGAGAGCTATTGAGATAGACTGTCATCAAACAGGTCAGACAGGTAAGAGAGCATTAATCTACCAGGCTTTAAGTAAGGGATTCTGAAAATTATTTATGAACAAACACAGATTTTAAGGTTTGAAAGACAGGGTGGTTGGCAGACTCTACTAATTGAGAATGCCTTATCACTGCAACTGGGGAGAGGAAAAACCCAGTTCCAAATGAGCACGGCTCGATGCATATATGCATTTAACAGTTAGAGTGATTTAAAAGAAATACCTCCCTTGCAGCAGCACAAGCAAACTGATCTAAACGAAATACTGTGTGCCTAAAACTACCCATATTGTATGGGCCTTCAGATCCTTATTCCCACTGATGTTCAATTAGATATAACTGAAAACTGGAAAGTCCCATATTACAGTGCAATCCTATTCCTGGTTGTTTATTCGGGGCTCTTTATAAGGAAAAAGCCAACACGCCACATCCAGCCAGCTAACCATGGGTTACCAAATGAAGAACAGTGATTAACACATAACTTTGAATCACACAGATACTTCCAGATGCCAAGCTCAAACTCTCTTTCTCCTCTGTATTGACATCTTTCCGCCAGGGAACTCAATAGCAACATGCAGTGTGTTACATACTCTGTAGAGAACATGAAGGCTTGGCAAAGCTACTATAAAACCAGAGTAATTTAATTATTTTTAAAAGTCAGATAAGAGAATAACCGGTTTCTCATGGACACAGATACTTAGATATAGTAACTCACTCAGATATAGGTTACTTTGCCTTCCCAGGTCTTTCAGATACCTCAGTACCATAAAGAATTGGGCAAAGATTGTTCTCTCAAGTTCAAAGCACAGTTCAGGGTGATGCCTTTGGTTCAGTAGAGTTCCATGTGGCTTTAGGCAGAGGTTGTTTAAGCTGACAGTTTCCCTTTCTATGTTATGCCTTGGCAATTTGCGTTCATTAGCGTGTCTGAAGGCATTGTTTTAAGAATGTAGGAGCACATAAATGAACAGGCTTATTTTCTAATTAGTTTTTTGTGGTACTAGCAAAGGACTTGATTGTTTGCAAAGGATATTCCTTATTTTCCCACTTAACAAAGAAGTTGCATCTCTGCTTCTTACATCTTGTTGATCTTAGCTGCATGTGTCATGTTAAGTTACAAGCACTTGCCTTTGCAAAGTAGGCACAGTTTAGAAAAAAAGTAAATGAGAGCAGTAAGTAACTGGAGAATAAGTTGGTAAATCAGGATCAAAGATGTGATGAAGCTGTATGGAGTCTGATGACAACGATTTCATTTGAGCTTTTCAGTTGTGTGAACACAATTGTGTATTCCTTCCAGGTGGACAAATTTTATCGAATGAAGTGATTAAATCATTAAAAGAAAACTGGTAGTTCCAGCTCTTGAGCCAGAAATGCTTTTGAAGGTTTTTTGGGTGTGTTGCCTTTTTTTTTGGTTTTGTGTTTTTTTTTTTTTTTTATGAAATGCAAAACCTTAGCAAGGCACAGAGCCAATTTAGTGCTAACATTCCCACCGAAAAGGTATTGCAAGCTATGTTTGCTCCTAGGAAGATGGATACATTTCAATTTGTGTATTTACTTAGTTGCGCAGTTGGCCAGCTGAATTCCTTCAGCTCTCTGAAGTGTTGTGTAGTATGTTAAAGATAGTCCACTATTCTGGTAAATACAGAAATTCCATTGGTTAGCTAGAAAAGAGGAAAAGCAGGAACCTGTCTTTACACAAAGGCATAGAACTGCATTAACACTACAAAGAGCTGCTGTTTGCAGTGTGTAAAATATCCCCTTAAAAAAGCATTAGCTCATTCACGAGTCTTTAGATGTGGACCAAAACAGACAAGAGTGTCTAAAACAAAATATTCTGGATTAATCTGTGTCCGAGCATGTCAGTGGAGAGGTTCCCTTCAGAAGTGGAGGAGCAGAGTCACTGTTGACTACTGCAGTTATCAGATCATAATTAAATCAACCTCACTTCATGGAGAGAGATTGCAGGTTTCCTGAGCTTGCACGTAACAAATCCAGACCTACTGCCTCTTGTGTGGATTTCTTGTTAGATGGAGAGAACCAGGGAGAATTTACCTAACACTAAGAGCAGAAAGTATTGGAAAACAAGTATAAGAATGACTTACTGAAGACAGTGCAGTGGCAAAGTTCCAATTGACCCAAATTTAGATTTTCACAGAATTAGTTTTCTAATTTTATATTTTTCCCTTTTTTTTTTTTTTTTTTTTTTTTTTTTGGCACATGAGTAAGGACTGTTAGGAGCTGTCATATCTAGGAGCCTGACAGAGGTGAGGCTGCCAAAGCTCCATGTCCCCAGGTCCAGGTAACAGTGAAGCTGAGCATGTATCTCAGTAGGCACACACACAAATGCATGCATACAACACGCACACACACATTCTCTGTGTACACACAAACACTCAGTACTCTGGCAAACGCAAAAACCACCCACATGGTTATCCTACTCTCCCCTCTGGCTGAGCAGGATGAAGGTCCTTAGTGGTGTTAGGCACTCACTCTGTCCAGTAACTGGTCCTGCATCCCTGCCAATCTAGACTCACAGGCCCTATAACCTGTGGTCCAATTCCAGTTGCTGGCACTTATGCCTTGATACACATCTGCACAGAACTGGGGGTCCATCACACAGAAGAAGTAGTTAGAAATGGATTTTAAGAAGACAGGACAGACTGCAGTGATAAAACGTAGTGCCAGGTCAGACAGGTTTGGACCAGCAGCTGTTTAACATGCAACCAGCACCCTTTATGCCTTTATCTATCCATTTTTGCATGCGTGTTCCTCACCAAACCACCTTAATACCTCTCTTCCCCCACCTTTGGTTCTGGCTCTAAAAATCCCACAATAAGTGAGTCTTGTAGAATCCCAAAATGTTCTTCCCTAGCATCGTGTAAGGAGTCCCACACAGTCTTGAAGGCAGTGACCCACCTCAGTCTGTAAAGTGATCTGGTGAGCTGCTCCCACTGACTCATCTTGAAGGGCATCATCCCAAAACAATGGGATCTGTCTCCTGTAACAGCCCCAGGAATAGCCAGGTCACGGTGCTCTGTTTCTCTGGTTTGATTGTTGGGGTTCCCATGTACATCATCTTTTTCCTGTGCACCTGCTTGCCCAGTGTACCATTGACCTATATTTAAAAGGAAAGTTATTTAACACAGAAGCCAACAGGTAGAAGGCAGATGTTAGGTGGCAAGTTGACTTTTAAATCAAAGCAGTCAATTGAAAAGAAACACAAGGGAAATGTTGCTTTCTAGTGGAATTTTAGGGCTGTAGTGTGATATAGTCATACAGCTCTACATTAATTACTCTAGGCAGCCACACCTAATTCTCTTGCTAGGGATCTTACCAGTAATGATATCTCACTAACAGCAATTTCAATAATAAGGGGAAGAGTTAAAAAAAGCAATTGTCACCAGCATCAAACGTTGTTGTTTTTTTGTTTGTTTGTTTGTTTTTTTAAACAAAAAAAAACCTTTGCAGGTGTGGAAGTGGAATGTCGACCAGTAAGTACAAGACTGCAGTATAGGAATATGAACGGATGTGTGGCTGAAAAGGAAGTGCCCATTGCCCATTGTGAGGTAAATAACAAAAGCAACCCCCCCTACCCCAAGACTTGCCCCTGTCCCCTTTCTGCCTTCCACAAAGGAAACCTTTGCCTCCCCTATGGCTTCACTTCAGTAAGTCAAGCATCAGCTTCTGTCCTTCTCATTCATTCACTCAGTGTAAACCTCATTGGCACTTACTTCTTAAAGTAATTTCATGATGCTGAATTTTCCCTATTAAAGGCAGTGTAAAAAAAGGTGCATATGTTAGACATAAAGGCTTTGTTTGTATCACTCATCAGAAACCAATGACTGTGAAGTGCCTTTGTTAGTCCTTTCTACATTAAAAATAAATAAATAAATTCATCTTAATATTGGTGAAGATGGTTTTCAGATCTGACTCTACAGTTAAGCACACATATCCCTCTTCAGGCTTTGAAGCTGATTTACGAGAGTGTAAATAGGTATTTAGGTACATGATACTTTAAAAGGCATTTAAACTTGAGTGCTATGACTTGACTACCATGCTCTAACAAGCTCTGTGACTACTCTATTAGCCTGAGCACTAAGCTGTTGTGTTCTACATGTCTTGTGCATTTATTCAATAATTAGATCAAAAGTTTTAATTTCCTGCACATCATTGCTTACAACTTCTAGGGCAACTTCCATTTGAAACAGGAGCATGGCTTCCCTTCTGGATGTTTCTATCTCTCTGAGACTGGGAACCAAAGATGACATTCTCTTCCCAGACTGGACTGTAGCAGGACAGGTGCTGTGAGATGACCAAGCTTCATACGATCCAAACTATAGCATACAAGGGCAGCAGTCAAGAAGATGGCTTGCACCCAGCCCCTTGAGCATTCTCTTTAGTTAAGGCAGTAAGCAAAATAAGTCTCTTTCCCATGACTACTGGGAAAAGAATGGGAACAGTAAGGAGAGGTATTAAGGGCATACATACCTGGGTTTCTCAGATAGCTACGAGGCAAAGGACCTTCATTTGCTACACAAGTCTTAATAAGAGTGGAAGCTTTAACAACAACAAAACCACTTACCTTTCATAAAAAAAATATATACATAAAAGTATTAAAAAAAAATCTTGACTTCTTGTCCTGTCCACAGAGTCAATGTTAAGGTGTTTAGCCAAAAAGCCATATATATTGAAATTTCCCCTCCAAAATTACAGATTTTATATTATGAATCTGGCTATATATTGAGTAAACTAAATACTCCTATAGCTGGTATTGAGTACGTTTTTTCTAAAGTCCTCCCTGATGATGCTATGCAATTTTTTTTTTTTTGTATTAATCTCAGAAAGAAGTGCACAAGGCCACAAAAAGAAATGTACTCTAACAGAGGTTGATGTGGGGGCATTTGTTTTTACATCATGAAAATTTATAGCTACAGGCATTTACAGCTCAGTCTAAATTAATGAAGTGTCCAGACAAGTAGAACAAGGAAAAACAGCAACCAGCAGGACAAATGGATGTATGGTTTGCATCATTTGGGATAAAGCGCTTTCTGAATGCATGATTTTATGCAGCTGATAATCATACGTGCTTAGAAGCCAACACAATAGCTCTGGACATCACCTGTGATATTTGAAATTATAGACTTTTTTTTGTGTGACCAGTTTCTTCACCTCTCCTTTGCTATGCTTATGCTCATAAGACATTACTTTCTGACCAACACCCCACACTCTGGAATCAGATGCCTGTTTCTGTGTTCGTGTTTTACAGCAGTGGACTGAACTCCAGGCAAAGTTGTCTATGGATGTTTCAAAGGGAAGAACCTGGTTTCCAATCGCACTGTTCAAACTTGGTGTCTCTTTTTTCCATTTAGGGCAAGTGCAGAAGCAATACCAGATACTCTGTTGAGACAGGGAAATGGGAAGACCTGTGTAGCTGCTGTACAGCCACTCAAACCACCACAGTCACAGTCCCCGTCCGCTGTGCCAACGGGACAGTGGTGCAGCATTACATCCCGTCTGCCTCGCAGTGTGAGTGCCATACTCGGAAGTGTACAGACTGAATATTTCCAAGAAGCCCACTTGTTTAATCTCAAGTTTTGCAATGACAGGACTTTACAGTGCAAGCCTCATTTTCTCTCTATAGACCATTTTATCCAGTAGAATCCTAACTAACTCGTTGTATCAACATAGTAAACAATAAAACTTACTAGCACAACAGAGCATTTTCTGATTATTCTTTGGGTGGTTTATAGAAGAGATATTGCAGATGGTATTCTTCATCTTCCCCATGGAAAGTAATCAACATCATTAAAAAAAAAAAAAAAAAAAAGCAAACCCACAACACAGTAAGAGAAACAGTTGCTTCTACTTAAAGAGCATATCCCAAAGTATTTAGCATTGTCTCCAGACATCACACTTTCATTCCCTACTTCAGACCTTAGTGACACACTGTGGACTTTTAGGGTTTTTGTCTTTTCCCCCTCCAGTCAGGGAGTACGGTAATTATGTCTTTAGACTTCATAGTATGAGAATGACAGTTATGGCTATAATAATATAGCCACGGCTGGTTACGGTTATAACAATATTGGTTGTGGCTCAGCCAGTCGAGTATCTTTCTGCAATGCATATACATCTTTCTCCTGAAGCTGAATGTAAAGAAGTTGTGTGCTGAGGGCAGGCTGCATAACTTCTGCAAGTCCTCAGTACTTGTGAGTGGGGCGGAGCGACAGCTCTTATCTGTTCACTTCAGCACTTCTACAGACCAACTTGAAGAGGAAGCTCATGAGCAATCTCACTTATTGCCAGGTACCACAGCTTCATCTGTTGCATTAACTACAGAAGTTAGAGTTCTTTCAAACGCAGGATTGTCGGTGCCAGGTTTGAGTTAAATCCTGCTAAATTTATCCCTGGCAGCAGTAACTAAATTCCACTTGGTCTAGTCAGGCCATGGAAGACAGAAAATTTTCCAGAGAGTTGTTGATCCCAGTGGAATCTAGTGCCAGTCAAGCAGTTTCACTGGGAAGTACTAGTTTGTTAAAAATTTGAGAGGGGGAAAATAGTTCATTCAATTTGCAGTTTTGAAAGATAAGGAATATTTAAACTTCTAATTGAATTAACTTTTAAAAAATTAATATATGTAAATAGAGATAGGAGGTGTTTTATTAAAAAAAAAAAAAAAAAAAAAAAAGCACCCCCAAACTTTCCATATGTTTTTGATGGAATCACTAAGGCTTATTAATAGGTTATGGGTGAGAAAAAAAGCGTAGTTTCTCCAGCTCTAGCAGAAGTGTTCTCAAAGTAGTGAAAAGCATATATAGAGGTCCTGAAGGGTAAGAGTGCTCCTAAGAAGTCTAGAAGAAAAGATCAGGAAGTCAGGTTACCTCATGCAATTTTAAGGTTGGCATCTGTAGAAATGGAAGGCATTTCAGAGGACATTTTCACCATTGCCCCTAGGTCACAGGGATGAAAATTTTGAGATGAAAAGCTATTGCTCCTCACACGAATGCCAATGTCACATGATTGAACGGGTCAAAACACTTCCCCATCTGCATGAATGGCTCCCTTTGGGAGCAAACAAAACCTCCCTCTGTGCTTTCAACTAAAAAGGCAAGTTGTGTTCCTTTTTGAGAGGAACCAGGCAGATCCCTGCTTCTTTTCTGCCATTCAGCTGTGGATTCAACACATACTGAACTGTAGGCCCTTTTTTCCTTTATTATTCATTCAAGACATCCTCTGTTGCTGGACAGTGCTAGGAGAAGTGCAGGCCTTTTATGCTTCTCTAGTTCTTCTGCTATGGTTATGCACAATAACCCCAGGGAGACAACCCAAATTTTAATTGGCACCAGCACCACTTAATGCAGTAGATCCCTGCCACTAGTTTTCCTCCATCCACACACTAGTTCCTTGTGTCTGGCTTCAGATATTAAGCTCCCCAACAGATGGATTTCGGTCACCCAGGTGATCAACTGCACAGCAGCTCATCTGAAGCTGCAAATAAGCAACTCTTGGAACAGCAGCCTGCAGTTTCAGGGAGGATTAGAGAAAAGGAGCGGTTAGGGGGTAAAAGGCAATGTCTTCCTCTTCCCCTTACTATCACTGGACTGCCCCTTTGTTTCCATCGGTGCCCTCACCCAAACTGACCTTCTTAGTTCGTGAAAGCTGACAGGATTGCAGCCTAAGGCTTCACGGCTGCAGACAGGTCTTCTAATCAGATAATCATATGTGGCAGGCACCACCTTATTGGCATGGGAAAGATGCACAGAGGCAGATCCACACTTGTTTTGAACTTCTGAAAAGGAGACATGCACGGCTAGTATTTTCCACCAGCAACAAAGTGGATGGTCAGATCTGTTCAACAAACAGGCAAGCATTCCTGCTGTCATCACTTCTACCTCAATTAACAAGAAAAATCTTGCGGATCTGAGTGTCTCCAGAGACAAACAGACTAAAATAAAGATATTTGTTTTCAGACTAAAGCAAGTATTATTTTTTCTTAGGGAGCTCCAGATTATTTAAGGGAATATTGCTTGGTTGTAGGACCAAGCTCGTAGCAGAGGTAGCTCAGCGTAATTGGATAAACAGAACTGTATTAAGACTTTACACTAATTCAAGAATATATCCCATACTATGTGGCTTTTCACCTTCCTTGGTTGCAGTTTTGCTTTCAGGCATCCGTGCCTGTGTATGGACTAAAGCAGGTGTGCAATGCATCCCATGAGAATTCATTGGTTTTTCTTACAGAACTGGGTTCTGTGGACTTCCCTATGATCAATATGTTATTGTTCAGGCCTGGCTAGTGCTTACATATTCCAAACAAAGACAAAGGCCTGTTGCACCCAAGACCAGAAGGAGCTTCTTCCTTGGAAATCCTGTCATAGACACAGACAAGTGAGAAAGAGCAAGAGCAAGGGAACATTATAGCATCTCCCTTAACAGACTGAGAAGGCACATACATTATTGGCCTTGACCTGCTGACATGAGAATCAAACTTTTTCAGGCAGTCTGCCCCAAAAGAGCTGTCTTTCTTCTGAGGCTCTAGTGGTGCCAGGACGGAATGGGCTCCGACTTCCTCTGGGCAGGTCTTAATTGTCTTTCATGCAGCCCAGTTCCAATTAGTGCAACTCTACTGTTTTCAGAAGCATTCTTTCCTGGCAGAAGTGAAGAACTTAATCAAGCCTATGATCAAGTACCTGCTTAGTAGAGAGCTGGTTACTCTAAGAGCAGTAATGTGCCAGCACATCAGACAGCCCTGTACATCAGACTGCTCCGTTCGCATTCACCAGCAGAATCCAGGCTTTGAGGAACGTTGTTTTTCAACTTGTACATACTGCTTCTGAGTCTTGATGGTTTTGAGCTAGCTCAGCCTTTGTCTTTCTGCCAGTGGTTCGGAATGCATCCCAACACTTCAGAAGACTGGCTGGATCATTGAGCATGCTACAGGATAGATTTACAGGAACATTAAATGGATTTGGGGAGGAGTCTTATATAACTTCTTAATTATTAAAAGCGTATAATCTCTCTGCTAACTTTTATAGACTTGCAAGCACCACTCCTCTACAGCAGGTGAAACACAATCTGGTATATTGGTATTATTTGTCACAGCTCTGCATTATCAACTAACACCATAGCCAGGTACCTCAGGAAACACAGTGATATCAAGATATGATTTTCTCCATTGGAAAGTGTCCTTAAAAATAGACTACAGACCCAGTTCCATTTTAACCAGCTGGATATTGCTTTCTATCGTATTGCTTCCTGTGTATATTATTTATTACCTGAGCTAACTGTATTGCCTGTAACGGACCCATCCTTATGGCTTATAGGAGCTAGTAGTTTGAACCTGTGCAGGCAGTTTTGTGTCCACAGGGATTCTGGCTCCACATACCTGTATTATTCCAAAGTTAGTGGGTATGCCTTTCTGTTTTAGCATCTAGTTGATGCAGCATATAATGTGGATATAAAATTGCATATTTTCCCCACAAATTTTCATTCCCCTCTCCCAGAGATAATTGTATACAAAGCAGTACGATTGCTATTTATCCAGGAAGCAAATTAATTGGTTATAAAAAATAAAGGGGAAAAGTACTTCAACAATTGCTTCCCTTGGTGTATTCTCTGTTTTCACTTTGTTAGCAAAAAGTTACCAGGAGCTTAATGTGGTTGCACCATTGTACTGTACCAAGCAAGCATGAACTACACTGAGATCTGCGCAGCTGTGGAGCAAAGCTATCAAGCAAAGAGCAGCTAATTTGTTCAAATGGGTGAGGTGGTTTTGCAGTCAAAAAAAATTACAGGCACACCACCTCAAAACTTGTATACATGGACTAGTGTACAAACAAAAGCCTGTATGAGGTAGCATCCCACCTGCTGGTGAGCTAGTGAGACTTTACACACTGCAGCTGAGAACACCTTTCTTTTATTTACTTTTTCCCCCAAAATTTCTGCAGTCTAATAATTTTTTAGATTAGTCAGTCCAGAAGCTGTGGCGTCCAGTTTGTTCCCTGTTTTGTAACTGCAGGCAGTTTCTAAATGAAGCTCTGAGATTAACGTAAGATACTGGAAGGGTAAGAAGAATAAGTATTCGATACCTGTTGATACATTACTTAGAAATTAAGAAATGTCATTCCAAAGGAGGGGCTAAGAAGAGTAAAGCTACATAACTTTTTCTATCTGAAGACATTATTTTATGTAAATACTAAAGCGAGTGTTAAAGTGATCTGCAACTTTTAATTTACTCATCTTCCCTTTATGCACAAAGACCCTAATCATTACTTTTACCCTTTTGGCAGGGGTAAATCGGAGTGCAGAAAAGTTTGACTAACCTGTATAAAGCTGTTCAAGATGGAGTCAGGGTTCCTGACCCCTCTCCCTTTTAAGTAAAATCAGATATATAATATTAGTGTAGGTTACACCTAAAATTCCTCACGCGTCACTTCAGTTGAGCTGAAGTAAACAGATGAACACAGTCATCTAATTTAATCTCATTCTCTTTGGTCTGCCTAAATCTCTTTCATAAAAAGGACAACTACCTAGTGGCAATTTTCCCAGAGTTTAAAGCAGTGTGTGCATTCCTTAGCCTTGCTGGAAAAGTATTACAGCACCAAGCCCAAGTTTTGGGACACAACAGCAACACACTCCCTGTATAAACCCAGTATCTGTTAGCATAGCCACAGTGCTTCAGTACCTCTCTCTGTGATATAGACAACTGCTATTCTTGCTGGTCACGACACAACGCATGATCTTAATTCACAAGCTAGTAAAAGTACTGTATTCAGTCACTGAATAAATCAGTTTCCCCTCTCACACTGGAGAAACTGTCATAGTGTCATAAACAGGCTAAATGAAGGAAAAGATTTGAACTCCAAATGATTAGGAAATAAAAGCTCCTTCTCATATGGCAATAGTCATCAATGACTTTTCTTCCCAATACATTGTTTAAATGGTAAGTTTGAAGACTAAGCAGGATCCATCACCTGTTCTGATTAGACAGTTGATTACAAGATAATCCCCTGAATATTTCATGCAGGAATGACAGTGCTGCATCCAGGCAGTAAGGTAACTTGAGTATTTGAGATAAGCCTTACAAAAAGGTTTCTGCACTTACCTACTACCTGGAAGCACTGTAAAGCTTTGCAGATATAAAGACACTCTTCCCCACAGAAACCACCTCCAAGATAGCCTAATCCTTGAATAATGGGTTTTTTGACAGCGCTGGCTCTGTTGTAGAGCCCTGGTTTTGCATTAGCTTTTTTTCTTCCTCTCCTCCACTCCCTCTCCACTGCATTCTGGGGAGTTAGGACAAAATATGCCTATTGTTATGTTGGTTGTTGAGGCATTATGGAGCATGGAGACAAGATACTGAAGTTTCAGCAGGGAATCGCCATGGCCTCCCAAGTCATGAAAGTTTTGTCTTTTTCCCTCTCTTTCCTCCGTGACGATAATCACCAAAACAGAAGGTCTTGCTAATTAGCTTCAGTTCGTGGTTTGCTTAAAGCAGGATCAAGCCAGGATGGAAATAGCTGCTAGTGCTGTTCACTGCTTAAGCCAGTGCAGAAGCAGATTGTGCACACAATCAGCATAGCCACATCCTATTAGCACTGACACAACTTCCAGCCAGACCTCCAGGCAACATGGAAACACACACGTCCGGTAAGTTTATTTTCTGCTTCATTGTTAATTGCTGACTGTGAAGTTAAATAGGTGGAAAGAGGGTGGGGAACAAAGACAGGAATACTTTGAAAGAACTTCTCTGTCTTCTTTGAGGACATTTAAAAAAAAAAATGAAAAAAAGAAAAATCTGTGGCCCAGGTTACATACATACAGCTCAGAGATAGTTCTTTTTTCCGAAGCCTCAGGAATGCAGCTGTGGGTCAGTGTTGTGATGCATGTGGAAAAGACAATCATTGGGCAAATGCCTTGTGCTGGGCTTCTGCTCCTTCCATCTGCATTTGCCTTATTGCAATGCAATTGGGGGGAGCAAGCAGTACCCTTTTTCAGAAGACTGTGCAGCAGTGAGCTTTCAGTACCCATGCACAAGGAACAAATTTGCTCAGCGCATAAAACCTTTGTGTTTGAGTTCCCAGTGTACGAGTGTAGAATATTGTTCACTGCTGATAGTGTCACTATTACTTTACTGCTACAGTCAAAAGCCCTGTGGTTGTTTCCACTTCATCTCATTGTTTCTGGGGCTGTAACTCTGCTGTGAACTCCGAACTATCACACAGGTCACAAAATGGTGCAATTTCTGTGCCCTCCCATCCAGTCGCCTTCCTAAAATTATTTGTATAGCAGACAATAGTGTACAAAGAGCCATTAGATTTAATGCCTACTGCTGATCTTTGTTGAGTTATTCCAGTGTCCTTTTTCCAACTCAGGTCTTTCACTATTGGAGTTAGTCCTGATATATAAATTATGTCAGAAAACACAGGTAATTTCTGTAACCTTTGCATGTAAAGTAGAATTAAAAAAATAACAGGAGGGGAGTCTGTAAAGTTATACACACAGTCACAGTTGTATTATGCAGATATAGCTCCATTAAGTCTTTGGGCAATGCAAACATTAAGGCAGCTCAGGGCAGTTCCCACATCTATATCTACAGGTCTACTCTGTTTCCTTCATTCTTGATCATTCAGATTCATAACCTTCCACTCCTCAAGAGACCCTCTGGCTCATGGCGTGTACCAGGGGCGAGGGAGCATCTCCATTAGCTCACGTATGTTCTTCCTGCTCCTGACGCCAGAGGTGAGGGCTCCTGGGGCTAGGGGCTACCAAAGGAGCACAACCACAGGCTTTACATTTGCGTCTGTGACTGTAACTATTCAGGCCAGTCAAAACTAGCTAGGAGCTGTGCTCCCCCTTGCCTGCCCTTGCCTGTTTCAGGTGCTGCAATGCTGTTTCTGGCAGCAGTTCAGGGGCGGACTGTCAGGGCCCAGAGCACAACCCCCTTCTAGGCATTTAGGTGGCCATGTTAGAGTTTAGCTGGCTGAGTCCAAGCCCAGCTCCTTCAGCAGCCAGAGCTGTTGTGAGGAAAGCTGGAAGTGAGAGCACGCCTCCCTTTCCCCTGGGAACTGCTTTTAAGCTGAGGCTTTACCCCTCGCCCCTGCCTGTGCTCCACTGCAGCTAAGCTGTGTCTGCACCTGGTCTCTCACCTTTGCCGGTTTGGCCCTGACAGACCCCGAAGCTCTGCTTCCCAGCTTGACTGGGACCAGCCCCATCACCGCTGCCTTGCTGGGGTGTCACTGCGCTGCGCCTGGCCCTCATCACTGTCTCCCCCTGACCCTGACCTGGGCTTGCTGCTCTGCACCTGGGCTCCCTGTCAGCAGGGTCACTCACTGCTCTGCCCTGTCATGCTCTGCTCCAGGCTCACCTTCCCTGGTGGAGCAGATGGCCATAGGCCACCTCCCCTCTAAAAGAACTGCAAGAGAATTGTTATTATCCATTCTGTCAGTAACACTTCTAAGAATCGGTGAACACACATTCACTGACAAAGGGCCGGAAGGTTATGGACAAGTCACTTTGAAACTATAATGACTCAGGGAAGCTGCTAATATACAGTAAACAAAGTGCATGGTGATATGGAAAGAAGCTCAGCTTCTGCCAGAATCACTTCTTGTGCACAGCTCCACCAAACCCAACACAGCTACAGCTGAGAGTGATTTCCTCCACCGAGTCCTCAAGACTACCATTAGTGCCTTTTAAGCATCATAGGAATTAAAGACAGACAAGGCTTTTTGGTTTGTCTCTAATGCTCTCTAATGCAGCATGGTACAAATTACAGCAAATTTCAGGTAAGAGGCTATGAAGCCTACCATGAAGAAGAGGAACTTAAGAGGAAGCTTCTGAGAAATGGAAGCATAGGTGTGGCTTGGAGGATAAGAAGTGTTAAGATAAGATCAGAGATGGAACAGTCCTGCTAAGACTTAAGGTAGACAGCACAGTCCCACACAATTCCCTCACTGCTTTCTATCTTTATCACATTGTCCCAGCCATATACCCTGGGCTGGCAGACGTCCTGGGCAATGAAATTGGGAATGCAACCGAAGGGTAGAAGAAGTTGAGCTAGAAGCAGAAAACAGAATTTTTCAGGTTTGCCACTTCCTACCTGTTCTCCCACTGCTGAGTTTCCACCAAGAGACATGAGATCCAAATTTGCAGCCTGCTGTTTGAGGGCTCATACGGTACCTCTCAGACTGCAGATGGGAAGGGCAAAACTGCCTCTGACACGTCCTGCCTAATGCCTTTGCCAGCCTGGGTACACCTGCCTGTCTGGACCCTCTTCCAACATCATTTGAAACGCCACATCCTGAGCCCCCAGGACAGTCAGCAAGGAGAATCTCTGGGTAGGAATCAGTATCTCAGTGTCGCCCCTTAGCATTTGGCTGTACATAACACAGCTTCTTCTTTCCTTTCCAGCCCCCAGAATACAACTGGAGGAAAAAGACTCATTATAGAGAGAACTGCCTACTGCTAAGTTTAGTTATGGGACTGATTTTAGCTAAAACAGTTAAGTAGGAGGGGACTAAAGAGCTAACTAGTTCTTAAACCGTCCTGAAGAAAAAAATATCAGATGTCTGAAATTTAATGGTCAAATGCTATTCTTCTTTTATTCAAATCAGGAGTTTGAGAACACTGCAGTAATACAAGTTATCTTTGGTGAAACCTGCTGGACCTTTTCCTTCAAGTAATATTGAATGAAGAATGGATTTCCTACGTAAAAATTTATTCCTAAACATTTCCTTTGATGGCTTGTTTCCTTTAAGCTTGACCAAAGCTTATTTAATTAACATGCATTCCCTTGTGTCTGAAACTCTTAACTGAAATATTAAATAACAAGCAGTATTTTGAAAGACAAGGGGTGGCAGCTTAAAAAAGAAAAAATGCAGTGCAATGAAAATACTTGTGCACTTACACGGACATGACTGGCTGTATTGAAATCTGCAACTCTAGGTGGCAGCGGGGTCGGAACTAGATGATGTTTAAGGTCCCTTCCAACACAAACCATTCTGTGATTCTATGTTCAGAACTGGGAAGTCATTAGCTTGGAGGGGACCTAAAGAACACGTGTAAAACCATGGTACGTATTCTTATTTATACATATTTCCTTTAAAGAAGATATGTTTAAGTCAAGCTACATAGAAACAGTGAACTCAAGTAGTTCTTTTTCCTACCTACTTGGAGGGTGGACGAAATGACAAGTTTGCCAAACAATGCTCCTGAATCGCAGATGTTTTGAACAACCTTCCAGAGCAGCCTGTGCAAGGTATACTTCTGCCTGCGGTGTCTTTCAGAAGCGCAGTCCATTTCTGATACTTCGGTAGAAAGAGAGGAAGATAAATGAAAGGCCAGTGTCTGTGCCCTGGGTGGCCAAACCATTTACAATGCATTCTGCAAGTAGTTGTGCCTATGATAATCTGATCATCTGGACCGCTCAGACTGGGTAACTGGCTGTTACTCGGGATTTAATACAGAGCTCCTAATTAGGCAGACTTGCTTACTGCAGATTTCACAAGCAGTGTGGTCTTTTAATACACTCCCTCAGTCCTTCCACTTTTGGCAGTATGTGCAGCTGCTTCATCATTGCACTTCAGACAAGAAACTGGCGAGTCCAGTGGTGAGGTCAGTTGGTGCACATACAGCCAACCTTTATGTTTACAAAAAGCCGAAGCAAAGGAGTGTTGAGAGACTGAGTGAGTGTGTAGATGATTACTGCCTGTGAATTGGCACTGGAACGAGAGCTGGTCATCGATCTCTGTCCTGGAGGTACCTTGTCCTTGGAAGCCATTTACAACTTAATGAAGTTTGACTGGAGGGATGGCTCCCAGGTTATTTTTCTAGAATGAGTGTAGTTCTTGAATATTTGCTTTCTGCGTTGAATTCAAGATTCACTCTGCTGCTGTTCTCTGGGGAGATATATGTATGTACCAAAGCTATGCATGTGTGCATGTGTAAAAAATATATATATGCACATACATACACACACACACAGCTTGTTTCTATTGATAATAATTCCTCTAGAATATTTACAGAATGAGAACATGTAAGGCCAGATGTCGTAAAGACTTACAGGGTAGATTGAGGTCAGGCAGCATCTGAAGCAGAAGCCCCTGAGGCGCTGCAGTACCACAGGCAAGCACTGTCAAATGTGGAAGTCATTCAGAACATAACATTTTGGTTCAGTCAGTTTGATCTGGGAAGATGAAAAGCTTTTGGGAGAACAGAAGTCCTCCAAATTCAGGTATGGAAATTTTATTTCCATCAAAAAACTTATACTGACTGGAAGTCCCTGACTGCCTCACCAGCTTACCAGTGTTAACCTCAGGGTTGTGACACAGTTCCTGAAGGTTTGGAAGCGTAATGGAAATTAAATCATTTTATTATAAATGGACTGCAGATTTTTTCCCTAGGCCTAGTTAAAAGGACTGGAAGAAAAAAAGGTCTTTAATTGACTGTGTGAAGGTCTTGTGAGATATCCCAGGCTTAGTTTGAAAATACTGGAGAAACATAGTGTGTAGCCTTTGGGAACGAAACCTTCACTTATTACTTATTTTCCTTGGAGTTTCCCTTGTGGCATCATTATGCGCTTCATTAAAGTAAACCAAGTGTAAGTCTCCTCGAGAGATCAGAAAAGGAAGACTGGTGAGTCAATCTACTGTACTGTTCAAGCGTTGCAGGACCTTAATCTATTATTCATAAAAAACACAAGAATAATCATAACATTTAGAGGTCAGGTCTCCCCCTCCCCAAGCATTTCCTTCCTTAGCATTTTGCTGGCTGCTCTTTTAGCTCATGATTGCGGGTAAGAAAAATCAGTCCCTGTAGAGGGCACAGAAGATTAGCAGTAGGACACAGCATCTGCCTTAGACTCTTGAAAGAAAAAAAGAAGGGATTCAATTAAATAAATAGAAAATATGCTTCCAGATTTTAGCAATACATAACCCCAGCCCCCCAAAAAAAGAAAAGGCAGAGAGACAAATTTTGCTATCACAATCTATAAGAATGGATCCTTTCAGATTTTCCTTTAATTATTTGGAGATGATGATCACTGTTCAACTCCATAGGCTTCCTGCATACAGCCACCTCCTTCAGTGCTCCATCTTCGGAGAGGCAATGCAAGGTATTTGTGCCACCAGTTGGCTGTTCCAGCAAAGTGGGAGAAACACACTCCAGTCGCATGAACACTGAGCAAGAGACACAGCTATTGCTGCCTTCTCTCTTCCCCTGTCTCCATCACCATAAGGGAGGTGTAGAAGAAACTGATCAGATTTCCCAGTGCTTTCTTGTGGCAGAGAACAATGAGATTGCTTTCTTATAATAAAGTACAGCAAATCCCGTAAGGCAGTTCCTCCCAGACTGGAAAGTAACTATACCATGCTGTTGAAGCTTCTCGTTTCCTTAGACAGAAGGTGAAGGTGGGGCAAAAGAACTGCAGCGTTACTAGGATTGCCAAGTAAGGAGGCAAGAAGAGATATGATGGATTTAATATCTCCCTGAATATGTGGGAGCTTATGAATGTTCCAGTTACCTTTTCTTCCTAGGGAAGAAATAAGCTCTGGCTGGAGAGCCATGGTGCTTCATCTCTTCAGTGGTAGTGGGGCTAACTATATGGGCAGATGGGTCTGCTACACCTATGTCTTCTCCCTGGTAGAAAACACTAATGCTTGAAGGACCAAGCCACTATTTTTCACCTCAACAAGCATTTCAAAGAAACTATGGGTAAAGATCAATCAACCCCATTTCAGTTACGGCACCACTAGAGGGGGAAAGAGTATGAAACATTTGTATGTCAACACAGTTTCTGTACCCATTACTTTTTATCATCATTTTTTTCGCTGCGCTACTGCCTGTATGGGACTGACTTTCTGCGTTTCCTACCCGTGACCGAGCATTCGTCTCATATTCTTCTGTTGCTGTACCCTGCTCTATGGCACAGATACAGCTTACCAGTGGTGGCAGGGAACAGGGAGTGTCATGTCACTGCCTACCCCCTCCAGACCCTCCACTACGCTGCATTGGCACCGTATAATTTGTCAATACAAGAGACAGGGAACACATCTAAAACTAACGGGTTCAAGACATTAGTCTTTCAAGCCAAAACATGAGGTATAAACTCATTGTGCTTTATGAGAATATCACACCATGAGATATCCAAAAGTTAAGAGTTCTTAGGGGAGAAAGACCGTTAGCCAGAAGTTTGTACCTGTACCTGATGCTGCTACATTAGTTTACATCACACTAGAACTGAAACACGCTCCATTTCAGATCTAGTTGTAAGCCGTAAGCAAAAGTGACTCGGTTTGTTTGAGGTCATTTGGCTTCCACCTGGTGTGAACGCTGCACCCAGAGAACCAGGGCGCAGGTGCTGAGGACACCCAGTTGCTCATGTCCTTGGGTTGCTTACCTAGCAGAAAAGCACAGACTTTCCAGCTTCTAACCTCATGACTGAAGTGCAGGAGTACAAACGCTATTGATCAACCAGGGCAGTGCTGAGCTAAGTGCAGAATTGTATCATGGTTCCCCTTTCCCAGCAGTTCACGCAGGTAAGTACCTGTCTGGAGTTGTATGCACCCCGCAAGGCGCAGCATCTGAAATTGGATGGTATCTATTAACTGCAGTATTTCCCATTCCTTTAGGAAACTGCCTGCACAAAACCTGTTTTATATAACAGTACTTATCTCTTATTCTCAGACTTTCCTCTAGCCTCCTCACACCCAACTCTGAATGGACAGAAGACAGCAAAATCAGCAAGGAACTGTTTTTCAACATACAACAGCAAATACCTCACAGTCCCTCAAAACCAGTCTTCCTTGCACGGCAGCAGGATCAACGGAGCTTTTGAAGCACCGAGCTGTACGGGATCCTTCAGCAGTTCTGTAAGCAGAATTTTATGTTCATTGATTTATGACTAACATCTTTGGGATGAAGAAGAGGCTTTGAAGAGAGTCAGCAGAGCATGGTGCCCTCTTCCTGTGGGTTAGGCAAATCCACACTGGGAAAAGTGACTATGCAAGTAAACTGATACTACAACCTTAAGTAGTTCAGGAGACTTTCTTAGTGTACAGTAGGAACTAATTGCTACCATAAAAGTTTCACCAAGCTTTTCTTAATAATTTACTTCAGCCAAAATCCTTCAGAGCAGTAACAGGAGGGTTGCTATTATTAACCCTAGCATAGGAAAAGGTCTGCAGGCTGATGACTAAATTGGCTATCCCTGTGCAAACCCTGGGCCAGCATGTGCCCAGGTGTTAGTGTAGGCTGGATTGGAAGGTGTTAAGTGTAGTGTGGCTGTGGTCTGCAGGGCAGAGCTGTTGTTAGAGGAGATACCTCCTAGGATATGTTTGTAGTGATATGTTGGTTATTCAAGGACTAGAATAAAATTGTCATGACATGCCAATTCTACCTTCCTATTTTTAATGCTTGGTGTGCTGGCTACTTGTCTTGGAAGCGTCAAGAAGCGATGTGGGACTGAAGATGGTAATTTAAATCACTGATTCTGACTAAAAGTGACACAATGGCTGTGAGAGGAGGGGAGAAAAATCTTGATAGTTCCTTCAGTGGCATTTTGGAAGTTGTAACTTATTTGTGTTCCTCCCTAACAAGGTCTTCTTGTGCCAGAATATCATACAGTGAGGAAAGCAGTGCAAATTTAGGGCCGGAAAATGTCCTTACTAAAATCTTTGGGAATTTTGATTTGTTTTCTATGCACTAGATGCCCACAATAATGGGGATGGCACTTTACTGCTAAGAGTGAGAAAAATGTCAACAGGGAGGGAGAGCGAGATGTCGTTGTATCTCCTTAGCTATTATTCTGTGTAACTCCAGCAACATCAAATGTTGCTATGGTGCTCTCTCGGGTGGCTGGGATGTGGCAGCTGGCTACGGACAGTAATAAACAGGAAAAGCTGTTTGTGACTTTTCATGTTCTCCAACCTCCTTGCTCCCTCTCCTGCCTTTTGTTTGTGCTTCTCATTTCTGTCCGCACTTTCCAGTCAGGGAGGAGAGGATGCTTAAAGCTCGTCTTCTTTAGAGTCAGCTAATGCATTTTGTTGTGCCAGTGACCTGGTGGTGGTGACATCATTACTTCTGTGCTGTATAGCGTAAAACTCTCTGGAAAGGAGAGTAGAAATCTGCAACGGGTTTTTCTTCACTGTGGCAGAGATGGATCCAGGAGGTTTGCATGGACTGCCTGTGAGTACTACATGAAAATGTATCTAACTAGGAAATGAGGAATTGCAATAAGATGCTGTCTCCCAAGCAGTTTTATATTCTGCCAGAACGTAGTGCTGAGTGTAAGTTTATATATGCCTAAAGGGACTATACATACACTTTACACATAAAGTGTGTGATAAGTGTAATGTGCAGAACAGATTATTTGGTGATAATTTTGTGGAAGAATGAAGGATGTGACATGCATATAAAACCAAGATTTATTTAGTGATATGGTGATTGAAACTACTTTGTGGGAAACTAAGTCAAGCAAAGTAGTGAAAAACAAGAATTTGGGAGATGCTGGGGTATATAATAATATGCACATTTATATAATACTTTCAAAAATTCACGTTGTGTTAACAAACAAGAAAATTGCTGTACAGCATGCTTGGTTAACTTTGCATTCAGGACTACCAGTAATGGAAAGGGAGACAAGGAGAGAAAGAAATCTGTAATTGGTACCTGTCAAGATTTTGGTTGTATAGCCACCTATGGGAACCATAAATGTCTGGAATTAAGTTATGGGCTGATTGCTTTGGATCAGGTTGACCCTATTTATTTGCTTGTATCTTGTTCCCCAGTTACTGGAGGGCTGGTGTCACGCTAATGAATGACATTGTAGATAGCTCTGTGAAGGGCTTTCAGCTACAGCATTGAGCTGGAAATGGTGGATGGTAACAGTTTTGGAAAGGTATGGGATATCTTAGTGAATGAGAAGTGAAAGTGAATACCTTACATTTGGTATCGGCGTTCAATATGGGTGATGCAGAACTGCTGTCCAGGGTGGGGTGCGATGGGCAGGGGTTAGTACTGGGTCATCTTCATCCCAGAAAGGTTTGTAGAGCGGAGACGAGGAGGCAGGTGACTGAGTACAACATAGGTGATGTGAATGATATCAGTCATTGATTCCAACTTGCAATGTTACTATCCAATCACATAGTGTTTTCATCAGACGTTAAAATACAGGTCAGCTATCATCATTTAGCCATCCATGGGGCATATCCTCTCTAATACCTGGTATTTTCCAAACGTTTCTGTCCAGCTCTACCCTTCTTGCCCTTTTAGTGCACCAAGGATATTGCTCCTGTTCTAGTTCAGATCAGTTTCTTCCCACACACAGTTTTTTTCCTTCCTTCCTTCCTTCCTTCCTTCCTTCCCCTGTGCAGCTTTGTTCCACAGAACATCCTTTCCCATATCCCGGTCTGCAATGTGATTCTTATTCTCACTGCTCCATCCCATTTCAAAACGTGGGTGTCTTCTCCTATACGGTCTGTGTATGTGCAGGGCAGAGACAGCGTTGGCGCGTGCCCCCTGCCTGCCGGTCAGGTAGGTATCCCACGTGTTGAGATAAGGCTGTTATCTTTAGCCACTATCGTTTGTTTACAGTTGGAAGAGGTCAGGGTGGCAATCTGGCTGGTGCATGTTTGTAGGTCATACCTACCCTGGCTGACCTCCCATTTTGACTCTGTGCAGCTTTACATCCTTGTGTGGAGGCAGACCCTGCGCCTGCCAGCTTCCTGGGCTTTTTGGCTTTCTTGTCTGTGAGACTCGTGTGTTTCTCTCCCAGATTATAAACAATTACCTGGATGGGACGCAAGGAGGGGCCGCGGACCAGGCGTCCCCGGACGGCACGCTATTCAGGCACAGCAAGAGAAAGGTCGACTACGTGTTAGCCTACCACTACCGAAAACGCCTTGCTCGGCACCTGCCCGGCGCGGGCTCACCAGAGCCTACACGCGGATCTGCCCCCTTGGCCCTGGTTTCGAATGGAGGGACTGGGAAGGGCCGTGCTGAGCCACAGCAGCAGGACGGTGGCCAGTGTGCCCTGCCGGGGCCACCAGGGGTGGAGGTGATCGAGCTCAGCCCGCTGGACACCCTGGAGGAGGAGAAGCGGATGCAGCGGGAGGAATATGAACACAACCTGGTGCAAGCGGGGCTGGAGATAGAGAAAGACCCTGAGGTAAGAGGGAGAGACTTGCTTCTCGCACTGGGTGTCCCGATGGGTAACGGCCACCTGGGTGTCGGAGGTGGCTACGTACAGGCCGTGACCGTGGCCGGCTGTGCGGGGTGACTGGGTGCCCAGAGCATGGCTGCCCCCTCTCCTCTGGTGGGGAGGCCAGCAGCCCAGCTGTGGCCATGCGTGAGGGCCGGGCCCGGCCTGCCTTCATTCCTGCCCTGCATCAATGTTAACTGAGAGGCAAATCACACCTGTGCCATCTTTTACAAATAAGTGCCACTTTACAGCCTCACTGACTCCCCCACGGCTGCTTCTGCAGCTGCACAAGGGTAGGATGTGCCGGAGGTCTGTCTCATGGCCAGCTTGAGGGGCTAATCCTGAAGACAGCTTGTTACTGCTCAACAGTAGTTCAGTACTCAGCATCCATGGGTCAAACCCTGCCACCACTGCAACCCCTAATTAGGGTACTGCAGAAATATGTTGTACGAGCTACTTTATGCATGCCTAAAATATGGTGTAAAGCCAAGGAGAAGATGATGGGGGTGTTTCTGTGTTGCTTGGTTCCTACTGCCTGGGAAATATGTGGTTGTTATTGTTGATTAGGGCACTATTGAGTAGCAATTCCAATTTTCAGTAGAAAACGCATTCATCTAAATGTTCTTATGGCGTGCGATGAACACACTTTTCTTACAAAAAAAAATAGTTTTTACATTTTAGTATTGTTAAAATGAAGAAAGGCTCTCTTAAGTAATTTGATGGAATACAAAGCACTGTTGAGGCATTTCATATTTCCTCAGAATAACCTGGTGATTTTCAGTGCGACTCTTAGCTTTCCTCAGCCATGCGCAAATGTTGTCATTTCTTCACGCTACCCACAAAATGAACAGCTCCTATGCTGCAACAGGAGAACCTCCCAGCCTTTAATGTATTTATTCTCCCCATATGTGCATGATGTTGGATAGTGTTATGGTAATATCAGCTGGGAGCTGTGGTTAGGTTACTTGACTGCAGGTAGTCGGTCAATTGAGCACGTGTCTTCCAAACCCCATGTTGATGCACTGAGCTCTGTGCTATTCCTCTGGACCTCTTCGAAAGCCACGGATATTTATTTCTGTTGAAGTCAAGTCCCTGCTGTGTTCTAGTTTTAGGTGTTCTATTGGTTTTGACACCAAATTTAAGAAACTTAGGGCTTCTTTTCAGAGGTGCTGAGAACTTACAGCTCATATTGCTTTCAGTGCAACCAGTCAACACTTCCAGAACATGGACCAAATCACAGATTGCATCTGAAAATTTGAGTCTAGCTGACCTGGCATAGTGTATACACATTAAATCATTGGCAGGAATAGAAAGAATTAGAAAAGCCTTTTGGCTCTTAACGTTTTCCTTGCTCAGTTTGCTAAGTTGCA
Source organism: Falco rusticolus (assembly GCF_015220075.1). Classification (NCBI taxonomy): domain Eukaryota; kingdom Metazoa; phylum Chordata; class Aves; order Falconiformes; family Falconidae; genus Falco; species Falco rusticolus. The sequence goes on from NC_051191.1 coordinate 81,664,562, forward strand.
GGTGGCTATGGGTTGTATTTCACTGCACAGCCTGACTGAACCATCCTTGCACTGGACAGAAAAAAAGTGATCTCAGATCCTGATTCTTTTATACTAAGCATTGAGGTTAGGTTTCAATACTGCTAACACATGACAATCTTACTGCTATGATTTTAATACAAATTGCATAAACCCCATGAGAACAACTGTTTTTGGAGACCTCTTTCAGTTATGAATTTCATCAGAACCTGAAAAGTCTAGCAGGAGATTTGGATTTGATTTTTTGACTCATTACTTATGCAAAGTCCAGCTGGATTTGAATTCTGGTTCAGACCCCTTCCAAGTGATGATGTGCACCCTTAAATAATATACAAAGTAATAAATGATGTCATAGAGAGCTGGTCAAAGAACAAATTTTTTTGTCACGGTTTTCCTTCTGAAGAGGAAAAGGCTTTTTGTAAATGAACTGGAAATGTTCTGAGGAAATTATTTTGTGACCAGTTCTTTTATAAGAAAAATTAATTGATTTTGAAAATTTTTAAAAAAATGCAATCTCATCACTTCTGTACCTGTATGTGTGTATGTATATGTATTCAATCCTGCTCTCCCAACACACAAGTTGTCTAATCAAGCTTAGCCTAAATGAATTAAGCACAGCATCTTTCACATCGGGATGCTCAGTCTACTAAACTCACAGGGTACTGGAGTTCCTCTAGAAGCTGCTTTTGTAGGCTACAGCTATTTAAAGATCAGGAAGTTCATCTCTAGGAACACAGGAGAGCATTATGACAATTTAAAAATCTTTGTTTCTCCAACTGTCTCTTTGAAGAAGTAGGAATTTCCGTGATGTTAGTTTGTTAACATATGATGTTACTATGGTTGCTATATGCTGAGTAACTAGGGACAAACACCTTTCTAATTTGTATTGTCAATTCTTTGTTTAAAAGAATATAGACAAGAAAATATATGAAGATATATAATGTGTATGTGGAGAGGGAAGTATTACTCTTTTTTGAATATATGGATAATAGGCAAGATTATGGTCTGTCTCCATATCTACCCAGTTATTATTTGTGAATTAGGAATTTTTGACTAGTTTCCAACTTCCTTATAACTTTCTATCAATTGTTATTGCTGTCCTGCAGAGAAACATTGTTCTCAATATAACCCTTTTAGGTTTTTTTGTGGTTTTTTGGGGGGTTTTGTTTTCCTGTTTTTAAACCGAGATATTATTTTGCATATCCAAGAAAACGTGCACAATGAAGGCAATGTGCACGAAGTTGAAGGTTACAACTCTTTCCTCTTTAGTGTCAAATTGAGTACCCATAATGATGGGTGGTTGTAATATTTGACAGCCTTCTTACTATGCTCCCTGGTAAAGTCATACCTGATCCATAGCATGTATTCACATGTTACACCAAATACTGCCACTGTCAACTTTCAGACGTGATGTTCCATGTGTCAGAGATGACAAATGGCAGATCAAGTTCAAGGAGCACTTTGGCTGGTTACCTTCTTTTCAAATCAAAACATTTGGGTGGTCCAGTGTAGCCTATGCCCATGAAAACAATTGAATTAGCCTAAATTAGGGTTGTGTGGAAGTGATATTTGGTGGAAAGAATAGAACAGAAGAGGAAACTCCCTATTCACATCTGATGACAGCAGCTTAGCAACGCAGAACTACTGGTTTGCATAGTTTGCTATGAGTAAAAATAACGTTTCTATCTGTGACTGGCCTGTTTGACCAGTCTATGAAGTTAGATAAAATATACTCTTGCATGTGTATGTAGAATTAACTACCTTGTGTTTCACAATATCACATAGTGATTAATATAGACCCTACTAATACAGATCCTGTAAACACTTCTGCTAATCTGCATAGTGTTAAGCATTTGCAGGATTTGCTTCCTCTGCTTCAAAGAAACACAGTTAAAAGTGCAGTAAAACTATTTTTCCAAGATGTCCATGCCAGAAACCAGATTCTTTGGCATGTCTTTGTAAACTGTGATGGAATGCCAGCAGGTCACATTTACCCTTGTGAGCTAGCTGTCAGAGCCATGACAATCCTCTTTAAATAAACTCTATTTAACACTAGTGGCACAAGTCAAATTTTGCATAAGATACACAAAGAATCGCTGAGATAGGTCACCTTAAGAGTACCCTCAAATATTCCACCTCAGTTCCCAGGAAGGGTAATAAATACCATACTGTTGTGTTTCACCTAATGTGGAGCAACAGTAGTTCGCTTAAATTTGAGTTGTACTGCTGCTTTAATGACTGCAAATGCAACTTGTACTGTATTCAATTAGTATTATGTATGGCAAAGCATAATAGGAATAGAATAAGATGACGTTGGAGATGCATCTTGGCATTCTGACAAAGTAGGATCATTTTTGAGCACATTGGAAATGAAATGTACTTTGCTAAATAGCATTTAGAAGAGGAAAAATATCTTTTAAGGGGAAGATGATAACAATTTTAAAACCAATTGTAAACTACCCTCCAAGAAACTCATCTAACTTGAATTTTAGAGCTAGCATAATTTTAAGGATGTCTCATTAAACTCTGTTGGCTAACATTAGGCTTTGAGGCAAGGAAGTCCTTAAGGTCCTCAGTGTATCAGCTTGTGCAGTGCTGTTGATAACAACAGTAGTGATGACTGGTTGTGACTGGATTTTTCTGCTTAATATTGCAAGGCATGTTTTTGAATTTTTGCGGGAAAAATCCCACAACAACCAACCAAAACCCCAAATTAAACCCTAATAAATCAAACAAACTTCCCCCTAAAAAAGGCAAACCCAAACAACCTCCACCCCCCAACCAATGAACCAACTGATTAATCAACATCCCCACCTCCCACCACCCGATCCTGAACTAAAGATAAGCTGCAGCTAGATTTTATCTATGGGATTGAATTGCACTGTTTTGTGGCACTAAGGTGCTCCCTGTTTGCCAGTGGAAGAAGAATTTTATCTTCTCTCAGCTGTAAAAGATCAGAGTAGCCAAAATAATATCATGATAAATTATTCAATGCAGAGGGTCTTTTTCTTTTCCTGTTTCTTCCTATCCCTACCTGTAGCTGAGGAGGTTTCTGTTGAGCAGTGCCATCAACATTCTTGCTATATGAGCTGTTTTCTTGGGTCTGCTATATTCCCTAGCATCACATTTATGTCATATGTAGCTTATTTTAATGTTAATACTTTTCATTGTGAAAAAGTGGAATTCCAATGGCCAAGAGTTCAATATATTTGGGTAGACCTTTTTTTTCTTGCCAAAACATTTTTTTTTTATATAGAATATTTTGACTTTTAGTTAAAAGGTTATGGATATTGCTTAATTTAGTAGTATTTAAGAGCCTGAAAAAGTGATGTCTTTTTCCAAAATCTATCAATATGATTTGTGGATAATTCCAATAGAAGTATCTCATGCCCTTAGCACATATGAGACATCTTGCAGGTACTCAGTGTGAATGTCATAGTTGTCTCAAAATATTCATTCTTCTAAAGTGCAGTGGAAAGCTTATTAGTAGATAACATTAATTTTAAAAGGATAGGGAAATTTAATAGGAGTCCAAGACCTTTATCCATGTTAATGAACATCTCCCGAAGCCAGTGAGAATGCATACCAGAGTAATATAGTATTGGAAAGAGACTGGGGTCTTTTGTCCTCTAGGTCTTAGGACTTTGTGTTTCACTCTCTCTTAGTACAGCACTCAGAAGAAGACAATACTTCTTTGGGGGCCTCTTAGTGTAACAATTATATAAATATTTGATGGTTATTTTTCAACTCTAGTTACAGAAGCATTAATTAGCTAAAACATGTTCTCCTCCTGTATGTTACTTATATGGGGCTGAAATGTAATACACAGCTCTTATAAAATTAAAGTTGAACAGGCAAGGCGAGGTTTTCAGTGATAGTGAAATGGACGTGATGAAAATATTGGCAAGTTGATTAACTATTTAAGAGGAAATTATGTCTCCATTTTAGAGAGGATTTTGGAGTAACCCCATGGGAGTTAGGTGTGCTTCAGTCAGTATTAAAATAATGATCCTTGATAACGGGTGGCTAGGTAGAATGGCTGTGCTGTCAAAGTTGAAAAGTCAATACTATGATTCCTGTTTTTTAATTAACATCCAGACACTTAATGCTCAGTTATTAGGTACTGTAGTCAAAACAGCTTCCAAGGGTTTTAGAGAAAATTGAAGGAATGTGCAAAACAGGGCCTGTATGTTATCAACAACATTTATGGAGCTCTTCTGTCAGCAATGATAAATCTCATCAACTCTCTGCAGGCTGGGAAACGGAGACATCAATATCTTGAATTTCAAATGCTGGTACATTTGGGGTGTGCGTTCTGGTGATATGTACAATGGAAATTGCACAAGAAGCATCCTATTTTTACATAATGCTGATTCTATCAGACTTGCCAGGCAGAAATGGCAAATAGGCTCCTGAATTTGTGTGTGTCTTTCACTGTGTCCTACCTGCTGAGTTCTGCTGCCTGCTGGAGGAACTACTTCCATTTCTACAAGTTGCTAGGTACATAAGAAACCCACAGGAATGACTTATAAATCTTTTCTAGGGCATAGCAGGGAAAGAACTAGGCCCTTGTAGGATAGGGGATGAAAAGTGGCAAAATCATCTGCTTGGCTTGTTCACAGATAAATCCATGAAAACATTTTTTTAATTATCAATGGTCTTGTTTGCAGCAGAAGTTTTAATCTGCAAATTAAATCCATGGAGACAATTTGAAGACCAATACAGGAAGCCCTGAGGGATGCTACAGTGCACTGATGACGCTGCAGTAGCCAGAATGCCTGCAGAGGAGACTTGGAGGCTGAAGTGGTGATAATTTCTGTAAACTGCTTAGGCCAGTGCAGCTTAAATAGTAGTTTCACGAAAACAAAGTAGTAAAATATAACATAGTTTGGGGATTTTGGTCCTGTGCTTTGTTGTTTTTCTGACCATTTAAAAGACAGAAATTGTGCTGCTGTTGATTGGGGTGAGGATTCAGCTCCTACAGGTGCTGGGTGAGGACTGCCCCAGCAGCAGAACCTGCTGCCCAATGCATCTGAACCTACTCTTTGGCAGAAGAAGAAATCCTGAATTTCAAAGATTCTTTTGTAGGGGAAATGGGACTTGCTTTGCTTTGCTGTCCCCAAGCAATTGCCTGCTTTGTCTACAGCAGCAAACAGCCCTACAGATCTGTGATACCAAAGGAGTGATCACTTCTGCATTTCTGCTGCTTGAGTTGCTGTATGATTTTGTAATTTTTTGGAGGCGTTGCTTCTTAGTCATGACTTCACATCTAGTGCAAAGGAAAGCAGGGAGGACTGCTTGCAACTTCTTTGCGTAAGTAAGAGACATTGAGAATTCCACCTGGGAGTGAATGTAACACTGTAGATAAGTGCTCCCTGTTTTTAATACATTGTTTTTTTACACATATACATTCATTTATGTACTGTTTTATGTTGTTGTTATAAAAGATCTAAGATATGCACCTCTGTTCTTCCCTCATGGTTTTTGTCTTGTACAAAACCAGATTAAATAAAAGGCATTCTCTGTCTGAAAACTCTGTGTCAGAGACAAAGACTGACAAACAAGGAGAAAAATGAGAGACAAATTGATTTTGCTTATATTGATGGAAAGAATAGGGAGGAAATGGGATTTGGTTTTGAGTCATTTTTTTTCTATGGAAGATGAGAGCGGAGCACATCTTCCAGTGAGGAGAGATAGCGTTCTCTTCCAGAGCCAGGGAGAACAAAGCAGAGGTGCCGTGTCTTCTCACTGCAGGGGAAAAGACCAGTTTCAAGTGAAGCAGTGAATGGTTTTTCAGAAAGAGATCTTTCTGGCTTTGCTACTTCTGTTTTGGCCTCTGATGACAGTGGCTATGGAAAAGCCTCCACTGTCAAGAGCTTCTGGATTGCCAGAGTAAGCAGCAGTCCGGTGCTTTTTTTCCCCCCCCCCCCCCCCCCTCATCTCACAAATCAGAGCAATATCCAGTCCATTTTTACGGAAGTGACAATAAATACTCTTGAATGGCTTAGCTGGGGGCGAGGATAGAGGAGTTAGAAATTAAAACTGGAATGTCAGAGAGAGAGAAAAAAATAATAAAAATACCTGCAAGAAAATGAAAAGGAAAGAAAAATCCATTCACTCACTCAATTAACCAACAGTACAGTGGCACATGTGCGAAGGGAAGACCATAAGGTGGCACTCACCAGCTTCTGCCATCTCAGATTCAGGAATGGATTCCAGCAGAGAGAAGACTGGGGTGTATCCCACCATGGAAATCAGTCTTTGAAGGACAGAATTGTCTTAGGAGAAAAAAACCACTGTTTGTATATGTGCAGAGTGAGGGTTATCCTTTAGCAGATCCAGGGACAGGTAACATAAGTAATGAATCAGGCTTGTGGGATTCTTTTCATATATTTTGGACTCTTTTAAGGTCTCCTTGCTTTACTGGTGACTCTAATGGATGTGTGTTTCATTCTGTCCAAATTTAAGTTATTGAAAGGTCTGTTGCTCATGACATTATGACTACACAGCCAAGCGTATTTCTCCAGGAAGAAAGCCACTATAGGGAAGGAATTATTCCCTTCCAGATGCTCAACTAGACATCTTGTGGTGTGTACATTTTAAAATGTTGTATTGTATATGAAAGGAAGGCATTTTGGAATGAAAAGTGCATTCATATTCAAGCTGTTCAGCATGGATAATACAAGGCTCTTTTAAAGAAAAAAAAAAAAAAGTAATTGTCCCTTAGAAATCAGAATGTCCTTTCCAACACAAATTATTTCTTTAATCCTTTGTAGGCCTAAGTTCTAAGAAGGGGCTGAGCTCCAACAACCCAGTAGTAGTTTGTGTGGATGAGCACAGCTTTAGTGGGGGAAAGCTGTCGTAGAGGGAAAGATTAGTTACCTGTTCTGTTTTTACTGCAAGATGACAAGAATCTAAAGATTTATGTATGTATATATAGATGGAGGGAGAAGTGATGAGTGTGTTTCATTGCTGTGTGCGCTGGATGTGTATGGGAACTGACAAGGACTACAGGTCTGGCTTATATTTGGACTTTGCTGATGGTGGCTAGGGTCATCTACAGCTTCTGTAGCTTGGGGATGCTCTATTATTTTCCAGCCCTCAAAAGATCTGTTCTGGCCACTGGAACCTGCAGAAATACACCTCTTCTCCAGTGAACTCTGGTCCAGTTTTCTGGTCCCTTTCAAGTATGGCACAAGGTTACTGTGCAAACACCATGGTACCTGAGATCTCCACCTATTTGTATCACCAGAAATAGCATTATGGAACCAAATACTGTCTCACTTAACTTTTTCAGTGAAAAGGAGTGAGGGTTGGTCTGCATGATCCAATTTTAATGAATGGATTTGTAGAGCAACGGTGACATTCAAGGGGAAACAGGAGAAATCTGAAGCCGCACTGTTTTTTGAAGACCCTGACGTATTTTGCTTCAATGTAAAAGTGAACATGTTTGATGGTACTTGAGTGGCAGCTTCTGAATACTGTTATAATTTCAAAAATATTGTGCATCTAGTTTCTCTTAGCAGTGGGAACTGTTGGATGCATAGCACCTAGGAATATGGCAGCACTTCATGTTGCTAAAAATAATTTGAAGAAGCTGCCTTTTCAATCTGGTAAGAGATGTGTTTATGTTTTCCATTTTTAAGAACAAATAGAAAAAATTCAATATGCTGCCATAATTTGTAGCCACCATGATGGCATCTGCATTGCTGCAATATTGTGATTGTTATGTTACATATGCTGAGGAAACTGCTCACAGAAGTTCCTCTCTCCTTTCCACAATAACCTGGCAGGTCTATTTAGATGAAGGCAGGGCTCTTCTGGTTCTGCAAGCACCAAGGTAATTTCTGTCTCTCCAGTGGTGTCTGGGCTACGTACTGTAGCAAACCATCCCTCAAAGGGGCTTGGCTTGGTAAGCATTTAGCATACCACAGATTGGGACTTCTGTAGGAGAAAAGACCTTCAGCTACAGCTTAGTCAAACTGGGATTGGTTCATTTTATAAAATGTGGTTCTTCTAATGCCTGCATCTTGGAAAAAGGAAACTGTGGTACATAAGCCATATTGAAGGTTGTAATCAGATTGTTTTCAGCTAGAATTATCTTTGCCAGTTCATTGTAAGGTCTTTTAAGTCATAGGACAAGTCAAATAATTCAAAACTGCATCACGTCCTATTGTTCCAGATCAGCAATTACTTTGGCCTGAATACAGCAACAAGGAAAAAAAAAATAGCAGGGTGGCATCAGGCTGCACAATTCCCATGAAAGTTAATGGGAGCTTGGTGATGAAATCCTCATGCACAGCATGGAAAATATACCCTTTGGAGTGAATTCTTTCCTTGATACACAGGACTAATAACTGTCTTCACACTAGTTAAGTCTCCCTTATGTGTACAGATATGTGCTGATGGTGATAGACCAATGAAAAAAACCTGTAAGAGCTAGATACTGATTTCTGTGTGCTTATTCTAGGTTATCATTAATGTAACAATGATTTCATCACCTGAAACAAAACAATTGGACAAAATTATTTATTTTGAACAGCTGTATGGGTTTTTATTTGTTGCTTTTGTGGGGCTTTTTTTTTTTTTTTTTTTGTCTATGGAGATGGCAGATATGTTTGCTTTAGCTCCATACTCAAGCTCTGTCATCTAGGAATTAATTCATCAGTTCACTGGTCACTTTTCCCTTCAATTCCTTGATCTCTGCATTCATTTTAGAGTCTTACTGAATTCACTGAAAGGTTTGAGACCTATATATTATACTTTAAAGGAAATTTTTCAGGTGGAGTTAGGTAGATGACCTTGGAATTTCATAAGATGTCTAGTGGTAAACCAAATGAACCATGTGTATTTGAAAGAGGATTAGCATCCAGTAGTTAGGGGGAAAAAAAAATGAAGCCATGTAGACGATACTCCTTCTCATCTTTGGAAACAGCAACCTTTCAAGGGGGAACACAAAGACGCTACTTAAAGTGCACCCCTGAAAATGTAGAGGTGGCCATTACTTTTTGTAGGTCAATGCCAACATTAAGTACACTAGAAGAATACCAATGACTTTCTCTGCCAGAAGAGCACAGTGCATTTCCCTTGGTCATGGCATCACTTTACCAACTGGGAGATGGGGAATTTGTCTGCAGGCTCTGTCTACATGTTCACCAAACTCAGTCATGGTTTACTCAGAGTAATTTAGTAATACAAAGAAAATTTAGCATCTCAGAGATAGAAAATATATTCAAGGTCTTACAAATTCTTAAGGAGAACTCCAAGATGGCACCTCCAAAGTGCTAGTTCAAACTACTGTTATTTTTCCTTAATCCCTTCAAAATGGGGAAGGATATCCCTGCCCATCCTATGCTTAGGAATTTTTTCCAAATCACTCAAGAGGCCTAACTCTGCTCCCATTGAAATTGGCCACAGGATGTGAAAGATAATTCTCTTTTGTAATGCTTTGAAACAAAGTTTCAGCTCCAGCGCAGGTTGTATAGGCTGCCTTTACCTTTTCTGGATTCATGTGTTTTTATCCTTTTCTCGACTTACCCCCCATTATCCTCACTTTTTTGGGAGCTGCAAATCCCTGTTGCCTGTCTTGAAAACATCTGGTGTTCCTGCTCTTTCTTCAACTCTTATATTCCATACTTCATTTTACAGGCTTTGAATATTGTTCTTTGCTTGCCTTTTAACATTTACAGATGTTCAACAGTCACAGAAACCTGTTAGGTAATCAAGGCAAAGTAGCATCCTAAAGACTGTGTATCTATGGAAGGTCTTTGGACCTTGCATCCTTTCATTGTCCACACTCTGGTTGATGGAACCTAGGAAATTTCATATGATATTCTTTGTAACATAGGTGTACTTTCAGGCTTTTGCAGGACAGGTCAATATGCTGCAGTGCTCTGTGCTTCTGGCAAGCCTGCTTGCTTGTCACAGGTCTCTGTGAGTTCACTGGGTAATGGTTACTCTCTGCCTCCAGTGGCACCACTCAGCTTTCACAGGTCAGTGTATGCTAACTGCTTCAGCTCACCAGTGCTTGACCTGCTCACCTATCTGTGTATTCACCTCTGCACCATCTCACCATCCACAGTCTTCTGCAGGACTGCTCACCTATCCACCACAGCCCACTGCCCTTTCCAGGACTCTCCAATTCTGTCCATGATGCTCTTTCATCTCCATATCCTATACCTGCAGAGATCCTGCCACTCCTCGGTACGACTGTGTATCTTTGGTCTACATGAAGTCAGTCCTTCACCCTTCCCTGCTGTCCATCAGTTACAATCAGTCAGTCACAGGCCTGCCCTGAAGTCATAATGTCCAAGATGGGTGCTCCTCTGTGAAAATCTGGGCACTGCTACACACAGGAGGAATCCATACTTCGTGACTGCTTCTCTCTCAAATACTTCTACGCAAAGTATTGTTTCTCCCTTAGTCCCTCCTGTTTTAAAGCAATGCTGTCCCTAGGAAACTGCTCACCTAGAGCTGGCAAAGCTCATCTTCAGTTAGGCACCGAGGTTTGCTCATTAGAAGACTTGTGCTTTTCAACTGATCTGTTGCAGGAGGCATTTGAGAGCACCATGGTAACACATAAGACAGCTTGCACCACACGGGATCCCAGTTTGTTTTTCACCTGTGAGCCACAGTTCACAAGCGACTCTCCTGGAAACTATTTCGTGGTTTAGGGGCATTATGTCACATCTGGCCACCAACTGGCAAGTCTCTTGACAGAAAAGTCCGCACAAAGAATATTTTTAAATGCTCCAAGATCCAACTGAAAGTTGTTGTTAATTTCCAGATCTTCATAATGCTCTACTAGCAATATCAGTCTCACCCTTGGCAGGATGAAACCCACGTATCAGGAGACCTGCCAGATTACGTTATTGAAGACAGCTCATCTTAGTATTAAAAAGTAGGTGTAGTTTATAATATGGTGATTGGTAACGCTCCTGATATCAGTATAGCTAATCTGTAGTAATGTACTGTGCTCCTTGTAATTAATTCTTGTTTTCCATTAGTTCATAAAAGATGTAAATGTAATTATAATGTAAAAGCCATTTTGTTAATGTAGAAATTTATGTACCACAAGAAACTAATAGGTAGCTTTTAGATATATTCCTTCACTTGTACATGCCAATGGTAATTATCAAAGAAAATAATTGCCATATAATTACGGAGCACTCCAGTGTAATTAAAATCACAATAATAAGTGTAGCCAAGGAAATATACATCAAAATCTGTAAGCCAAATCCAGGAAGTGAGTCAGTGGGCATCTTCCTGCTACCTGGACCCTTGAAAATAGATGGGAAGGTGGCAGAGATGCAAAAGCAAGAAGGTCATTTCCTTAGTACAAACCTACGTGCTCTGTCAAGTAGAAACAGGGTAAATTCGTATTGCCTAATACTCCCCATATCTAAGGTGAGTGCACGTATTTGGATACCTGCTCATAGAATCAGTATAAAGGGGTAGGCAACTTTGAAGGACAAAGTTCATCTTGGCTGTCAGCTGCCTGCCCAGGCCCATCACCTCCTCCAGAGGAGGAGCAGGAGTTTGAGGAGCTGCAGCTTCCCTCATTTTGGTTCCCCAAAGTAGTAGCACTTGTCTTCTGAAGACTGACTGCTAAGCTGAAAATTTGGCAAGATTCGTACCAGTGTCTTTCTCCTTGTCAATGCCAGAACTGCTGTGAAATGTAAGACTTTTAGAAGTAGAACTTAAAGTAAATACTATTCCCATGTCATTAAACACCTAAGGATAGAGACAAGAATAGAACAGAACTAGCCAAAAGCTATTGTGTGTCTGAAGATATCGGTGTGGATGGCACCTCCTGTCTCTGTGTTCCCTGGCATACTGTCGGGGTTCCTTATAGTTCTGGTTTCCAGTTTTCACGTCCTTTATTGTTGAACAGAAAGCAACAGAAAAGTGAAGGTGAGAATTAGGTGAATGCTAGCTCTTTTCACTAGCAAACAGCTTTTCAAATGTGTGAAAGCATTCATGTGAAGGAGAATGAGAATGGAAAATGGGAAGTTGTCTCCTAGCAGCGGGTCTGTACTAATCTTTACAGTCAGTTCTCACAACTGAAAACAGACTTCCCACAGCTTCTGTTCTTAATATGTGTTTGGGTTTTTTACCCGCATATACATTCTGTACTTCTTCAGCTTTTCTTCCTCTCAGTGATTTTATGCCTTTATTCTGCTACTTGCCTGTAACACAAACAGCTGTATTTATTATAGACTAATTTTTCTAAATTATAAAATGCCAGCTATTAATCATAAAATAAATGCCAGTTAAATTATTTATAAATTTATAGTTATTAAATGTTGCTTATCGACATTTCTGATTTGTTCAGTTGATGGCAAAAGGTACACTACTGCAAATTTAATATTACTTTTCTCTAAAAAGCTGAGTTTGGCAAACATATCATGATGAGACATTGATTTATACCTGTTAACTGCAGGTTGGCAAAGTGTACTAGAGTGAGATTTAAATAGAAAATATGATTATGATTGATGAAAATTATTTTGGGATTTATACCAACTGAATGATTAATTTGAGGGAGAACCCCCCAAAGTTTCAGAAAACAGTTTGCTTTATCTTTTTTTATAAACTGCATTTCTCATCTGTTTCAAAATGCTCTTTCAAGAGGAGATTTCCCTGAATGTTATTCAAAACTAGATACTAAAAAAATTAAAAGATAAGCGAAAAAAATAGGACATTAAATTTGAGTCAAACAACAGGTTTTCTTGTGGCTATTGTTTTCATTTTTGCAAGCATTCTGAAGGCACAGGACAGGCTGATCTGAGTTAGGGTTTCTGTGTATCTGTCCGCTTCTTTCCTGCCCCGAGGAATGTATCTTGCACATTCTTCTGTCTTGCAGTGCTGCCAGGAGTTGATCACTCGAAGTGTGGATCCAGTTGAAAATTAACTGCTCTTTAAAACTAGGATTTAGTTTTCAGGGAATTGATCTGGCTAAAGAAACTCACTGTCCACTTATATAAATGTGACCACTGGCTCAGGGGGGTGGGGAGGGGGTGAGTAGCCACACAGCCAGGGGCAGGGGGGAATTTGGGACCACAACTTCTGTAACTTATGCCAGCCTGAATTAATGTGAAATGGCAACCTACCAAGTGCCTGCACCAGTGAGCCTGCAGCTGGGGTGCTCAGATGGTTCAGAGGGGACCAGCGAGGCTGCCTTAGAGGATAACAAAGCATGATGATCCTGCTCAGAACGCACTCTCAGTGCTACTCTCTGTAGTTGCATACTGCTCAGTGGGAAGCCCAAATGCTGCTTTCCCCTTTGGTAGGGGCAGGGGGAGAAGGTTTGAATACCAAGGCAATCTCCCTTGCCTGGAGTCACAGTTCAAGCAGGGGTTTCTAATTTGTGTATATATAAAAAACTGTGTATGTATAGTATGCATGTGTATATCTATACTAACGTGTAGACTTAAGGGGAATTAAGGCACTTTTTAGACTTTCAGAGTTATATAAACTTGTGTATGCCTGTTTGTGCTTTCAGTCAAAAGGAAGGATTGCAATTAGTTGGGTTTTGTTTTTTTTTTCTTTAGTTATCTCTATAAATATTTGAAAAGAGCTAACACGTGTTGCAAATATTTAGTTAACGGTCTTTGTTGAAATGAAATTTGAGAAAGCTCTACAATCATAATTTCCTACCAGTATTAAGAGGTCATTTTGTGTATGTGTGAATATTCCAGTTGAAGCCTGTTTCAGCCAAAACATCTGTTCAGTTATCTGTGATTGATGTGTGAATTTTTTGGCAAAACCCCCACTCAATATTTTTAATAGTGAATGATAAAGTTATATTTTTAATGTTTTAACATTGTGTGCAGAAGCTATATAACCAGATCTGGATCTGTCTTGTTACTGCTATTTATACTACTGTTAGGGCGCACGACAGATGAGAATCCAGTGTGTTCTGAATAAACACAGATGAAAAAGATGGTTCCTGAATTACCAAGATTATCATTTGAATGTATGGAAATAGAACAAAGTTGCCAAGAAAAATTGCAGTGGGAATACAATCAGTAATATGTGCTATCCTCTCAAACTTTGGTAAATAAGATCTTGATCTGACTGAAGAACTTTATGGCTAAAGACATTACAATGCATTTAAATTATCCTTCACCAAAAATGCAATATTTGTGCAATATAAGTGACAGTGAGGTTATGTAGTAATGGAAGGCAAAGACGTGATTTTCTCTATTGTTTCTTTAGTAAACCAAAATATGCAGTTAACTAACTTACAAGCCTTAGTCTGCTCATTTCTTATAGTTTGCCAATTACTGCTTAAATCTGCTAATATTTTTTGGTTGCTTGTTTGTTTTTCTTGCTCCCCATTTTGCAGAATAACTCTGAGTCTCTCATCTCAGAATACTCTGCCTACTGCATGCCAAGAACAAAAGATCACAAAAAACTTGTGTTAAACAAAACCCAGTATTAGATTGCTTTGGTGATGTCCCCTGGAGTTTTGCTTGAGATGGCTATGTTTACTGAAGACTGCCAAAACAAGCTAAAAAAAAAAAAAAAAAGAGGCAAAGCAAACTACCCTCTCTTTTTTTCTTTTAATCTCAGTCCCGATATATTCTCTCCGACAAATTTAGACTTGATGATATCACTTGACATGTGCTCACCTCTGAACTCTTCATATATGTTAACACTTACTGAACTATGCCAGACATGTGAGGACAGTGAATGCTGTAGCAGTTTCTGTTATGAGACTGTGTCCTGAGGTTCTTTATCAAGCAAGCAGTCACTGAAGTCCTTAGGAGAATACCCTACTGAGGCACTCAAAACTCAGCATAATGTGAGTTTTTGTTACAGGAATGAATTCTTGTATGTTCAGTACATGTACCCACTTAAGATGCAAGCTGAAGCGTGTGACACTATCAGGGCTTTAAAAATGATAGCTAGATTCTGCAGGCATTAATAACACTAGTATACTGAGAATTTTTTCCCCATTGATTTGAGAAAGCTTTGACTTAGTATTCATGAGTAACTATCCTGATGTATAGAAGGAAATACATTGGAGAGTAAATGCATTACAGGGCATGTCTAAGAACTGCAGTGCCCAACCTACAGGAAAGATTTGGCTTGAGCATCCTTAGACTGAGCAGCAGGCAGATCTCACAGACCTCTCCGGAGAGTGGATGGCTTTAGCCACACATTCGGGTGTTCTGTTGCTCAGTGTATCTTCCCATTATTAAATCACAGCCTAGCATAGTGTGTATGTGTATGAACTTCAAATATTTATCAGAAAAGAATAGTTTTAAATTAAATTTTTATCAGAAAATAATAGTGCTAATACTATTCAGTATGGCAGAAGTATAGGAAAAATATGGCAGAAACATACCGACACAAAGGTACACAGATGTTCAAGGTGATGCAATATATATATCTACATTTTAAAAAGACTGTCTAGGAGGCACGATGTGATTTTCTTTGAGTGCTGCTGATGTAAAATAAGCAAGAAGATTTATGAAAATGATAAAAATGAGTACTTCCAATGAGGCATAAAATGAATTTTAAGACATGGATGAAGGTACTTACTGCTATCAGTGTATAGCACCATATTTATTAAAAAATCTGGTAGTGATTTCCTGTAAATTTAAATTTGTATAATACTACCAGGTTTGGAATAACAAATCTTACATTTTTGCTTCACTAATTCATTTCCCTCAAGGCACAAAAAAATTTGGCATTGTATCAGGTTAATATTCATATTCTATATTGTATCTGCTCAGTATCTTTTTCATACTTCAAAGGTGTAGGCCCACTTGACCCTTACATCTCCAGAAGCGATTTGTTCAACTTTCTACCTAAATCTTCATGTTTCAATGTCAACCCCCACCCCAAAAAAAATTTTACTAAAATGTGTTTTTGTTGAATGCAGTCGTGAAATGTATTGGAGAACCGACAACTTCATATTGTGTCAAGCTTTACCAAACATTGTGGTAGTAACATTTGCTGATAGTTTGTTCTTAGAATTGTAAAAGAAATTGAAACTCACACTTGATTTACAATGATTTCTCAGCTGTCTTTTTTAATTTTTTTTTTTTTTTTTTTTTTTTTTACCTGACAGACAGCTGGTCAAATAAGATATGTAGTTGGTGGCTAATCCCTCTCTAATTTTTGTGTTACAAAGGAGCAAACTGGCACTTGTAAATCCTGACTAGCTACCGCCTTTTTTTTTTTTTTGTGGAGTGATTTCCCAATTTATGGTGATAGAGATGAAAGATAAATCGGGCCAACAAAGGTTATGGCACATACAAAGCAGTACTGCTAGCATGGATGAATGCAGTATGTGTTGCAATAGGTGTTCTTCTGATATCTACTGGGTGATTATCTTTTGGATCATAATTTTGGGGGGCTGAGACTAGCAGTATAGACAGGAGAGATACCTGATGTGGTGATAGACTGTATTGAGGTCTGATTTTCAAAACTATTGATAATTCATTGCATTCTACAGAGATCATTAGAAAGTGCTGGCTAAGTAACATTGCAGAAAATCTCATATTGTCCATTTACTGGTTGATTTCAGTAGTGATTGTCATGCCCCTGTGGGAGGATATTATTTCCATCCTAGATACCACATTAGCTGGGAGAGCTGGATCTCGTAGAGCTCTAGAAATAGTATAATACTGCACTTTCCATCTATGAACGAGGTATTTCTTGGACACCAATTCCCAGCCTGTTTGCCAAGCTTCTCATGTTAGGCTCAGCTGCAATGTTTTAAGCAATTATTTTTCTTTGTTTGATGGTTTGTTCAGATTGTAGGGCTGCTGCTGCTGTTGCTGCCTTCTAATCGCCTGCAGGGCCTGCAAGCATCCAGCAGAGCTTATCAGCTTGGCCTCCACACTTCATCTAAAGCAGGCTTGTGCCTCACTGGCTGGCAACTGCTTCTCTAGGAAGCCCTTGGATATAGGGAATTAGTCCCAGCATCAATGTAGCTCTTTTATACCGCTGCTGGTGCTGGGTCGTTGGAAGTGCAATCTGGTTCTTTGCATTAGGTGTGTTTAGAAGCACAAAAGAGACGTTCCTACCTGAATTTAGCTGTCTTGTTTGCTGAAGAAGTACAAGAAATGCCATTGTACTCTTTTACAATCTGTTTTAGCCCTTCCTGACACTTAAAATGAATAATACCAGGATTGGAAATACAATTTAACAAGAATCAAAAACATCATCGTTGCAACTAAGAGCAGTCAAGTACTGTCTGGAGATGGGATGGGGTCCCTTAGAAAACACTTGCTTTGAAGAAGTTTAAGTTGTAACATTGTCAACATAGGAAAGGTTATTTTTTATACTTAATGTTGTGATTTTTTTAGTGCCAAAGTGTAGGAAAGGGAGATATACTGACAGTGACCTTTTCCAGCACCATTTTCCCCATCTAAAGTTAAATCCCATGTTTTCTAATCCCACCTATAGACAACAGCTGTCTAGACTTTGTAGCCTTCAAATCAGTTTTTGAGCATTGATGTATCTTGACTCACCCAGTCTGAGATCTTTTGGTTCAAAAGAGAAACAACTTTCCAAAGCAGCCATGGAGTATGCTGTACTTCAGTCTTGTTGCTACTTATTCCTGTTGAGAGCTACTGAGAAAAGAACAATTTCCCTTGTACTATGCAATAAGAGATGAAGTTTTTTCTCAAGTAACCAGAGTATTGGGACACATAGCAAAACAACATTAGCTTTCCTTTGGTTGATTGATGAAGATGAAAATATTTCTGGCCCTTAAGTCTCAAGAATAAAATAAATTTACATTCTTTTCCTTGTGTTAAGTTCTGTCTGGATTTGTTCCTCCTTCAGTCAGTGGTCGCAGATTCCAAATTAACTTTGATCTTTTCTCCTTGCTGATAAACCAGCATGAGTCCAGACTCTACTGTGTTCAACTTTCAGGTCATAACCTTTAATGATGCAAATCTAAATAGCTCTGTTAACTTGGTGTAGCTGTGCCAAATTACATCATCTGAGAGCCTGGCATGGTAGTCTCATTAAAACATCAGAAGGAAAGCAATTGCATCATAATCTGTATTATTTATTATAAACTAATCACTAGATTGTAGCATAATCTGAAGAAAAAGGTACTGGTCAGTGGTGAGATTATGAACTAATGACAGCTCTTGAGTCTCCATTACTCTAGAACAGAGGTGCTGCAGTGTGTGATATGGCAGGGAACTCAGGCATGGTGTGAGCACCTACTGAGAGATCTTCATCAACCAGGTTCCACTGCACCACTGAACAGAGACCTGCCAACCAGCCCCTTTTGTAACCGGTATGGAGGTGACCCCCATGACAATAGTCACATATAGCAGTCTATAATCTGTCCGAGGGTGAGGCAGTTATGTTACTTGCCGTGTATTATTTGGCTATGCAGTTAATTGAAGAGATGATATAGGAAGTAGGAGGACAGATACTGGGGAGAAAGAAAGGCCTAAAGTCCCTCTTATTAGATTTGGCATAATAACAATAAAATGGTCCTGTTGTTTGAGACAGTCCGTCAACGCAGTATTGTGTATCTAACAGCTACAATGGTAAAATGTTTAGGAAAAAATAGGAATGGTACAAACTTTTATGACACTTTTACTTTGATGGTCTCCTGATGACAGCTACTTTCAGTGCAGCTAATTTCCCCCACTGCCTGTAGTCTGTCTATCTAGTAACCTGCTGTGGGTCTCTACTCCAACTGGTATAGTTTCTTCTTGAAACGTAATACAATTTTTGTACCCACAAAGTCTTTTGGCAAGACAGAGGTACTACCCACTGCATTAATATCTGTGTCTTGTTTATTTTGAGTCTGGCTCCCAACAGCGTAGATTGGCTTTGTCTGAGGCCCCTTAGTGCTTGCCCTGAAAGAAACAGCAGTCAGTCCATCCACACCCCCTCTCCTTACCACACATGATTTTATAGACTTCTACAATGTTTTCCTTAAGATTGCTCTTTTCCAGAATGGTCTCAGTCTACTGAGTGATTCCTATATGGCTGTCATAACAAGGCTTTTAGGGTGGTTGTTGGCCGCCTCTGATCCCATTTGTGGTCTAATTTATTTCTTAGGAGGTGAGAAGACAGGGACTGCACATTGAGTTCAAGATGGGGATACAGCATGGACTGCTATGTGTTAATATTTTTTTCTTAGTTTCTATTCATTTCCTAGCGGAACATAATGTTTACTTTATTTCTTGAGTATTACAAAATGTTGAGCTGTTATTTTCAAGGAACTTTCTGTTGCAACCCCAAGATGTCATTACTGACTGGTATAGGCCAATTCAGAGCCTATTATATGTGCGTATGTTATATATGAAAATGGTTTTAATCCACATATATTGTTTTATATTTAGTTACATTTAAGCTTTTCTACAATTTTTCTTAGTCTGCCTTATGCTTGCTACCCTGAAAAACTTCATCAGCACAGCTTGTCTTCTTGGTGCTTATCTCTTTTACCAGGCCACTTATGATGATGCTGTACAGTGCTGACTCTGGAAATCCCCTTTGGTGACTTTTTTTTCCAACAGTGCAGGATCTCCTCTTACCCAGTTTCCTGTTGTTTAACCAATTATTCATCCACCCCTTGGACCTGTTGCCTTATCCAAAATGTGTCATGTGATGTTACTGTGCGACTGCCAGTGCTTCTTCCCCTTCTTACACCTCCCTGCTTACACCGAGGCTGTAACTGTCCAGGGAGGTTTTGAATTCTCTGCCAGCAAACAAGCCAACCAGAACACTTTGATTATCTTAATCTTAATCCTCTCCCAGTCAAGCCACTGCAAATACAGGCAACCTTCCTTTTACTGCTACTGATCTTTCGTGAGAGACCTCTAAGGGAGACACTACCCTGGAAAGGCTTGTGGCACATGAATAGGAGAACATGCTTAGTAAACGAAATACATTTTTACCATCTGTTAACACTTTTAAATTAAAGTAAACCCTCCAAAATATTTTTTTCTAGGAATGAATTGAAATTTAAATCTTTCAACACAAAATTAAATCATCCTTTTATACTCTTGTTTGCTAACGTCCCAGATCAAGCATTGGATGATGAAGCAATATTTTAATATTTTAAGGTGCCATTTCTCTGATTTTCAGTTTGGTATCCTAACTACTAGTGGGTGTTTTTGGTTTCTGCCCCCCCCCCCTTCCTCTTCAAATTTGAGCCTGCTGGACTGGGGGTTCAGTCTCTATCTCATTAATCCCCCTACTGGTAACATGCTTGTTATCTGGCCTAAAGATTGACTTCCGTGATCTTGCTGCTTCATCTGGAAAATTATTTAGGGTATAAATCTCTGTGCAGATTAGTGTGTCTCATTCCCTCAAGAGGAATTACATTTTGCCCTTTTTAATGTTAACTCTTTGGCCTCAAGAGTTTGTTGATTTTATTATTGATAATCAAGTTTGAAATGATGTATTTTGCAGAATATTGGCTTATTTGCTAGCTAATTTGGCACTGAATGTAACCAGGCCAGCTGATTATGTGTTTTTCCATTGACACTGCCAAAATATAGGAGGTGGTAGCATAGACACACTCCTGCCTTCCTTTTTGAGGAAGTCTGATTTGGATGGGTTTTTTTCCAATTTTGCATTTTATTATTATTTCTGGTTTTCTTTAGTTTCAGAAGATGTATTGAAATTGTGATATGCTTTTGTAGCAAGAAATTTGTGTCATTGACATAGGAGAAATTTGCTGATAAAGTTATTCTAAACAAATAGGGATACTTTTGCCTTACATTTGAAAGTCACATTTTTCATGCTGTAGTAATAACCAGAAAATGCACTAACTTTTAACTCCAAAATTTGCATTCAGAAAGAATTGAAACTGAGTGACAATCCTGACATATTTTTAACTCACGTCCATATAGGTTCTTCATTGAGTACTGCAGTAATGTAGAGGTCTGTGCCTTTTTTTATATTTGGCAGACTTAACAATCTATTCTACATTTGTGCTTGAGTTTCTAACAGCTCATTTTCATTATGTTGTGTGCCATTAAATATTTCCATCTTTTTCAGGGGAAGCACGCCTGTGTTTTTAGGCTTCCTGTATCATCTTCCATTCAGGGACACTTTCTGTCTGTAGATGAGTGGGAAGATTTTGGTTGGAAACGTAGCAACTCCATGAAGAAACATTGCAAAGGATGTGCAAAGTCAACTGTTTCATTCCACAGTGCTTTATCTAAGGAATTAAGGTTCTACAGTTTCTTTTAAAGTGTTTTAGCCAGATTTTTCATTTCAAGGTGTTATGTTCTTTGCTTATACACAATAGCACATTTTTTTAACTGTTTATGTTCAGAGGAGAGAGTAGCAGAGTAAAATAAACAGGACATTAACACCATCACTGTTGGTAGAAATGGGAAAAGTGAGAGGCAAACTGTCAAGATGCATAAATTATTGCAGCTTTTCTTAAGGTCTGAAATTTGGACTTGAGCATTTCTGCTTCATATATTGTTGAGCAGCTAAAAATAAACATAGCTCTGTGAGCTAGATGGAGTTTACCTTTGCCATCAGTGAACAGGTCTGTGCTTTGCATCTTTACACTTGTGCAATGTGTGACTAATTTTCTGTCAGGAGTGCGATAACTTCTTGGAGCAGTCAGGGATCGCTGCTAGTTATTTGTAACACCGTTGCAAAGGAATCTGCAGGCATTAATGAGAGTCTTATGATGTGAGGCACCATACAGCCGTACAGTAAGGCGCAGCTGTACCCCAGAGAAATAATGAAAATAGAAAAGGGGAAGTTTGGCGAAAGGTAGAGGGACTACAGTTTTTGAAGGAAAATGTAAAAATTATAAGATGCGTAGTATGGCTACTGTATGCAGCCATACACTTTGTTTACTGTATTATTTGAGCACCTCGCAATCTGTAACATATTTGTCTTCACAAATGTCTTTTTATAGAGGGAAGTTCCATTATCTTCATTTAATCAGTGACAGAAAGAATTATATTACTTGCCTATAATTATATAGATGACGCGAGCAGGGAATTGCTCTGGACTGACATCTCCATGTTGAGACACTCTGGGTCTTGACATCTCACCCAGACTAGTATGCTGCCCTTCCTTTTCATAATGTAACCGACACACGCTTTGATACGCATACTTTGCGATAAACTGATTTTCTATCTTGGATACAAAATATTAAGAGCAGCAAAATGCTGATCCTTCTACAGATAAAGATTCAATACCTTTGGCAAAAAATATAGACCCTTCTACAGCCACTGTCTGAATCTGGCAATGCGGTGTCATTCTGTCCTGTGTACCTGTGCCAGGGGGCCAACAGCTCAGTGTTTGGCTCAGCTGTCATGAAATGTATGTGACCAGAGTTCTGTGATAGTAACAAGAAATTGTGTTCTATTTGCACTGTCACATCACTTTGTTATTTGCCTTCATTTCCAGGGCTGGTATCAGGAGAGCAGACAATTTTGAACAATTGCATTTGCAGGCGTGACTGATCCATTTGGTGACGCAATAAATGAGAAGATGATTACTTTTACTGAGCTACTAGGACCTGTCTTCTTTTTCCTCTCTACAAACTGTCTCACTGTTGCTTTCCTGGTGTGGCTGGTATTACCAGTGTCAGCAAAAGATGTCTGATTATATTAACTGAAGCCATTAGAAACTTGCTGTCTGTATATGTCTGGTATTTTTCTGTCTATTTAATAATCACAGAAGGATAAAAAGTTTAAGGCCCGGATAGTTTGTCCTTTTTAAGAAGGAAGTTTATATGCTTCAGGTTTTATAATTTATGCCTTTCCATTTCCTACGTACATTTTTTTAAATCATAAGAAAGATCAGCAGTTCCCTTGGACTCCCTTTGACAGTAGTTACACTTCTGTTAGGCTTTTTTTCTACTTTTCAGTGTTTCTTTTTTCTCCCTATTAAGATACACAGCAGAAATCTATTTCTTTGAACAAGGATTTTAAAATAACTTATTTTCTTTAATATGTATGCTATATGTAGCTGTATTACTTTAATATAGGATGATCAATGAGTGATTTCATGACAAGGAAGCAATGAGAAAGACTTAGTAAAATGTAGCATTCTTTATTTGCAGAGTTGCTAGGAGCAATATGCAAACCACAATTCCAAGGCTCTCCCAGAGTATAATTTATTGGTTTTGTCCTTTTTATTGCGTTGACTGTGACTGACAAATATGATACCTTTAGCATCTTATGCTTTAGCTGATATTAGAGGTGTCTAAATAAACTGTTGAGAACATATCACCTTGAGGTGACACGGCTGACACAGGACAAACAGGTTGTCTGAATGAGGTAAGGTGGGAGTCAAATTGGCCTGGCAAAATAATGGTACTATGAGAAATCTTTGAGCTGGACACACAAAACTCCACCTTTTACATGCCGTGCTCTTACAGAGCAACAGGACTTCTCCACAAACTCCTCTGCAATAGGAATGCTTCGTGGTGCATCCCCTCAGTCTGTGGCTTGTCCCTGCAAGGGCTGGAACTGAGAAGCTGTGAGCTAGAAGAGATTAATAAAAACATTCTAGCTGTGTTATAGTGGTTCAAAAATATTCCATGTTACAGCTGGGCAACAGTAACTGTCAAAGTGGGTGAGAAACACCGATATACCACTAACTTTAGAATGGCAAAATTCTCACTTGAAATCTGAGTTTTGTAGAAAACTAAGTTCAATGAAAAATCTGAATTTTGGGGCAGAGAGTGCTTTGCTACTTAGTCTAGCCTGTTATGCTTGTCTAGCCATGTTTCAGAACATTCAGCTTTTAGTTAAAAAGGATAATAACTTTTTGAGCTTTCACTAGTCAAATGATAATCAATAGGAGTACATTCTTTATATATATCTATATGAGAGTTTTCATACTTATACTTTTTTTTCTGCTATGGCTTTGTTAAGTTTACAAGAAGTATTAGACTTGCAATTGATGCAAGTGCTAATGCATTTTGCTTTTTAGGCATGAAAGACAAGAAATCTCCTTGGAGAAATCTGATTTTTTTCAGCCTATACATTTTCCCTATGTCAGAAAAAAAAATGCAATATAGACTGCTTTAAGTAAAGTCCTCCTTGAAACTACTAGGAACATATAATAGACTGAAAGAAATATCTAATATATTTCTCTTCATGTGCTGATTGAAAAACAAATGAGACCTTCCAGATTTTCTTCCATTTGACTTTAATGCTGAGTTTTCCTGTTGAAATGGGAAAGCCCAATTCGACTTTATAAAATAGAAAAGAGGCCAAGATATAAAGATATCTTGAATAATCCAGAACCAACTTATTAAAAAACTTCCACTCTTGGAACTTAATGGAAGAACTCTGTAATATGGAATATAGATTTGATGAAAAAAGGATCATGGGAGCAACAAATCTGTTTGTCATCTGCATAGCAGTACTTAGTCATTTGAGTAATATAATCAAGGAGTACAATGATACAGACATAGAACAATGCAGGGCCAAGAATAAAATCCTGTGGGACATCAGCTGTAAGAGAAAAAGGACTTGATTAATGGTGGCTGTATTAAATAACAAATTAATGGTCAGACAAAAATAACTTCAGCCAGCACAACATGTTAGCTTTAGTGATGCATCTAGAGTACAAGAATAAGCAATAGTGACTGAATCTCCAAAATAGAAGACTGACAACATTTCATTAGAGCAAATATTAAACTGTATTCATGAAAGCATGTACATTGATCATTTCAGGTGATTAACCAAAAGTCACCATTTAGTGGATGTCTCCAGTAGACAGTTATAAATCCACCCTGGCAATGAGAAAAACAAGTTCTAGCTTGTAGTAATGTTTGCAATACAATAAGCACTCTGGGAATAAGTTAGTTGAACAGTCTTTGCCAGACAACTGGAAGCAATGCAGGTGAGGGCTTGAAAAGTGGGGAAAGGAGCCTTACCAGTGGAATAGCTGGTATAGGTTTTTATTTTGGTGGCTCAACAGAAAACTAGGTAGATGGTTTACCCCTTAAGATATGATATGAGATTAATTTTTTTAAATGTATTTTAAATTTCTTTGATTAATTTTAATGTTGGAAAAAATATAGGAAGATGTGGGAAGCATAGTTTTTTAATCCCAAGCTAAATATTCAATGGTTTATTGTTCTGCATTTTTTGTTTATCATACAACAGGAATCACCTGGTCCTGTTTTCTCTATTTACTTTGCATTAGTCTTTATTAAAATGATCTCAGTTGCCCATTTTGGGGTGTTTTTTAGGGCTTTTAAAGATTTTTAAGGCTCTGATTCCTCAGCATCTGATATCACTTCATGAACAGCACAACTTTCCAACATATTTTTGTTCAAATATGCAAAGGTCGTATTCTTCATCTGGTCTTTTCTCTCAAATTATCTGACTGATTTTATTTGCAATCTGTGGAGTCATATAAGCCTGAGCTGGAAACAACCAATTAGATCAGACTGTCCGTCCTCTTACCAGTGTGGAATATAGTCCCCCAGACAGAGGACACATGCTTGATTTTAGCCAAAAGCTAGAAGAAGCCTCCTGATCTTCACCCACTGAAATTTAAACTCTCATCTGTTATTAATCTGTTTTCAGCAAATGATTACCAGAACATCTGCTGATGCCCAGTAAATTTTTACTTCCTTCTCTTAAAGCTGACTTCCCCAGTGGACTGATGAAAGAGACATTCTGCAGCTCATTCTGCTCTTTAAAATAACATTGGTCCACTGAAGAAACGTTAGCTGAAAGTGATTAGTGATCTTTGTAGTCCATGTTGCAGCTATAGGGGGAATAAGAGAAAAATGATTGCAATAAGAATAGTGGGATTTCCATCTAACTTTTTTTTAAAAATTAGGGCAAATTATGAAACATTCAGCAAATGCATGTTTGGTGTTTACATGAAGTTGTAAGCATTTATACACTTTGAAAAGATTTAATATCAGTTTCTAAATAGGTGATATTCTAATGTGATATGATACAGCTTTGTTTGGAAACAAATTATATGCAAAACAAGAAAAATATCACTGTGGCTGTGAGAGGCTTTTCTAAGGTAAATGTGCTATAATATTCTCTTAGATCTATACCTAAGTTTAGATGGCAGTTCACATATCTGTTTAAAACTTTTCTTAACTGAAAGCTTTTGAGAAAGAGAATTCTCTTGGAATCAATTTCCCACAGAAGATGCTGCATTTCCATGGCTATGGCCTATGTTCCCAGTTTTGTAGAATTATGCTACTTGTTGATTATAGTGACATTAAGCTATGTCCATTAACATCCTTTCTCTGTGCAACTGCTTGTACTTATAACCAGGCAACTACTCACAGGTGTGGCACCTGAGTTTTGCATTTAAACCCAACATGCAACATAGCTCTCTTTCTCATCAAGTTGGACACCTTGCTTCAGTTTTCTTGTCTTGCTTCTAAATTTCAGGATATATGAGGGACTGCAGATATAAGTTCATGCTCCCTTGAAGGGAGGGGACTGTCCTGAACCTTACACACATATGGGTGGGAAAATGTGAAGTACCAGTATGCCCTAGCACCAAAACCCCAACACACACAGAGCTACACAAAGTTCATTAATCTTAGGATTAATCAAGCCTTTAAAGTCTCTCCCTGTCCACTTCCATGTCCTTCCCAAAATATGTCCTCCTATCCTCTTTCTAATCTCCCTCCTAACTTTTATTCCCTTCATTTCCACAATAAATATTATTTTTTTCTGTTTTGGTTCAGATGGGCACAAAAGCCCACTAATGCAGTCAGGTGACTTACAAAATACCTGAGTGTAGAAGCTGTAGCTGGAGGTTTCTGGTTCACATGGTTCCAAAATCTGGAACTGTAGCTTTCTGTCTTCATGGTGCATACACAGCTACACTGTAGGCAGTAGATTGATGGATTTTAGAGTGTTGGGAGATGCAGCTTTTAAATAAAAGGTGACTTTTAAGCCCAGTTGTAACAGAAGCTGGTTATTCACTGTGGTTGCCTCCTGTTGCATGATTTAGTTGGAGCTGAAATCTTCAAACCTTGTTACTGTATAATGATCAATAATGTTGAAATACATGGTTTTCACCATTTTATGTTTCAGAATAAGAGCCAAGGATTGAGTTTTGTCCGCATACATGCACCTTGGCAAGTCCTTAGTCGAGAAGCGGAATTACTTAAAATAAAAATGCCCACCAAAAAGGTAAGTATCTTCCATTGTTTAACTAGTTGCATGCCTGGAGGAGGGGGGATCAGAATGGTAGTTAAATGCACAGAAGCCTATAGAATGACTTTATTTCAAAATCAGAGCAAATGAACTGCAAGGCTTATTCTTTCACATTACTGATTATTTTGTGATGATTTAGTATTCAGAATCATATTTAAGATGGGATTTTCAAGGGGGTTCTCAAAGGCTGCAGAGGCAGCTGGCTGGCAGTCTGCAGTCAGAAGAGTGATGACAGAGTTGAATTTTAAGGAGGGCTTTGGAAGCTGAGAAGGCAGCAGCTGTTGGGATTTTCATCAAGGAACTTTCCTCAAGGTGAGATGCAGTACAGGAGATAGCATGATAGCTGGTCGTTGCCTCAAGGTTTCTCCAGTCTGGGGTGCCGAGAGACTGTTTTGGTGGCATCAACAAGTTGGAGACTTCAGACTTGCCTATTGTCATTAAAACTTTGGCTCCTATCTTCTTTAGAGTCTGCTTTCAGCAAAGTTGCTGGCAAACATTGTACATCCCAAAGTTTGTGGTCCTGCAATGTTTTAGCATGTTTGCTAACAACTCCATTGAAGTCAGTGGAACTGCCTTGCACTTTCAGTTAGTGATACTCCTCAGTTGCACTGAACATTTACTTCATTACATTGTCATTAGAATTAAAGGACAGACCAATTTTTTTTTTTTTTCCACAGGGCTATTTTTCTTTTGTTTTTTTCATATTTCACCCAGCAAAAGCTTCAGTGTTGTTCGCATTTCATGGTGTTACTGTCACTGTCAAAAGCTTGGCCAAGCCAATCTTGCATGCTCTTACTGTGCTGTGTTTGCATCCCTGAGGAAAAAATAAAATAAAAAAAATCTGGTTACTTCTAATCAATCTTTGAAAATGAGTAGGTTTTGGACATCTGTAGCACTTCTGTCCTTTCTAGCATATTGATGGATGTGTAGGCTCTTCCTGAAATGGACCTACATATTCAACTTCTGTCTCTGAACCCTTCGCAGCTTCATTCCTTTTGTGAATTTTTAGTCCTTGTTCATTTCTCCCTCCTTCTTCCTTCATAGGAATTTTCCTCTCCTAGATTTTTGCAGATGCACTGAAGCAAATTCTACAGCATTTTAAGTGACGAATATTGCCACCACATTGTTATTGAGTTAAAGGCCTGTCCAGGAGCTGGTAGTCTCTAGTGGCTGCCCTAGTCATTCATGAACAGTTCTGCATCCTCTTCTCTCCTCTGAATAGGAGAAAAAACCTGCACAGCACATCAAAAGGCCTTAAAGACAGAATTATCTGGGGAAAAGACATCTAAAAATATTGACAGATTACATCATGTAACGACTATATATCATACATTATTTATAGCACTCTTTCCTTTAAAGCAACAGATTTCAATGAACAAATCAAGTCTGTGCACGCATGTTGAATGAGATTGTCATATAACTGACATACATTGAACAGTATGACAAATATTCAAAGAGCAAATGAATGTGCAGTCATTGATTAGGCAGCTGTGAAAAAAGCATTCAGGTTTGAACTTTTAATTTGTTTTGGTGTGTAGAAGATGAAATGAAATATGTCTACCAACAAGGAAAGCAGATCTCAAATTTCCTGAAAATTCACTCTAGAGTAATACATTTTTATATAACTTAAAAGTGATACAACATTTTTAAGAAGTTTGCTGACAATTCTTGTTGACTGCATTATTTTTCTATTACCTCAGCTGTAGAAATGGAGCACTACCAGTGCACTACCAGAAAGCAAGTGTGACAGGAAAACTATGTTCATGTCTTATGTTTTTTGCAATTAAAGACAGTTGGGAGAGGAATTTACGACAAAAAAAAAAAAAAAACAACCAAAAACAAACAAAAAAACCCAAACCACAAAAATCCACTTTGGAAAACTGAAATCTTGTGTTTTGGGGATTTGGCAATACAGGCTGAAAAGTTCAGCCAGCAACCACTAAAACCAAAATTCTATTTTGGTTCAGAGAAACAAAACTTTGTTTTCAAGACACATTAGGTCTTTTCTGTGATGCTATTTTTAGTTATTCAAATGTCCAATGAAACCATAAAGAAAACATTTTCAGTGGAAAGTATTTATCCACCTCTAAACACGATGAATTAATTGCAAATTTTTTCCCCCCAAATGTTCAGTTAAATTATCTTTCAGGACAAATAACATGCAGGAAAAAGGTACTTTTCCAGCAATTTTAACTGTACATATACTTCTGGATATGACAATACACTTACTTTTGGTGAGTGAGAATGGGCAACACTCAAATATGAGAAACAAACAGGAAACGTTGGTCCATTCCCAGAGCTATGGTGGCTTGGGTATTAGTGAGACTTGGTGGAATGAGTCCCATGACTGGAGTGCTGGGATGGAGGGCTACAGTCTGCTCAGGAGCGATAGGCAGGGTGGGCGAAGCGGAAGACATGCACTGTGTCTAAGAGAGAAGTTTGACTGTACAACCCTTGCAGTCAGATATGTTATGGTTGAGAGCCTCTGTTTAGGATTAGGGGTATGGAAAACAACGCAGATGTCATTGTGGGTGTCTACTATTGGTTGCCCAGCCAGGATGATAGGACCAATGAATTATTCTACAGGCAATTAGGAGAAATTTCTGGATCAGTTAGCCTTTGTCCTTATGGGAGATTTCGACTTCCCAGACATTAACTGGGAATACCATACTGCTGTGACAAGCAAGTCTGAGAAATTCCTGAAGTGTGTTGAAGATATCTTGTCACAAGTATTCAGTGAGCCAACTAGGAAAGATGCCCCCCTAGACTTGCCGTTTGTGAACAGAGAAGGAATTGTGGGAGATGTGATGTTAGGTGGCCATCTTGGATACGGTGATCACAAAATTGTTGAATTTAAAATTTTCAATGTAATGAGAAAAAAGGTCAGCAGAGTTGTTACTCTAGATTTCAAGAGAGCAAATTTTAAGCTACTCAGTGAGTTAGCAGGGTCTCCTGGGAATCTGCTTTTGAGACCTTAGGGGTTCATGAGTGCTGGTCAGTTTTTAAGAACCATCTTTTAAAAGCACAGGAGCAAGCAATTCCAGCATGTTGTAAGTCAAACAAGTGGGGCAGAAGACCAGCTTGGCTGAACAGAGAAGTCCTTATGGAGCTCAAGAAGAAAAATAAATTGTATCATCTCTGGAAGCAAAGTCATGTTTCACAGGAAGATTATAGGGCTGTGGTTCACACATTCGGGGAGAGAACATGACAGGTCAAAGCTCAGCTAGAGCTGAAACTGGCCAGTTTGTTGTGTGAGACAACAAAAAGACTTTTTAATATGTGTTAACAGGAAGAGGAGGTCTAAGGAAAATGTTGGACCAACACTTGTTGAAGATGGTCACCTGAGAAATAGGGATGAATAAAAAGTGGAGACCTTCAATAATTTTTTGGCCTCAGGCTTTAATATTAATGATAGACCTTGGGTTGCCTGGTCCTCTGACTTGGAGGACCACAACTGTGGGAAAAGTATCTTTCCATTTGTGGTCACTGAATTTTTAAGGGACTATCTGTATTAGCTGAATGTTTATGAGTTCATGGGGACTTATAGGATTCATCCCAGAGTTAGAAGATGTTACAGCAGGACCCCTTTCAATCATCTCCTAAAGTCTGGAGTCTCCTCCTAAAGTTGGGAGTCTGGAGAGGTCCCCACTGACTAGAAGTTAGTCAGTGTTCTTACAGTTTACAAGAAGGGTGAGAGATAAGACCCAGAAAACTATAGACCTGTTAGTCTGACCTCAGTACGTGGAGTAATTATCGAGATCATACCAGGTGCTACTGAAAGGCAGTTAAAGGACAATGCAATCATCAGGCAGTCAATATGGTTTCACAAATGGGAAGTCCTGGCTAATATTTTATATCCTTCTATGATATTTCCTGCCCAGTAGATGATGAGAAGGTAGTAGATTTATTTTTTTCTGGATTTTAGTTTTTGATAGTGTCCTTCACAGTATCCTTCTGGACAAGTTGTCCAGCTGTGAGATGAGCAGGTACATGATGTGCTGGGTGAAGAACTGGTTGAACAGCGGGGCTCAAAGGGTTGTAGCGAGCGGGGCTACAACTGGCTGGTGACCCGTCACCAGTGGTGTTCCTCAGGGCTCAATCATATGGCCAGTTCTGTTCAATATATTTATCAACAATCTGAATGCAGGGCTTGAATTCACCATTAGCAAGTTTGCTGATGATACTAAACTGTGCTGTTGACTGTCTGGAGGGACAAGAGGCCTTGCAGAGACCTAGGTAGGCTGGAGTATTGGGCAATAATCAATGGCATGAAAATTAACAAGTACAAATGCTGGATTCTGCATCTGGTACGGAGTAGTGCCAGGCACAAATATAAATTGGGAGAGGAGTGGCTGAAGAACAGTGCTGCAGAGAGGGACCTGAGGGTGCTGGTGGATGGCAAGCTCACCATGAATTGGCAGTGTGCCCTGGCAGCCAAGAGGGCAAACCGCTTCCTGAGGTGCATCCCCGTATAACCAGCTGGTCCAAGAGCGGTGATCATCCTGCTGTATTCAGCTCTGGTGCAGCCTCACCTTGAGCACTGTGTGCAGTTCTGGGCCCCACAATAGAAGAAGGGTGTTAAGGTCCTTGAATACATCTAGACAAGGGCAACGAAGCTGGTGAAAATGCTGAAAGGAACATCCTGTGACGAGGACATAAACTCACGTTTGGTAAGATTGTCTGTGTTTCAGGAAAAAATACCTTCATATCCTTGAGAAGCTCCCTAGCACTTCACAGCAATCTGAATCAGCAAAAGCTGTGGGTGCTTGCCCTTCAAACTAAACACATAGCCATCCTCGCTTCTAATGGAATGTGATGTGCTGCCAAACCATACTAGCAATTATTATCCAGGAATAATTTATTCTGCTGGGGAAGTACAACTGGTAGCAGGTAAAGGCCCTTCCTGCTTTGTCTGCTCCCTCTATTCCCAGTTACACAGTCAAATTAATTACTCTGCCTTTCTGTCATCTCCCTGCAGCTTCTGTTGTAGTTAGTAGGGATGTTTCTTGTTATTAACAATTCTGCACTGAGTTTTCTTCTGGAAGTAGCTTGTGAAGGACAGGAACTTTTTAGTACTGAAAACCTTATGGAATCAGGTGCTTGCTGTTATGTGGAATGTATCTTCAGGGAAGGCATTTATTTTAAGTACAGATTTAAACACAGATGTACAGCAAACTCTATCTTTTTTGGCCATTGCAGTGGATTTTTGGAAGTGCCAAGCTAATCTACAATATTTTATTTACTCAGATGTATGAAATAACAGAAGAAGGAGGGATACTCAAAAAGTTAAATGAAATATGGTGCAAATTGACTGAACCTCTGCAACCCCAGGTGCCACGACAAGAAAATACCAACATGAAAAGCCTGTCTTACCCATTTTCCAGAGAGAAAATATATTTGTGAGTACTTAAAATTGTGATAAACAATGAAGAAATATATAACTTATTATTGTAGTGGTGTCATTTTTTCTATCAATATTTCAATCAAAATTCAGAAATTCATTGAGTATTTCTGGAAATCCTGAGGAAATATCCAAGTTGACAGTTTATTCCTATGTAATATTTCCACGTGATAAAAGCATATGTCTGCATAAAACTAAATTTATTGAAGGACAAGTAAATAGATCTAAAGTAAATGAACATGCATTGGCTCTGAGTAAAGTTTCAGTGGATTAACAGAAATCTAAGTTGCAGAGACTTTCAGTGTCAACTTCCTTCTGATGGATAAGGCATTGGAAGCAGTGCAACAAATAAAATATCCTTCTTTTTGGCTTGAATTGTAAAAATCCTACCACCAAATTTCTGATTATTTGGTTAAGGATATTACTGCCTGTTTTGGAAAAAAAAAAAAAAAAAAAGCTAGTAGAAATCTGATAATATTTTTCCTCTTGATAGATTTATTATAGTAATGAAAACTTGGCTAATAATATGCTGATAAGGAATTCTTGACACCTGACCTTTCACTCAGGATAATACTGCTGGGCCCAGTGTGACATTAAACACTCCTTTTTTTCCTCATGGGTGTGTATTTGTATTTATGTCTGATAAATAAAAACCAGTAATAAATGATCCACCACATCATTTATTGTCCTGACAATTTTAATTAATACTGAATACAAGTCAAATTGATCGAGGGAAGTAAACTGGGAAGCTAATTTCACATATGATGATCTTAAGGTTTAAGGGAGTGAATAATTTCCGTGGACCAGTTATTTGAATGCAAGTGAAATGTTGACTGGTTAGTTGCCTGGAAAAGAGCAATGAACATCTGCATTACACTAGCTGAAACTTAATAATATAACCTCAGAATATTATAGTGGTGAGAGTACGTTTTAAGGAAGAAACTAGAAGGTCATAGTGTGTAAATAACAGGAAGCTTTTCTTACCCAAAAGGTATTTTACATTAGTTAATACTTTTGCGTTTTTATGTCCACCATCATTGTCATCCAGGTATAAAGCTGAATGACTAGGTCTTAAATAGCTCAGTCTATTATGCTGCTCTATTTCATCTATATTCCCTTTAAACATCTGTTTTTCTTACTTGCTGTGGTTTCTAAATGAATTCTAAATCAGAATCTTGCATGTTATCTTACTTATAACTACCATGTCTAAAAACATAACTGATTTTTCTTTTCTCTCAATGTTTTAGGTATAACATTAAAGACAAAGACACCTTTTTTGATAATGCTACCCGCAGTCGAATAGTAAGTGAACAAAAGTTCATTTTCATATCATTACTTGTGCTGAATGGTATTTGCTTTAATAGTGAGTGTTGGTAACTACTTTGCTGATTTCATTGGTTTACACATTTCTGTGTTCCTGGAAAACACTAAGCACTCATAAGTATGTAAGAAATACTCTTCTGGAGCTGCCCAGTGGTCCAGGAGTAGGAGATGTTATGTAGAGAAACACAGCTACTGATTCATCTCCATTGTTCAAAGCTGTTATTAAGCCATACTTCCTAATCTTTAGCTAGATTTTATTTCATGAAAGGACCTCCTCTACAATCCTACAGTAACTTAGCTTCAGCAGTTTTTGGTGAGAAACCTGGTGCCGTGTTCCTGAGATTCTGCTAGATCTCCAGCGAGTTGGTGAGGCAAGATTTCTCATTACATAGGCAATGCCAACTCCTCCCTAACATGCTATATTCACCCATACATGGGTTTCATAGATGTAGCATATTTACTGATCACTTCATGTGCATCTTGATGTTATACTTCCAAACGTGAAAGCTAATGTGGTTTTACTAAGTCATTTTTTAATGTGATTTTCTTTGATGTAAAATTCTCATTTTAACTGAAGTCCTTATATTTCAAATAGTTTTATAAAGGATGTGACACAGCAGGATTTAACCTACAAAAGTTAGGGCAGGTAAACCACTAGTAAGACTTGCCATAGCATTTTTAAGTGTTAACTAGTTCCTCAAGTCATGCATTTATATATGAGTGAAACGTATGATTTAAATGTATGTGCAAATGCATGCTTCCAAAGCCTCTTCTTTTAAAGTTTTGTTTTATTGCTAGCTCCGTGATGAAAATAATGCTAATTTGTGTGTTATATGACTGTTCTTTTCTATAGGTACATGAAATTTTGAAGCGCACACCTACAAAGGCCAGAAACAGCATGGGTAAGAAAGGAGGGAAGATAATGGTATATGTTGTTTTGAAAGGGATTGTTTAGGTATTTTACAGATTATTTTTCTAGCAGAACACAAAAGTATGCTGGCATATTTTCACAAAAAGTAGAGATTGAAATCAATGCATTTTCTGAGGAATAAAATCAGACTTTCTGGTCCATGATTTGAATAGGACATGGTAATGGGAGCTTGCTTTCCATTTCTACAGGTGCAGGATTTGGCACATAACTTGCATTTCATGAGTTATTATAAAATTGGATTTGATCATTATATGGTCTACTTTTGAAAATTCAGATGTCAGCTAGTATATGTTGTATTATTTCTACCAAGAACATAGTTTTCTTGCCATTTCAATAGAATAATACATTTTTCCAGGTTATTTTTATCACTGCAGCTTTAAAAACTATGTCCATGAATTGCATAGTGAAATATATGACTTAATGAAGACTGTCTTGAAAATACCGTATGATACTTTTGGGGTAACCCTGAAATATTTGGAGCTTTTGTTTTCTTGAGGTTCAGAACATATACAAGTGTACTTATTCTCTTTTCTCTACTCTTTTTCTTTCATCCAATGTGATATCATGGCACGTATTTCTCCAGTGGTGAAGAAGTGATAGTGCTCCTTGTCTGGCATGTTTTCTGGAAGTCCTTCTGTAAGCTTGGCCACTTATGTGCAGATCACAGCATCCTAGGGTAATGTGCCTGCAAAGAATAAGTGTGCTGTAGCAACAGATTCCTGCACAGCCTTGGTGTAACTTTGTGCAGTGAAGCTGCAGTAGCAGACTTCTTTGGTACAGCATCTGGAGTGGAAAATAGATTAATTTAAGTTTCCCTGAAATAGTGGCAATTTTTTAAAATCAAAGTATATATATATATATATATATATATATATATATACCAACCAACCAAACAAAATACTTACTCTTTTTCAATCAGAAATACTTGGTTTTGTCAGTACAAACATTTAAATTTATGATTATTACACTGTTTCCTTTAAAAAACTGAAAAGATAGTTGAGAAAACGTCAGGCACTCTTCATTTCTAAAACGTTGTTCACTTGGTGTCTGTTCACTGTTTGCTCTGTGTTGTTCTGTTTTGATCAGCTCAAAAAAACTCTAGTGGGGCAGTAGAGATGAATGCTGTCTTGCTGGGTTGCTCCAGCTGGCATCCAGGGAACTCTCTCGGTGACTGGGGAGACCATGCTTTCCCTGGGAGCTGCAGAGCCTGTGCAGGTACATGTCTCCAGAGTGCAGGATTTTAGACAAAAGGCAGTGTAAGGTACATAAAACAAGAAGCCTGAAGTACAGCAGGGTCACTAGGCCTGTTGAGATAAAAAACAGCCCCCAGAACTGACACTTTTCCAGGGGATCCAGACAGACTGTGTAGAACCTGTTGAAGCTCTTAAGACTTTGCAAGCTGTTGGGCTGAGAAAAAGCTTGAAAGAAGCAATAAGGAATTTGTCCTACAAGGACACAGTAGGAAGAAAAACAGCACTTTCCTAAGGATTTTTTTTTTTTTTTTTTGCCTCTTACTTAAAGTTTTCTCTATTTTAATAGCTTGTTCTGGTTTATGAGTGTAATGCAAGCCACCATTAGAGATAAATCACTAGTAGTGATTTTTCAGGCTTTTTTTTTTTTTTTTTTTACTCTAAGGTGAAAATACAGGCTAATCCACTTCAAGCTCAAGTCAGCTCAAGATCCCATTGGATATGAAGCATTTTAATCCTCCTGTCCTTCCCATCTTCCTGGCCCATAGCCAAAACACAATTATGCATTGCATTTGACCTACATTCATTAATTGTTTTGGACTTCTGAGATCCTCCCCCCAAAGTCTTATGCTTCATATGTCACTAAGGTTTTCCCATCTCACTGGTCTGAAGACTTAGAATGACTCACCATGAATGGTTTAAAAGATTTCTTTAAACGTCTTTGGTTTACCGTGTTGGGTTTTTTTGTGGTTTTTTTTTTTTTTTCTTTTCTTCATTATTTCATTGCTCATTGTGCATAAGAGGTAGGACAGTGATGTTGGAAGTACTTATAGCAGTCTTTGGTTTTCATAAACTTATGCTTCATAAAATAATAACAACACTTGAAACACATTTGCTGGTTGGTATTTACATCTGAGCGAGGTTGAATCTGATGCCACTTCTATGACATTATACAAGGAATGCATATTTTCCTCTAGCATAACTCTGAACCATTGCAAACTTTCCAAACATGGAATGGTTTTGGTGGAAGACTTGACATCATCCAAACATGAAGATTTCCTGATTCTATTAATGCATGTAGTGATACGGGTATTTGCCTTTGTACGAAGGAAGAAATTTATTGGTAATTTCTATCTAGCATCTCTGACCAGAGGTGGTTTTTTTTCCCAATCATTTCAGAATGATAGTTGTGCAATCTGAGTATGGAATTTTTTTTCATCCCCAAAGACAAGCTAGCTGGTTACTTTTACTGGCCATTGAAAGCAAAGAGATCTGGAATAAACTACTAATCCTAGCTTTAATTGTCATCTTATGGAGTGTTTGTTTTTACCTGCAGAGATTGACGACAGAATGGCTATAAAGTCATGGGTCTTGAAAGTCAGTAGTGGCCTTGTGTACATCTACAGGTGCTGTAGTCATTAGCTGGGGATTTGGTTGCTAAATCCCTTGTAGCATGTGGTCACTTGGATAGTGCCATGTCCCTGTATCTTCCTGTACCTTTGACTAGGCTTCCTCTTTGCAATCTTCAGGACTCAGCAGTTTTTGTCCTGGTGCATCCAGCTTTCCAGTGTAACCATGAATTTGGTGAGCACAAACTGATCTAACCCCCGCAAACAGGAGTTGTTTCAAATTCAAAAGGCTGGCCTTATGTATTGATATGAGGAAGGGTAGAAAACAAAGCACTTGGTTCAGTGAAAATGAGACCTGATCTGATATTAGTCAATAGATAGTAAGAGTTACTTCAATCACAAACTTCTGTCAAAGTGGTTTTTTTTGTTTTGTTTGGGTCTGTCACTGGGGATACATGGTTCTGATCATTGTCAAGCTTCAAGAAGGACTTCCCAGGTACTTTCCTCCTCAGACACGTGCCTCTTTGCTATCAGGATGAGAAAGTGGTTAAAACAATCTTTGTATCGTACTGGTTTGCTCAAGAAAAACATCATATGGAAATGAGCCTTTCGGTGGCAACATGTTTTCCATAGCCAGGTACTTCTAGGTTGGTATATACTCATCTTGACATGATTTTGAATGTTTTAAGTAATGCAGCTCAGTTCCCTCTGTAATGTCATGAAGTGAAATCTGTAGTAATGTTTTCTATTTAACCGTGCTCACCTATTAACCATCTTTTTTTTTTTTTTTTCTTTTAGGTATTGGCACATTAATAGCAAACAATGTTTATGATGCAGCATACCCACTTCATGATGTATGTATATACTACTGAAGGTCTAGTTCTCTGTATCATTTAGATGTGCATAGACATTAATGTTTATTGCCTGTGACAATGAAAATATATTTTAAGTTCTAAATATAGTCTATTCTAATATGAAAACACTTACATAAGTACATTTAAAGTTGTGACCTAAAAGTAAAATAAACAATGTAGGAACAGCTGAGCAATCTTTTATTGGATTTTATAGTTTTTTACATCAGTTATTAAATTATTTTTGTTCTCTAGGGTGAATATGAAGGCCAAAATGGTGACATGAATGACAGAAAGGTAAAATAAATTGCAAAATTAATTTCATATTACTTTTAATGTGGTAGATATGAATTAATGTTCTAAATGCTATTGTAAAGCATTAGCCAGTGTTCAGTCAAGTAAATGTTTTTTTACAAATGTGTATATTTTTTGCATTACTTTTTTCCTCTACTTCTGCATATAAAATTCTTTTAACAAGACTTTTTTTAAAGTCTTCTTCTGAAGTATTTCAGCAAATTTAATTTGATATTTACATCTTGAAATGCTCCAAGTTTTGTTGCATAGACAAGATTTTTTCAACCTGTCCAGAAGCAAATGTTGTTGAATAACTTATATAATTATTTTTTTCTGTAACCAGATAGTACTACAGAACAATGGTTACTAGACTAAAACATAGTTGCATTTTTCATTTGATTGTGCATTCAGTTGAATTTAATTAAATTTCTAAAACTCTGCCTCCAATTATTTTGTAAATAAAAAGTTTCTAGCTATCAAGACTTTTGAAAATATATCACCTACTATCTGCACAAGATAAATGGATGCATAATCAAACACTGTGAATTCAGATTTATTTAATACATATGCTTACTATCAGAAATGAGCCAAGCCATTTAATTACTGTAATTCATTAAGATCCATTCAATATTGTTCTCTTTGCTCATCTTTTTCCTTTATATACAAACAATAGGATAGGAAATGAAGAAAGGGAAAATTGTGGGGAGGGAAAGAGGGGGAAGGAAGAATGAAGAAAAAGAGAATGTTTGGAAGCCTAAATTATTTACTATACTAGAAATTAAATTGAATATATTCTTGGTGACTTGTAAATTATTTCATAGATGTGTTTAACTCTATGGTGGTATTATATGTTGGTATGTGCCATCTGTTGCTTGAAGGAGAGGTAAGAAAATGCAATTAATTTGGCAAAACACAGTGTAGTTCTCAAGAGTGTAATTGCTACAGATGATTATTTGATGATTTAAAATGAAGACTGAGTTCATAGGTCATACAAATAAATCTGATTTTTCAAGTGCTGGGTTTATAAAAATTTGAAAATGTAATCTTTGTAGTTTTAGGCAAATAGTGTCAACATTCAGCCACTAGATGTCTTCATGTGCCATGTACAATTTAATTTATTATATGAACTGCGGTAAGCAAATGAGGCAAAGCTGGAAAATGAACTATGAAGAAACTTGTATATTTATGTCGGTTATTATGAACTTTCTGTTCATGAAGAAATTGTATACTCTGCACTTGCAGAATTTTCTCTGAATAAGTAATTGTGATACAGTAATAGACTCTGAAAGTCAGCTACATAGTTTACTTACTTACAAGGCTAGCAAAATTTTTAAAGAAAAGTAAATGAACATTAATCAGTGAGGGAGGGGATATTGGGTACTGTGAAATAGGGGGAAGAGGGCCTAAAAGGTCTAGTGTCTGGAAAAATATTCACCCTACTAGTTGTATTTTGTGCTGCCTTCTTTTTATTCTGCCTATTAGGTTCAGTTATGAAGTGTTAAGTATTAAAAACATAAAAGGTTCTTTCCAGAAATACTTCATTGATTATTCACATATGTCTCTGCTGCCCAGCCATTGAATCTGCTGTAGTATTTCTATGCATAACATCATCTGTTTTCTATCTGAATCTAATAGTCTCAGTGTTTAATTTCCTGAAAAGCCCCGATCAGGTTTAAAAGAAAGGGGGGCATTTTTGAGTTGGTTTTGTTGTTGTTTTTTTTGTTTTTTTTTTTTCTCCTCTGCCCCCTTTTATTTTGTCCATTTTAACTTATCCGTATCTCCCATTTCAATTGTCTGCTGTATAAGCCCAAGCAATGATGAATGGAGCCTGTCTGGGTACATATGCCAATAAGGAAGCACAAGTAATGAAGGTTTATGTACCAGTTCATAATATAAAGGTTAATCCTTGTTAACTCTCTTCAGGATTTCCTTGGAGAAATGCACAGTGAAACAATACTTTTGCCACATCCTATGAGAATAAGAAATCTGCAGGCAATGAAACCCACTCTTTTCCGAAGACTGTTGATTGGAGTAAAGGAATTTCCCTGTTTTAGTGTGACTTCTGCTCTAGAAAAAGATCTTTTTAAGAAAGCTGTTGCACAGCAGCATGGTATTAATTTGCCAGGAGTATAAACACTGACTGGGTCTTCTTTAAGCTTCTAGCCCACTGGCAACTTGTAACCTTTTGTTGCTAGCAATATGTTTGACATTGAGAAATACATAAGGGCTTTGTTACCTATCTGGGAAATACACTGTTGTCATTATATAGTACAACATCCCTAGAATATTAGAAGCAGATTGGAAAGTGTTATTTTAAACTTACAGAAAGTACTGCTTTTAAATGAAGCTGATAAAATACAATAAACTATATTACAAAACTCTTCCTAGAATTCCTTTCAATTTAATAAATATCATGAAAGGAAGCACATTCCAGCTTCCAGATTAAGCTTAATCTTGTAAAATTGCAGTGCTGAGACTGAGGTTTAGTGTGGGCAACACACGTGAATGGAAAATATTCATGCCATAAACTCACCTTCAGTGCTATGGCTTTTGGAACCAGAGTAACCAGTGTGATTCTGTAGTCTGACATATTGTCATAGCAGCCTGTCCCTGAACTGAGTGCAATTTTAGAAAGAGCTGTCTTCTGCTTTTCAGATTCTATTCTGTAGCTACATTCAAAACAGCCTTTAAGTAATTTTAAGGATAATAGCTTTAACTGTCTTGGTTTGTATATTTCAGAATGTGTTTATTAGTACAATTATTTATGGAAATAAATGAAATTGTAGCTAATGCTGTGAGACAATGTAAAGGGGTGATTTTGAATAGGTAACCACAAGCATTCATATGAAAATATCAATATGGCAGCCAGGGAGATCCTCTTCAACTGCTGTTGAAGCCAAATAAACTCAAACCTAGTATCATCATTTCTTTCCACAAGTGCAAAATATTTTGAGTGTGCTCTGTGAGAGCAATATACTAAAAGCCAAGACTCCACACCCCTGGAATCTCATTGCTGAATTCCCAATTGCTTCAGCAGTTTAGTGTTTACTACCTGATCTATGAACAAAAAATACTTTACACTTTATCTTTAATAAGTATGCAATGGCATAGCTCTGTTCACTCAAATGGTTGCAAGCCAGTTTCCATATTCTGAACAATAATACTTCATCAGGTGTGTGTCTGCAGGATCCAAGTCTTACTTGCTCACTTGGTATTTATTTAGTTCTTTCATATAGCATCCACAGGAGGAGAGGCATTATAAACAGTAGAAAAATATGATTGGAAACCTCAAAAGATGTCAAGATAACTCTGCAGTTACAGTATCTGAAATTTCTCCACATTTATTTTAATTGTGCTGTTAATTTCATAAGATCATGTAGCATGCTGCTAGCTGTCAAAATGGGCCATTTGACAGATGCAACTACTGATAATTGCAGAAACTGTACATACTTTGTTACCAACACCCTCTCCAGTTCTTGCTTGTTGTGTACTTGTGTGCATGCGGTTCTTGGTTTGTGTTGTCCTCCCCAGCAGCCTTACAATTTATTGTCCAATCCCAGCCAGTTTAGAGAGGAATAAAAGGCTCAAAGGTAGCAACTCAGCAATTACACTGCTTCCCATTTACTACAATTTCCATGAGACAGGCAAAAGACAATCAATTAGTGCTCACAGCAAAGGAGGAACTGAAGTATGATAATGTCTCTTGGAGCCAGCAGACATTCCACACAGAAGCTTATTCTCAAAACACAGGTTCATCACTACTCCAGTTTTACTAGGAATAACGTGGTGCCTTATTTTAAAGGAGCTGACCTCTCCTATGCTACTCTTTTTCTGGACGCCCTCCTCTTCTTTTTTGAAAAGAGGGACAAAAGGCTTAACAGCTGTCTTTTTGGATGATACACTTTTATAATCTATAAAGAGTTATGTGGTTAATTTAGTTGTATTTATCATCATATTTGGTTATTTTTTATTATTTTGATGCCCTCTGTACTTCAAGAAATAGTTTTCAATGAGCATGTTGGTTTAGACTGTCTGCAGTCCTTTCACAGCTGAAAACTGTGAAAGGAATATGAACAACTCCAGTGGTTCCACTGGAATGCCTTACTGTTTTGCATGCAACTGCCCTGATTTTTATTTTCCTCTAAATATAAAATATGGTGAACAATCATGTATCAAAAGATCGTGCTGATATTTCCTCTGAGCTTCTTTAGGTTTTCACATAATTCTGGAAGGCTTCATTTTTTAATATCCTTTCTAGATTATTAATAGATTCACACACAGTTATAAAACATACTGCTATCAAATTAACTCTTTTACCAAATTGTTAATTGCATGGTAATTTCTGTGCAGCAGCTGGCTTTTGTTCCAGAACAGTGTGATGTCTTTCACACCGTAATTACCAGTTTCCTTTGCAGCTCTTGTAAAAAAGTGTCATAGGTTTCTTTTTTTTTTTTTTTTTGAAAGTTCAACAAAGGTGTGATCTATATGACACAGCATGAAAGAGGGAATGAGGAAGACTATCCCAAGTCCCGTGTCTGTTGCAGTTGAGTGGACTGTGGTTAATAAGTTTCCTTTTATCCCTGACTGTTCCCGCTGGATTCCTCCCATTGTAAGATGTTTCCGTAGGATCTGTGCCTTCCTTTAAGCTGTCTATAAGCTGTGGGTGAGTTTGCTTTTACAACAGTAAATGTGAACTCGTGTGTCCGTGTGCAGCATGGAGAGAGAAGGGGCTTTTACACAGGCTTTGCTGGGTGTAGTAGCCTCAGGAGCTGAGCAGGAAAGCAGGCTGGTTTTGACATATTTATTAATTCTTGGTATGTTTTTACATACCAGTTTACCAGTCTGGAACTCTTACCTCAGTTCACTTCACCTTGGACCTAGAAACACTGGTCAATACTTATCTATGGTATGATTCCACACATTAAATAAATTAAATCACAGAAGAGTGTCACACTGGAGGTAGGACTATTTCTAGTATCTTTCCAGAGACTTCCACGAGACTACAGCCTCTTTTGTTTTGAGCCTTTGTGTTTAACATTACTATCTAATACGTCGGGTGAGGAGCGGGTAGGTATGTGGAGAAAGATGTATGTATACCATCCTTGTATTGCTGGCTTGGTTGGAGTCTGCCATAACCATCTGAAAAATGTACTTGGTTTGCATTGAAGCACGGGAAATTGCTTGTTTTGGTACATATATTTGTAACTCTTAGAAGATGTTTGTAAAAACAGATGGGATCACGTGTTACAAGTTAATTTTCTTTTTTGTTTTTGTTTGTTGTGGTTTCTTTTTTTAGTTGCTGTATCGAGAATGGGCAAGATATGGGGTATTTTACAAGTTTCAGCCTGTCGACCTCATAAGGTAATACGGACTTCTATAAAATACTAAGGGACCTGGTTCTTAGCTGATGCAGACTAATTAACTTACAATTACTTCAGAAAATGAAAACTTGGATTGATCAGAGCATTTAGAAAT
Source organism: Falco rusticolus (assembly GCF_015220075.1). NCBI lineage: Eukaryota > Metazoa > Chordata > Aves > Falconiformes > Falconidae > Falco > Falco rusticolus. The sequence goes on from NC_051191.1 coordinate 81,708,525, forward strand.
GCACTCACTGCTTTTCTATAGCTCTGGTGATATTTTACTGTAACAAAAATACGGTGAACAGTAATGTACCTTTGTTTTTGTATAGTGTTTATCCTCGGAAGATGTTTTTGTATAGTGTTTCTCCCTGGAAGAATGTCATACTTCAGATATTTTTGTTTGAAAGTATTAATTCCTTCAAAAAAAGAGTAATTGCCATTTACACTGGTGAATTTTTATTGGGGAGTACGGTCACAAAATCTGTTGAATAATCAGAAGCTGGTGTTCACATCATGAATCAGTGTGAAAGTATTTAACAGTTCTGAAATTCATTCGATTCTTTTTACTCCTGGTTTTACAAGTTTTATTCATCTGAACACATCCATATGTGTTCCCAGTGTTTTTCAAAAATTTTGCATTTTTACATTACAAACACAGAAGAAGTTGGTCTTAAAATAAGACAAAACAACCATGTTTTTAAAGATATTTCCACAATATCTCTGCAAGAAAGTCAAACAAAAATAAAACAATTTTTGTTGTATACTATAAATACTGAGTAAGGAAAAGGAAATGTTTGTGAAAACTGTTGACTTGAAATATTGCTAGATATCTGTCTAGGAATAAATGAACTGTGATATTAACGAACAAACAATAGGGGGAAAAAACCCCAAATCTGTTTCTGGATAATTTGTATACATAAGAAAGATGACATTTGTTAACATTTATCTTTCGAATAATCAAACTCCAACTAGATTTTATTATACGATCTGCTTCTACGTGATTACCTGCTAAAGCTGGTGTTAGTAAAATGGATAATCAATAACCTTTGTAAAATGTATTTATTGTGTTTTGAGTTAAAGTTGAAATAGTGCATATAGTTTTTCAAAGACTTAACCACTAACTTGTAACATGAGCAGAATTGCTCTTTGTTGGGAGTGAGATGTTTCAAATTTTCAAATTGTAGTGTGACCATCAAATCTTATTGAGGTCCTGCAAGACTTTGAAATTTCCTTTTTTCTGCCTCAATGTTTTTGTTCAAGATTTATGTACTTTTTGAATACCAGTTATTCCAGGCCAGGCTACTGTATGAAATAGGTAAACTCAGAATGAGGTTACAACACTTGGTATGTTAGTAAATATTACAAATGTTAAGTTAAACTGTGGCTGGCTAGAGGAATTATCAAGTTTTACAAGACCTGGCAGCTCAGCTGAATTAAAAATAGTGGTACATCTGCTTACACTCAATCTTCATTTGTGTTTTGCTGTGTCCATTATAATATTTCACTATAGCGATATGATTTCATAGAAATTCTGTGGTTTAAACTTCTCTGAGAAAGAAAAATAAGGACCAGACATGTGCAATTGATTCTCTGTTCTCAGAAATGATTTTTCTTGCTTTTATCTTCCGTACTTTGCTTGACTGCAAGTTTGACTGTTACCACTAAAATAAATGTGGTTTTTATTTTCTGGGTAATGTTAGAGCTTTAGAGTATATATACCTGAAGAATTACCACCCTCTTCTTTCTGCAACTGAAATAGATTTTTGCACTTCTGTACCGTGGGGGGTATTTGAGCTCAGTCTCAATGTGGATATTTATTCCCATGGCAAATATTAGCCACACTTCATGGATTCTGAGAATTTACTGTCATCCTTCTTTCTTGGACTGATTAAATTATACCCAACATTTTTTTTTTCTTTTGCTTATGGAAGCACTGTGTAACTTAACAAGTTTACATCCAGGCTTTGATGGACAGAAGAAACAGCATTTATTTTGCTTTGTACTTAGAGCCTGTTGTGACTGATGTTATTAAATATATTAACTCTGTTGAAATACATTGCTTAAATAATATTCATATCCTCACATTATTTAGACTTTTTAGTCTAATTTTTATTACAACAGTGTAAATCTTTTTAACTATTCCTGTTTTCACCTTTATTCATTAAGAATGCACATTGAAAATCATTCTTTAACCAAAATATCTACGCTAGCAGAGTCGGTATGGCACTGTGGAATTATTAGAAATCATTCGTGGTGCCTCAGCTGTACTTCTGGCCATTGCAGTTGTTGCCAGTTCCCAAGTGATTGCACGCCTGAGCTAGGGACCACATATGTGTTATGCTCAAGTCTTGGCACGGGGGATTCTCTGAGGTCTCTTCTCTAAGGTCTGATATCCTGAGTGAGCACCAAACTTCATAATCAGTCTTAGAATATTTTCAAGTAATTTATAACACAAACCCAAATGAAGGCCCATTACGATATTTGCTGAGAGTTCCCTTCACCTCTGTGTCTTACACCTCTGTGTATTCTGCTCTGGCTTTAATGCACCTCTTTGGGCTATAGGGAAAAGCTAATTTCTTTTGTAAATTAGGAAATGCAGTTGTGAGTGAGGAGGATTTAGTCAAATGAGAACATGGTGGGTGTTACAAATTTCTATTCTACAGCCAAACAATTTCACTTCAAAACTTTAAGGTAATATATAGTGCAGCTCATGCAGATAGTACAGCGTGTGTACTGAGGGTTGATTTGTAAAATGTATGTAATACCGTATCTCTCAGTGCTCATCCAGATATTAATTAACGTTGCTTAAAACAAAGCCTGGCTGATGCAATGCTTTATTTTCAAAAGCATATGAATTTGCAAAAATAGCCATACAAATTCCATTTTTACCTTTCATATGTGCCTATTTCCAACTCAGATGAAGAGGATGATAAACATTTTTTGAGAGGGAAATTAAAAATTTTTTGTTAACAGATATCCTAGGCTAGAAAGTACTAAAAACCATTTACCTCCTCTTTTCAGTCACCCTTAGGCTTGGAATGCATGGGTGATATATTAACAACTAGAGAATGAAAGCTTCAGTTCTAGGACATGCAAGGCTCTAGAGGTCAGTCTGTTATAATATACTTTTTTTTTTATTCTAATTTAAGTATTGCTTTATACTAGAGAGGAATTTCTCTGGTGTAGCTTTCTCGTAGGAATGCACTTATCAAAGTAGTTTCTCTCAAACCTTGTAATGTAATATAAAAGGTGCTGTAAAAACATCTGTGGTTCAGTGATTCTTTTCCATTTTGCTGATGTTCTTTTCTCAAATGAAGATGAGTTAAACCTCAGTTTTATCAACTTCTGCAGTTAATGCATTTATTAGTTTCCTAAGGGGTAATACTATTGTTGATTCAGAGATGGGAGAGTGCTTCTTAGGAGTTTTATGAACCTGCATAAAGAACATAGGTTTAATGATTTTTTAAATAAATGTTATAGTATGTTAATCAAAGTTTTAACAATGTGATTCTAGAATTAATAGGCTGTCTTTAGACCGACCCTCTGCTCAAAGCAGGGCTGACTTGAAAGCCAGATTAAATTGCTAATGAGTTTTGAAATCTCAGGATGGAGGTCACACAGCTTCTCTGGGCAACCTTTCTGGCACTGCACCACTCTCAGGGGGAAGGCATTTTTCTCTTGTCAAGACCAAATATTTCTTGGTACAACTTGCAGCCATTACCTCTTGTCTTTTAGCAGTACACCTCTAATCAGTTATAGCAAGTCAAGAAAAAATACAGTGAGTATAAGAAATACAATAGAATTTATAAATATTATATTTTTGGTTGAATGCAACCTTTATCACTTAGGAGTTCTAAATGACAGATTAAGTAACTATGCTAAGGTTACTGATATAAAAAAGAGGTGGTTATCCTTCTTAGACAGAGTCCTGGAAAATAGGCAAGTTGTCTTCTTAATGGACATCTTGAAGCACCTGCAGATGGGAACTGATGTATGAACTGGAATTCTGGATATGGGACTATCATCATAAAGGGGAGGTCCCCTTTTGTTATCTTGTTACTAATATAAGATTATTTCACTCTAGGGAAGTCAAGTAGACACCTCATTTTTAATTGTGGTGGAGTTTATTTTAATATCAGTGCTCTAAAAGGTCCTAGGTCAAGTCATCAGCTCCTTCTAACCCATCTCATTTTTCATGTTTCTATTTATATTTCCTGTTGCTAGGACCTCACCTAACTTTTTAATAACAGGCTACATTATGTATAGCATGATTACTTTCAAAGCTCCATGTGCCCGCATATGCTTATCTTGCTGTAAAGCCTAAAACTGGGAAGACAATGGAAAGATTAAAACTGTGTGCACAATAACTCTTTTTGCAGTAGTAGGTGGAAAAGTGTGTTAACCAGAATATTATTTATAGTGTATAGCATGTAAATCAAAACTTGGGAGTTTCTGTTACTCAAACTGTCTGCCTAATATATCTCCTCCTTCCTATTTTTAACTATGTTTTTATTTGGTATGGAAAATTGTTTCAACTTCATGTGTGATGAATTCTGGCCCCTCGTTGCAGTGTGCCCGTGTTGAACCTGCTCTTGACTGAACAGTCACCAGTTCCCCCCTGCTCCTGGATTTGAATGTTGTCTTCCTAAAGAACAGCAGCCTGTAGCTTTCTCTTCCAGGCAGTTTTTAAAACAATGACAGATCTATGATGTTCAGAAGTTTGATTGTTTCAGCTCTGGCTACTGTTGTCTTCACTTTCAGTGCCTTGGGACCTGTGTGGTGCAGCATACAGTGAAAGCAGTCAGGACCCAGAAGTGTTATTACTGGTTTGCCTTTTTACCTTTTTTCTTCTTTCATTAATCTTCAAAACAAAACCCAAAAATGGGTATATCTGTTTACCCTACTTGGATAGGGTAGTTTTAAAGGAGCTCTAAAATAAGAAAAGGGGCGTTCTGCTGAAATGGTGTTTTTACTGACTTTAGAGAAAAGCATTTCTTCCTTAGAAAAAGTGTAGTTATGATCCATTTCTGGTATAGCATTCCCCTAACTGTGGCCATCTAACCACTTAATACATTAGCAAATAGCTGCTTCTTTCATTACTGTGCTTTGTAGCCACATTTTCATCTCCTGAGAGAGAACACTTGTCTCCACATACTGTCTAGAGCTCTCAGAACTTGAAAATAAAGGTTGGCAGTGCCCTTCCTAATTCCAGAGGTATGCTCAATTGTTCTTCAATCATTGTTTATGCAGACTTTGGGGTTAGTGGTCCTCAAAATGCAGATTCTCCTGTATGTTTTAATTCCTCTGCTTCCTTGTCACTCTTCTGTTCTTGTGAATTAACCTAATCAAACATCTGATCTTTATTTTTTATGCAGTGTAACCACTGTGGCAGAAAACAACCGTGTAATATGTGGTTATCTCACAGGGACTGAACAACCCACTCTAATGCTTGCCTTAGAGCTAAACCTAATCAGTCCAGACTAATATTTTAGGAGAGATATATGTACAGTGCCCCACACTGTGGTGGGCTGGCTGACCCAGCAGGTCACTTACACTTCCCACAGTCACAACCCACACCTATATCTTTTTTGAAAGCCAGGTTCCAGAGCAGGAATGGTGAGGGCTGCCTCCCATGTACAGCCAGCTGAGAGCAGTGAGCTCCCTTCATACCCTCCCTCTGCAGGGCTCACCTGATGATCACCAGCTTCCATAGGGCTGCAGAGAGAAAACTCCACCATGGAAGATGTGCAGGGTAATATCCAGTTCCTGATGCTTGGAGAATAGTGATGTTATAAACTTTTCTCTCTGCTAAAGCACCTACTAAGTCAGGTGGTTATTTACTACCTTCTAAGACTTCACGTACGGCGTGGGGTCTGTACACTATTACAACGAGGAACGTTCCTCTACCTGACAGTTTGATTCCTTTTTTAAGAGAAATGCCCTTTCAGTGGAAACCAATTACGTTTCAGGCTTACCCACTGATTCTTTCCTTTCATAGCCCCATTTCTGTACTGTGTGTCAGTGGGGTGCTCCTCGTTTTTCGGGGTTCCCTTTCATTTTGAGGGAGGAGGGAGTTTACTTTCTTTCTGGATATTAGTGGTCAGTGGGTTGAAAGTGTTGTGCTTTCCCCCTTAGTCTAGTGAATTATTCTTCTGAGAACAGTGATTCATGGAATCCCGGAGAGGGTCCCCTTATGCCAGGTGGGTAACGACAGTAAAAACCAGTTCTTGGTAAATCACTAAATGACTCAGTTCCCACACAGAAATATGGGAACACTATGCAGTTTTTCTCTGACTGTCTTTAGCAGGCATATCTTCAACATTCACAAGATGCTGAAGCTATATGCAATGACTTCTTTTTTAGGAAAAAGAAAAAGCAGCTTTAAGCCTGGGAAAATGCAGTAATCGAACAAACATAGCATTTAAGTAGAAAAATGCCCATGAGCTCCACCAGTAACTTTGGCAGTAGTCCATATAGCTTCCTTCCAAACCTCTGCTGAGAACGTGCCTGAGGCAATAATCTGAACATATCTTCTTGCTATAACCCTTTTACACTTGGAGTCCAACATCTTTTTATAGTTCCAAGGAACTCTACAACAAATATTCATTCCCAACATGGGGCACATTCAACTTACAGTTCATCATCATTAAAGCACTAGGTACAGTGGGAAGTACTATTCCAGCATCCACTCAGCCTTGATGTTGTCCTTTGTTCCAGTTTTTACAGCAGAGATCTTCCTGGAGGGAGCCAGAAGCAGGTGGGACCCGGGAGCATGGTCTAGCTGTTGAGAAAGGAATGTTTTCTCCATCACTGCAATTCTTTCACCTTTCCAGTGTCTATGTGACCTCATTACCCCTCATGACCCCAGTTTATTTAAAAGTTGACTTTTGTATCATGCCATACATCCATTAAATGGACTGCATATCCGATGCTCGATGCTAGGACAGCGTTTTTCATCTGAAGTTGTAGGGAGTTTCCCTTCCATGCCTGCAACTTCTCATCACAGGGCTTACATGAGTGCTCCAGCCTGTGTTTATTGCAAAGCAGAGGGTTTTTGCTCGTGGTGCATAAATCACTGAAGAATTTGTATTGAATTATTTTGCTGGATGCAGGCCTGTGACTGGAGTGAGATGATTTACTTACAGCTCTGCATTTCATATACTTTGACAGTCCTGTAGGAAGTGTCTCTCTCTCTCTCTGTTTTGGCAAGAGCTTGGCCTTATTTATTGGTGCTTGTATGAGAGAGAGAATTTTAAACCAGTAGTAGGCTTGTATTGCAGTGGTGAGGAAAACCAGATCCCTGCTTTCTGATAAACATAATTCCCAGGCTTCAGGTCACTGTCTGAGAACTAAATCCTCATTACCATCCAGATTCCTCACTCCTTTGGTGGGCTTTTCAAAAGCTACATCCAGCAAAGGATATGCATATTTGCATCAGGACTTACGCAAACCCAAGGCTCTGAAGACTGAAGTTATAAAGATTTTTGGTGCCCACCCTCCCCCCCAACACCCCCCACCCCAACCGCCACCATCCTCCCCACCTTGGATTGTGTAGTTTTGTAGGCAGCTAGAGTTCATTTTTATCTGTGTGCAGAACAGACAGGCTAAGTTCCATAGTGCCTGTATGATCCTTGAACTTCATAGCCAGAAACATATTTCTTAATGGACTTGAGTCCATTGAATTATTCCCAATCCAACAAGTATCTTTGGAGATGATATTAGTGTTTTTTGATAGGAAATTAAAGTTCTTTTAAACTGGAGATGCAAAAGCCAGAAGTGGAAGCCAGATTTGGAAAGAAAAGAGCAAGTCCTGCACATTCTTATGTACAAGCATACAAATATTTGTAGGCATCTAGAGGTGCGTATGGCTAGTAACTGCAGCAGGGAATAGAAAACATTGCTGCATTTGGGTGGTTAGTTCTGTTATTTTTCTTGTAAAACTGCACTTGACTTCTTAAACACTGTAGAAATTTCTGGCTATGACATGCTGGGGTGAGAGGAAGTCCTTTTCTAACTCCTTGAGCACTGATCAGGGATTAAGACCAACATTTGTCATCTGATTTAAAGGTATACCTGAATAATAAGATGCTTTGCATGAGGATCCTATCTCTCTCTGCACGTAAGTTACATTAGGACAGACCATAGCTTTGTCTGATCCAGTAACCTGTCTCTGACAGTGGACAAAACCAAGATGACAAGGGCAGAGATTAAGAACTGGGCGCCATGTAACAACTATCCCCAGAAAATACCCACATAAAGAAGTTTTCCAACATGGTAAATCTCTGGACTTCCACAGTCAGTACAGACTGGAGCAGAAAAATCAACATTTTAATGCCATATTGAGCAGGTGATTATTGCTGTTGTGCATTGCTGTCTTGGTGGAATAGCTGCAATTGAAGTGCTCAGAGATCACAGAATCGAAGAATGGTTGAGGTTGGCAGGGACCTCGGGAGGTCATCTGGTCCAAACCCCTGCTCACAGGGCTGTCTAGAGGCAGTTTCCCAGGACTGAGACTAGATGCTTTTTGAATATTTCTAAGAAGGGAGACTCCACAACTTCCCTGGACAACTTGTTCCAGCAGTGCTCAGTCACATGCTCAGTAAAGAAGGATTTCTTGATGTTCAGAGGGAGCCTCCTGTTTTTCTGTTTGTGCCCTTTGCCTCTTGTCCTGTCACTGGCCATAACATAGAAGAGCCTGGCTCTGTCCTCATTGCACTGTCCCTTGAGCTATTTACATACATTAATAGGATCCTTCTTGAGCCTTCTCTTCTCCAGACAAAACAGTATTAGCTCTCTCAACTTTTCCTCATATGTGAGGTGCTCCAGTCCCTTAATCATCCTTGTGCCCCTTCACTAGACTGTCTCTGGTTTATGCATGTCCTTCTTGTGCTGAGGAGCCCAGTACTGGACACAGTACTCCCACCGTGGCCTTGCCAGTGCTGAGCAGAGGGGAAGGATCACCTCCCTTGCCCTGCTGGCAATACCTTGTGTCAAGCAGCCGAGGATACCATTCACCTTCCCCGCAGCGAGGGCACATTGCTGGCTCTTGTTCAATCTGGTGGGCACCAAGCCTCTCAGCTCTCAGTTGTGGTTTTGTTTTTTTTTTTTTGTTTTGTTTTTTTGCTGCCAAGCTGCTTTCCAGCTGGATGGCCCCCAACAAACATTGCTGCATGCGGTTTTTCTTCCCCAGGTGCAGGACTTTGCACTCCGCTTTGCTGAGCTTCATGACATTCCTAACAGCTCCTTTCCGCAGCCTGTTTAGGTCCCTCTGGGTGGCAGCATGACCCCCTGGCATATCAGCCACTCCTGCCAGTTTTTTGTCATCTGCAAGCTTGCTGAGGGTATGCTCTGCCACAGATCATTAACAAAGATATTGAACAGGACTGGACCCAGTATTGACCCCTGGGGTACACTGCCAGTTACTGGCTTCCAGCTAGACTTTGTGCCACTGACCCCGACCCTCTGGCCTGGCCATTCAGCCAGTTTCCAATGCCCCTCTCTGGCTGCTCATCCAGCCCATACATCAACAGCTGCTCTATGAGGATCTTATGGGAGACAGTGTCAAAACCCTTACTGAAGTCCAAATAGACAATATTCACTATTCTCCCCTCATCTATCAGGCTGGTCACTTCATCATAGGAGTTTATCAAGTTGGTCAAGCATGACTTCCCCTTGGTAAAGCTATGCTGACTAGTCCTAATGATTTTCTCGTTTATAATATGTCTGGAAATGGTTTCCAGGATTAGCTGCTCTATCATCTTCCCTGGGACTAAAGTGAGGCAGATTGGCCTGTAGTTCTCTAGGTTCTCCTTCTTGTCCTTCTTGACTATGTGGTGACATTTATTTTCCTCCAGTCTTCGGGCACTTCTCCTAGTTGCCATCATGGATCAAAGATTATTGAGAGTGGCCTTACAACGCCATCTGCCAGCTCCCTCAGCACTTGTGGGTGCATCTCATCAGGGCCCATGGACTTGTCCAATTGTCCAATTTGCTTAAGTATACCCTGACCCGATCCTCTTCCACCAAGGCTATACTTACCTTGCTCCAGCCTTCCCCCCGATGTCTGGGACCGGGGAATCCTGAAGGCCTGGAAGATAATGAAACATCTTGCATGCTTTTAACTTGCAGGATGCATTTGAATGTGTTCTGTTTGCCTTTCCATTTGTCACAGTCTCGGAAATCTGAGGACTAGCAGTTTAAATTTTAGTTAAACAAGAAATTTCTGTAACTCTCTTATTGTCTAAAAATGACAAGGGGCAAGCCTTGCTGTCTCAAGGTGTGCAGTAATACTGTGACTAAAAAAGGATTGATTATACTTGTCTTTTATTGGAAATTACACATCTGTTTATTAGCCACTAGATGGTGTCTATCTGACAGCAGTAATACGTACGGTGCAAGTATTTACAAGTACCTATTAAAGCAAATAGACGAAATTAATCCAGATTCTGTAGTAACACTTAACTATAATAATTTGAAAAGCAAGAGAGTTTTCATGAAATATTAGTTATTATAAATCAATTATTTATGAAAAGAAGTCAGTACTTCAGCTTCAAACTGTTAATTTAGATGATGAAAATTGTGCAAATCATCTTGTGAAAACTGAAGATTAGGTAAGTGATACATATCAGTGACCTCACATTTGTTCAAAGCAAAAACATGGGGAAACATCTAATTTGCAAATTAAGGGAACCCAGAAAAAGAAGTAATACTAGGTATTTAAAAATAGGAAGAAAAGGACTAGGTAACCTCCCTGCCAGTCTAAAAAAAAGGCTGATTCACTCTATCATATTAAATAGGTTACTCCTTATTTGTAGGAGCTTGTAGAGTTTATTATGAGATAAAATGTGATATGCAAACCCGAATGAATTACTTGTTTCTTAATTAGAGGTTCACTTGGTGTGCTGAGGTGTTTATGGATTGGAACTGTACTGCCTTCCTCATAGGCAACCTCTATTGACTTGCATTAGTATTGACAGCCTCAGGCATCCAGGCTACCTGCTGTGGATTTTTAATTTGCCAGGTTTGGAGGGTTACTGACATTTTTGAATGCTAAAGTATGCTAGAGAATAAAAGAAAGCAAGCTCAAGACAGACACTTCTGTGTACGTGGATTGTCTTATGCATGAGTTCTTAAAAGTGACAGGACAAACACTGCATTACTACTCTTGCTGAAAATGTCTCTCTCTTTAGCAAGACGTGCTGTGGCTGCTGCAGCCTCAGAGACACGTAGAACTTTTGTAGGCAAAGAACATGACAGGCAAATCCAGACATCAACAGAATAATGTCATCAGGCACTTAATACTTTCAAACACTACATAAGGTTAAGGACAGCTATTACTGCACCTAAGGTGTTATCTATGTATGAGTACATTATTATTTTTACGTTCCTGCAAATCACATTCTATCACATTTCTATCTAGCTCTCTGATAAGAGTTTTCTTTAACTGGGGGGATCTGAACACTTTACAAAGACCATGCAGAAATGAAAAAAATGCTCTGTAGAAGCATTGAAGCTTCATATTCTCCCACAACAGAGGGGAGAATGCAGTTACAGTGCTTTTGACTAACCAGCACCACGTTGCTTGCTTATACAGCTGGTAGGTAGTCAGCCTTAATTTCTCTCTCAGTCACATTACTTGTCTCCTTATTATGCCTCTGCTGTTCTTTGCATTACAATCACTAATTAAAGGCTTTTTTCATTTTATAATCCATCACCACAAAGTATGCCCTTTCAGTTGCATTCTGACAATTTCTTGAAATTGAAGCAATAGGGTTTGTGCATCTCTGAAGGTCAGTGAGTGGCTTGTCCTGGTTTTGTTCCTTTATGGGGTAAGGTTTGATTTTTTGCTGTTTTAAATTGCAGTTAATATACAAATTCTGTGGGTTTTATTCTAGATATTTTTCCTTTTTTTTTTATGCATTAGAATTCGAGAACTTGAATATTCTCTTCCTCCACACACGTCATCATCTCCCTAAACAGCACCCTGTTACTGTATTGGATAGGACTCATTTCCTAAGAGCCAAGAGACTAGGGAAAAACATTGGTTTACATCTTTGTGAATTCCAAAATTTCTGTTCACTAAGGAGTTGCAGTATTTTGACAGTGGGGTTTTTTTTGGTTTTGTTTGTTTGGTTTGGTTTGGTTTGGTTTGGTTTCTTGTTCTGTAACGGATCACAAGTAATATTTCACAGTGCCTTGGAAGAAAAAGTATCTGTGGCTGGAATAATCTGTAATTTAGGCAGGTTTAGCTCTGGCTTCAGGTACCATTTGAGGACATAGCAGATGCTTGTTAACTAATATTTCCAAATAAGAACTTTAACTAAAGGTGCTTGATTAAATGGCTCTTGTGGCATCTTGCTTTGTTCTACTTGCAGGAAAAAAGGAGTCAGATTTGTAGTTTCTGTGTTGGTTTTTGGTGAATGCTTTTGGTCAGAAGCACTGTAGATGACTCGGTGCATCACTTGTTAGAGAAAATACACAGGGTATGAAGTCTTTTATAGAAAACAAAAGCAGGCTGTGCCTCTGAACTTGTTTCCAGGTCTGACTGGTCTGGTACCAAGTGTTCCAAAGTGAATGAAGGACATTTGCAGATGTGGAAACAAACATGAACATTAGAGCTAGCTTTCAGCATTTAGGGTTTATTTTAGGGTTCTTGCATGGGCTTATCAGATAACCTTTATCTTTATATCCAGTTTAGGGAAAGCCATGTGCCCTTACCTTGGACAGAGGCTTTTTTCTTTGTTTTCTGTATGCAGAACCAGTTGCCCTTTCTAATGGGCTTTTTCCTTCCTGCCTCAGACTCAGCTGCATTGTAGTTTATCTGAGGTTCTGTAGTTGTGGGTTTTTTGCCCTCTTAAAATTTTAATAATTTTTTTTTTCAGACTCTTGACAAATTGTTCCAAGGGGAGTTGTCTTCTGCCAGGAGCCTTTCTTGGTTTCCATGTTGCTCCATTTGGTGTACTCTCTGTATATCTGGATCTAGCACTGACACATTTCTTCTTAGGACTGTCTGGACAGAATATGTGCATATATGCTGTCAGGCACAAACATGGTAGAAATCTCTAGGATCTCTGGATGCACAGCAGCCTCAGTGCCGCTGCTGAGCGGTAATTCCCCCCAGGTGTCCCAGATGGTTATAATAAATGCTTGAATCCTGTCCTGAGAAAATTTTCAAGTGAAGACAAAATGACAAATCCAGAAAATTTTTGACGTAAGCAACTCTACCTGGAGTGAAATGGTGGGATATAGAAGTATATTATGTCTTCTTCCTGATTCTGTTAGAGTGACTGGGCTTTTTCTGTACTTCAGCAGTTTTTCTGAAATAGCTTTACTGTTTTGAGATGGGCACTTCGATTTGATGGGACCTATTGTCTCAGAAACAAGGAAAAATCTCTGTTCTGATCTTAATACGTGCTACAAATTGCTTCTGTGTTTGTAAGGCTAGTCGTTGTTCTACCTTCAGTTTAAAGGTACATTTTCTTCTGTTGACAAAGCTCTATGAAGGAATTAATTGTGTTCCTGACCCTCTGCAAGAAGTTGTCATTTTTTGTGCTGGTCTGTCACAGCTGTTCACAGGCTTACACGGCGAGCTGCCTTGCCGTGGGTCACAAAGGGAACGTGCGCCTGGCCTGGAATATGGGGAGGGAAGAAAGTTTTTGAACTGGCTCTGGTAGCAGAGATGTTCTGACATGAAACTGTGCTTTGAGAGGACTGCTTGTCCTTTCTCCCAGCAGTTGAAACACCAGAATCTTGCCCACAATCTGTGTGAATAGCTTTATTTTGAAGGCATAAGTAATAGATGTAACTAGTTTGACCATTTGCACAGAGAAAAGCCTACCCAATAAGTAGCTGTAAATCAGTTTAGTTTTGCATAGAAACTATTCCATCACTGTAGGGGTGGTGAAATGAATTGTGGCAAACATGAAATAACAGCTGGCCTAGAACGGGGTATGGAAATTAAAATACTGAAGAGTTCTGAACAGATTTCCCAGTTAGGTGACTCAGTGTCCACAGCATCTTTTCCTTGCTTTTTTAACTTTGTTCCTGAATGACTCCAGAGTTCTTTCCAGCGTGTATCACACGCCACATGCTTTATCCACATTCCAGGTATCCCACACTTGTTTTCACAAAGTTAAAACCGAAGGGTTTTTCTCCTTCTTTCTTTCCACCCCCTGCCCCAACTCTTAGCCTATTTATAAATCACACAGCTTGGCACGGGAGCACTGTGACCAACATGAGAGCATAGAGTTTAATTATCAGTTACTCTTTTTGATGTTGGTTTGGCAGCCAGACAGACAGAAGTGCACTGCAGATGTCTGGTTCAAGTGTTATACGGGCTAAGCAGAGGGAACTGAATAAACTTTTTCACTGTGTCCTTCTCAGTCCTTTTTATTCTAACTGTGCCGTGAGAGGGGACACACTTTCTACAGGTCGCGGTTGTTGCTGCAGTTTTTAAATGCTGTTTCTGATCTTTTGCTTGATCTCCAAGTTTTGTTCAGTTTTGGAAGGAATTACGGATGACTTTGACAAATGTCTCCTTAAAGACATGATTCTTACTCAAGGGAACTTAGTGCTTGGTAGGTGGCCATTTTACTAGCATTCAAAAGGTCTTCCAAAGTGAAAGGCATAAAATTTTGCCTTATATTGTAACAACCCACAGAACAAAATGCTTGGCTGCTGCTTCTGGTAGGAGCAGTACATGCTCATTATCAAAGCCATTTGCCCTTTGCATTGGATGAGAACTGCTGTCCTCATTGCATATGTGTATATAAAGGGACATTTCTTTACATTAGAATACAGCTAATAATAATACAGAGGAAATAAAGCTCATACAACGCAGAGGGCATACTTTTTTTTGTGGCACTCTGCAGTGAGCCATCCATGAGCATACTTTGGAAAGCATTAGTCCTTAGCTTTGTCTGGATATACGTGAACTGGATGTGAGTTAGCTACTGAGGGAGAGAAAAATTCTCATCTCATTTCTCTTTTTCTATGCCAGCATAAATCATGGGTAATTGCTTGAGTATAATAAAGTAAGACTGGTTTTATCCCAATGTAAATGAGAGAAATGCCAAGTTCTTGGTGTGAATATACAAAAACTTCTAAAAATTCATTTTCTTTACATACATCTTACTCTACCCTTGAAGAAGACTTTATTTTTCTCTCTTCACTACAATCAATCCAAGATTTTTTTTCCTTTTAGTGTGAGAATGTAGAGGGGCTAGTATGTCCTCATTTGAGAAACCTTATTCTGCTTTCAAAATGAAATAGCATTGCAGTTTGCTAACATGTAACTGTTGACTTGAGTAGGAGTGGAATGCTTTCAAACTTTGCAAAACTATGCCAGTGTGCCTTTGTTTAAGAGATTTTTAGTTGGATGCTAGAAAGAAACTCACCTCATGGTATTCTTAAGGTCTCAGCCAAAACCCACTGCATCCAGCTGTGGAGGCAGTAGTTTTTATCACAGGTGGTCACAGGTGTTTTCAGAGGTTTGACTCCTATTCAGAGCACTGGGAGGACAGTTTCTGGGACATGTCGAGAAAGGAAGGACATGTCCATGTCCTGTGTGTTTCTAGCTTGATAAACACAGATTTACATTTATCATCATGCTTCCAAGCAGTTATTGCTGCTTCTTAGATCATTTCATATTCTGGCACATTGGTGAACTTGGGCACAACAGTCTTAATTATTTTTCTTTTTCATAACAGTTAAGCCACAGAACATTGTAGTTTTCTTCTTGGCAACTGTTTTTTTTCCATACTGCCAGAACATTGTTGACCTCTTCTCACTTTCTGGTGGCATGGATGCAAGTAGTAACCCTTTGCTTTGTAGGTTACAGATCACATCTATTGCTGGAAGGCTTAAAAATTCTAGACAAAGCCTCATAAGATATAGGCTTCAACTTCATTGACCCTGGTCAGCTGCTCTTCACTCTCATGCTTCTGGGATTTGAACACTTTCTGTGCTGATTTGTGGCCTTTTATCAAAACAATGGACAGTTTAGAACAGCTCAGATTGTGGACTATTTTTCATGTCTGCTTTGACCTATTTGGAGCTCTTTAGCTCTGCATGTTGCTCAATTCTACCAATAAGGAAGCTGTAAGAAGACAGAAAATCAGAATAATTCCCCTTTCCTCCCTGTTCCATGTTGTTAGGATGTGTTCAGTGATGTTTGCCTTACTGTCAAACACAAGGTGTGCCACTTTCCAGTCAGGAGGAAACCTGAGAGCAAATTAAGTCGTCTTCTCCCTCTATTCTGTGCTGCTCCAAGACCATTGCTGCTGTATGCAGACTCACATAGAAGGCTTGAAGAAAAGCTATAGGCCATCTGATTATTTCTATATTTTAATCAAGTATTTCCTCCCTCATTTCATATTAAATAAAAACAAAAAACAAAACCAAAAAATGTGAAAATAAAGAAAAACTACCTCCTAAAAATTACCTCCAAAATTACCTGGCATTTGCTAAGTTACAGGGTAGTCCCACAGTATCCAGATTATATTTGCATCATAGATATTTACCTTTATCATTTTATAAACTATAGTGTATCATATAATATCATATTTCCTTATTTTCTGTGCACTAGTGATAATCTGTTGTCCCATGGTGCATAAAAACCATATAGTGGTGCGAATGTTATGAAGAGCTACTAAGCTGATATATGCTGTTTAAAGACTGGATACTGCAGATAGTATTCCCATTCTGACTTCTGCAAATTGTCTTTCCAAAACAATAAAAGAATTATACAGCTGATGAAGTTATTGCCATTTGAGTCATCCTATCATGATTCCACCTGCGTTGTTTGATACTTCACGCAGTGTTGCTTGTGATAGCCTTGCAAGTATCGGTTGTAGGGCTGTACTCCTTTCCTAGAAGATTCCTGAAAATTTCCCTGCTTTTGGGCTTGTTCTCCAGGTTATGGCATCCCCTTATACAGATGATAATGTTGTCTGTGTATCACCTTAGAGTGCTTTTGTTCTCTTTTCCCTTTGATGATTACACATGCCCTTTCTAAAAGGATGAGTGATGTTGGTTAGATATAAGCAAATATAGGCACTCAGGTAAGGCAACACTGCAGTAGGCATGACGGCACTGCCCGCTTCCCTATGTGAGAGCCCAGGAACGTGAAGTTAGCTGCAGCTGTGATGGTGTAAGAACAGTAGGAACTGTAATAATAAACCTCCTGTCAGTGTTGCTACCCTTACTCCTTTCATCTGAGCTGGAAATGACTGTGGAGGCTCGTCAGCGTGTCCCATGGCTCTCCGCCCTGGTCGCACTCCTGCCCCTGTCTCTCCTGTGGCAGGAGCAGCCTGGCCCTGAGACCTAGATTCTGGAGTAAAAATTCCAGTTTTGCTTGTGCCGCTGAAAGGACTCAGCTTTACAGGCATACAGGTTTGTCATTAAGTTCTGTCAGAATTGAACTGTATCTGTTAAAAGAAATCCTGGGCCTCCAAAAATCTCATTTAACCATTTCCATTAGGAAAAAAATTAATCCGGGGTACTAAACTTGGGTGTAACTTTCCTAGTGTGAGTGAGTTCAGCATCAATCTCAAAGTGGGATTGCACTCTGCCTTTATGAGAAGCAAGTCTTGCCTTTTGTTTATTAGACATGTTATCTTGAAATTTTTGTTCTTTCTGCCACCACAGTGTGAATGTCTCACTGATTCAAACGCAGTGTCGTGCCCTGAGTGCTCTCTCCAAAGCTGCTTTCTGCCCAGCATTTCTCCACCTTATTCTCTGGCTTGTGAAATGTTTCTGTGTTGTTTTCTATCTAAATTTGGTCTCATTTTAGTTATGGTGAGTTCTTGAGCTCTCTGAAGCTCTTGGTGTTTTTCAGAATTTGTAATCACTCCTAACAGTACTTTGGAGTGATCAGTGAGTTTCATCTATGTTTAGCTTACTTCTTGCAGTGTGATTCATAAGTACTAGCACATATTTATCAACATCTACAGTGAACTCTTCCTCAGAGCAGAAACTGTTTTTTCAAACCAGCTGTTCAGAGACTGTTAATTTGTCAAAAATATTTTTTTTTAAAAGCCAGTGTTAAGTGTGCAAGTAAACCTTCCTTCTTTAACAGCAATTCAAGATCAGTAGTCTTTTAAGATATCAGAGGGTGTTAGCATGTTCCCACAGATGTCATTTCCATGACTCTCAGCAATTGAATCCAGGAGGACTACAGAGGCAAAGAATGATGGCATATCTAGATACTTTTCAGAGAGCAAATACTTTCCAGTGTTTCCTGATAAATATTTGGTTGAAATCCTGCTACTCTTGATGGGAGCGAGGGGTATTTCACTGACTTCATTTAAGAGACGGAAAAGCTGCAGTCTTCCCTGAGCAGATATTGAGTACGTATTATAATGTTACAGGACTTCTTTAACTTCTCAGAATGAAGAACATCAAACTGCCCAAATGACCCCCTTCGTTTTACTTCAAGATACTCAGGATTTTCATCCATGTCTTTGAAAATCAGTATTTTAACTTTAAGGGATTGGTAAGAAATTGTAAAACACATTTGAAAATTATAACCTTGACAACATATTTTTATTTGGTTGGTTTTTTTTTTTCCTCTTTTCTTTTTCAGAAAGTATTTTGGAGAAAAGATAGGACTTTATTTTGCATGGCTGGGTTTATATACAGAATTCCTCATTCCATCTTCAGTAGTCGGGATTGTTGTATTTCTTTACGGATGCATAACCATTGAGAGTGACATTCCTAGGTAAGCTTTCTGTGATCAATAATTTGTTACTTGAAAATTGTAAAACTGTGCTTTTTGTTTGTAATCCTTACTGATAATATTTCCTTTTAACATGTCTGATGTATCATTAACAACTCTGTAGGCATCAGAAAACACACATGCATTGAAGAGATAAGACTTTTGAGTGACACATATTTATTTGGCTGTTCAGTCTTTGCAGCTCCTGAAACAGAAACGTTCAGTGAGTCTACTGCATTATCGTAAATTCTTTTTTATGATGTTCCTTTGCTTTTTATGAATTCACATATCTTCACACTCACCCAGAAAGACATCATGCAAAACTCACTGAAGTTAATGCAAATACACTGTCCAGTAGTCTTGGATTACTTTGTTATTCTTAGTAAAATCAGGCTATTTGCACAAGGAAGATGAAGAATAGCTGGCAGACTTAGCATATTTGGTATCCACAGGATTCTCCTTGACAGTTACAAAAAAACATTGAGTTTCTTGCTGTGTCCCCTGAGGGTGTTGTACTAAATAAAACCTGCCAAATTCACACAGTGATGTTAATGTCTGCTTCCCAGTGAAGAAAAAGGACACTTCCCTTTTGTTATCAGTGTCTGACTCTGGTCCAGATAAGATACTGGATTACTTATACTGCTGGTCCCACTTGTTGTGGCAGTTCCTGCATTCTCTCAAATGAATTGGCAACTTTTAAAGTGGATCACTGCAGTAGGACATGATTAGTGATAGGTAAATGATGAATAACAAGGCATCTGTGTTAGGGTTTGTTTTCTTAGTTTGATCTGAATGAATGTTGATGAGTTGTGCTTGTCTGTGGGAACATTGTGTGTTAACGTTTAAACTTAAGTGAGATTTATGGCTAAGATGTATCTGCAGCACCCTCTACTGCTCTTTGAAATAGCAGAGAGCATTACTTTAACAATATGATAGCTGGAAACAGCTGTATACCTTTCAAATGATATAATATTCAACATATTGATATTACAGTTTGAATAGTTCTTTTTTCTTTTGAAGTCATAGAAAAAATGCTATTTAATGTTGGTCAATATGGGAACCATCGTAGTCAGGGTATGCCAGCTACTCATGAAGCAATGTTGCAAGTCTTCCCTTTGCTCACAATCCTGGCAAGGATGCTTGAGCTTTGTACTTGTCATTCATAGTAAAGAAATGTGCGACCAACACAATGCCTTCACCATGTGCCCCCTGTGTGACAAGTTCTGTGACTACTGGAACCTTAGCTCTGCTTGTGCTACTGCTCGAGCTAGCCACTTGTTTGACAACCCTGCTACAGTCTTCTTCTCCATCTTTATGGCTCTCTGGGGTGAGTATCACTTTGCATGTTAACAGTGGTGGTTAATCTTTTGACTCCTGACAAACGAAAGCTGCAATGCCCAGTAGTAGAACATATCCTAGCCTTACATATAATAACGTGCTCTTAGATTGAATGTGATACCTACGACTTTATGAAGCTGGCAAGCCTCAGAAGGCCAGTGAGGGGCTGTATGTGCTGAGACTGAAGAAAGCAATATTATAGGCCTTTCCCCTGTCAACAAAAATCTTTGAAGTCAATGGAGAAGAATTGGGCAGTTCAGGGAAGAAAAATGGGTCATTTCTCCCTCTACTGCCTTGTTTAATGGCACTTCTAATCTTTGGGGCCAGAATGTATTTGGGGATCGGTATGGTGCAGGCAGCTGAAAGGGTTTAATTTGAGCACAGAATGCACTTCCAAGTGGGCCAACTTAGTCACATAATTCTATCAAAACTTTATGGGATTCCAAGAACAACGGGACTATTATCGTTTTAATTATAATATGTTCTAAAGTATTCCATTTAAACAAGCTTGGGGTTTTTTAATGGCAAATATACCCTGTCTCGCTAGAGGATATCAAAACACTTCATAAACACTAATGAATGCATTGTAGTATTATTCTTATTGTTTCTGGCCTCACCTCTGCCCTGGAAGGTGTGTGTACTGTGCTTGCGTGTATTATTGCTGCTGCTATGCTCTCAGTCACTCTAGATCTTGTTTATTGTGAACGTTAAAGGTGTTATTGCTACTGTAAAATGATTTTTTGTTTCCCTATTCAATGTTCACAAAATGAATTTTTCATTCTTAATATGAAATTGGGCAAATATATCACTGTATTAGAGCCATCCCTCAGCAATCAGTGTGTAATATTTTGCAACCCTATTAAAATCTTACAGCTTGGTTTAGAAATGACTAGTTGTTAGCTTGGTGTTGGGTATGGATAGCACATGGTTTTTAAGGAACATGCAGACAGAACAGGTCATGGAAGTAAGAGATTTTTTTTTTTACCAGTTCCTGGAAAACCCTTCAGCAGAAGTTAGGGAATATGTAAGCACGGTAACTGAGAGAAATGGCAAAAGATGATGAATTTATAGACTCTCACAATAACTTATTTTACTACTTCAGATCATTGCCAATTACAGATTAGACTGGCAGATAAGGTGTCACAGTTTACCTGCTGCCTTGAAGCACATAATAGGCTGCCTTGTCCAAGTTTCAGTGTAGCTGTTTGAGCAGCATATGTATGAATGGTAGTTTATTTACTCTTTCATAGGTAAACAGAATTTTCCTGACAGAGAAGCTGTACTATAAATTTGCCCCCATGCAAATGTTCATATCCATGCAGCCTCATTGAAAACAATCAATTATATTTTAAACAATTATATTTTAGTATCAACAATGCAATGCACAAAGCAAAATGATGATACATCCTTTCACTAAGATAAATTAGAATCTGTACAGGAATAGAAAGAAACAAATTTTTCCATATGGATTGCTTTAAAAGAAAAGGCATGTAAGAATAACGAAATTCTTTGAGCTGTAACAGCCCCCCCCCCCCAAAAAAAAATAAAAAAAAATCCCACAGATTGGAAAAGTCTGTTCTTGGGGCCATGATACTGAGCTTGTCAGAGCAAGAAAATACAGCCGTCATATACAAAGAACAGCAAAGTGAAATAAAGTATCCTTTACTAACTCTGCCCAGCTTGCCTATTAAGTATTACATTACACCAAATTTTGCTGCCTTACTACTAGGAGACTGTGCTGGTTATGTCTAGAGCTCAACCTGCTGAATGACAAATCTCATTCACACACCTGATCAGCTTGCCTCACAGTGTCTTGTTGCCTGAATGCTTTTTGGTAGAATATAGTACAGCGATGTGGGAACTGCCATGTTGTGTGACTTACGACTGTGTGCTTAAAAGAGTAAAGTGTGGTAATTTGAGCTGGCTTTATTTTGTGACGGTGTTTGGCACAAGAAGTCTTTCCTCCTGCTTGCCTTTGCTCATTCTGTAAAAGGCAGATGACTTACTATGGTTAATATCTTGAAAGAAATCATGCTTTTACTAGCTGAGCTGGTGCTTCTTAAAGTATCTTTGTGATTCCAGCTATACTGTTTGCAAATGACCATATTTACAAAATACAGACTAGTGTCTGGGTAATTGTGCTTAATGTCACTGGTGTTCTGGGATGCTGAATTTCAGCTGTCAGGTGCATTTATTAGAAAGGCAGTTGAACATATCAGGAATGTTTTTTCTGCTCGTGTAAGTCAGTGCAAACTTGCTGATTTCAGAACAGCTACTGCATCTAGCCAGATAAGTTCTTACAGAGCTAAATGTGGAATTGACATTTTGAATAACAGGAAAAAATAGAATGAGTAATAGCATCCTATAAAATAACCAAATGTTTGGTTTTTTTTTTATTTAGAATATCTAAAAAGCCTTGAGTTTTCAAACACGCTAAATGTAGCTTTTATATTTCCTCTCCTCTGTAAGGAAGGAGCAGAATTAGCAACTTAATCGCTTAATTTCTGAATTTTCTTTCATTGTACTGCCAGTCCTGTGTTTAAATGATATTTATTTCTTACATTATGGGAGTATATGTGCAGGAAATATTTGCAGCTAACTGTTGGAATAGGTTCTGTTTTGTAAAAGTAAGGTTATTTTAATAGCAGTCTAACTTTTCCCAGTGCTATCTTACAGCTTACACCAAGTATAGGTGCAGTCAATGGAAGCTAGATCTAATTCTCCACTGCTGTGTCTTGTGGAGCTATCTACGAGATGTTCAAAGTGTTGTAAATACTACTGTGATCTAATGACTTTTTAATAATCCCCTCTTCACCAGCTAAAATGTGAAGTGAAGCATAAGAAAATGGAAAACAGTGCTCTCAGTTCTTTATAGGAGTGGCTTGTATTGGTACAGTGGGTGTTTTAATGGGTATATACAGGTTTAGTATTGATATAGTCATGTGAAAATAGATGTCCGCAAGTCAAGAGTAAGAAGTGCTATTTCTAATAAATCCTTAAGTCCATAAATCATGAGCAGCTAGGCAAAGGGATATCTAGAGCAAACAGCAATTACGAGAGGAAGGTCAGGAGACTGTAAATAGAAGACACCGGTACAACATCTGTTCCTTCATATTAATGGAAAAGGAAAAGCAGGAGGCTGAACTACTGGCCAGTCCTTGAGAACAAAACCACTGTGTCTATGCAGGACAAAAACATTCAACTGTATCACTATAATATATTTCAAAAGAACATTATTTTCTACATAT
This sequence comes from Falco rusticolus, assembly GCF_015220075.1. Lineage (NCBI taxonomy): Eukaryota > Metazoa > Chordata > Aves > Falconiformes > Falconidae > Falco > Falco rusticolus. The sequence goes on from NC_051191.1 coordinate 81,731,582, forward strand.
TACTGAGGGTCTTAGTTTATATAGAGGTATCAGTGATTTATTTCAGTAGCAGGCTGCACCCATCTTCAGTTTCTGACTGATTAGGAACACCGAAACAGCAAAATCCACTTGGCCAGTTAGAGTGTTACAGATCAATATTTACAACTAGATTTTGTTTCAATACACATTTTGTACTCAGGAATTACAGAATGACTCATGGTAAACTAAGAGAGATTATGTTCTTGGGGTGAATATCAGCAGCCATGGGTTCAGTTCCATTCTCTGACAAGAATTTACCAGTGCCTTTGGGCAACCCATGTTTCTGTAATTTATTTGTAAAAATACAGTAATTCTTGTTCCCATCCTTTGCTTGTGTTCTGTCTTTAAAATTGGGCCTTGGGCTATTTTTAGTGCTTATTTATAAGGGGTCTAACGTAATGGGATTCAAGTATCAGTTGGGGTTTTCAAGTAACATAAATATTCACCATAGTGTATTGGACTTAAAATTTTTAAATGCTTTTATTTTTTTTAAAGCTACTATGTTCCTTGAACAGTGGAAGCGTTTGCAGATGAGATTGAGTTACTTTTGGGATCTAACTGGACTGGAGGAAGAAGAGGTAAGTTTCCTCTCCCTGTGTTAGTTTACTGCATAGATTATTCTATATCTGAAGATATGCATTGATAATTAGATTTCTCCTGAGTGTTTTCCAGCCCAAAGGAGTTCACAGCCATATTTTTCTAAATGACTATAACTGATACAATTTTGAGTACTAAGGTATCATTAAAGATATCATCACCTCTATCTTACTGGTCAGTACTCTAATAATTAATGTTGAAAAGGATTATAAAGGTAAAACCAGATCATTAATTGCTTAGAATGCCCATATACGATTGTACAAAGTGCAGTAACAGAATGATACAGAATAAATACTTCATCATATAGATGATAGTTCATTTTTTATAACAAAAATTCTCTGTGACAATGATTGTAACATGTTAGGGTACCATAAATAATATTTGTGTCCAGGTCTGTGCTGCACCTATGATGCCTTAGGTACAAGATCCTGAGTTCTAGGTACTCACCCACAGAGTTGTTGCCAACAACAGATGGGGTTGGTTCCTTGAGAACAGTTTTTAAGTGCTTCGCAATGAGCCCATGGGGCTTCTAGCTGGACCTGACTTGACTGAAAAGTGAGACATATGGGCTTATCAGTGTTTACAATGTCCCTGAACTTGTTTTTAGTTCTGTTCTTGGGCATTGCTTCACCTGTCATGGCCTATGGTCTGTTTAAATTACTGAACCTCACCAGAGGATTAATTTCTAACTCTGACTAAAAAGAGTGCAGTACTAGCCGTAAATATCATACTAAGAAGGGGTATACTTCGGACCTTCCGTTACGTATCCCCTAGCAATAGATGCTGACATGGGTCTGGAATAGGGTCACATTCATTAATTCAGGAACACAGCAATTAGGTTCTCTTTTATTGCTGATGGTGAGCTGAATACTTGTATGGAACAATTTAGTGTGCCTTGCTCTTTTCATTGGCTTAATAAAATGTGGTCAGGTTCCTGGAACGAGAATTGTTAAGTGTGCCTTGGTTTGATGGAAAGATTCAAATCCATTTCTTCATGTTCCAGCACAGTTCCTTAAACAAAAAGCAACAGCAAACCTCCAGCCCTGCTGAGCTCAGCTCAAACAGGATGTCGAGTGCAAATAACCTAGAAGAAAAGTAAGCTGACAACATGCATTTCATGAGGTAGCATGGTGATGGTGTTATTCCATTTTGCTCCTCAGATAAGAATCATTGAATAAAATGAAAAAAACCTGCAGCACAGACAGCAGACTCCAGTTTTTGTCTTCCATCACTATCCCATAATGCAGCCTTTAGCAATGTCTTTAGTACTGCCTTCCAAGTATTCTTTCACTGATGACTTGACTACAGACTCCTCTATTTTACCTCTGGTTTCTCAGTTTTTTCACTACTCTCTATCCAGTTATGATATAGGTGATGATCAGAGTATAAGCCAGTACTCACAGTCTGTAAGTTGTGATGTGAATCAAGTGCATAAGCACATCAGAGATTACTGCTTGTTCTATGTGGGATGTCATACTGCTTCCTGGGAGAACAGCAATTTTGTATTAATTACAGTACAAACAGAAGCTGGAGAGCAAACTTTTGGCTCTGCAGCATATTTGATGAACTCACCAGATTTCAATGAATTTTAAGTTCATGACTTTTAGTACAAAATCCTAAGGTTTAGCTTAGTATTTGCAAAATGCTGTGAAAGAATCTATAGATTTGTGAGGTCCGGTGATGAAGAGCTCCGAAGTGGTATAAGTTTGTGGACAGAAACTGTGGGATCAGCAAGAATCCTTTGTTTACGACAAGTGAAGGAGTGCCAGACACATCTCAGCACAAGTTGAAGAATTAGGAACATAGAATCATAAAAATAAAGCTGGAATGGACCTTGAGGGGCCATCTCTTGTGCATGGTAGGATCAACTCTACTTAAATAATTATGAAAAGATGTTTGTCTAATTTGTTCCTAAATAAATCCAGCAGTGGAGATTTCACTTCCTCCCTTGGCAACCTATTCTAATACTTAGCTATCCGTACTGCTAATAAGGTTTTTCTAGAGTTTAGCTTAATTCTCCTTGCTATTTTTTTTTTCTTGTTCATTCTTTCAAAGATAAAGCGAAGAAATTACCTCTGAATGTTTTCAGCAAAATTCAACATAATATCATATCTCTCTGTCACTCTATATTTTTTAGATGAACTAACATCAGCTCTTTCAGTCTTTGCTCTTAAATAATTTTCTAGATATCTCTTTATTCTTGTTCCCTTCTGGATATTTGCTAGTTGATCCAGCTCTTTCTTAAAATGGATGTGTCTCTTGACCTGACATCTTAAGCAAAATGACATGCACTGTATCATCTTCTGTCAGCTCTTGATGCTTCAGCAAAAATGTAAAAGTTAGATCAGGTTTTGTTCACCTTTTATCCATTAGATTCATAAAGATGAGAATAAATTTGTCTGTAGGACAGGTACTGGCACCATGTTTCAGTGGTGATGAAGTCTTTACTTGTATTGAAAATTATGTTGGAAAATGGAAAATTGTGTCTGATCAGGTTAGGCCAGAAGGAACTAGAAGTGGAATGCAGAGGATCACTTAACAGAGCAAGGAGGAGAAAGACAAGGAAGAAGTTCAGAAGGATTAACAGTTTTAAGACTAGATGGGGTTAAGTTTTTTATTATTATCAATTTCTTTAGAAAAGGAAGCCACTGAACCAAAACAGGGAGGAAAACAACCATAAAAGTTGAAGAGCTGAGAAGTACATTGTGAGAATTATATTGAAATAAATTCCTCCTGTGTAACTTTTGTGGACTCTTAACTATAACATTTTCAGTAAAATTACTTTCTTTAAACACACTGGGCCAAATCTTTTGCTTCAAAAGAGTCACACGAGAGATTAATTTAGTCCATTTATTTGTAAATAACTTGGCAACGGCAGTCTGAGAAAGCAGACTCCCTAAGGCTTGCATGCATATTTGCAGCTGGCAGCTATACAGACTTAGAGGGTTTGCGTTTGTACATTTGAAATTTGCAAAAATAATAGGTAGCATTGGGTATTAGCTGTAAAATAGATAATTATGTTGAAAAGGAATTGAGCAACTGGTAACTAAATGGGAGAGGGAAAGAAAAGAAAAAACCCAGACCAGAACCATGAAAACAGACAAAATCTTGGAAATACCATAAATAATCACTCAGCTTGTCATGCTGCAGATGTGTGTTGTGTAAACCAATCAAACAGGTTATGCATTTATTTGTTTCTCAGATAGTGTAATATTATAGCCATCAATAAAGCAGGGATAGAGATGGGAAAATCCATACCCTCTTCTGCTTGTGAAGGAGCTGGTGAAGAAATACTGCGGGACTCTAATTAATGATGTGGGCAGAAACTATGGACCTCCCACGAGTCTTCAGAAATTACATTTCTAGAACCCAGGATGTTCCTGCTTCAGGTTTTCTGGGTGGAAGAGATTTTACCTTTCTTTGCTAACAATCCTGTGTCTGAAACCGAAATGCAATTATAAAAGGTGAAATCTTAGAATCTGGAGCAGAACTTGGAAGAACAAATGGACAAAAAGTCCATGCTAACTGAAATGCCAATGAGTGGAGGTCTTGTCATTGTTCAAATAGTCAAGCTGCTATACTATTTCAATGCAACAAGGAGGAACTTAGATGTCTGTCTTCATTAGAAACTTGTTTGGTAAGTTACAATTTTAAGTTAAAATCCTGCGCTCTGTAAAATGTTTGCAAACTTTTTTTGGAACTAATTCCCAAGGTCTTGTTCCTACTTTTGCTAGTTGATGACTTAAAAAAAAAAAAAAAAATACTGAACCCTTAAGGGAAGATTTTAAGGTACCCTGTGGATTATTGATGAGTTAAGATAAAATAATTAGGAAGGTAGATTGGGTAAGAGAGAATTAAATAGCAAGCAGACTTGGTGGCATTAAATATGCTTACAGATGTATCCCATTTTCTCCTAACTTGATCTTGGTTTAACTTGATCTTCTCTACTACATTTTCAAAATTTGTTGTGATATGATTAATTTGATGTTTTCACCTTGTCTTCCACCTTGCAAATAAGAGAAGTAACTTTTCTGAAATTCTAAGTTTCTGAAATTCTGAAATGTCTAGTGAAACAGGCAGTATAAGACATTTTTGTGTGCTTAAAAAATGGAGGAGTGAGAATCAGACTTTAATAGAAAAAACATGTATTCACAGCTTAGCCCTTTTGGGAAAAAAAGAAATTCTCAGTAATGGTAAAAGGGGAATGTGCAGGTACACTATTTTGTGTTGTCTCAAATGTCTCCTTCGTTCCCTATACATCCACAGATCAGTCGTGCCAATGAGATCTTTGGTTTGAGTTGTTTTCCCCAGATGCACTATCTTACATTTTTCTCATGCCTATTCTAATTCCTTTGTTGTGTCCATTTTCCAAATATTTTTGATGTCTTTGTATTGTGTTTTACTACCTTTTCCTGGGTTTCATCACTCCTTCCAGTGAATCTTCTTTCACCTTCATTAAGCTCCTGTAACCACAAAGTATTTAATGATCCTAGGATAGCCCTGATCTTCTGAACAAGTTCTTTCAACATTAGATTTAAGTGCTATGTTTAGGAGGATGAGTTTTGTTAGGATAGTTGAGGAAGGAATGTTGAAAAGTGGATGTTATCCCTCAGGCCTTAAGGGAAACTATTTATTACCAGCTGTTGCTCCATTAAAAAAATTACACATGAAGGCAGACTTTAAACATGTTTTAATTCATAAACTATAAGAACCAAAGCAGATGATAATTCCTTTGCTTGCCAAGAAGTGTGTAAAGATATATGATTACATTTTTTTCACTCCAAGACTCCACAGATTCAGAGATGCACCACAATATCCTGGGGCTCTATTAATTTTCCTCTTTTACTTCCCTTCTACCAGACAGAGCAACATGCTTTTGTTTCCTTTCTTTTATTTCTTTTCCATTATACTGACCTCCTGTGTCCTTTCCCGGACTGAATTGTCTACAAACCTCCAAGCTGTTTGATTCCTTAAGAGGTAGTCTTCATGCCTCAGGATGCTGTGATGGGCAACTCAGAAGCAGGGCCACCCGGGCTGGCATGTATTCTTTCCTCCTGCAGTCCTCTGAGTTCAGAGAGGAGGCTCACATCTTCACGTTCTCTGGTGGGCAGTTGCTTGGAGTGTGAAGCTATGGAGGAGGATCTGGAACGGGCTTTTCCAGCCTGTGCAGTGCAGCTTTCTACTGCAGCTGTTGTTACTCAGGGCATGGGCATGGCATGAACGATGGAAAATGAGCTACTGAATAGAGGAGAGGATCAACAGGGAAGGGAAGTCCTACTTTCCAGTAGTTCGCTGCCTTGACCTACTGCGTCTTTATCCAGCACTGCTCCTCTAGGAACAGGGACCATCTCTAGGCTTTTCCTTCTTCCTCTCCTCCTTCCCAGTGACCTAGGAGATCGAGGTGGCTAAGCAGGGTTTGCCAGCAATGTGTTTCTTGAAGAACTGGCAAGATATGGAGTTTATATATAATTATATATGGAGATATAAGTAGGGGAGTTTATTTGGCAAGGGAGCGTGTGTTCCAAGGGAGACAGCTATGAGGAGGTGGAGAGGGACGTTCCCCTCCCCCAGTCTCACAAACCCTGTCTTCCTTTTTCAAGTCCCCTGAAGACACAGTACTCCCCCTCCCAGTTCGTTATACAAAGATCTCTCAGACACCATCGGTTTTTCTCAGCCCCACTTTTCTTCCTTTCTGTCCTCCTCGGTTGCACCTAACAAAATCAGTTTTTCCTGTGCTCTGAAGTTTTCTGGAGTTGGTTCAGTACTAGGTAAATTAGATACGATGAAAGCCTCCAAGATTAACCTGCTATTGGCATTAACAAGGAGATCAGAATCAGGTCCTAGTTCACACAGTTGCTCCAGGAACCTCAGCACCACATCACTATGTATTCTCTTGTGCGGGCAAAGACTTTATTTTTAAGGAAATGAATTTTTTCTTTTAAATTTAAAATGCATTTCGCATTTACTCTGTGTATGAATGGAGGCTGCCATTTTTTTAACCCCAACTGCATATGTAAATAACATGGAAATGTGTTAAGAAACTCTTATTTTAATGAAATATAATAAAAGGGCCTAAATGTCATTTATTCTTCTGTAAAGTCTTTTATTGCTAGGTCATGGTTATTTATTCTGTGATTTTTCCCATGAATTGTCATTGACACAGGATGATTAATCAATACTGAAATAAGATGAAAGGAGAAGTAGCTTTTCTGTCAATCTGCACAAAGTACTAAATCAAGTTGAAGTTATTTCTAAAGTACTTTTGAACTTGGGAAAGGCTTTTAAAATTTAAGAACAATACTTTCTAATATTGTTTAATGACAGGCAAAATTTCCAATCGTTTAAAATGAATGCAGAGTTTCAGAACTCATCATCTTTCAGCAAAATTGATTCCTATTCTTTCATTTTGCTTTAGGCTTTTAATTTTTGTTAAATTTCCTAATATTCACTTGCATATGGACACTTGAGTAGTGCAATGTTGTTGCAAACTCATGTTTTAAAAACTCTCCCTCATTACACTTCCATCAAATATGTGATTATGTGGTGTGAGACGTTTCATTGATACAAGTTTCAAATGGCCTTTCTTTCTTCATTACTTTCCAAAAGCTTTTAAGTGTGGGGTTTGTTTTCTGTTTTTTTTTTTTTTTTGTTTGTTTGTTTGTTTTGTTTTTTTGGGGTTTTTTTGTTGTTTTTTCTAGACTTATCCATACCTCTCTGGGTCAGAGCTATAGAAATAATTCTAACCCTTGGAAAATATGAGCCCTTTCTAGAGTTCTCAATCTCAAATTCAGATCAGTAAAATACCACTGACTTTTCAGATTTCATCTTCCTGCTTCCATCCTACTCTGCTACTTCTACTGCAAGATTAAATATCTTCTAGGCAGTGTAGAAAGTTTTTGCCACTTTTATGTGTAGCTTCTGATTTGCAGCTTGTCCATTAATAGTTCATTACACAATAAAGAAATTGTCACTATTTCTGAACGTATGCCTATCACAGCATTTTCAAATATGAGTGCATTAAGATAGACTTCTTGAGGAAAGTTTTTCAAAGGAGTCTGGAAGTTAGACATCCAGATTCCATTGGCTCTTCCGTAAGAAGGTGGATGATAAGCCTATTTAGACCTAACAGATCAAATGCAGCCAAAATATATATTCAGGCACTTGAACTATGTGGTGCTGTTTCTAGATGAAAATCAAAACCTGTCCTCTCATTTTAATGGTGTTTGTGATTCTCTCTTTTCTAAAATTGATGACTTTTGCTGAGATGACTATCTATGTATTTATTTACCTCAGTTTACAAAATTAAGAGGCTAGATTTTGTTTTGTTTTGTGCCACACACACGTACACACACCCCCACCCCCACCCCTACGCAATGTATTGGTCTTGTTATTCTCTAAACTCTTTGTTTGGAAGCTCTAGGCTCACAGGGTACAGCTGCACAAAATGTCTTGATAGTTCACTGATACCACTATGTACAGTTCCCCTCCTTACTTTTATACTACTAATTCTAGCATCTTGTCCATCACCTGAACCTACTGATTAAACCTGTGGAGAAGTAATTCCAGAAATGAAGTGCAGAGTGTTTGTGATGGAGGGGACCAATTAATCAGATAAGTTTTCACATAACACAATCAGGGCATTGGGTGGGGGAAGAGAAGAATGTGTGGGTTAGGAAGACCCTTTTAGCAGTGTTGAGTCATTAAATTAGCTCATCCGTAGCATGCTACTTCATAGGTTGCAACTGCATAGCAGCTTAAGCCAATCTAACTCCACACTGTTTTGGTGCTTCTATCCCAGCCATGTCATCTTGTTCTTCCCTTACATGAATGCTGGCAATCATACAGCTGAGTGGTGAACTGTTCAGGCTGTTGATGCAGCTGGAGGGTAGCCAGGGGTACGAGGGGCAGGAATTTTTATCCTGGTCATACCGTGCAGCTGTGTATAGACTGGTATCGGTGCAAGGACAGAAATGGATACGTGTGGCTAGTGCAAGGTGCAATTAAATCTGAGAGCATGGGAATCCAGGGTTAGATCGGCTTATGCTGCTATGAAACTCAAGCCGTTAAACTCAAGTCTCAATTATAAAAGCTTTTGATACAAATTCAGCATTCGTGTTTGCTACAAGTAACCCTGGCTGTAAATCCAGTCATTAGTACATTTATAGGAAACAATTAAAAGAGGCACTGGTATGGCTGAAACAAATTAATAAAGACTGAACAATTATTTATTGTCAAAGAGATCTTTTAGTTGGGATTAGCTTAAGTATCTGTATTTCTGCACATTAGAGATGAGTCAATGCTCTAATCTGGATCATCATTCAACCTGAAAAGTTCACAAAGCTTTGGAAAGACAGTGGTTGGTCAGAACATATGCCTTCTGGAACCAGATAATTCTGGATATTATATAGCTTTTGGTAGCTTGTCTCTGATATATGTGCTTTAAGATGTTTTAGGAAGTATACCTTAGAATGTTGTATAGAGTCCCATTGCTTTAACCTAGGAAGGCAGGCTGCCTGTGAGCCATGGGCTCCGCATGCACAGAAGCTGAAAAGAAGTAAACTCCAGGGAAATGAAAACCCAGAAATATCATATATAGCCAGTGCTGAGAAAATATTATTTCATAAACAAAAATCCTATCTAATATTATCTGGAAAAGAGTTGCATGTGTGGCAGAAAAATGTCGATTTATGAGGCATCCTTATTAAAATGGAGGAGACTGATAGAGACTTTGAGGTCTGGCCTGCTAGAAACGTTCTTACCTTATATTCACTTATCTCTGCTAAAGAAGGAAATTAATGATATTTGCAGTAGTTCTATCCATAGGATTGATATAAGTACTATGTTATAAGTTTGATTTAGCATTCAACTTTGACAGCTACTTGCCCACTCAATCATAGATCTAAAATCTATGACCTCTGACCAGCTGTAACAGGATGAATCTACAATACATCTGCCTTTCTCATGCATCAGTGATTGTCTGTTTTAAACTTCTGAGTTTCTTGGGATTACTGTGGTGCATGATATGCAGTGTTGGCTTGGACCAATGACAAGTTCAATGGCCCAGCCATTTTCATCTTAGAAGAAAAATACTTTATTTTAGTTGGAGGAAACTGTTGAATTCTAACCTTGTTAATTTGTAAGGTCTTTTATCTTGAGACCATAATGTTATGATTTGTGAAACAGCTATTTTAGATCAAATTTAAAGGATTTTGCAGTGTTTATTGTATTTCTTTTTGTGAGAGCTACAAATTTGTAATCCATTTAAAGTATACTCAATCTTAAATATTGACAGAGAAAAATTTCCATAATCGTGCTCCCCTAAAGAGTGCCTCCACAGCCAAGTGTTCCCACTGCTACACATTAACAGACAAAACCAAAGATGACAAAGATGCCCAAGGGGGCAAAAATCCATCCTTTAAGTACATGTTATGTAGAAGTGGTTCTATGCTTATAATGTGGCTAAAATGAAGGTCCTAGTTCATGACTGTAAGTACTTGATACTGCCATAGGACAACTAAAAAAAATATAACTGTGCCGTGCACAGACATTTTGAATTTTCTAGAGTCAAGCTAATATTTTATCAAAGTTAGAGCAATAAGGTAAGCTGGAAGTATCACCCCTGACAAGCTGGGTGATGCCCCATTTTAATGGGCTGGTATCCAGCTTTACAGCTGCATTTCTTCTTTGTGTCTGTCAGTTCATTTGTTTCAGCAACGGCTTATCATGCAGTAGAAAAAATAGTTTTAAGCAACATTTTCAATACCATGCTTCAAGGGACATAGGGCTTTGCACAATTCCACTTACCAATGTAGGAATATTTAAATGGGTTGGATTTGAATTGAATAATCAACAAGAATAAATGATGCCACCTCACAAAATATGGTATCTTGACATTGCAATGGCAGCATTTGGTTGTTTGGTCCTAGCTTAAGGGTGCTTAAAAATCTGAGGCTATATTTCAAAGTTTAGTTATGCAGGTAATCTTCCAAAGCATTACTACATTTCTTGCTCAAAAGGAGTAAATAAAGGTCTATCTATCTGGCAAATATATTTCCATAATACACCTTATGGGTTCTTTTGTTTTAACTACTTCAGTTTTCTGTTGGTTTAGAACACCTTTGATAGTTGAGTTCATATGTACTCGTACAGTAGTTTTTGTCTTTTAATACTCCTAAACCTGTAATAATGTTAGATGACTTATTCAAGTTTTTGTTTTAATTTTATGTAAATTGCATTTATTATGCAAGTGATCTGGACTAAAAAGATCGTGAACATCTATGAGTGATCCCTTCATACATGCTGAGATATGAAAGTACTTTTTCTTGGATGAGCATGGGATTACTGGGACAGTCTAAAGAGATTATTGGTGTGAATGTCTGTTCTTTAGACTTCTTTCTTTCCCTCCCCACTGTGTCATCATCACAAGAAACCAAGGGGTTTAGTCCTTGATTTGTAATAATTAACCCCCCTGCAGCAGAGAACAGCTGTACTCTCTGTTCTGTTCATTCCAAGATTCCATCTCGATTTGGGGCAGCACCTGGGCCATTCCACTTCTCATTTGTGGAAACCTTCCTTCCTACCAGTGCGTACAGCTTTGCTGCTCTGCTCGTGTTCAGCATATTAGGATAAGGCTGTTCAATGAATTCACAGTGTTTCTGTGACTCTCTTAAAAGTGTAAAAATGAAGCAGTAGGTTGTCTGATATTTTGCTGATAACTCCTTTGGTCTATTAATCTGGGATAATTTCTAAGTTTCTATTTTTTTCTTAGCAATCTAGAAGTGTTTGTCATTAATGCCTTGTAAAATTCCATTACCACTTTCTTCCTAAATCAAAGAGAAATTAGGAGAGATAGGTTCATGTTATATATTCTTATCAAATTGGATCATTACCTATACAGCCTTAATTTGCAATGTATAGTGGATACACATGTTGTATGTTTGAGGCAAATCCTGGAGATCATTCTCAAGGAAAATTCCCACTGACGTCAATATGAGTTTTGTCTGAGTAAAAATTTCATGATTTGACTCTTTTGTTTTCGGGATGGGAATTATCGTTTTCTACTCTGAGCACTCATTTGGCCTCAAAGTACCTTGGCTCACATGGTTTTCAATAAGTGTCTGGCAGCTGTACTGGCAAACTTCCAGCATCATGGGATTCATATTTATCCCTACATGGACATTTGGCTGCCTTCAAGTCATCACAACTATTTCTAGCTTATTGTCCTAAGTGTAGAACTCTTCCCATTTTCAGACAAAGAATTGATTCTGAATCACACTCTTTTTACAGCAGAGTGGAATTGTTCCTTCACATCCATGTAGACATGATCAGGATCAAATATCTCTAAATCTGTACTGTAAAGAAATGTTTCATGCAATGTACTCATAGAAAAGAATATATAGATACACACCTTCCAGGAGGCACCGTGGTCTGCTCAGTCAATGGTAAGATGACTTGGCAGATTCAGCAAGGACAGATCAACTAATTTTTCAATCCAGATATAGGTGTATGAAAGACAGTTAAAAGGACATTGAAATGTCTTACTAGGAAAACTAAACATAACTTGACCAAATTTGAACAGAATATGCACTCAAAGCAAAATTCTTAATAGCAAAAAATTGTTACAGTACAATGTTTTGCTTGGCATTTTATTTTCTCACTGTTTCCTTTCAAGCCAATTTTCAAAAGCTGCTTTGACCTCTGGCAGCTGCCCCTGGTGTCCCAGGATGCTTTGCTTAGCAGAAAATAAGAAAAAAAGGAAGTAAGCCAATTCAGCTCTGCAGGTGCTCCTATGGTGTGATTACATCTCCTCAGTTTCTTACAGCTTCATTTATCTCATTTCCCCACTTTCATCAAGCTGTCTCCTCTCATGTAGCCTTCCATGCCTGATGCCCTCATCCTTTCTTCATTTAAGTCTAAAGATGTTTCGTCCATCTGACCTCTGAACCTTACCTAAGGAAGCATGATACAAATTAATGCAAATCAACAAGCTATTGAAAACTTACAAAACTTCAAGACACATGCATTGACCATGACATCTTTCAATACTTAGCTGTATCTTTGTCTTTGCTTTTCCCATCCTGTTCACCACCATTTTTGCTGCTAATCAACTTCAGTAATGACAGAGATTATCCCTGCCTCATTATTTCTTGGAGTTCCACATACACTCATAGCACATTGTAAGTAATAACAACAATGACCCTTGTGGCATGAAGTGCTGCAGTGATTTCTGAACTTATTGTGGCACTGATTTTTATGTGAGGCATAAGTAATGTAAAAGAACTCTGTGATGCAGAAAGTGTCATATTTGCACCCTTAGAACATGCTTTATTAATTTTAATAGTACATGAAATTACAACTGTAAAACAGGTTGTCATGCTGGAGGGTTCAATTGTTTGGTATAGCATTGTAGCGGTAGAGTTTCAGCGACATAGTCATACTTGAGCTTTAGAGTAAAAAAGTTCCCTCAAGCTTCCCATGTTAGTACCAGACTCCCTGGGAGCAGCAGAATGCACGTATCATTCGTGGGACTACCATTAGGGCAGACACACATATGACTTATTCACGGAGTTAAAAAAGATAAGGAAATATTAATTTAAAGGCAGTTAGTTAAATGATATTTAAATGAATGCATGAAGAAAATCTCATGATCAGAATAAACAATACAGTGGAAGGCTCACTGTGTTTATGTACTGGTGTGCAACAGAGGATGCTCAGGATGTTGTCTGATGTAGTGAAAATGTTACAGATAACAGAAGATGAACAGCACGTGCCCTCCAAGGAAGACTGCAGAAGTTCCATGCAACCCCTGTTCTGTTAGCCATTAGGATTAAATAATTTTTTTAGAAATGGTTTTTACTCTGTTTGTGGCTATCAGATTCATTAAAAAGTGTTAGAAAGTCAATTTTGTGATCGGGCTGATCGGCATATGTTCTAATTGTCATAAGGATGGATGGTATGACCAATGCTTTAGGAATAACCTTTTTGTGGGAGGCATCAAATCCAAATTCCAGGGTCTGAATGAATTCAGAACATGGTGGAAATGGTGAGATATGTGGCATTTGTCTTTTTCATGAGCTGCTTTCTTTAAAATCCTGGTAAGTTTGTGCCACCATGCTTAATTTATTCTCTAATTTGGAAAAGAAAAATACAATTTGCAAGGAAACATTAAAAGGTTATTGATAGGGGAAACTGGGCCAGATCCAATAGCCCACGAGAGGTGACAGCCACAGCTCCATGACCCTAGGTCCAACCTGAAGTGAGGCTAAGCATGTATTCCCGGTAGTCACAGGTGCACAGAGCACACACAGACCCCACATATGTGTGTATATACATGGCCAGCCACACAGATCACACAGACAGACATGCAGCAGGCACACAAACACTGGCAGCACTTATCCTGCTCCTCTCCCTGGCTGAGCTGGATGGACATATGCACATATGTACAGTGTGGGTCCTCCCAGCAGTTGGGCTCACTTGGTCTGCCCAGTAGCTGCCCCTGGCCCCCAGTCTCTCAGTTGCTGGCACCCAGAGAGATACAAGCCTGCAACACTACAGCCCCTCTCCATTTGCTCACTCACACGTACATACTACTCACCCAGAGCTGGCTGGGGCCTCCCTGGCAGCTGAAGCACCCTGCTTTTGGCCTTGAAGATGCACGCACACACACACACTGCACTGGGTCACACTCCTAGAGACCTACAGACCCTGTGGTCTCTGGCAGTTGGCTGGGACTCCCCTGGTCCCTCTGATAGCCAGTTCCAACATGGTCTTACCCTTAGAGACTCACACCTCCCTGGGTCCCAGGCACTTCATCTACTTGCCAGCTACTTCAGCTTGATCTCCACTAGTGCTCACATACTCACAAGTACGTGACGCAAGTGGCACACCTGCACTTGCTCCAGGTGCTGGTGGTCAGACCCCCATACAGACCAGCTAACTATTTACATGGGACCAGCCCTTATTATCCCCTTATTCCTCTATTTCTCCACAGTTGTTTCTCTCCAAATGACCTAGATTCCAAGTGACCTAGTTCCCTCCCTTCCCCACCTTTGGTTCCTCCCCTAAGATTCTAGCCCTAAATGCTCCTCCCCTGCATCCCATACATCTAGGCAGTGATCACCCTAGTCTGAAAGGTGCTTTGGTGCTGAATCATTTTTATGATCTGCATCATGCATAAGTGACAGAAATTACTTTTTTTTTTTTCTTTGCTCTTAATCATAATCACACACTTAATGTTTTTTGGTTTTTTGTTTGTTTGTTTGTTTTTTCTTCTTTTTCAGGAGCATGCCAGACCAGAGTATGAAACCAAACTGCTGCAGAAAAAGCTGAAAAATAAAACCATCACCACAGAAAATTCAAATACAGTAAGATGCAACTTAGTCTTTTCACTTACATTGGATTTGTGTTTTGTCATATTGTGATTATCTTTCTGTCTGTCTCTGATGGATAGTTTGCAAAAGGTACTTTTTGGTGCTTTTAATCAGTCTTGTAAGTTGCTTGCTAGAGGTCTGGTGTTATGCAGTCCTGCAGTGCCATTGAGCGGCTTTGAGGTCATTACTTTGTTAGCTCTGCAAAGTAAAGCAATTAGCATAGGAATATGGTTGATGGGTGGTTCAGGATCTAATCTGTAGAGTGATGAATGATTAGGACAATAATCACCACAGGAATTCTTATAGCAATGACCTAGAATTTCAGAACTTTGTGTACAATAAAGAAAAGAGCTTTTACTATAGTGGTTTCATTTGCATAGGTACCATTGGCATCTTTAATCATGTCACAGTTACAGTTGTGAAGTTTTGATAGCATTTCCAGTATAAATGGAAAAATAATAATTGGTATATCATTTTTACATTGATGTGTGTTTAGGCTTTCTATGGCTATTTCAAACCTAAGAGTAAACATTTTTTTCTCAGTCTCCTCTTGTAAAATTGATTGAGGTCTATTTCCTAAGCACTCATAAGTCCCTGTAGACCTGATCCATTAGGCCTGGTTAACTGTTGCTTATTCCCTGCATGCCACATGCGCAAGCAAAGCCAAAGCGTTCCAAAACCATGCCCAGTTTCCAGGTAAAAGGAAAGAGTTTAATTTGTTTAATCATTGAGTATATGAAGTGGAGAATACTCCATATTTCAGGTTTAGTCCAACAAATTTAGCTCTGCAGCTTATTAAAGAAATTAATTATCCCTTTTGTTCTGCTGATCACTGTCAAGATTGTGAACCGTTTCCAGTGAATCTTTCGCTCTCGGTGAGGCTGCATTTCACCTGTTGAGCCCAACCAAACTCCACAGAAGACAACGGGAAGATTCTCAATTACTTTAATAGGCTTTGGATCTTGCCCAATATGAGCAGGGGGTCTCACACAGCAGTATGGAGAGGTCTTCCCTTACACGTTAAACAGGCCTTTCAAGTGAGGATCAAAGACTGTAAAGGATGGATAAAGCAGCTGCTGCTGTTCAGCTTGTTCTGACTTAAAGTAAGTGAAATCTGGAAACAAGTCAGCAATTGGTGCTGTAGAATATTTGACTTTTGTAGTCATGAGGCAGAGTTAGATAATTATCTTGCTTAAATGAGACACAGAAATCACAGCATTGAAACAGAAATTAATTTAAGGTAAAAGAAAGCAATGAAAGTGTTAAGAGTGTAGGTGGAAACTAATAACAATGTAAAGATCCAGCACTACAAAAACGGGAAGGTCTCCTTTCAGACATCAGGAAGGGAAAGGCTTTCCTGGAATACTTTTTCTCCAGTTACTTTTTGTGCCAATATGGATGGAAAAATAGCACTCTGAAAGAAAATATTTACGGCAAATTTTTGCAGCATCTGTATGCAGATTTTCTCCAATGTCCTTAAAGGAGACAAAATCCTATTCTAGAAATTGATGTAGGCATTTTGAACTCCAAACCTCCTGATTTTTAGTAATATTTAATTCTGAACCAATTTAAAAAAAATATATATTTTAGTTCATTATGTCATTGAAGTATTTTCTGGAATCTCAGAGTCATCTCAATCTCTTTTCTAAACTTCATTAAAAATTAAAGTACTGTGATATTTGCCATCAAACAGTTACTGATAGGGAGCAAACAGCTATTCATATGTCAGAATTTTTCATTTGGATTGATTAAGGTAAAATTCTAATGAATGCATTCATCCTGCAACTTACTAACTACCACGTCTCCCCAAATTACTGAAATATATTCCAAACTTCAAAGCAGTTTTCCATCAGTCAACGTTTTGCTTACTAAATATGTTGCAATCACTTTTTTGATCTACCTCAAATTCTTTCCAGCAAACAGCACATTTGTCTGGGTTTGGAAGATGTGTTGCTCAGTGGTTTGTACCTCAATGTCTTATGATATTATAAGGGCAAGAAACGTTTCTGTGAGACCTACTGAAGAGGAAAAAGGCCAGTTCTTTAAATGAACTGTTCTCTTCAACGTAGCTGTGGAAATGTAGTTACATTTTGCTTTGGAAGATCCTGAAAGTTAGACATTAAAAGTGAAGAGTATTTAAGACTGCAATAGTTCATCTGCCTATTTTTTAGAGGTTTTAATGTTTTCTTTTTCCTCCTTCAGATGGCTTTATGTTACACTCATTGCAAGACTATTAGCTCAGGAGCTTTTGCATGGCAGGTTAATATTAAGGCACAGGTTTCTGTGAGGTCTCTGGCTCAGTACTTCTGTCTTGTTGGGTGGAAGCCAAGGTACAGGACTTTGTTGTTTTAATAGTGCAGATCTAGTGTCTGGACAGGCATCAAAGTAGAGGTCTCTCTGTAGTCAAAGATTCAGTCCTCTTAATTTCTTGGTTTTGTATGAATACACAGATGCCTGTGAGGTCTCAGTCTCATCATACCTTGGTTGACAGTCTAATGTCATGGCGTAAGTCTCTGTGAAGTTCTTGCCTGAATATTTTTAGCTAACTAGTGTAATTTAAAGGCATATCTTTTGTGTGTAGCTGGTCAACAACTGTAGTGTGTTGTGCAGATATCAAAGGACAGGCTCTGGCACCGCTGCCTAAAACTTTTCATTACTTACCTAAAATGAAGTCTAAAGTCTCCAGTTCAGCAGCTGTGGCTTGTTGGGATAGAAATGATGCCAGAGCTGTGGCTATTGTGAGAATACTGATTTAGAGCTTACGTAAAGGCATATATTTCTATAAAATTACTGGCTCCTTTCCAGTATGTTAATTCCTCTGTTCCGGTGAGGATGTGACTAGTTTTATGGCAAGAAACTGAGCTTTTATGTGAAAAGCTTTGTGTACAGTGCTGGTTTTTTCCTTGCCTTATTTCAACAAGGAGTCCCTGTGAAGCTAATTGGCTTATTTTTGCAACGAACGGATAGGGGTTTAGTTATGGGCTGGTTTTGTGATTGCAGAAGAAAATCAACACTGCTTACATACTCCTTTAAATGATAACTTGGGAATACCCGTTAAGAGGAAACCTACTTCAACATGCACTTTTCCCTGTCTACTGTTGAAGTCATTAACTTTAATGAGTATGGAAGATGCCCAACACCTGTCAGGGCCAGTAAACATATGAGTCACTTTACCCAGGCAACAAATTCCAAATCATCTTGATGAGACTGGCAATAGAAAGTATTACAGATCTAATGTATTTCTTGCCCAATGGGGTTTCTGTTATAGAATATGGCAATAGAAAGTATTACAGATCTAATGTATTTCTTGCCCAATGGGGTTTCTGTTATAGAATATGGCAATAGAAAGTATTACAGATCTAATGTATTTCTTGTCCAGTGGGGTTTCTGTTATAGAATATGCCTTCATGCAAATACTACTTATGGTAGTTGCGCTACTGTAATCAGCAAAGAACAAAATTTCAGCCTACACCACCCTGCGTGGTTCAGGCTGTTTTAATAAATATTTTATTGGTTATTTTGAAAATGGGAAAGGAACTAAGAGGGCTCAGAGAACTTCAAAAAAGATTGGTGTGAAGTTAGTCATACAATAACACCTGAAGGTTCTACTATTTCGGAAGAGAATTAATTTAAAGATAAAGGAGTTGAAACATTTACAGGAAATGCCTCAGGTTAAGTAGTAAATGCATAAACAAACAGTCTTTATGAATTATGACATTAATTTAAAAAAATGACAAGGGATTTTTTTTAAATTTTTAAAAAAATCTAAGGGACTCATCCTGGAAACCTGCAGTGAACTGGCTTATGATCAGCAGCACTATCTGAATCTTTGCAGTCACACAACTAAAGGCTTGCACAATATACAGATTCTTGATTCATGTGAAAAGGCTCTGTCTTTGCAGCAGGCATGAAAGCTTATGTATGTCTGCCTGAATGCATGTGTCTGATAATACATTCATGCAACTATGACAGATGCAATTTTTGTAAAAAAACAATCCATAATTTTTGTTGTTCTTATTTAATATTAATAATCTTATTAATACAATATTGAAGATGTGGATAGAAATATTTAACCAACAGGGTAAAGTTACTGTATCTGCAGAATGTTAGCTAAAAAGGGTGTTGGATATTTGTAATCTTCTGATAAGTTGTTCCTCCCTCTGTGTAATAGTAATGTTCTCAATAGAAATACGCACAGATCAGGAAATGAAAATTGGTCTTGTGCCCAAAAACATGCAGATGGGGTTAGATCCAACTCTCACTGGAGTTGATGGAAAGAAAGCCTTCCAGTCATTTCTGGGAGAGATGGATCAGGCCCTGACTCCCTTTCATTAAATGTCCAGCTGATCTGTCAAACATGATGCAACATCATATATATTCTTATCTTTCCTATTTGGCAGGAAACAGAGTAACTCATTCTACATATTTCTCAAGGAAAATTTTCTTTATAGAAAAAAAGAGCTTGTCTCCTGGCTCATGTCCTTCCTTGGAGCAAACCCTGGGAATAATAGAATCTGGCATTCTATCTTGCCTTTAATTCATTTTAAATATGAAAGTGGCAGAATAAGTTATTTAAATTGTTAATTCAGCTGGTAATTGAAACAAAAGAAATATTTATTTGCAAAGCATTGTTTTGGTTAAAAACCAAATTAAAGCAAGCTGGTTTGAAGAGGAAGGTCTCTGATGAAAGGATGATACAGGCAAATATAAAGTAGAATTGTACATTGCTGATGAATACTGTATATTTTAAAAAATTTCAACATTTTGAAACATGAAATAGTAATTCTTGCTACTAGTTGGTTCCTTACCCAGTTTTGCATAAGCAAATTTCCCACGGGGCCTAAGAAACACTGTAGGTGTTAGAGTCCACCTCTTTATTAAGCAAGTCTTTGATAAAATTAACTAAAGAAAAAATACACCTTTTTTATATATTAGCTGTAAGTCTGTAGAAGAAACCAAGATAGTTGGTCAAAATTTGATTAATCAGAACTGTAGAACTGTGAGTAAACCCAGAGTTCCTAAAGAACTAATGCTGATAAAATATTTTTTTAGCATTTATTGGACCTTATTATTAATGTGATAAAAGCATCACTTTTGATCCACTGTCTTAAATTGGCCCATGTCTTTCCAGCCTCTTTCGTTGTTTTACTTTAATGAGTAATTTTCCAAGCATATGGGATGGTAAAAGGAATACATAATAAATGATATTTTTATTTTCTTTTCAACTTATTTATTGTATCACTAACTTGAAAATGAAAATGGGGAATGAGTGAAGAAGAATGAGGACACTTATGATTACAATCTTAGAGAGAAATCTCATTCTCTTTGTACCAATATTTGTTTGGCTAATTGGATCAAGTCACATTTGAAGGGTAAATGTTATAATTCTGATTATTTTAATATTTGAGTTCTGGGTTGTACAGTTTTTATACCAGAGTATTCACAAGCAGTATTTGTATCAAAAAGATATGTTGACTTGGTCTTTCAGTGTGTTCTTATTTAGATGTATGGGTTCTTTCACTATATGGTGTACGATGTGTTTTCAAACTGCATCTCTACTGTTGTCTTGGAGTTCGGTTACCTTTGAGTTGTGTAAAAAATGCAGCTAAAAGTGTCCCACTTGCTCCCCGTCTCTGAAAATAGGTGGGATTTTCTCATTTGTATCAAATAAATGAACCCAATGTTTAGCCACGGTTCTGTGCTCCAATATTTAGCATTCTATTCCAGTCAGCCTTCAGGAGGAGGTAGGTCTTCCAATACTCTTGATATGAAGAGAGAAAATACTTAGAAATACACTACCATAGAATAATTCAAGTTGGAAAGCTCCTCAGGATTTTCTCTAGTCCAAACTCCCACCCAAAAGACTGTCAGCTATGATACCAAACCATGTTGCTCACGGTATTTTCCAGTCGGGTCTTAAAAACCTCCAAGGATGGAAATGGTAAAACCTTTCTGGACACTGCCTGACTTTCCTCATGGTGTAAAAGCTTCTCATCACCTCCGGCCTGAACATCTCTTGTTTCAACTTATGCCAGTTGTCTCTCATCCTCACAGCATGCACCACTGTGAACAGCCTGGCTCTGTCTTCTTGATGACCTCCTTAATCAAGCTAAGCAAGCCTTGTTCCTCAGCCTCTCTTCACTGCACAAGTGCTCCAGGGCCCTGTGCTGGACTCCCATGAGTCGAGTGATTTATTTTTTCTACTGGAGGGCCCTCAGCTGGGCACAGTGTCTCAGAGGCAGGCCAATGAGTGCTGAGAAGCAATGGTAATAATTTCCCTGGATCCACTGGTTAAGCACTGGTTAATACAGCCCAGGGTGCTGTTGGCCTTTGGTACCAGGGCACACTCCTGGCTTATGTTCGGCTTGCTGTCTGTGCAGACACCAAAGGGCCTTTTCTGTAGTCTGTACTACTGCGAGGAGTTTTCCGTTTCAAAGACAAGTCTTCACATGTCTCCTTGTTGAAGTTGATGAGGTTTGTATAGACATGTTCCTTCAGCCTGTCTAGGCACCTCTGATTGGCAGCCGTGTACTTGAGCATATTAACTGATCTCTCCCCAGTCTGATGTCATCTGCAAACCTGATGAGCTCTCCTCCTCCAGATCCTTCCTTAAAGGCATTAAAAAGGGTGGTCCTAGCATAGACCCCAGCAGTACTCCAGCTGTTACACATCTCCAGGTAGAGTATCACTCATTAGATAATACCCTCTGAACCAGTCCTTTGAACTTGTATTTTGCTGAAGTCAAGGCAAATGGCACTGACAAATCTCCTCTCTTCCACAAGTCTAGTTATTTTCTCACAGAAAGCCATCAGATCCTGTGGCATTATTCACCTTTGGTAAATCCCTAATGACTGCTGGCAGTCACCTACTTCATGTGCTCAGAAATGCGTTTCCAAGAGACCAAAGTGGGGCTGACGCCTTGATTATCCTTTTGTCCTTTTTGTGAAGATGGATACAAAACTGTTCTTTCTGTGGTTGTCAGGGCCCTTCCCTGATCTCAGCATCCTTCCAGAGGTGACAGAAATCAGCCTTGCAATAACATCAGCCTGCTCCTCCAGCTTCCATTCCACTTTTGCAAAGTTACAGGTAAACAAAATCACTCCTTATCTTTTTTAAAGGAATAAATCAACATTTTTCTGTCTAGACATCAAAATGGTGCTTATCTAGGAATACCGGATGCTTTTTTGTGCAGCTGTTGGAGGATGAACAGTGCAAATAAGAGCCAGGATTTTAAGAAAAAGGTATCTTACGCTTGTGATGCTCTTTCTGCCAAAATAAAAATTGGTGGTCTTTTTCAGAAGAAAGCTTTGAACCCAGAAACAAGAGAAAGCAGGGCTGCTGTTTGTTGGTCTTATTTGTGTTACTTGTTTAGATTTTGGCTCAAGGAAGCATTCTTTCTAGGGCAGTACTACAGCTTGCATTGTTTAATCATATAACCGAGACTTAAGCGTATGATTAAAGTTAAGCACATGCCTTCGCATCCTGAACACAGATACAATTAAATGCTTTTTTAAATTGAGGTCTAAGCTTCTTATTGATGACATTAAAGATGATGCAGGTCTCTTTGCTATTAAACTGAATGGGAAGACTCATTCCTGCAGGTCCTATTCATCAGTACTTGAAATTAATAGGAGTTCTGCCCGATAATAAAGTATTAGTCCTTAAGTCTGCAGTTACTGCAGATTACTTACTATCACTTTGTACCCAGTCAAAGAGTGTAATAACAGGTTCGAGGGTTACAGTAAAATCTCAAGTTGAAGAATAAATTTCCCAAAGTCTTCTGGGTTTTAATTTAATGCAGATACTTCAACTTAAGAAAAACGAGAGTGTTTTCCCTTTCTTGTGTGCTGGTGACAAACTCCTGTATCTTGGAGTATATTTTTTTACCTTCTGTTGAGCATATTTATAGGGCAAATTTCATTCTATTAATCTCCAAGGTCAAAACAGAAGCCCAGATTTGGGACAAAATTTACACAAATTGGCTGTGGAAACAACAGTCAGTAAAGCTAGTTGCCAAGAATTTTTTATTTGATGCATACTGCAATGCTGTCTGCAAATCTAAAGAAACAAACTGCATTTACATTATATTCCTTTGGGCATCCATCCCATGAAGATTGAAATTCCACATACTCCAAGCTTAAAGAGCTGAAGAAGTCAGGTTGAACTGCTCAACTTCTGCAGCTATTACCATGTTTAATTGAAAAACCGCTCTCTGCTGCTCTGCTGATTTTCATGATACACTTAATTTAGGGATAAGATGGCATTATGTTTGAAAGCTCCTTCACACCATGGTATTTCACATAATAGATAAACTTGATTTCTTACCAGGTTAGTCAAGTCAAGTTTTTCTCCTGTTGATATTATCTGGGTATTGTACAACTGAATTTAGTGAGAGTAGGCTTTTAGTGACTAATACACAATGCCAGATTCACTGCTTCTTTCAATATCTATTGTTCACGTATTTAGAA
The DNA here is from genome assembly GCF_015220075.1 of Falco rusticolus. Lineage (NCBI taxonomy): Eukaryota > Metazoa > Chordata > Aves > Falconiformes > Falconidae > Falco > Falco rusticolus. The sequence continues at coordinate 81,755,034 of NC_051191.1, forward strand.
TGTAAAGCTTGCTTGCATGCATAGACTACTACAGCTTCTAATGGCATACTTCAACTCTAGCCTCAGAGACTGGCGCATAGCTAATGATATAAATAAAGGTGGACTATTACCTTTTTAAACATTGAATAGAAACCTCTAGTGAATCTTCTCTTCTGTTAAGGAGTGCACTGAAAGATTACGGAGTGGTATGTATGTGCCTTTACCTATTGCTTTGTAGGTAACTATAATTATTCAAAATTCAACCCTCCACGTGGTTTTCTTCTTTCTTAAAGTTCCATGAATTCAAACCTGAAAATCAAGTAGGATGCTACAAAGCTTTTACAACTGTTTAATGTCAGAGTACAATAACAGTTTTAAAATTTATTTCTATCCTTAGCCCTATTGCCAAATTTAGCTAAAATCCTGTGATTAAAATCAGTCTGATGTTTAAAATGGGCAGTTTTCTGGCATGGCAGTCTGTGTAATCCCTTCCCCTACAAAGCCCTCTTTCCTAAACAACAGTGAAGATCATCCTGGTGGCTTTAAAATGGGATGGTTCTTTGAAAACCTTCCCTAACCCATAGACACCAGTTGCCATCCTTTCTTGCATAACAAAGTACAGTGGCTTAGAGAAAGCACAGATAACAGCAGACCAAGTGCTACACTGTGTTCTGCTTCTTTTGGATCTGATTTTCGTGTTCTGTGCTTGATTTTCTTACTGACATTAATTGCCTGGAAAATAGTTTGGACCTCATTCCTTGAAACAACTTAAATACCATTTTGAAAGTGTTGATATTTGTCTCTCACATTTCAAATAGATATTTAAAAATTAACCTAGTGTAATATTTGAAAATATTTAATATCTCAGACTGCTTTGTTTACAAACGCTGTATCAATAATACAGTTTCAGTTCTGTCTTCCTGCCAAATGCATTACAAAAAACATCCTTTAGTCAGGTGACTCTCCCCCGGAATTCTGGCCCATGCATTACATCTCTTTCCTCCTCTACTGTCACTTCCACACTGCTTGGTTTCAGCCTTTCCTTCCTTCCTTCCTAGCAATTCCTGTTTTCTGCAGCTGCTGTCATGGTATCTTCTAGTTTTATTCCCCTCCTTTCCCAGATTCTTCTCTTTTACTCCACCTCCAAAGATACATCTTTATTTGTCCTTCCTTATTTTGCATTTTGTAGTTTCACACCACTACCTATATTTTTTGTCTGTTTTACCTTAGTGCCTTTACCCACAGTACAGCAAGGTGCAGTGGCTATGTGGTGAAGGAGGAAGAGATCCCATCTTTAATTACCGGGGAATCACTGACTACCAGTTCTCAGTTCAGATACAGCTCGCTGAAAGCTTACACTTTAAAGTTGAAATATGCAGACTCAGTTGTCAGCTCTCATTAGCTGAATGTTAACACAACCTAAAATCAAAAGTAGAGAATCTTCACAAAAGAGGCAAGATCTTTCACTGTGAGCTGTTGGTTTTAAATCAAGAGAAAGAACCGAGTGCTCCTGGGTGGCGTGGGTTAGGCAGTCCTGTGACTGCTTTCATTTCTGGTAGGATCTAGTTTGATTCCTCTGCAGCCTGCAGACTAGCTGTGCGCTATGTACAGGGGGGGCCTAGCACGTCCCTTGCCTTCTCTAAAGCTAAGTATGGTGATAATGGTAAAATTATCCTAAAATTCTCATAGAGGAAATCCAGCCTATCCATAAGTTCCCTAGAAGGGCTCAGTTAACTGGCTCTTAATGCTTTTAGGTGTAATTTTACCAAGGCCAGTGATCTAATGAAACTCTGAGGAAGAATTTAATCCAGTTTCTCTGATTCATAATGCAATATATTGTTGAAATTTCAGGTTTGAGATGTTCCCAAACACACTGTGTAAGTAAAGAGCCTTTTGCTACTTGAATTTGTTGTGAAGCAAATACTCATCATTACTGTTATTTTACTTGTTGTCCTTGTGTATGCAACTTATACTTAGGTAGATCAACAGGGAGATTTTACAAGGCCTTTTGGGACAGTGGATTTGGGACAATCATAAGGTACTACCTTACGCATCCTTCCACATGACTGCTAACACAGAAAACCTGTGCTTTTATTTACTGTAAATTATTATTTTAAATAGCTTATTGTGTTTAGTTATGCTTGTCTAATGGATATCTTCCAAACACTATGCAAACCATCCTTTATATGGAAAAGACTGTCTTGACAAAACTGATGCTGAATAACAAGAAAATTAAAATTAATGTGATCTTCTGGGGCATTATTTAAAGGGGAAAGACTATCAAATAGAGACATGAGGAATGAATGTTCTTAATTTGCAGATAAAGCAAACAAGAGTTTCAAAGAACTCTTCTTTCTATAAACACTTAACAAAAATATTGATTTAATTTTTCGTTTCACTGGTTCCATTGTCAACTAACTGGTACATACAAAGCAAAGTGGACTATGTTTGTGGAAGTGTCCTTACATCCTTGTGAGTCATATCACCAGGCATTATAAAGCAAACCAGCAAAACTCTAGATAAAAGACTGTTTCAGATTTCTTGAAATGGTCTGCTATTTTTCAAACTATACTGACAGCAAATATGCCTTATCCCATAAATAAAAAATAGTCTGTAAATAAAGTTTTTTAGTGCACTAAGGTAATCTTTGAGAAAAGAAAGGTGTCAGTTAGTGAAGTATGTTGGATTGAAGAGCTTTGGAAGTTGAACATGGAAGAAGCTTAATATTTCAAAGTTTTAAAAGTTATTGTGACTTTGCATCCAAAGCATGCATAAAAAAAAATAAATAGGAAAGTACTCCAGACATAATTAGCCCTAATCACTTCAAAAAACACATCAGATATCAGAAGACAGCACACAGTAATTAAGAAAGATTTTTTGTAGCTGTAAAGTTGAAATAAAAAGTTGTAAAAAGGAATTCTTAATTAGGCTTTTAAAAAGGAAGTTAAAAATACTTGAAAAGTCTTTAAATGTAATGATAACACCACCCCATGCCACTCCCTCCAAACTAATACATCTATGCAGTAAAAAAGATTTTAGTTGCCAAAGATAATACTTTTTCTATAGGATGATAATGATTTTAGCACAAGAGACAAAGGCAGGAATCTAATTAGAAAAAAGGAATGGGAGGATATCAGCTGTATAATCTGTATTTAGATTTGTGCCAGTGCAGGCTAGGGGATGACTGACTGGAAAACAGCTTTGCTAAAAAAGGATTTGGGTGCTCTGGTGAACAAGTGGAACACGAGCCAGCAACATGCCCTTGCAGCAAAGGCTCACAGCCTCCTAGGATGTGTTACAAAGTGTGCTGCCAGCAGATAGAGACAGGGCATCCTTCCTCTCTCTTCATTCCTGGTGCATAGGAATACTGGAGTGCTGTTCCCAATTCTGCACCTCCATGTACAAGAGAAACATGTGCATGCTGCAGTGAGTGCAGTGAAGAGTCACTAAGTTGATTAAAGTATTGGAGCATTGAAAGGCTGAGAGCTGAAATTGTTGAACCTCAGGAAGAGAGGGCTCAGTAGGATCTTATCAATGTGTTCAACTACCTGAATGGGAGGGATTAAAGATGATGGAACTGGGCTCCTATCATGGATGTCCAGTAGAAGGACAAGAGGTAGCGGGCACCAACTGAAGTACAGGAAGTTCCAATTTAAATGTAATAAAAACTCTCTTAACTGTCAGTGGTCAAACAGGAACAAGGTGCTGAGATAGTTTGTGGAGTCTCCATCCCTAGAGATAATTAAAGCCTAACTGGACAAAGGCCTGAGAAACCTGCTCTTACCGACCCCGATTCAAGCATTGGTATTATAAGATATATATATATAATACCTATAAGCATAAAGTATTGAACTAAGATGCTATCCAGAGGTCCCTTCCAACTGCAGCTGTTGTGCAAATCTGTGAAATGCAGGACAGAAATGATCCAGGCCAGTGCAGACAGATTGGTTTGACCACAACAAGTACCTTTTGAAAGAAAATGTAATTGGAGCTTTACTAGAAGTACTTGAGGAATAGGACAAAATGTAATACGGGTTTACTAAAGGCAGATTAACAGCCCTGCCATCCAAACTGGTGTCTCTTTAGTGATATAATTGATTTTCTAAGGCAGGGAAGCTGTACTTCAGTAAACCCACACAGTGTTGTGCCACAAGGGTAGTATCACATATTTAACAGGTTATAAGTCAATATATTTCACTGGAAGTGACTGGAAAATGGTTATTAAAATTTTAAAGAAAATCTGATTTTAAAATGGTTGATTTGGCAATAGAGTTACAGTGCCTTCTCGCCACTGCTGTTTGCTGCTTTGTGCCTCATTCTTTTCTGCTGTTCTTCGTGTGATGATTTTCCATACTCCTTTTGTTAATTAACCACATGTAGAGCACAGTGTGATGTAAGGAGGGCAGCTGCTTACCCAGTCCAAGGAGAGAGAAAGGCAGCTCTCTGTGTACCTGGCAAAGAGGGAGTCCTACACGCTCTGCATGCCTTCCTACACAGCCTTCGTTTCTGGCACAGGACAAGGAGTTCATTGCACATCATTATCGCTGCAGGGCAAGAGGAGATTTCTCATTGTTTTTAAAAGTGTACAGAACCGCCTGTGAAAGACATGGGGCTAGAACTCAGGTCATGTTCATTTGGTCTTCTCTAATTTATTTCTGTGATTGCTTTTTCACTGTATTTCAGGTGGTATACCATAGGGCTTTCCCCCCTTTATCATTGCTGCTTGCTCCTTCTGATCCTCATATTTCTTGCACACATACACCCCCCCCCCCCCCAGTCTCCTTTTACACACAAACCTGCAGCTGAGGTTCGCTGTGTGTGGCATGGCTTCTTTTGCTCTGTGCTTCATCTTTCCATGTGTTTAAGTGCATACTTGGTTCATTCAGGTGAAATGAGATAAAGTATCAGGCTACGCAGTAGTGAAAAAAGTGTCCTGCTGAATATGTCTGATGAACTTCAACATGCATCTTCCCTGCTCTGTGTCTTTAAAGGGACTTAAAGGTGCTATGGAGTTGGGAATAGCTTGCTTGAAGAAAGCTAATGTGGAGAATGTGGGAAATCAAGTGATCTGATAATTTTAAAATTTTTTGAGGGTCTAAAGCTTTAGAATGTAGGTAAGTCCTGTTCTTAACAGATTTTGTTTCCCAATGGATCTAAGAAACAAATTTACTTTTTTTTTATAACTATTCCTACTCCAGGTTAGTTCAGTTACAGAAATAAGCACAGCATGGCTGGGTTCTGCCATTCTGTTCTTCAGGGTTTAGAAGGCTCACATATTAAAAAGCCAAGTTTTCATCTGTTCATTTATTCCAGTATAAAATTACTATTGATGAAAATGAGGCCCCTTTTCACCGAAGTGCCAAGCCAGGGAATATCACAGATGTTTAAGACCACTTTTCTGGTTTGCTTTCTCCTTACGAAATTGGAAACCTAGAGCAGATTCACAGTGACAAAAACTGAAGCAGAAAACTGAAGTAAAGCAGAAATTTGGATAGATTTTTTAACAGATTGTAGATGAAAGCAAGCAGAAAATTGCTGTTTTGGCTAACTTCCAGAATGCTTAATATTGAATAAATAATAAAGTGTACATTTAAGCATAAATTAAAAACTGTATTTGGATTTTTACAGAATTGTATGTTCCTAGTTTTGTACTATGTGATAAGAGATAGTCTAAATGTGTTTGCATCAAGTTGAAGCATTACCAGCCTGTGTAATTAAAGTGCAGAGTTAGAAGAAAGGCTAAAATCTAAGGAGAGAAAAGGATATCATGAAAGAATAAAAACTATCACAGGCTTTTGAGGAGAAAAGTAATTACAAACAACTTACACAACTTAATTGATACTCATTTAGGAAATATAAGGCCAAAAGCAATGTAGATTGAACTGTTCAGAACCTATAGCTGTGTCAGTAGTGAAAAGTGAACAAAACCTGCTCTAACATTCTCCACCCCATCTCCTAGTGCCAGCTTTTTTTTTTGTAAGGGAGAAAAAACCCAAAACACTTGTAGGTGGTGTGGCAGAGGGGAAGACTGAACTAATAAAAAAACCACCTTGTTCGCTGATTTTGTCAGCATTGCCTGCTGATGCAGGTCCTGATGCATTGTCACAACAGCAGAATAATACATATATTTTGTCTTGACTAATAGTGCCAAACCAGAGCTTTGCCTAAGAGCTGTTTTGTTGTGAGACTCTCATGTTATACTCCACCTCTCCTCACACACTTTGTATTTTTTGGTAATGGGGTTCTAACATAGTCACTAGGAATAAACACTTCCTTTCTGTCTTGGATTTACTTTTTCATTGGTGAGTGCATGATGTGTTCCTTCATCCTTTCCCATTCTATGTGACTAATATCTGCCTTAAAAGCAGTTATGCATGCCTGAAATCTTATGCATGTACATAAACTCTTACGGAACCTGGTTTAGAAAGAGCTACATGCTTGGTCTTCGTTCAGAAAGCACTGAAAGAGTGTTAAAACTTACTACAGTTTCTCTTGGATCTGGTAGAAAGATTGTAATTACAGACCTTTTGGGACGACTGCTTACGTGCTGCTCTTTAAAATGTAAGAATTCAATACAAATTATATAAAACCACTGACCTGCAGGGATATTCTGATATGAAGCAGTGCAGTTGATAGAGAAGATAAACATCACTGGTTGCAGAGATGAAAACACCCCCTGGACCTAAGAGGTTCTATATATGAAATACAGATTTTGGTATTAGTTTGGCTAAGCAGTGTTTAGAGTTTCTGCCATTTCCTTTGCTTTTGTGTAGAGTCAAAATTAACTAACCAGTGAAGCTAAAAGTAACACTTAACTGTCTTCAGAATTAAAGCACTAAATAATATCTGGGTATTGCATAATGTATACATTGACAAGCAAGCAAATACAAGTTGTAAGCAACAAAAAAAAATTCAACCTACTCATATGAAAGGTATGTGCATTTCTTCTAGATATTTCTTTCCCATTGTATTTTAGCCATTAGTTATAGGTGGCATTTCTAATGTTGGGTCTAGTAAATTTTTGTTTCCAGTAGTTTACAGATGTATAAAACGATAACTCTTCAGATGAGAATTTTCTGTCATGAGTTTCTGACTAGATTTTGGAATTCCCAACCTCTGAATGTCCAAATTCTCAACTTCAGCATACTTTTTGATGTAATCCATTGGACACAAGCATCAAAGCTGTTTATGCGAAAACATCTCAGTCCTAAAAATGCATATGCTGAGTCTTTTCCTACTCCCTAATTCTTATAGGGCAGAAGTTCACCTTCATTCTATTTTCACTGTTGCTGCAACATGGGCTGGTACTGGCCTGTGTTTGCCATGTCTTTGAACAGCGTGGGACAAATTTTTTTGTTTCATAAAGTTTATAGGGGCTACAAAATAGAAAGAACTATCATAAAATGCAGTTCTAGCTTGTACACTGATGAAAAATGAAGCTATCATTGCAATTCCAGTACAGCTAACTGCAGTTCCAAACATTTCAATAGTATTTAACATTTGACCAAGGTTTTTTGTCCCTAAGACATTACCAACTATTAAGAGACAAATCTGTTTCTTCTACTAGATCCTAGTGTGGCCACTCAGTACAAACAGGAGTCTTAGAACAATTTGTGTAGGTTTGAATTGTTAGAGCTGAACATTTCATTCTCTGGCAAATTTCAACAGCACTGATTGTATCTGCTCATTATTAATTACTGTCTTAAATGCCTAATTCAGATTCTTGTTTCTTGCTAGTGGGCAAATAAACACTTCATTGAAATATTGTTTTCAAAAGCTGTGTCTCACAGAATGTTACAATTTCAGTGTGGTAGTGTAATTTAGGGCTAATATTTGTGTAATTATTAGGTGTTTTAAGGTCTTCTGATGGGCTTAGAAGCACATGTTAAACCCTCGTTCTGGTCTAATTCCGACCATCCTGCTGCCCCTCTCTAGAGTCAGTTATGACTGAGTTTGGGGGCAATCATCGCAGGAAAACAAAGGCAATGGGATATGTGGTTAAATACATTTCAAATGAATGTGCAGCTGCATTGCCTACAGTGTTAGCTGGACTGATGTGATTAGTCACTTGTATTTGTCTAAATATTTTGTTTTGTGGAAGAACAGTTGTGACACCCTAGAAGAATTCCAAGGCAGAAAGGTCTTAGGTGGTCAAATTGTTAGTGGTACCCAGCTGTTCTACCCGATATTCACATAAAGGTATGCCCAAAAGAGTACAAGGCATTAGCACAGCTCCTCATTTTGATGTTTCAGAGAGCCACGAGGACTGTGAGAAACTGCTGACTGTTGGCAAGGAGAGCTATCATCTTTCATGTCATGCCTAATGGCAAGACCATTTCCAATGAGAAACAGGTCAGCCAGCTGCATTCAGAAGTGTTTGGTAGGGAAAACGACCATATTGAGTTTAGGAGAGTACTTTAAATCCCTGGATGGCTTTTGGTGAAAGTATAAGAGGTAGAAATTTCAGGCAAGCAAAATAAAAACCATCCAACCAGATGAAACTTAACCAAGGAACCCTGGCAAGCCTAGCCTGAAAATCTGGAGAGTCCCAAGTCTACAGCAAGCAAGTTTCTCCAGGTTTCCCATTTTTCTCTTGGAGTTTTGTACCAACACAGTGCTGTTCTGCATGCACTCAAGCTAAATGTGAAACAGTCCTTAAGAGTGGCCCAGTGCGATGATTTAGCAGTATGCAATGAAACTCACTAAGGATTATGCTCTATTTCAGCTGAAAAATAATTGGAGTTCATGCAGCATGCCAAAGCATTTCACTGCCAAGCCAGCCAAGTGCGTTGGGCTGCAGTTTTATAAGGAAGAGAAACCTTGAGTCACTACCAGATGCACTGGCGGAGCCCAGGTACTCAGCAGAGGTGGCTGCTAAGAGATGAGCTGTTGTGGAGCACATTCTTCCTACAGACTAGGAAGGTCTGCATTTAGGTTGGGGATGGGAGGCATAATGCTTACTGATCCACAAGCTTGAGGTATAACACTAAGCACAGCTGTTGGAATGCAGGCCAGAGAATAAATTAAATTCAATTCAGTTTAATTTTATATATGGCTGTGCTTTCAAAAGAGCTTAACAGTTGATAGCTCCCACTGAGAATGGTGAAAGCTGTTGGGAGCTGAGCACTTTTGAAAATCTGGCCAGCTGCGCCTTCTCAAAAAGCACCTTTAAAGGTTTTTGGGGTTTTTTTGCAAGGACTGAAAGAACAAGTTCTCAAAAACTTAGACCTGAGAGGCTACAACTGGAGCAGGATCATTTTTGATCACTGGCCTTTCTTTTGTCTGGCCAGTGATTATGGCCCTGTGAGGTGAAGACATACACACATCACTGACAGGCTCCAGAGCCATTGAGGAAAGGTGGTTGGGATATTTCCAGGGATGAAGTATCAGCTCTCCTGTGCCCATAGGTAAGTAGTGTTCAAAGCTCACATGAAATACCTCAATGTAGCCCTTCCAGCCCTATTTCAGGGTTCTGTTATTTCCACTAAGACCATACAGGGAAGATAAACTATGGGGTTGAGTGCTCCTCTCTATAGAAACAAAAGGAGGGAGGAAGGCTGGCTATGTTGTTTCTCTGCCTTAGACACCTCAAACAAAAGAAAAAAATATTTCCTTTGAGAGACAACCTAGGGAGCACTGTCTGAAGAGCTATTTGACTGTAGATAACACAGGGACCAAGCAGCAAGTATTAACACTCCACCCGACCCTGGAGAAATGTGAGGTCTAACATGAGATGCTGCCCAGCAGTACCAGCCCTGGTATATATTTTTTTGTTTTCATCTCTTGCTTTAAGAGTCTGATAGAAAGTGCAAGTGTTCAAAGTGAATAACTACTTTGGATTATCAGACAGGAGGCAGATATGAAGGAATGGCAAATAACTAACAGGGAACACCTAGGGCTTGATACCTTCCCTCCCTTCTCAAATTTGCACTAGGTGTTGTGTTCCAGATGGAGATTAGGAATTCATGAAGTCTTGTGCTATGTAGATGCACATCCTAGCTGCCATAACTGCAGTATCAAAATATCTTGGCTGTGACAAAGCTTCTTACTCCCTGCTCTTCTTCTGTCTGTGGTTATGCATCTTCCCTCAGATCTGCTGAGAAACTGCTGCTGCAGATAACTCAGCTAATGAGAATCCAGATTAAAAAAAATACTTTGATAGTTTTCTGTTGAGTCTTGAACATCTTGATTATATTTGCAGAAGAATGCCTCACATTTTAGATGCAGTCCTCTGTGTGGATTTGCCTTATTGATGGTTCCTGAGAGTAGGATTTATATTGTCTTTTGTTTTTAATTGGCTAGTGTAAAGAATATTTATCCCTTCTCCCAACTACTGTGCTCTGCTTCTTTTGTTCTGCTTTGTTTGAAGCTGGACACTGGTGCCGTAACACCTTCTGATGGAGAACTAATAATGAACAGTCAAAGCAGCGCACCACCACAGCAGCAGGCAAACGATAATTCACAGGAGAAAGGAAGCCCATAAACATGGTTGGTGCATTTTGGGGATTTCTTTTTTCCTTTTGAAATTATGAGCTGCTAGATTTTGCTTTTGTTTTATCTTATCATTTGGTGACTGCTAACTTCAGAAAAAAGCATGCCAAGCTAGCACGGCTAGGAGGAAAGGGATTTTTTTTGGTATTTTGGAAAAAAAAAATCCGCTTGCATTTTGACCTTTCAGTGAATGAATAAGGAACTTTGTAAGAAGAGGTAAATCAGACCAACTAGAACTTAAAGCAAAGCCCAGTGATACCAGCAATGCTGCTCAGCTTCACAATGGCTTGATAAGACCTTTATAAACTCTTTACTGTTTGCTTTCTCTTGCACTGTCATCTGCATAGAAAGACTTCCCAAATACAATATTCTATAAGCATGTTCAAAACAGCCCAATCATCCTAACAGGCTATTCTGTTTTTGCTTTCCTGAAGTCAGGTAGTTCTCTTTTGTTCTAAATTATGAAGTGATTTGCTTATGGAAAAGGTTGGACAGCAGATTACTCCTTAGCTTTGTTTAAATAAGTATGATGCACTTCATAATGTTTAGCTAGAAAAAGGTAGAAAACTGTATCAAGGAACAAGTACTAGTTTGTCAAGATTTGTCAATGAAAGTTTCTGGAATTCTATTTTTCCCTGAAAATATATCAGCTCAGATTTTTGAAACAGCAAAATAAGACATTTTTCTCTAAAAGGAACTGAGGTAACCTGATGAAAGGATTGGTATGATCCAAGCCTGATGGCAGGCATTACATCTTTGCAAAAAGTAAATACACAGCTGAAGGGTTATATATGCCTTCAAAAGTATAGACAGCATCAGGAACTACATAGTCTGATGCTTTGGAAAAGGGAGAGGACGCCGTCTAAATGAAGGAAAAAAGGATTAGTGCCCCTCTAGGCATCCATCACACAACTATGTCTTTGTCACAATTTGACAGCATTATCCAAGGCAGATTCTGGGAAAAGAAACTATTAAGTGGGAAAAGAACTTTAGCAACCACCTGTTGTCTGTAATAAACCAGTAACTAGTAATGCTGATAGTCATCTAAGATCATTCAAGTTACAGAAATCTTTTTATTCTTTGTTTTTTTTTGTGTTTTGGTTTTTTTAACTTATCTTTACTTATTGGACAGTTGCTACTGTTGTTCACCTGGCAAACCTGCCATTTTTTGCTTACCTGGCTAGGGAAGCTTTCACTTCCCTACTTCTGGTCCTTTTTTGTGTCCCTCTGCTTTTTTAAGTCACTATCTTAGAAACAAATCTCAAACTGAAGTGCATATCCACAGCTGAAATAACTGGTTACGTTAGTTGTAGCAAAACTTTTAAAACAAGTTGATAAGGTTGGATCAAATAATTCTGAGTTGTTTTGCCTTAAGTTAAATGGTAGGCAAAACTTTCCTCAGGCTATAGCTGAAGTTTTTAATTTTAGTAGCAATACTGAGAAATTTAGGAAATTTTTTTCCAAAACTAAGTAGTCTGAAGTGATCATGAACTAAGAGGTGGGCAAACCTTCAGTTTTCTTGAATTTAAATTTATAAAATCATACAGAAAACACTTGTATAGAAAAACTTTATGAATTACTGAAAAAGATTACTGAGATAACTGAATGTTTTCCCTTAGGGAGGATTTTGAAAGCAATCCGAATATTAAAAAGCAATGGAGGAAAATGGATTGTTCAAAGAGTACCATATCTTGGGAGACAGAAAACACAGGAGTAAACAAGAATTGCCAAAAGTCCTGCTTGAGTTAGTTTTTTTTTTTTTAGATTTCCCTTGCAAAATTTGACAACAACCCCCAAAGAATTGTAGGTACACATATACCAAAAAGAAAAAGGAATGAAGCGTGGGCACTGTTCCGCAGTGCTGGTATTAAAGATAATCTAGTTATGGTATTAAAATTAAACACAGTTGTAGGATGATATAGGTTAGACAGGATCTCTGGAAATCTTCCAGTCCACCCCTCTGCTCAAAGCAAGGCCAGCTTCAGAACAGTTTGCTTAAGGCCTTGTTTAGTCAAGTTTTGAAAATGCCCAAAGATGGACATTTCCAGCCTTTCTACAGAATCTGCTGTAACGTTTGACCGATCCCATTGTGAAGAGCTTTTCTCTGATCGGAGTTTCCCTTGTTGCAACTTGTGTCTGTTGCTTCTGCTATCTGTGTCTGTTATCACTCTGCACCTCCAAGAAGACACCGACTCTTTCTTATACCCTCCATCTAGGCAGCTGTCTACAGCAATAACATCTTTAGCCTTCGCTAATTAAGACTGAACAAGTCCATCTCTTTCAGCCTTTCATCCTATGTAACAGCTGTATCCCCATAACCATCCTGATGGCTTTATGCTCACCTTCTCCCAGTATATAAATGCCTTTCTTGTACTGAGAAGTCCAAAACCAGACATAGGTCTTTAGATACAGTCTCAGAAGAGCTAAATAGAGTGGGACAATTACTTTCCTCAACCTGCTGGCTAGTCTTTTGCCAATTCAGCACGCTATATGGTTGGCCTTCTTTGCAGCAAGAGTGCACTGCTGAGTTGTGCTCAAATTGTCATCCTGGGGGACCACCAGATCTTTATTGCCAAAACTGCTTTCTATCATTTGGACCACGGGCTGTACCATTGCATTCCATCCAAGTACAGGATTTCACTTTTTCATTTGCAGCACTTAATGAGTTTCTATCAATGCACTTCTACAGTCTCCTAGAGGTCTTACTGAATAGCAATCCCACTCTTCAGGGTGGGAATCACCATCTAATTTGTTATAATCAGCAAACTTGTGAAGAATCCCAACATCCAGGCTGTTAATGAATGCATTCAACTGTATTTGCCTGAGTATCAGCCTTTGAAGAACACTGCCAGCTGGACTTTGTAATACCGATTCCAACACTTTGAGCCAGCAATTCATTCCAATTTTGACCCACCTTATTTACTTAATCAGTCCATATCTGCCCAGTTTGACTATAAAGATACTGTGGGATATATCTCTATATAGATATATCCTGTGGTGGTTTACTTGGTTGTGAAAAAACTGAATTAGGAGCAAACAGAGGATGGCTGCTAATGGAGGAAATTCTACAACTGAGGAGGAAGCTAAACTCAAAGAGCTTTACGACACGGTCCCTAGTCACACATCCCATAAGAACTAGTTGCAATAACTGTGTCAAAACTTATTATACAGCTGTTAACCACCTCTCCCCACTCTCTTCCAGCTCCTACCCCCCCCCAAACACACAAGCACAAAACACACATACCCTGAGTGTCAGGAGTTACCCAGGCTGCCAGTTATTCCTAGATGTAAAGCAAATTTAAGATGTTGATAATCAAATATACAAAATTAAAAGAGAAAATGAATAAATAATTCATTAACTTAAGCAGATTATGCCAGACATATGTGGTATCTGCTGCTGAAAACAGAACATTCGGAAACAAAGTCTGAGAGGAATCACATACCTGAATCTGATAGGATGCTGCATGGGAGAGTACAATACTGAACATCTCTGGAGAAATAGTGACATGTATGAGTATATTGAAGCATTGTAGTCTGAGTCCAACTCAGTCAGCCTCACCTGGGGCACCAATTGTTGCAGCACAAAGAAACTAGCAGGCGGCAACAATGCTTTACCACAGGTCAGATTCTACCATCCATGCTGTTTCCTTCTTCCTCCAGAAGTCAAACCACACTGCTACTCCTCCATCTGACACCCTCTCTCATAATCCTCGGGGCTATTTAACCACTCAGCAGGAGCGAGCTACACCTGCACATCATCCTTGTCAATCAACCCGCTCCCGCTGAGGCAAGGCCACAGCTGCATGTTATCAATGCTAACGAACCCACTGCCTTCATTCCTCTACATTGAAGGTTTTATTGAATGGAAGTTACTGGTGGAGTTCCTAATAAAGATTGCTGGTAGAATTTTACATTCATTATAAGACAAGATGTCTTTCTCTAGAGAAGTCTCTGAACTATTGAAGGAGACTTTGTATGGATGACTAGAGCTTAGATGACTAGGGCTTAGAAGCACATTTTTCCTTTTCCTTTTACCTCTATTTTTACAAATACACATCGGTAGAGAAACTGCACCTTGCTAGTGTTTTCATAGTATTTTTCTGCTCACACATTTCCAATCAGATACAAAGCAGTGGAAAACCCAGTGCCACAAGAGGAAACAAGTTTAAGAGATATGTAAATCAGTTTGTGAAAACATTGAATTATTCTTTCACTCAGGATAATTTCCATGAGAGGGAATACATTTTGAGTCATATCTGATTGGTACTTACTTAAAGCTGCAGAAGTGGTCTGGCTGAAAACTGAAAAATAAAAGATCGTAGATGAGAGGTGTGCTTACGAAGAGTGTAGGCTACATCAATATGGAAAATCTGAAATTTCTAACTTTGCAAAGCTGAACTGTTAAGCAACGTCCCCCCCATCCCACCCCATGGAAACACAGCTCTATCACAAACTTGCAGAATTTTCGCTGGATCATCCAGTCTTGAATTCAGGTGTTCAGGAGGTGGCTTGAGGCATGGATTTAGGGATCATGTCAGAACTGGCAAGCTTCCTCTTGTGAGGTTCAGCTTAAGAGAGGCAAGGATGTTGTGCTGTGAAATGTGTCATATACATTTGAGAGACAGATGTGCTGATAATGTTCACTGTGTGGAACTGTGAGAATTCAAAGGTCTTGTGTCTGAAATGAAGCAGTTGCAGCCCGAACTAGCAGGGAAGAAAAAGGTTGACTCTATAATAACACAGAATGTGAGATGATTAGGAAACATGGTATGCATTTTTACTGTTTGATATCATACAGGAAACTTCAAAACTGGCAGAAATACATCTACCGCTTGAGGGAAGTACTGTACCAGCCAATGAGATAAGGAAGATGCTACTTTTAGAAACTGGCATATCACAATATTGCTGTGGTTTTCACAATGTGGCTAATAGCATGATAGAAAGTTGCCTGAAAGTTCTTCCGTCAATTAGCATTATCTTTTTATTATTAAATCAGCAATAGCTGGGAGATTTAATTACCCCATTTTCATTTCTAAGGCTAGTACTTCATACTGACAGTCGGCAATGTATGCAGTAAGTTTTATGTGGTGAGGAAGAAAATGTTTTATAGGGAATGTAAAAAGCTCTTATGAAATGGAGAGGTATTCCTTAATTGGGTTGTATATCACCAGGATTTTAATAAATTTGATTAAGGGCTTGATTATGCTATTCCTTACTCCAGTGCTCTTGCTGAAGTCAAAGGGAGAGCTACAAATGGAAAGCTTCTAGACAAGGTCCTGGCATGAGAGAGCATTAAGGAAAGCTTTATCCTAGAAAGCAGACACATAGCATCTATATTTATCACAGTGTTAAAATTAGATATTTATAAAGAGTTTTCAGGGTATTAAACCCACCATTATCCATATATTAGAAGTTACAGGCTTTACTTTAATTGTTCAGTAGGAATTACTCCATAACTAAGGTCCATCAAAATAAGGAGATATTGTTTCATTTCACCTGACTTTGACTCAGGTCGTTAGGGATGATGGTTGCATGTGCATGATTTTACCACCAGAACCAATCTTGCTAACTGGTGACTAGTGACAGCAGTAAAATTAACTAGATATAGAAGGAATTTGATCTGTGAGTCTTAAGGATTGTGTCAAGTCTTCAGAGCTTCACGTAATTTATTGAATCAGTTTATTTTTTAAGAGGAAAATGGCAAAATCAATATGCATTTGATTTCAAATGTATTGATTTCAGATTTTCCTTTAAAAGTTAGATAAGTAAGCTTTTTACTCTGTGGCCTTCCTTTATGCGACTTTCTGAGAATGTGGAATTTTTCAGAAGTGGAAGGGAAGGAATAGTTCTTCTTATTAGTACTTTATGTCTGTATGTTAAAAGATTTCATATTAAAAATGTGTTGGCAGTGAATTATCTTGGAGTTAAAGTGCATAATTACCTTTTTCTGTACGTGAACATTAGCGAACAAGTTTGTAAGGATCATATTCCATCTAGTTCATACAAGTGAACACTAAAAAGAAGCCAAGTAATGCCTAATGTCATAATGAGTCTTGTTTTCCATTTCTGTGCTGAAATCTCCTTTAGATGATTCTACTATTGGAAAGGTTAGGCAGTGTTAATGCAAGACAGCATTGACATTCTCTCACTGAATGGCTGCACAATCCATGCTTAAAAGCTATGTCAGGGCCCCAGAAATTTAAAGTAATGTGGATTTATACTGTATTCTAGGGCTGAATAATTAAATGCACATTTAGTAAAGCTGAATATATTGCTTTACAAAATATAAAAACATTACTAATGTGTATCTACTCTTTTCTGGAACACCCAATGCATCTTTGTGTCTCAGTGCTAAATAAATGCTTTACCTTCATGGGCTCATAGTAAACTGGTTTGCATATTTACACTTGCATATTTGCAAAAGTTTATTTTGTCTCATAAGAACCCTACAAGTTACAGTTGGAACATTTTCTTCATATGTTGGTTAAATATTTCAGACTCTAGGTAGACTTGTGGTGAAGATTGCAAGAAAGCTAGGTGATTTGTTTCTTCTGTAAACATTTACCAAAAGGTTTCATATTATTTGCCTTATACACTCAAGAGAACTGTTTTGGCTAGGAAAGGGTTTTATGACTGAATTCACAAAAAATCCCTTGCTTCTTACCTAAGATATTATATGCTAGTTAGCTGAGAAGACAGCCACCAGTTTAAAAACAAAACCTACCATATTTATTAGCATGGTATTAATATGAAGTCAATGTAGACTGTGGTTTTTGGGGTTTTTTTCTGATATTCCTGCCAAGACCATGAAGGAAATTAGGTAACATGTTAATGTTCAGGTTCAACTAATCTATTTTACATCATGGAATTCATATTGTAAAGGGAGTATTACTGCCTCCCACTGACTTCAGTACAACTTCTGAGTACTAGGAGGTGTAACTTTGCCTATGTAGATCGAGCAAAGATTATCCTGAGGAAAACAGCATCTACAATACAGATCCTGGTGGTACTTTTGAGTGGTGTGGCACAAATAAGAATGGTGGAGTCCATTTGAGCCCCGCATTGGGCCCAGGAAGGGCTGTTGTGGTTTAACCCCAGCCAGCAACTAAGTACCACAGAGCAGCCCGCTTGCTCCCTGACTGTCCCCCACCCCAGTGGGATGGGGAGGAGAATCAGGAAAAGGTAAAACTTGTGGGTTGAGGTAAGAATAGTTTAATAATTAAAATAAAGAAAAAAAAACCCAACAAAAAATAACAACAACAACAGTAACAATAATAGTTGCAATGAAGAGGAAAGGGAGAGAATAAAACCCAAGGAGAAAAAACCCAAGTGATGCACAATACAGTTGCTCACCACCCACTGACCGATGCCCAGGCAGTCCCTGAGCAGCAATTAGTGGCTCTGGGCCAATTCCCCCCAATTTATACACTGAACATAAGGTTCTATGGTATGGAATATCTCTTTGGCTAGTTCGGGTCAGCTGTCTTGGCTCTGCTCCCTCCTGGCTTCTTGTGCACCTGCTTGTTGGTAGGGCATGGAAAGCTACTAAGAAGAAAATCATCTCTATTCCAACCCAGATCAGGACATGGATTTGTTTGTGATTTAAAGTACAGGGACTTGGGGAGGCTATAGCTACAGGAATCATAAAAATTAGAATAAGACGTGGAGATATATGCAATAATTGTATCAGAGGCAAGAACAAGATGAATTTGGCTTATAGCTAGTGGTGATGATAGCAAGATTGAAAGACAAGGTATAAATGAGCCATAAACAAACCTGTAGTCAGGTGTAACTTCAAGATGTCATTTTCAGAAACAACAGTGTGCTTTCATACAGCTCTAATTTACTTGTGTTATTGTGAATTTAACAATAGAGAAATGATGACGAAAATAGGAGGAATCCCATTCATTACTTAATCTGCCTTTTACTTTCTGTAAGTTTCTATAAGAAGAAAGTTTTTATTTAACATTGAGGGAGACACTCCCTTGTAATCTCCTTAAGGTCCATTTCACACAATTTCAGTGTGAGATGACCCTCAAGTGGCAAGCGTTCCAGACTTTTTTTTGTGCTATGTCATGCCTGGTAGCTGGAGTAAACTTACTTATTTTGCAAGGAATATATAGTAAAATAAAAATTTGATAGACACAGCTCAGATCTAGGAGAAGTATAATCTATTGCAATGAAAGTCATAACAAATTGTCTAGTGTCAAATTGCAACTATAGAAATAATTTTAATGCCCCAAAGCTCTTCCAGGCAAAGTGTAATTTGTCATAGAAATGGCTATTAATAAGCTTACAGCTATATTTTCATTGACAGGTAAGGGGAAGATAATAACAGTTGCTTGTATAGCCTTGACTATATTGTGAATAGGAATAGTGTTCACATTGCCTTCCCCAAACAGCAAGAACAAAACTCCCACCTTTCTGGAAACCTGCTGCTGGCCTGCTCTTTGACCTTTTCTTGCTCTTGGAAATACATATGAGATAACTGCTGACCATGACTGCCTACAGTGTCAGACACCCTTTATTCACTGGTAGAAGATATAAGCAAAATTGCTCTACTGTGCTATCTTATGAATGTCATCACTAGAGAAACTGTGTATAGAAAATTCCCCCATCGTTGAAATGTTTTTTTACTCTGCATGAAAAACCTGATTTAAAAAGAGCATTGCTGCCACATCTAAACAGCACTGGGATATCCTTAGAAATATACTCTTGTGCATATGTGCTCATGTGTCAACATGTTTGTGCATGGGTATGTGTTTGCAGGAGAGGGATGTGCAGTTTTACGATGGTTCTTGCCTAAAAAAAAAGAGTTGGCAGAAGATCCTCTTTTTTAAATACTCATTTGTTTCCCAGAAGTTAAGACAACCCCTGCTGTTGTAGCAGGACTACATGTGATGGTCTGAATCTAGATGCTGTCTCCAGATCGGCGTTTCTGGCAAATGGAGTTTGTATTTTACACATATTCAAGCTCATACTTCTGTTTCTGTTTAAGCCTTTTGTGCATGCCATTAGCCTCACTCTGCTAGTCAAAGCTGTGATCGTTCCACTGCAGAGTTCTCCACCGAACATAAACTCCGGTAGTAATGAAGGTTAAAATTACATGAGGAATATACTGGCTTTCCTGAAATTGCAGGTTCCTGTCATCATACTTAATATATGTGCATGCAAACTGTATTTGTCTCATCAATTGTAATTGTCCCAGCCTGTTCCTGACTGATACAAGCCACCATTTCTGAACAAGACCTTAATCTCTGTTAAACTAGTATAAATCTGCAGTACTTCATGAGGCCTAATTGAAAGTCCTTCTAATTTACATACGTGGAACTGAAATAAAAATCTGACCCACTGCATATGTTGCAGTATAAGAAAAGAAAGCAAACCAAACAAAATTATCAGTGTATGATGAAGATTTTTTTCCCATAAGAACTTTGCATTTTATGCCTTATATTCTTCAGTTTTCATATTCTGGGGGAAGAGTTTTCTTTATAAAAAGTCAAAACCAAATAAACACCCTCATGGTTCTGAATTTCCAGAACTGTTTATACATGTGGGAGTGAAGATTTTAAATTATGATATCTTGTTAGCATATTTGAATAGCTTGAATTAAACATTATTTTATTTCTCAATTAAATGGATATCATCCATATCAGCTTTTTCATTAATAAAAATCCAGTCAAGTTAGCAAGTTATGCTGTTGCTAGTCCAGAGCTCCACAAAAGATGTTCCTATTTGCATGGTATGTTTTAATGATACATTTTACGTTTGGGTCAAACTAGCAGGCATTTGCCGGAATACATATATGTCAGTAATTCTCTATTAAACAGAGACAAGATTGTCATACATAATCCTGGAAAGTTAGAAAATTATGCCACTTTAATAACTGTTTCTTAATTCATTAAATTAAGATAGGAGAGGTGTATGAGAATAAAATACGGCGTTGATGCCCAGACTATTCTGTATTACTTAGGCAGAGGAATATCAGATTGCTAACCATTTCTTAAAACAGCTGCCTGAATAATATAAGAATAAAAACATAATATGCTTCTCTGAAGCATAAGGAATCTTCAGAGAGAAATCTCTGCTGTGCAGAGGTGATTCCTCCAATACAAGATTATTCCATCAATTTTGAATCATATGAGCAGCTCAGACAGAAGGGGTCAGCTCAGAAACGTGCACTGGTTAGTTCTGTAGTGCATTTTTCTAGCTAGCTGCTGTGGTTCAATTTGTGCGTTGGGTATGCTTTTCTCGTGTTCTTATAAAACAAGTAAATATGTTTGGTTAACTGTACCAGATACAGCACACTTACTAGCAGATGACAGTCCCCAGTCTACCTGATTATGTGGTAGCCCCTTGTGTCTTTCTTGTACCAGGATGTGTTTTTAAATAAAATTGGATTTTGTTTTATTTGGTTATAGCAATGAAAGTCAAGGAGTAGGTATATACATTGATAGATATTAGCATATATCTACATTTCTGAAATATGATACACTGAAAATCAATGTCACACAATACAGTAAAAGATGATCATTGACAGTGACGTTTTTTTTATTTTCAGTGACAGCAACTATATGTATCCTGAAATCATGCCCTTTGCTTCATTGCAAGAGAGGATCCACTGTTTGATTTGGAACTCTATTTCTGTGATCTTATATGTATAAAAAGGTCTGATATTGCTGATCCCTTTGTACTGTTAACGGCCTGATGTGGCTGCAGCATTAGATCAGACACCCAGATCTTTGCAGGGTTCCTGGACCTCCTGAATAACTTATGTTTTGATGTGATCCTGCTGTTGCAGAGTCATTCTGCTGGGGAGCGTTCTCTGTGCTACGCCTCCTCATTTGAGAGGAAGAGTATCATTGATGTCTCTGTATTATACAAAAAAGATCTACTTGCAAAACTTTTCATAGCAAGTATCATATCTGAACTGTGGGACTGAGATTTCTAGTACTATTAAGCAACTCCTTGTCACTGTTACACTGGGAGGTTCCTATTTTAGGTAACTGCTATTTTGATGTTCCATCCCTGTTGTCCCAGAGCGTCTTGCCCTGGCTTTTTCCTCATGGCATTGTT
The DNA here is from genome assembly GCF_015220075.1 of Falco rusticolus. Taxonomy (NCBI): domain Eukaryota; kingdom Metazoa; phylum Chordata; class Aves; order Falconiformes; family Falconidae; genus Falco; species Falco rusticolus. The sequence continues at coordinate 81,776,580 of NC_051191.1, forward strand.
CTTGGGGAGAATCACAATTTCTTTCTCTTAATTTATAATCAATGGAATGGAATTTCAAGGGTCAGAAACAGGTTTTGCCTTTAGAGGTCTATAGAGATACGCCCATTACTGTCAGCATAAGAATATACATACATCTGCTTTAAAGATGATTTTTTTGTAAAGTATTATTTTTTCCCAAGCAGGATAAAATAGGTTTGAGCACCAAGGACCTTCTTTTATTCTAATTATAATTATGTTTTCACTTTCAGTACTGCTTTCAAATATCAAGGAAAAGCACAAACAACTCTTAACTCCATATTCAGCAGCATTCAGCATCAGTTTCAGCACTTAGCCAAACCAAACTTACGCTTATAATAAGTTGGAATAATTCAAATTTCCTCCCAAGCCCTGATGCATTAAAAAAACAAATGAATATTATTAAACTGTACATTTTGGCATGAAAATAACATTCAAATGCCAAAAGACATTTTCTATTCTCTGTTGCTATATATTCAGAAAGAAAATGTAAACCAATTGTAGATGCTTTACTTGGAGTAGCTGGCTCTTGCAGCAACAAAGATAACAAAGATTTTGACAGCAGACTTTGGCAAATTAGAAGAAAGATAGAGAAAACAGCATGCATGGCCCAGATTTTTTTTATTCAGGAAAGGAATGTTAAAGAATAATTTGAATTTCTGGTGTGCTCTTCTCCTCTATAAAAGTAGAAAAAGTGAACATATTCAGAACAAATTTATGTGTATTTAAAAGCATAGTGTCTCCCTTGGGCCCACATGTGGAAAAGTGTCAGAAGTCTTTTCCCATTGTCCATAATCCAGGGGAGCATGTAGTAATCTGAGTATTGAACTGGAAGTCCAAGGAGCTAGAGTTCCAGTGAGCTAATTTCTGTTTTGCCCAAGTGTATGAATGCAGAGTGAGAGAGAAACTAGAAGGAAACTTTCCCTGCTCTTCAACTCTGATTTTAGGTGACAGCTATAATTCCTTCATCTACATTCCTGTGCACAAGGGACCTCTGTGTCATTTTCCTTGCAGTTCATCTCAGTGAGGACCATCTCATTAGCCAGGCTCAGTCATTTGTAACGAAGCCTTTTAACAGTACCATCTGAAACATTAGGCAAAAATCAAATTGACATATAAAGCTCAGTAGCACCAGTACAGCAACAAAACGCATTCACAAAAATAGTTTTCTGTTCCAGACTTTGGGCTGGAAAGGATGTACTCCAGTGACCTTGCTCCATTCCCAGGACTTCAGCATCTATAAGAGTCATAGCCCATGTTCAAGCTTTGAAGGAAGAGAACAGTGTGTTAGACATTCCAGTATTAACTCACCTGTAGCATTCATATGACCTACATGCTGTTAAGGACAGTATGGTGAAATGAGCTGCTGGGTCAGCAGCAACACTGGACCCAAGCATACTCTAATCTTCTGCCCATGAATGATGAGCGTCTTTAAAATCCTTCAATAAATTTCCAGGTTTATGAACTCTTGAAATTTTATTACACACTTCAGAATAGCTAATACTTTTCAAAACCCCTGTTTCCTGAAGCCAGGTGAATAGATAAGAAACATTGTGTTATTTTCTGAAATTGTTACTTTTAGATATCCTGATACAGAATAAAATGGGAAAAATAGTGATGGCTCAAAACCCAGAAGGAAAGTAAAACCAGAAAGTGATAAAACCAAAATTTCGTAGTGCTTAGGAAAATTGACTTGAAAGTTTTGAAAATTTGTGGGTTTTTTTTTTTAATATTACATTTCTGTACTAGTTGCTGGTCTTCCTTGCTGCCCTCATATGCAGTTCTACATCCTTGTTTAACTGCCTCAGTAAACACTTGCCTGCAGCTGATAAGATCTGTGAATGACAATCCTGAAGGTGGCTATCTGGCACTTGCTTCATTATGCTTAAATTCCTGTATCATGGTCATTTCTTTATAAGGCCCCAACTCTAACCCCCCTGTATCAGTTTCTTGCCTCTTCCCCAAGCGTGTGATGCTGCTGTGGAGGCTGCTCCTGTGCTTGAGCACTCGGCGTGTTTCTTCGGCTAATGCAAATATTTCTGCATAGGTGTTAAACAGCCCAAGTATTCTCACTTGTGACCTAGCACTTAGCTTTTATGTAGTCCTGTATGGAAAAAGCAGAAACAAATCTGGTACAATTGAGAAGTGTAATGATTAGGCAGATTGATGAGCAACTAGCTGATACTGTGAAGAGAGACTTATTATTACAATTAACATTTTGCTGACTCTACACCTTTCCTACGTCAAGCATTAGGCATAAGGTACATTATTAATACAAGTGTTATCAAACTATTAAGCATGGACTAAAGATTTCCTTCAGAAGAGGTATGATATCATAGTTCACAGTGCTCTTTCCAAAAGGTCATGAAATGTATCAATTATTGTGATATGTATGAGATCCACAGCAGAGGTTCTTCAGACGGTTAATTGTTACTTTAGGCTACAGATTCTGCTAATTATGAAAACATTTAAAAAATTAAGGAGATGCTTTCAGATGAGTAGCTTTATTCTGTGGCTATCTGTCTAAATAATGGCCAAATGGTGAGCAGAGACTAGGCAAAGTCTGCGTATGTGGGGAGTCCAAATAGGAGTCCATATCCCACAGACAGCAGCAGAACAGGATCCGATACCAAGTGTGGAAGAGAATGAAAGCACCAGCTGGATGAATTGCTGTGTCGTTCTGCTTTTAGAGACTGTAACACGGGGAGGAATATGACTGTGGCACAAATGAGTTTTCTGCGTATCTGCTTATGGAATAGTATGATGTGCCTCTGCAGGTAAAGGGTTTGTCCCAATGTACTCCTTCTGAGTTGTATCAGTGTCATTGAAAATAACTTTATCTTGAGTAAACTACTGAATGTTCAGGACTCTCTGAGTTTAATTAGAACTTGCATTAACCGAACGATAGTGCTGAATTATTAAATAGTGCATGTTACATGGAACAGCTACCAATTTAAAACAACTGAAGTTAAGTTCCAGTTCTTGCAAAACAATGCTATTGCTTGGAATTTAAATGTAATGACTGGACAACTCTATTCAAGAGCACAATAAGGAATTTCAGCCAGAGTGGGGCCTTCGCAGTACCATTTTTAATGTACATAGACTTTGAATCCACAGAACTTAAAGATAGCCTTTATCACTGTATTTTCCTTCTCTCTGTAATCACAAGCATTTGGCAAGGTGTTTCTTCTTTATATAGTTATAATAAAAACATAATACTTGGTCTTTCACTACTATCGCATGAGGTAGACTTTTTGCTGTTTTTCTCTCAAGCTTCTCTATACAAATACGGACGTATGTTGTGGTGGTGCAGAGAATACTTTTCTATTCTGATAAAAATTGAAAAAGATCTTCTGAGAAAGTATGTCTGTATTTTCAAATGCTGATTTTTTGCTCAGTATGTTGTCCCCGTACATGAACCGGTTTGGGGGAAAGCCTTTGCAAATCTTCCTTCCCTTCCTCTTACCCCATTCTCTGCTTACCAAACAGTCTCTTCAAGGCAAAGAGACATCAGGAAGCAATTGATACATCTGAACACCATTCCAGAATATCTCATCACTCTTCTATCCAGATATAAACATCAAAATTAATACAACTCAGGGCCATACTACCTCTACGTTTGGGAGACCTAGCCAAGGGCAAGGCAGTCTTGCACAAAGCTGCAGGCTATGAGGGGACACAGGGCTGCACCAGTGAGTTTTGAGCTGGGATTCAGGTAGGAACCCCCTTGGATGTAGCGGTCCTCACAGTTCCTCACTGATTTTTGCAGTGGTTATTTCATCAGCAGCTGTGGAAGCAGATGGAGTGTGTCGAGTGCAGTATGTCTGCATGCAAGAAGGCACAGACTGCAGGTCTGCCAAGCATTTCTTGCAGCGTCAAAGCGAGCTGAAGCAGCTTTTAGTGTCTACAATCCCAGCAAGTATACACTATGTAGAATCTTACCGTTACCAGTAGGAGTCATTTGACATGGTAACACACGGCATGCATGACAAGCATTAACAGCAGGGTATTCACAGAGCATGAAACTCCAGAAATCCCCCTGTGACATTTTCCTTCTATAGACACCTGTTGGTACTGTGTTGGAAGAAAACTGAGTGCAGAACTGCTAAAAAAAATGAAATTGAATTAAAACCCTTCTCCACTGGAAAATATTGTTTACTGAAGCTATTTTTTTGTAAAGCATGTTTTGATTTTAATGAAATATCTTAGTTCAACTTTTATAGAGCAAGAAGTTTCCAACTGCTGTTATTAAATGGCTTTTTCAAAATGCAGTTTATGTTAGACGGTTTTTAAAAATAGCATAAATCAAAACAAAATATTTTAAGTTGTTGACGTAAAACATTTGGTTGACAGTAATTAAAAACACTTTTGAAAACAAACACTTCAGCTTTTCATCCTAATTTGAGACATATCTCCCTCATTTTTTCTTTTCCTGAAATGTTATAAAACGTTCATTAGAGAAAAAAATAAATCACTTATTGCCCTCTTTAGCTTGCTTAAGCGCCTATGAATCCTAACTTTTCATTGCCACCTGTTCAGAACAGATCTTTTGACTTCTTTTTTAGATTGAGATTGACTCTCTGGTCCATCTTCTTCATTATTTTTATCCTTATGATCTCAACGCAGGTTACAGGAAAAGAAAAGGGATAGTTTTGCTAATCATCATTAAGATTCATTTTAACAGACATTTTGGAAACAAACAGAGTATTTTAAAGAACTCTATGCCAAAATACCATCCCTATCAATGAGGGATTGCAGTCTAGGATGAATGCTTGAAGAGAGAAGGCGAACAACACGGACATGTGGAAAGAAGCAGTAAGAAAGAAATAGGAGCAGAATTCCTGTCTGCAAATAGAGTAGGAAGACTGGGCAAAAGAGGGATCAAAGGCAGACACCTTTGCAAAGAGAGTCAGAGGCTGATGTCTCCAAATGAAGTAGGAATTGATAAAGAAGAGTGAGGCATGTGTTGGAGGTTCTTTAAGGTGAGACCGCATAATATATATGGAAAAACGGGACCAGAAGAAGAATTCTGAGAAAGGAATAATGTAGACAAGGTCGTTGATAGATTTTCTGGGAGGCATCCCTGTATGCCTGCTGCTCACTCCAGAGAAGTCTTCTGGTGGGAGACCAAGCAGAGGAAATATCTGTCTTGCTAAAGAATAAGGCAAGAATAGAAAAATGTGCACTCCAGAGGTTCTGTGACAGAGGGGCCTTATGGCGCCTAGGTTATTTCTAGAGTAGCAGAAATCCACAGGGCTTGAAATAGTAACAGGGCTCCTTTTGTAATTGCTGGGGAAACATCCCACCCACTTATTGTCCCCAGAGGACATTCTGGATTCAAAGACTGGCAATCCATATTGAATAGCATCTTAACTTGTTTTGCATGAAAAGTAGCCACCTGGCATCCCTGGAGGTACTGACAACAGAAGAATTCAGCAAAAGAGAAAGGGGTAGGTGTGGGTGGTGTTCATGTAATTTCCCTGAAGATGATCTAATTTAGATATGCCAAGTTCCATGTCTTGGGATAGTAGTAGGAAAGTAGGAGCTGAAATTCCTTGCTGGGCCTCTGAAAACCCCAAAATGTAATGTTAGAAATTTGGACTTAGAAGTTGGAGTTCACTGAGCTCACTAGTGTCCTTTGAACCCATCAGTGATGTATCACTTCCAGAACTATGTAACCCAGATTTCAGGGTTCAGTTGACCAACCACACACAGGCCATGCCTGGCAGGATTAGCACAGTGTTAGTTTTCACCTTCTTTAAAACACAGAACAAATAGTTCATTTATTGAGCAAACAAGCAAACTGTTTTCTTTTGGCTGTTTCTCCTGCTGTCTGATGAAGCTCATCTGTGGTGAAATAAATATTAGACATAAATCCCAATAGAAGAAAACATCTTTTCTCAATAATCCTCCACATTTAGTCAAATTATTTAAAAGGTTCCAGATGCTTAATCTGTTACTAATTTGTTCATTCTTATCTGGACTTATTATTTCTGAAGGAACAATGCCACCTTATTATTCACATGAATATATAGACATAGCTCTGTTACACTCCTATAGATTCAGTTAGATATTTTGACAAATATGAGAAAAATGTCATTGATGCATTATAAGCATTTCTATAAACATGAGAAAAACAGCATCAATGCATTTTAAGCAGTAGGTGATGCAATTATAATACCTCCATCTATTTGCAGTTGGTGAATTTTGCACAGTGCTGATCCCATGAACTGTGGAAACTGGTAGTAGCACAATTTCACAGAAAAGAAAAAAATGAGCACATGAAGCCCTCAGGACTTCAGGGAACTTGAATTAATTGTAGTAGCAGATTCAGCTTTAGTTATCAGATGTATCTGGGGCAAGGATACTACATTTTCTTGCATAAAAAGATCCGAGAACAAGCTCCAAAAGTTGGAAAGAATACATTTCCAATCTAAAACCAGAGCCTTCTAATTAAACTCAATGACTTGTGTGTGTGTATATTTCATGTGTAGGGCTCAATGGGAGGGCTTCATGCTCATAAACCCTCTAGGTGAGCATCATCACTTTCAGCATCTCTGTCCTGCAGTTCCTGAGGAGTCATGCACTGCTGAAAAACTGTGGGATGAAGGGAGAATTCAGCTCCCTCAGAAGAAGAAGGAGGGGAAACTTACTCAGCAAACAGAATTCCTAAAGTAGGAGCTGGTGTCTGAGACATCAGACATTTCCTTTATTCCCTCAGCCAATGCCAGAAAACAGAGTTTTGTGAGCTTGCTGATTTGGATGGACTGTAGCTTGTTGGGCTGGTATTAATAGGTCTGAACCTCCGGGTAGTCATGGTTGTGTTTAGGACATGGACCTCTGAGGCTCCTGAGCAATCGTTTTGTTAGAGTGGTCTCTATGTTGCAAAACTTTGTAGACCTAGCACTTCTGGGGTTTGGCCTGATACCAAGTGACAGGATGCTTTAGATCATTGATTCAGAATCTTGGCTTATTGGAAGGCATATTTGCTTGCCTGTAAGGTCTACATGTCAGCCTTCCTTGCTTTGTCTGTTGGTGTCAAGGACACAAGTTGACTCAGGAAGTCACACTTCCCAGTTGGAGGTCAAGGGAAAGGCCACTCCTGGGTTTGCCAGTTATGTCATGTGAAGATAGAAGATTTTGCTGGGACTGTGTGGGTTGGCACCTCTGCTGGATCGCCCTGCTATGGACAGGTCAAACTCCTTTTGTGAGGTGCTGGCCCAGCTTGTCTCTCTTGCTCCTTGGCTTTGTGCCAAGGTGCTGGTTGCCGTGAAGTCATTGGTCTGGTCTATCCAAATTTCCTGCTTATATTTTGGGTATGGATTTCTGTGAGGTAATCATCATATAATAAGTACCCTCTTTCATTTAGTCAGGAGCATGTCTTCAGTGGGCAGTGTTCCTCTGAAATGGTGTAAGATTTGCTCACATGAGTTAGTGTGTGGATACCTGATGAAAGAATCATTTATGTGTTTTAGTACCTCTGCTCACATCCTATCAGTAACCACTGGTGACCACTTCAATTTTTAATTTCATTTACTGGTAATTTGAGGAAAATACATGATATTTATCAGTATTTTTTATTTTCCTGAGGAAAAAGAAATAGAAAAAGTTCTCTGTAGTTCAAATGATTTTAAGACCACAAAGGTCATAGGCATCCCAGAAAAAAAAAAAAAATTAATGCAGCAATTATGCTTAGAAGGGAACCTGTGAAAACATCACATTCCCTCACTGTGCTCCAAAGTAGAACCAGCTATACCTGGCGTCATGTCTGCCAGATGGTTCTTTAACCTGTTCTTAAAAATCTTCAGTAATGCAGATGCCACAGCCTCCTTAGGGAATTTGTCCCAGGCCTTACCTATGCCTGTTTGAAGGACTGAAGGATTTACTATCCCAAGGATTTTCTTAATGTTCAGTCTAAGTCTTCCTGGTAGTAATTTAAGCCCCTACCTACTTTTTACCCGTATCAGCAATAGACATGAAGACTACTCATCTATTTACTTCACATAATTTTTTTAATTACCTTTTTGCTATAATTTTCATATAATCTGAATTCCTCTATTACCCTTTATAGAATTTCACTAAATGAATCCTGCAACAAATGTGTAACAAGCTATCGAACTAAAAAAAAATTAGAAAATTATAGAAAAGCATATGGTCTTGATTTCAAAATTGCAAATAATGGAGAATTCCTCAGTTAATCTAGGTTTCAAAGGCCTTTTTTCCTCCTTCCCTTGTCTCTGCAGGTGTACAAGCGTGAACAATGCATGTTCTATCAGGGGTGAAAAACAAACATGCCCTTTGCCTTTGAAAGAGGTCAGACACATAGACCGAAACATGAATTTGAGGTCTCTCCATGAGTTCTCTCTGCCCTATATTGTCTTTCCTCCCGTTAACTCATGGTTGAATGGGAAGTTCAGAGACTGACTGTGCTACGCAATGAGACAGTTTGGAGAGACTGTTTATTTTGGTACAATTTTGTCCCATTGGGGAACATGCCTGTTTCATGTGTGTGTACGTAAGGATATATGAATCTCTGACATTTCAGCGGATGCCTGTCAGAGGTCTGGCTGCCCAAATCACAGGCCACTTAGCTGAAACTTCGTCTAAAGACAAACTAGCAATGTAGGTGGCCTGGGCAATATCTGTCACTTTCATTTCAGCCACATATCATATGCTAGTCAGAGGAAAGGGACATGTAATAGAAGCTTTTTTATCAGATCTGTGTCAACAGAGGATTCCCAACAAATCCCTGCAATTTTCCCTTGGAGAGAGTCTACCTTGAAAATCTTCCAGCAATCCAGTGCAATGTAGTTGCAGCAAATGAGAGGATCAGTCTGCATATTTCTGGTAACTTTGAGGAAATACTACATGGATGACCTCACACTGAAAACCGTTCTCCAGAAGAAACTCTTTTTCTTAACTTTTGTTGAAATTTGGTTATAACATAGGGTTTAAATGCAAGATTCAGTATCACTGTAAATGCTTTGTGGTCCTTGGGATGTAGTTGTGACAGTGTCGGAATAGGAAGAGATGTGGATGAGCACTGTTTGTGTGGCACTGTTACGTTCTTCTGTGCTCTGCAGTAGGGGCTCTGAGTCTTCTGCACAGGCTGGTGCAGTGGGTGGTGATGCCTCAGGATGTAAAAGCCATTTCAGTAGTGTAAAACCACAGAAGGTGCATGTCAATAAAGTGCTGCACAAGAGGCCTCCCTTGTAGCCTTGCCTCTCACTGGAAGGTACATATTTCTCTGAAGTTTTTCTGTCCCTGTTCCCACAACGTAGCTAAATGACCTAGTTTATGAACAATTTTAGTAACAAGATCTTGTCCACTTTCTGTGACAACACCGGAATTTCAGAAAATCTTCAGCATGGTACGGGGACTTTGAGCAAGTCTCTGAGGGAAAATAGAGCATCCCAAATTTCCTTATTTGATTCATGACACTTTCCGGAGTCCTCTCGGTGGCCTCCTATCCAGTCAGCTTGGGGATCCTTTCTCTAGTTCTAGAAATAGGACCGGTAGCGTCGGCTCAGGTTTGTTCTCACCCAGTAGTATTTATGTACCCATACTATTCTTGCTCTCTCCCATGTGTAAACAGCTGCTATAAATGCATCCTCATCCCTTGCTGTATGTGAATGCAGAGGGTTTGCAACCCAATTAATTAGAAGGCTGATTTTTTGCATGCCACTCCGTTCATTTTGTGGAAATTAAGGATGTTGAATTTATTCCCATGCAGTTTGTGCATGCTTTGAAACATTCATCTCTTCACTACCTATTGGGATGACCCAAGTATAAATTAGCATCATTTCTATTCTCTCCAGATTAATTTTCATGCAGTCACTCATTGCTCTCCAAGAATGTATTTAATACCACTTCTTTCTTTGCTGAGCATTATTGTTATTTCTATTTATTTTCCTAGCAGTATCAGCCTTAATTTGTCCTACTTGAATCTCATTCTATTTCATGCTTGTTTTCTGACTTCCTAACAGCCCAGAATTTCAGTCTCTGTCCTCTTTACTATTCTCAACCTCTCCTAATTCAGTTACATCTACAAATTGAACGGACATGATTTTCAGAGTCATTGCTATGTTAATGTACGTATATCAGTATACTGATCTCTGACTAGATACTACATCACAGTTTTATGTACAGGTTGTCACTATTTCAAACATTTTTGTGGTACGGGGCTACAGAAATTTATTTTATTGATATACCTACTCCATTTCTGTTAATGATAAGAAAGAATCAGACAACCATTTTCAAGAGAATGAAATGTGAAACACTGATTCCCACTGTTTTCAATTTTGCCATTTTGTTTTATGTTAAATCCAACGAGGGCATTTCAAGGCAACTTTCAATAAATCTATATTTTACTGCCAAGTACCAACACAACTATTTCTTAAAGAAAAAAAAAAAAAAAAAGGTAAATTATCTGGGATGCTGGTGGGAAGGAGCTCTCAGCAGGTCTTTGTGTGTTTTCTCTACAGCTTTAGCACGTATCTATAACTTGAATAAATGTTTACCTAGTACAGCCTAGCGTATGGGTAGTTATTATTTCCCTGTTTGGAAAGCAGAAAGGATTTGGAATTAAAGTGCTAGGAACTTTTGTTTTCCATCTTATATTTAGATCTTGGAGATCTAAACAACTTTATATGAAGTTGTTGGCTTGGTGGAAAGCAGTTAAAATGTGCCTGTCTGTCAACTTTGGCCTAATATCTCTACCCCCTCGTACTGAAAAAAAACCCCCACAAGACTCTGCCAAAAAATGAAATGGCCAGGCATTGTGATTTGGTGGTTTGGAACTCCAGCTTTGGGAGCACTGGAAAGTATTGTACTCCATGAGAAGTGACTGCCAATTTTATAATGTCAAAAATGTATATGATTTATAAAAATAATTTTATTATTGTATTTACATTTTGGAAAAATGAAAATTCATACAAACTCTGATGGTTGTAATACCCTGGAATCACAGATCTCAAAAGTCTAAAGATAACGCTAATAGTACCATAATGGCTGTGTCTTCTTACTCTTCCAGTTCCATTAATCTCTGATTTTTGTCTGTGCCTTCCAGTGTTTCATTGACATCTCTGACTAGTCTGGATTTTTCCACTCTGGTATTGGGTTTCAGTGGTAGGCTTTGTGTGTGTGTATGATATTATTCCTAGACATGGGCTTGGACCAAGAGCCAGGTTGGACTCTGACTCTTCCCTCTGGAAGTGTCTCTTTCTGCGCTGACTGCAGAGGCTTCGGTAACAATTACTCCTGCTGTACCGAAGCAAAGCTTTTGAGCCCCTTCTGCCCTCATACTACTGCTGTCCATGGAGCACAGCTGGTGTCTCTGGTTCCCACCTCCCAGTCCTCGTTCATTTTGTGTGCTCATGGAGTGGTGATGCATATCTAGCATTAGTTAAAGAGATGACGCTGAAATGCTCCAAGAAATTTCACTGTCTGGCTTTAAACAGTCACGTAGAATGGCTTGGCTGGAGAAAACGCGTGGACAGGACTCTTGTACCTCTGCAACGTGCCCTTTTTAGAGCAAATGTGGAGAGGGCTGAAGGCTGCTTTGCTCTTGTGCCGTTCCCCATCCTTCCAGTCTTCCATTTGTTGCCTGTTTACCCAGAACTCTTCTCTGCTGTCATCAATATATTATTGGCAAAAGTTTGCCATTGTAGATTGTGTTCTGCAGTCAAGTGTCAATTTTTATAGCATATTCAAATGTTAGAATACAAACTTAGTTAACATTTTACAGCTGGTAATAAATTGTCTCGAGTCAGGGAAAGAATCTGCCATAGCCACATCCCCTTTAAATTCTTTCACTGCTTCATTTCATTTCATTACCAACTCAGAAATGTTACTAAAATTTACACCACTTCTCTCTCTGCTGTTGGTGTGATCATTCACAGTTTGTGTAAGCTGAATTTGCAATTGCAACAAAAGGAAACTGGTAACATGTTGCACGCCTTTTTCTCCTGCTTTGTGCGGACATGAGTGACTTCACATGGTGTACGGCAATGGAGAATCTGGTTTTAAGTGTGCAATGACAAAGCCTTGGGGTGAGATTCTGCTTCATTGAAGTCACTGGGAATTTTGTGATTGATTTCACAGGAGCAAGAATTTCAGCCTAGATTCTTCTAAGCTAGGACACTGGACCAGAGTTGGGCCAGACAAGCTTTGAGAAAACATAGAAAGGACATATTTCCTCAAAGTCTAGCACTAAATGCGTCTAATCCAGAACTGAAATCATATGCTCAGTTAAATTTTTTAATTGTGTTCCCTCCACATTCAGGGAACTAATACATGCAGTTTAGAAAAATAACAAAGCTGTTAAATGTTGCTAAGAGACTCCCACATAAAGAACTGTAATTTGAACTCTGCAAATTGCAAAATTGCCAGCTGGCTTAGTTCCACTGGGCCCAAGTTGCTTACATTAAAGTGCATAATGGTGACTGAATGAGTGACTTTACAGATAAATTTCAGGTAGACTGTTATCTATCTGAGGCAAATAGATAACTTGAAGTTACAAAAGCTAATATAATTTTAGACCCTTTTATGTTCTAGGGAGAGATACTACGACTAGCTGGGTGTCTGATTATTTGACCGACACCTTTTAAACTTACACAAAGAAGATAGTCCAATACTTAAAATTATTTACAGAGAAAAACTTTTAAAATCACTGCCAGTATTAAAACAGTACTGAATTATGGGAACTAATAAAAGGTCAGTTTGTTGCTGAAAAATTATACTGGATAAACTGTTTTAAAATGTGCTGCATGTATTATTCCATTAACTCCATCGGATGTTCACAGTTTACATGAGAAAGCGTGAAACCAGATTGACTATTAGAGTAACGGTGCTCTGGATTTCAGGGTACAAAGTGGTTGAAAATCCAGTTAAATCCGGGACAATGTAAGGTAGAATATTGCTGATAATTGATCTTTTTCAGAAGCTATTCTTCCAAACTCACTTTATTCTCCCTTTGTTTAAAGTGTCAGATAGGTCTGTGCGTAGTCAACAACAAAGTATATTAAATTGATCTAATCATGTAAATTGAATTAGGCATTTGTCTCTTTCAGAATCTGTCTTCCTCATGCATCATTATTATATATATAAGCATATTTTAAAGCCATGTGTGGCATTTTTTATTACTTGTTTGAAAAAGTTCAGGAGTTACACTAAAAACCAAAAACTGGGCAGGTGACAGGATATCCCTTCATGCCATGAACTTAAATTGTGGCATTCCGCTACCATCTTCCCTCCTGTGATAGACTGGGCTACCACTGTCAGTCAGTTTGCATTGGAAATCCCACCAGATGTCTAAGTGCATTTGTACATCTGGCCCTTTGCCTTCTCAGGATCAGACTCATTATGATTTATTAATCATCTGCAAAAAGCATTGGTAAACAATGAATATTTATGCTACAGATGTAACCCTATTGTTTGTGTAAATTATAGTGGTTTTCTGGTAATGTTCTGAATGGCTTCAAGTTTACATAAATAATTCATACTTGTAAAGCCATATGTTAAACTGTCATTGTAAAAAAACGAAGTGCCGCCAGTTTTCACTTAAACCATATGTAAATATCAAGAAGTTGATTTTAAACAGTGATATAAAGACTAAGCACCTTAATGCCATTTACACAATAAAGATTGCAACATGTGACAATGTACTAGATGCATTAATATATGTATCAAAGGCAAAATAAATTTTAAATAAAGCAGGAAAAGGAACAATTTTTATTTCTGAATAAAACAAGTCTAGCCTTAAAATTTAAATTACAGTGATAGCAGAGCTCTCACCTTTTGTCATTATTTCTAAGTGAAGGAAGCAGCCTGAAATGCTTCCCTGAAACTACTTCAAGGAGCATTATTTTTTTTATCTTTGAAATAGATAGAATTTTCAGTAACATTATCATATGTATATGTGATTTTGAGATCTTCTGACCCTACCTGTCTACATACCCTACAGCTAATAGTTATCTCCTGTTATAGCCTAGGTACATGCTGTTGCTGCAGATGGAAAATCAGTAGGAAATCTAGTTTGCATGTTGCAGTTTACCCTTTTTTCAGCAGTACTGGCATGGTTGGGCAAATGGCCACATTCACCATGCGCTGGAGATCTTTGATAATAGATTTAATCTATGAACTGTAGCTCAAATCACAGTTCTAATTTAATAATCAGAGCTAGTTTTTGTCAAGGTATTAATTGTGTGCATGTGATATACATATACATACACATCTAGGGGTGGGTGTGTCTATATATACATGCACACACACATATATGCTTCGAGAAAGTTCAGAATACAGTGTTAAAACTGGTAAGAATTAGCAAGTACTTGGATTAGCGGATCCTTTCCTCTATTCTTCCGGCACATCTGTTGATGGAGAAGAGGCTGGTGTCATCTTTTCCACCAGTCTTCCTTGTGGTCAATGACTGGAAGTATAGCCCCCGCCTAACATAGTAACCATCGCATCATATGTCTGGTCCTGTGGAAGGGATGTGCATGTATGTGTCTTGAGGCACAGGGACTTGGCTATTCACACAAGCTTTCATAAGCCACGTTATATCAAAGGCCAAGTGACTGGCCTGTGTTGGGTCTGTAGACTGTAGGAGATTTGTTTCCAGTCCCATTGCAGGGGAAGAAACACAGCTGTGGGCTTGACTGTTTCCATTTTGAGTGGTCAAAGCTGGCAGAAAAGCCAAGAGGTGGCCCGATCACAGTTTGTAAGAACCTACAGCCAAACCTCAAATCTGCTAGTAGATGCTCTTAACTGGGGAAGCTGCAGGCTGGAAGATGCAGACAGGCAAATTCAGCTTGGAAATAAGCCATACATTTTTGACAGCTGGGATAATTAGCAATTGGAATGACTTAATAAGACTTAATAAGCATTTCATCACAGAAATGCTGAAGCTGTGATTAGAGTTTCTGTAAAAAAAAAAAGTATTGTTAAAACACATCTATTATCCTTATAGCAAAAATCATCTCAGGGAAGTTCTGTGGTTACAAGACCGACACTGGATGGTTAACGATAATGTTGCTTAGCCTTAAATTCCACTAAATTCCATGATCCTGGTACTGAGCCTTGCACACACTTCTCACAGCTCCCGCAAATGATTTAGTGTGTCCATTAAGCTCCACTGAAAGCTATCAGAGTGTCTGTGCTATTCTGCATGTTTCAAAGACAGCAAAAAGTTTTTAATTAAAGGTTTTGCATTCCTTTAGCTGTCTTCAAATGAGTCTAGGCAGTTTGTTTTCCATGTGTGAGCCTGAAACGGAATATTGCTTGCAAAACAGACCCATCTCTGCTATTAAAATACCCTTACTGCTTTCTAAGTGAGAAGAACAGAAAATGTTGTTCTCTATTTTAATGAGTCTTAAACCAAAAGCCCTTTCAAATTCTGTGAGAGTGTGAAGGTAGAACTCCCAGGGACAGATTCAGGCTGGGATAAACACAGGATATTTATTTATATAAAAAAACCCAAACAAACAAAAAACAACAACAAAAACCCTCCAGGGATAAACAGGATAAATCCTTTTCTCCTTGCCTTTATCTCATTTCATGTCCAAAGTAAAATTATAGGGAACCTATATTTCAAAAGAAGCTAATTTCATTTGTTGTCTTGAGCCTGAATACACATGCAGTATTTTGGGTGTTACGCAGACACAGAAGAGCTGTATTTGACATCATAATTCTTGGGTTTAGATGCTCATTTGGACAGTGCAGTTTAAACACATTAAAGGTTTTGTTTCTACTAAGAAAAGTGCACTTATAAAAGTGCCATTTACTTGTTTGATGTTTTCTGGGCACACTTAGAGATCAACTTCTAAATTTTGTCATCAGAAATATAATTTTGCAGCTTTTTGCTGTTGTTAGGCGTGCAAGACCTTAGAAAGGTGAGAGAGGGGTCTTGGACTCTGTTCCTCCCTGAGCATCTCTCGCTAAGTTCCAGTCGTTTATTGCAGCTCTATGCAACTCCAGTGAAGTCATTGGGGTTGCCCAGGTGCAACCACACTGAAAAGCCTGAATTTCAGAACTGGAGTTACAAAGCAGGATGCAGAAGAGAGAAAGCATGTGGCTTTACTCCCAAGTGCAGGCTGAGCTGGCATGGCTCATGGTTAGAAACACCTGCTTTGAGAAGGTGTTCTTTTGTGGGATAATATAAATAAATAACTTAAATTCTTGTGATCTGAGCAAACTGGCTGCGGTTTAATTTACAGAGAAACATAGAACTGTTTTCACAAAGCCACTTGGTGCTGTCCAAGTGCAGTATATTTCCAGGTTTTCACAGCTCAGAGGCCCACCTGAGGATGCAGAGCTCCAAATGTGGGATCTTTACCATGCTAGGTAACTCATAAGGCAAAACTTAGATGGTGCTTAAGTTTTTTTTTCTTTTCTGATTATTTTTTTTTTATATCTATTTATTTTCTAGTAAGAAAAAATTGTGTTCCTGCAAGGAACACAATCAACACCACAGTAAACATTAAAACAGGAATGCATCACTACACCCAGAATCACAACTATTTTTTTGCTCCAATACAATTGCAAATATATCACTGTATTTAAAGAAACTGAAAGAAAGATTCTGAAATATATCTTCTAGTTGTCTTGCTCACCACAAAAATATAACCTCTATGAGTTTTTTTGTCTGCATATAAATATTTCCCTACAATAGTTTGTCTTGGGGAATACTCCACAGTGTAACATATCTGTCACTGAGACTATTCTTCAGATGATCAGTTTCATCTTGTAACATCAATAAATGCATACACCTCTTGGACTACTGCATATAGATTCCCTGCCCGCTTGGCTAAGTTTTCATCAACCTTCAGAAAAGCGTTTCTTACCCCTGCCTAAAATCTAGGCAATGCCCTGGAATGCAGGTTATTGATTAGAACGGGCTGTGTGCCGTCTGAGTCTATGAATGAATTCCACTAACTCAGAACCACCACCCTCGCGGCAGCGTGCAGCGTAGCGTGTTACCACGGCCGAGGTGGTCTTTACACCCCACAGTACAGGCTTGCGGCCCCTAGATGGCGCTGCTGCCAGAGAGTAGGTCTGGGTGCGCTAGAAAACACCAAGCGACTGCGCAGAGCTGGTTCGCTTAGCAAGAGCAGCTACAGAAAGTAGCTCTCAGCTGCTTACCGTGCCCGATTTATATTTCAGAACTTGGTTTGTGCCATGTGTGCTAACTCACTCAATAATATTGCCACCCAGCTTTTCCTTCTCATAATGGCATAGCAACTCAGGCACGTTGTTCAGAGCTCCCTTTGGCTAAGTGCTACAGAGAACGGCAAACTCATGGCAAAGGCACGTAAGGTTAATGGAAGCACATGCAAGAAAAAGCTGAATAAATGGCATGTTGATCGTCCTTCCTTTATCCACTTGTCCTTCCCATGTGCACCCTCTCCTCCCTCTTCTGAATTTCCTCCTTTCTGTCATTCATTGCGAGAAGAGACTGGGAAAGCACTGCTGGAGCATCTGTTCAACCTGCATTGCCTTGTTCAGTGTTCAAACCCAAATGTCATTTTCCTTACACCGTTCCACTAGTGCCATAGATGTACCGAGTGGCAGTGGTGGCTGCAGGGGTGGCATCTGTGGGGAGAGGCCAAGGCCACTCCAGTGGACCCCAGCTGAGCCCCTTGGCAAGGTGGTGGCATCTCTGGGAAAGTGTGTGCAAGAAAGGCTAAAGCAAGGAGAGAGGGGAAAAGGTGTGAGAAACAGCCCTGTGAGCATCGAGGTGAGAGCAGGAGGAGAAGAGGAGGTGCTCAGGGTGCCAGAACAGAGATTGCCCTATAGCCCCTGGAGAGGCTGTGGTGGAGCAGGTATTTCCCTGTACCCTGTGGAGAGGGCCACCATGGAGCAGGTACCCACATTGCAGCCTGTGGAGGACCCCATGCCAGAGCAAGTGGGTGTTTCCTGAAGGAACTGCAGCTCCTGGAGAGTCCACAGTGGAGCAGATTTACCCTGAAGGACTGCAGCCCATGGAAGGACCCATGCTGGAGCTGGGCAACAGTGTAAGGAGGAAGGAGTGACACAGAGGAGCTGTTACAGACTGACTCCATAACCCACCATTCCCCATCCTCCCGCACCACTGGGGGAGGGAAGTAGAGTCGTCAGGAATGAAGGACTGAACTTGGCTCTGGGGGGAAGCTGGGAGAGAGGTGACGTGGAAGGAGTTTTTAGTTTTGTTTTTATATCTCATCCTCCAGAACTATTTTACATAGTGATAAATTAAATTAATTTTCCCCAAATCAAGTCTAGTTTGTCTGTGATAGCAATTGGTAAGTTACCTTTCTGTCTTTACCTCAACCCACAAGCTTTTTCATTTTATTTTCTCCCTGCATCCTGTTGAGGAGGGAGAGTGAGAGAGCAGCTGGGTGGGCAACTGGCAGCCAGCCAAGGTCAGCCCACCACAACAGAAAGGACTATTTTTATCCTGTTTAGCAAGGTAATTTTTTTTTGAGGCAGTCTGTATTTCATTTAGTTATTCTTAGTAATAAATTTAAATTTTAATAATCAGTTCTACTTCTAAATCTTTATTCCAAGAACTTATTTTTATTGAACCCATCAGGCATAAAGTGCTTTTGAAAAGCAATAGTTTACGTAAAACAAGTATTCAGGTGCTAAAGCTAGGGTTTCCTAAATGACTGGTGATGCTAGATACCTCTGCATTCTAATGCACGTGCTGAGATTAAAGGAGGAAAACACTAATAACTTCAATCCTTCAAGTATCCTGAAGTTGGGACCCTTAAATGGATTAATCCTAATGTCTCTTAATGCCTAAAATTGTAGGCTTAGGCATACCTTAGCTTCTGATATTAATCACTAAAAGTACATGTCAATCACTGCTCAAATTTCCCAGTTTTTCTTCTTTCCTGTAGCTATTCAGTTTTATTTTACTAAAAAACTGAACACAAATCAAATCAAACGAGTAGGGCAAACGTGGCAAATAGCTATTTATTTTTCATAATGGACATATGTTGCTTAAGGTATTTCCCGAATTTTCAGTTTTGTAAAGTGTTGAGGTGTTACCAAAAGTCACCCAGCATGTGATTTTTTTCTTGACTTGGAAAGCCGGTAGATCATGCCAGAATCCGGGCTGATGTTTCAAAATACAGTAAATGTCTTACATCACCAGAAATATTGACCAAAAAAAAACCCAAATGTGAAAAACCTTAATCACTTTGTACTCAGGATTTGGCAGGCACGGTTCATGCATGATATGTGAAAGTTTAATCTTGATACTATTATTTCTTATTTTCCAAAATTCTTACTGCTACAGACATTTTTGAAGTACTGTTCCCAGTATTTTTTGCCTCTTCCTAGCCCTTTCATGTAAATCAGTTTTCTCTTTCCATCTCAGTACGGTTACAAATTATTTTGTTCTTCCCTTTAGCTGCTTTGGCTAGTATTAACTCATTCCACTGGTTTACTTCTTTAGTGTTTTCCCCCTAGTGAAATTGTTAGACATGGTGTCCTTCAGGTCTTCTTGGAGTATAATCACTTAGGCCTTCTTTATGTCCTGTATAATTACTGAGTGGTAAAAGCCAAAATGAAATTAAATGCATCTGTGCTTTCACAGAAATGCTTTTTAAAGTAGCCTTCCAGCTAAATGATGGACTCCATTTATGTACTGTATGGAGTATTTATGTACATATATTGGGCCAAATTATTTGTGCTTCTGCTTGGGTTTGCTATGACCCAGTCCTGCCAGCATTCTCCCAAAGGAAACGTGCTTAACTTGTCTGTTTGAACAGCTGAGCTGAGAAGAGGGGATGCTGAGTAATACTACTTCCCACAGCGCTTGAGGCACCACCACAATGGCAATGGATGTGTAGGCATGATCATGTCTTAGATCTAAGTCCACATCCCAGTAAACTCCATGAGAAAACTCATGGCTGCATTTCTGCACTTGGAATATACATTGATTTCCTAGTGCTGCCTAGGGAAAGCCTTTTGCAGAGGCATAATACTCCCAGATTTTTATTTTTATCTGAGGACAATCATGCCTTAGAAATCATTTATTTGAAACCTTTGACCCAAATTCTAATCTGATTTGAATCATTCAAATTTAGAATAACTCTGGGTTAACTCCAATGTAAGTGACGTCCTAGTCCATGGGATAGCAAGGGTGGTTCACAGAAAAGCAAAAAGCAGCTGGCTCTGTGTCCTTAGTTAATTTGATTACATAGTTTCAGTTTAACTTAAAGTAATGACATTATTATTTTAAGAAACCTATTTTGAAAGGAGGGAATCAAATTTCTTATATCAATCTATCTTCAAATGTCTTCTTTAGATGTACACATTGCTAGAGATGGAGTTGAGTTTGTGTGGGGAGAGTAAAAGCATACTAGATTTCATTGATCACAGTTGCTTTAAATTACGCAATGAAGCAAGGGATGCTGTTCGCACATGAAAAAGCCAGGGTCAGCAGCAGAGATCACAGAGGGGGATTGCCTTCGTAGTTTCTCTCTACTGTAGACCAAGCACCAGGAGAAAGATTGGGTTGTCTGCAAGAATTATCTTAGGGGCCACATTTGGCTAAGTTAACCATTAAACAAAAAATAAGGGTTCAGTTGTAATAAGTATTCTTTTCATGATTTCCATCCCAAACACTATTCTTCTGAAGGTTTACAAGAAGCAATTAAAAATAAATGGCTAACTCTTGCATTGCCTAAATGTAAATTGAGGTGAGTCTCAGGGCTTTCTCCTAATATTATGAAATTCAGTAAGACCTGAATACATTTTTTCAAATGTTAAAACCATAGTTGCATATGATTTTCTGATTTTTGCAGACATTTTCTATGTTTAATTTATCCTCTTTTCTCTCAAATTAAAGTCTACTTTAAAATATCTGTGGCCTAAATATTATAATAATCTTCAAAATTACAACAGGACTAGGGAAATTGAGAATGTTTTTCCATAACAGGTCTTATTAATATTTGCTATTGTACAGTTCTATAATGTCCATTATTTTATCTTTGTGTTTTGTCACAGGATGACCAGGAGAAGCTGACATGCAGTGACCGTATGCCTGGATATGCAGCAAACTTCGGATTGATTCTATTTATGGTAACATAATCTGCATTTCTGCAGATTTACTAGGTGTGAGAAGCTTTGCAACAAGCTTCTTGAGCAGAATCCTGAATTAGTGTTCTCAAAGATGCTAAAAATCCAAAGAAATCCAGGGTTATAATATACAGTTTGTGAGAAATACATGTCCTACAGTTGCAATTTAAGATGGACAACAAATATTGCAATACACCCATACCAATTAGTTGTCAATGGCTCACCTCTCACAGTGTCTGCTATGGGTTGCAGGTTCTCCTGCTTGTCTCAGCTGTGTTGGGCACCCATTACTGCAGCACAAACAAACTAGCAGGCTTCAACAAGACTCTTACCACAGGTCAGGTTCTACCATCCATGCTGTTTCTCCTTCCTCCAGAGGCAAGGCAAGACCACACTCCTCCTCCATCCAACCACCCCACCCACATTCCTCAGGGCTATTTAACCACTGAGCAGGAACAAACTACACCTGCACATCATCCCTGCAAATCAAACCACTGCGTTTCAAGGCAAGGCCACAGCTGCATGCTATCAATACTAATCAACCCACTGCCTTCATTCTTCTACATCCTACTAGGATGACTGGTAGAGCTCAGTGCCTGCCTTTAGCTTTACTCTCCTTTCCAAAGACTTCTTATAAGAGGGCTGTTGGCTGGGTGATTTGCTGTAATGACAGAAGCTTGTTGTTAGATGCTGTATCTCCCACAGGGTTGCTGCTCCATCCTCCATCACCTGATGAAGGCAAGCCCACTATGTATTTGCTTGTGTGCACAGTATTGTGTGTGCTCTGTCAGAAGGACATTCAGAAGTGTTGAGCCTACCGAACAGGTGACGTACAGGTGAAATAAATCTGTTGCTGGGAAGTATTTGTAGAACACGCATTCAGGGACGGACTATACTGTAGTCAAGGAAGACCACGGTATACAATCCTCACTTGAGAACAAGAGTAAGGTATGCAGGTCAGCCAACTGTAAAGTGTGGACACCACTGTCCTAGTGAAATTTCCAAGAGACCATAAACACATCATCAAGCTGCTAAACTTTGTGAACAGCAATAGGAAAGCCTGGCTAACAAACCTTAAATTACTTTGTCAAGGATCCCATTATCCCTCTGCTTACAGAAACTCCTGAATGAAAGCATATATTCACATCTAGAGATGGTGTGAAATGGTAATGGAATATGCTGGTTTACACCACAGGAGCATCTAACATGGGAAATTTACTTAGGGGCTAAAATATTTTAAAATACATCAGTGTATTTCTAATTTAATTGAGTTTGCATATACTGCAATAGATGTCCCTTGAAGATTTCATTTCTTTTCCTGACAATCAAAAACATTTTACATTCATGTTGAGGTCAAATTAATGTCTGCGTTTTTATAAATATACATGTATATATTTATGAAGATATAGTATATTAAGTATATTTTCTGTACGTGTTAAGTGTGCCATTCAGACATATATACATGTATGTATGTACTTACAACATTTTGAGTGAGTTTATTGTCCTGAGGCCATGCCAAGCATTCGCTTTTTAGACAGAACCTCTAACTGGCATCAGTTGGGACTTTGCTTAAAGCGGGGTATGTTGAGTGTGACTAAGCATATAGCCCCAATTTAGCTTTTACAAGTCATTCTTTTGCAGACAAGGTGCTTACATGTGCTCTTGACTTTAACCACATGTTTAAATCTCCTTTAAGTATGTGCTTCACGTGCTTTCCCGAGTCATAGCCTACGTATGACACTCCCTGCTCACTTTAACCTCTCAGGGAGATTTATAAAGGTAAATTGTAGCGCTCAGATTCTTGAGCTTCTGTTAGTGACTAGTGGAACTATGCTGGCGTCACCATTTGGAGAAGTGGCCACAATGATTTTTTTTTAGAATATTTTGAGCATTAGTAAGACGTAAGCGCCTACAGGCGACAACTTACAAACCATGCGTGAAATTCAAGTCAGCTCTTGATGAGGGAGAGCCAGCTCTGCTTTCCTACATGGAGATTGCAGTCTGCTCTTTACTGTACATGATGTTTCTTTCTTTTCTGCTAATTAGTTAAACAGGTATTGGAAACACCAGACTAAAGTTTGCTGTCAGTCTGTGCAATAGAATTGCACTGGGGAAACTAAATCAGTCTCATCTACCTCTGTTATTATTCACACAGACTGATTTTTTTAGTCTGCAGTAAGCACTGCATACGTAATAGATGCTGAAATCTTGTGTGTATGTGCATGTGCACATATACAGCCACAGACATAGAAGACTCAGACACAGATATGCACACACATGTGCTGCAGTTTCTAGTGCTGCAGAAGTGATGAATTTTTGATACTACTTTTTCCAGGTCCAAAGGGTCTGGCAGCACAAACCCACATGAATTTTCCATGAAGATGTCTACATGGCTATAGAATGATGCTGTTGTGTTCTGACCCTCCTTCCTGCAGCTTTACATGCCATACTTCCCCTGATGATTCTTGAAGCTGCTAATGGCTTTCTTATTGTAAATCCTTTTTTCATTTTTCATTTGTGTACTTCTTTTGTGTACCTCACTTTCGTAAATCCTCTTTCAAGAACCATGTTCTATTTTGCTTTCTTTTTCTTTCTGGCTTTTCTTCCATCTTTCTTAAGCTAGGCATGCTGTTTGTTTCTTTGAAAGTGCAAGTTGGAAAAAATGTTGGGTTTGGCTCTCTTGCCCAATTGGTCTTGGTGTTTCACACCACCAAATAATTTCAAGGATTGTTTTGCACATTTACGGATGCTTTAAAATCTGGTTGCAGTTCTTTTGTGGTACACAAAGCCTCACTTGACTGCAGAAGGAGCAGAAGATCCAACCTTGATTCAAGCAATGCCTTTTGCAGGGATTTTAGAAAAGAAGTTCACAAGTCTTATTGTTGCCTAGTAAGACTGGTGGTAGCAGGAGATCTAGGCTTAGCTGGGCATATACAAGTTTGGCTTGTGTGGGATTAGTTATGACATATGTCACTGTTTAGAAACTCCACTTTTAGGAGGTACATGTTATGGCAAAGATTTCTGAGTATGTGATGAAAACACTGGGAGCTGCTGGGAGAGAGCAGGGTGGCATAGAGCAATGCCATCACTGGAGCCTTTCTTGGTATTCATTGTGTTTGGCTCAGAGCAAGGAAGAAAACCTATCAGTGTCATGGTGCAGGAGTTCAGCCCATTCCTTCTTTTAAACCCTATTGCCCTATTCTTACTCATGTGGCATAATACTTGACTAGAATAGCTCTACTGGGGAGCCAAAGAACTATTTGGACATTAAATTGTTATCCTACTTGGATGAAGGTAGCAGTCTAGCCCATGGGGTTTTATAGCTTCCTTCTCAGATCTCGTATGCTTTCCTGTTTGTCTTCATTCATACCAGGCTCAGTAGGTGACCTTTTCTGCAGCCAATTTTCACATCTGTTTCTAAACAATTCAGTCCTTGACAGACTAGTTTAGATATTCAGTGAAGAAACTGTCTGCCATAGTAGAGGATAGAACTGGCCAGATGAAATGTTGACAATAACAACAAAGCCCAAATTAGGTACCAGAACCTAAGTAGGTCACCTGAAAGGTGATTGTCTGATGCGAAATTGGGTAAAAGAGGTGTTTTCAGGAGTGGGAGAAATGCTGTGAAGATACAGGAACCATTCCCTCTGAGTGGCCATCTGGGGAGTGAGAACTATGCTCTCAGTTATTGTGCAGTCTTGCAAGCCCTCCTCAATTTTCTCTTGTTGCTGGATGCACATATAAGGAAGACTCCTAAAGGAATGTTTTTCCATCTGTGTCTAAGCAGATGTTTAAAAACAGCTGGGCAACCAAGGAGTTTCTGAAGCCCTGGTGCTTTTGCAAAACAAATATCTTTGTTCTTTAAACAAATAAAATGTATTTGTTTGGTAACTTCGTATATCTTACTATGGCACTGCATGAATTGAAAAGCCTGCAGTAATGCAAACCTCTGACAGTATCTCATCCTTTAGTCATCTTCGTCATTGCCATGGATCCCTTAAATCCTTTGGTCAGGTTTGAGAGTTTGCTATTCAACTTCCATGGCCTGAAATTTCCTTTCTCTATTTAGTGACGACTGTCCTTGATGATTCTTCCTCCTGTACTGTTGAGATATCATTTCTAAGCGGAACCTTGTCATGGAGATAGGGGTCCATGGAGGACCAGAGAGCTCATCTCCAGAACGATCCATACAAGTTTACTTTGCTGTTTTTTCTTGTCCATATTAAAATTATGTTTTAAATTTTAAATGTAAATTTTAAATGTAAAATTATAAAAAATAGATTACTGCCAAGTGGTGCTGTTTTGTTTTCTCTCTTTATTGGGGATATTACTTTCTACCATAGTAACTGCTTCAGCAATGGGCAAGTTAGGAAAAAGTTCTGATCTTTGTGTTCATGAACTACTTCTGCCATAGTAAGAGTGGAGCAGATTGTTCAACATGAATCAGATTGTTGTCTACATGTTTGGTAGGTAAGTCAAAGGAAAAAAGAAAAAAATTGGCAGAAAAGTTAGACCTGTTTTCTCAACACAATGAAAACTACAAAAGGAAAGGAAATAATATTTTATGACATTTGAAGTGTTGTCATTTAAAGTATTTTATATTTAGACTTTTTTTCTTTAGACTGGTATTTGAATGAAAAGTATGAGCATGAAGCAAAAATTCATTGCTTAACTACACTTCATTTTAAAGTAAATGAAACATCTATTTAAAACGTAAAAAATGGATGTTTTACTAGATCAAATATTTTGTTATCATTTTCTCACAAAACATACTTGTGAATTTCATCTGGTATCTCCAAAAGTTTCTCCAAATCATTATTTTTTAGTATGTTTACTAGTTCTCCATTAAAACAAAATGTGCCCTGTTTTCATCTCCAACCTTTAATACAGCTCTGATTCTTGTTCTGATTCTTCTGCAATAGTGCTTTTTCATGAGACGCCCTTCCTCTGTATACAGGAATTCAATAAACTATTGCTAGGTCATTAAAATGAACTGTTAAATTTCCTTAAACCTGTGTTGTGAATCCGGGCCCGTAGGCTCATTGAAATAATTGCAATAGTCTAATCTTTCACATTTAGGTAGTCTCTTTCATCTGAGGATCTCAAGATGTTTTACCTAAAATAATGAATGTACATTGGAATTCTTGCCAAAGGCAAAAATGAAAGAAGAAAATGCATCCTCTCCCCCTTTCATGCTATGGCTATGAAAATTTGCTATTTTTTATTGTTATTTTATTGATTTTTTTTTCATTGTGGGGTAGGTCTTTATTGAAGCCAGGATACCACAGCCTTGTGAAATTAAAATTCTTCTTGTGGGAACTTGACCTTAAGTATCAGGGCTGACTTTCCTCATCTCGTGGGTCAAAGCCAGCCCATGAAGGATGCCAGGATACCAATTGATTTCTGGGACAGAAATGTAAAGTGAAGCCCTAATGTCCCTGTTTAGGTCAGTCTTAAAAGAAAAAATAACAAGGGAAACATTTTTTTAATTTTTTTTTTTTTTTTTAATTCATGGCAACAATTGAGCAAACACAACTGGAGAGTAAGGTGCCACTTCAGCTGTGCAGAGGTGAAGCTTTTTCAGCCAGTAAAACCCATTTACTGGACTGCACATGCATGTACGCCCTTCAGTCCAAGCCATCTGAACCTATTGCCAGATAAAAGACTTTGCTTAATACCTGCATTTGAATCCAAACTGCCTGAGTTTTGCCAGTACTGCATGAAAAATGTGTGATGTTTTAATTAGAGAGGACATACACATCTTCAAGTATTGTTCCAGTTCAGTTTTCCATCCATTTTCTTCATTACGTCCCTGTCAGAGAGTTTTGAATTCTCACATTTTAATTCGACTATCCTTGTATTATTGTGGAAATAAGAAATCACACAATGACAATTCATGGAACAAACCCAACATATCAGTCAAGGCTTCTGTTTAAATGCTGGTATCAAACTTATCAAACTTGAACTAATCTATCTGTACATCTCTTTGCAGATTATGCTGACATTTTCAGCAGTGTTTGGTGTGATTGTGTACCGAATCACTACAGCAGCAGCTTTGTCATTCAGCACAAATGAGATAACCAAGTCAAACGTTCGAGTGACTGTGACTGCAACTGCTGTCATCATTAACCTCATTGTGATACTTGTGCTTGATGAAATTTACGGAGCTGTTGCCAAATGGCTGACAGAAATTGGTAAAAGTATCTCACCACATTCCTCATTAGTACATTACATGTATTGACATGAGAGTATGCAAGGGGGTTCTAAGAGGAAGATTTCCCACTGCAGAGTGCCAGTGAAAATATTCAGGCCTATGGGGTAAGATGCTCAGACATGCCTCTGTGAACGAGGGGTCTAAGCCGCAACATGCAGTGTGCCACTAATAGGACTAATTAGCCTGGACATAATGCCATGTTAAGGCAGCTGTGCTATTTCCAGGATCTCAGCTGGTATTTCTGCATTGCACTGGATCTATGCCAAGATCCACCCAGATCCACTTATCTAGAGCTGGTTGAGAATTTTTGACCTGGTGTGTATTTTGATATGTATCTTTACCTCCAGGAGCTTGGTTTGCTGAAAATCATTGGGTTGTTTCAAAGATGTTGCTGGCTCTGGCAAAGCTACCCTGGCAATTGCTTACCACATTATTTTGCTAATTTGATTTTCACTAGGTCCTTACAAATCAAAGGGTTTTTTTGCCATTCTGGGGACATATCTGGGCTGCACTTTTTTTTAATAATAATATCTACTTCAGTTAGAGTTTGGATTGTTCTTTTTAATGTCATTCTGTTGTTACAAGCCTGGCAATGTATTTAAGTCTTTTAAAGGTGAGACTTTCCTTTGATTATTAACATGGATTTAGGCTGGGGTTTTGTTTTTTAATATAAATTAGGCCAAACATGTTTACTGGCAGGGCCCTAACATGACCTCCTTATAGCTTTCATTAAGTCTTGTTTCCCACATTTTTATACATCACCTCTAATTCTAGATGCTTCGAAGTCTAGGAACATAAAGTCAATTATTCATAACACTGAAAATAACTCAGCAATCACAGGTACCTTTAACTGTAGCAACTGAAACCTGCCAATTTTGGGCATCTAAATTTAGGCATCCAAGTTAGAAACTTTTTGACACTTGGAGCATGACTCAGTCATTTGAAATTGGAATTCCCTGTAAACCCTACAGTGATGTGAAGCTGGCTGGAACTAGCAGACTTCGGATTAATATCTTAGGAACTTTTAATAGTTGTGTTTCCTACTCTCACTTTCTCAGGACACTTTTAAAGTCACAAGTGAAAACATCTCTTTTAGTCTTATTTTTTTGAAGAACATAAACTGAAGTTTTGTAGCTGTCATAATAGACGTCTAATCCTGCTGTTTTGAAATATGGTCCTGTAGCTTTACCAGCAAGGACAGCTGATAACTTAGATTAAATTTGCAATATATTTGAAAGAAATGAAGACAGAGCAATTCATTTTCACAAAAGGCCACCATGTGGGGTTAATTTGTTTGTTCGTTTCTGCTTTGGGCAGAATGTAGCAGGGTTATACAAATTAACTCTGTTCTAGTGGCATAAAAAATCTCAGGCTTACTGTCCTGGCCAAAACTGTACCCAGATTTTCAGCTTTCATGTAACTAACAAGCTGCTAACTGTGTGTGACCTGGTGAATTCTGTCCCCTGCACCTTCCCAGGTAAGGAAAGGCACAACTGTTAAGGCATGATAGTACTTTGTGGAAAGAGTAGGAAGAGATGAAGGTGAGGTTTCTCCTCCGTGGCAGTTTCTAGGCAAGAGCTGGGGAACACAAGCCACTGCCATTGCCTCTCTGGGGAAAGCACAGAAGGAAAATCTCTCCCTTTGAAAAGTGCTCCACTCTGAACCGTCAAAGAAACAAGGATTTCTTACTTGCTGATTATTGTCCCCCTGCCACTTTGCATTTAATTCTAATCCAGCTATCTTTATTTAGGCAGCATTCCTAATTAGCCATCAGATGTTTTGTTTAAGAAGGATCCAGTCTGAATAACCTCTAGTGCTACAAATTACATAAGTTAGAAAGTTCATTCAGGCAGCTTTCTCCAGTGCTAGGCTCAGATGCCAAATGTAATCAAAATGTTTTTAAAAATTACAATTCATTCACGCTGATAAATGCTCTTTACCTTGTGAACTTTCATTTTGCTGAGCAGAGCAAAACAATTCTCTTTCCACACTGCAGTTAATCGACAAGCTGAGAAACACACTTTTGGGGCTGGAGGCACAGCTCATGGCACTATAGGTTGCTATTGCAACCTATATTCTATTGCAAACACTTCAATCTTTGTACAAGTGAAAAAATGCATCTGTAAGCACAAGAATAGAACCAGCAATTGCATTTGTCACAGGAACAAAGTAATGGATCTGCCTCAATATCTGCTGAATCAGTGCTTGGGGGGTGGGGGAAAGTAATAGTTTTGCTGTAATCAATACAGAGAGATTGTACAAGATGCACCAAGACTCCATGTGCTTCTAGTGGACCCAGCAAAGCGGGGTGCTGATGCCACATGGTCACAGATCCAACCAACAAAAGTGCAGGTTATATCCTGGTGTTGTCAGGTTGAACAGGTCATCTTCAGTGATCAGGTGGTGTCAGGCTTGGCTTACGACTTATTTACTCACTTGTAACTTCATTCAGGTCAAGGAAGAATCAGTCAAATGGGGACAAAATCAAAATGACTTGTGTTTGTGCCTTATAAAGGCAGCAACTCCTTCAGTGAGCTACGTCCCGTGCACCCATGTATCAGCTCGTTCTCTACCTGGAAAGTTTCAGCTGCCCAGTTTTGGTGTAACATACTGCACAACCAGCCATATGCTATGAGTGTATCATTTGGGGGGGGGGGTGGGGGGGGAGGGGGGGGGAAGGGGGAAGTTTTCTCTCTTACTAATGCATCTATTCTGGCTGGATGCATTTCTCATGCAGCAGACTCCACTAGCTAAAGGACGAATTCTATGCATGCCTCTGTCGGTATGGTATAGTGTATCTGAGTGCGGGGAGGGAGTGAAGTGCTGGGTGAGTCTCTGGAACCATATATGGTGTGCAAATTCTCATCCAGGGGCTGAGATCATCTTTGGAGGGGTTCTCCGTAAGGCAAAGGCTAGGGGTTTGCTCCCTCAAATTAAAAGCTGCACCTCTGTTATTCGATATTCCTGCTGCTGTGATCTGTTATCCTGAGTATTTATCCAGCATATGGAATCACCTGCAAATTTTTGAAATAATTTGAAGGTTTAAGCTTTTTTATACGTATAGGTGAATGATGACTTAAGGCTCAACAGATTGTGTGTTGATCTTTTATGAAAATATTGTTGAAAGTACCACAAATAGAGCTGGGCAGTGGGGACTCAGAGTTTTGTTATTCCTTTAGTGCTCAAATCACACGATGCTTTATTTCTAAGAAAAAAAAACAACTAAAGGAACCAAAACACCCAGACTGTGTTCCAAAACAAAGCTGTACAAGTACAGCAATATTTTTAATCAAGTCCTTAAAGCCAGAGCTCTGGATCTACCTTATTATTTCACACATCTCAGCTACATGCTATTCAGTCAAGAATAGACCACAGTAAAATTATCTGCTCTCACACTAGTTAACAGCTCAGGATGAGCATGGCAACACAAGGGTTTAACCCATACAGAATTTTTAAAAGAAGATCCTACTGTCAGTTTGAAAAGCCTTGGTCTTGCACCAATGTGTTCTGCTGCTAGAAAATTTCCATGGGAATTGGACATAAATCTGGGAATAGAGTAATGAATACTGGAAATGTTTAAGACACATTTTTACAAGTTATCTAGAACAGTCTAGTAATGTAAGATATATAAAATGAATGGAGAAGCGTTAGCAAAAATGTGCATTTATTTTGCATGGCAATTAACAATTCACTTAATGCCTTATTCAGAACGGTACTTAGTCTTGTGTTTAGCTTTAAGCACATTAACAGTCCCATTAGAAAAAAAAAAAAAGGGTTGTGCACACAAAGTTAAGAAAGCTTTTAAGGTTGGGGTTTTTTTGGTGGATGAAAGTCTTTGTACTTTGCTTTCATCATTCATACATTGAGAATATGAATGTTTTTTTATTTCAGCTGTGTAACTGATACACTTATGTATGTGAATAAACATATGCTTATATACATTAAAGCCATTTATACTACTGTATCTTTATGCAATTGAATATCAAGATCCAATTTTTTTTTCTTCAAACTCCAGATAGCTAGATGGAGAACCACGTAAATATGTAACAATTATTTATCCTATTATTAAAAATAACAAATATTATGTTAATAAAATATATTTGATGATATTATATATTGAATCATATAATAGATATCAGAGTAAATGGCAGTGGACGACTGTGCTAAGGTTTCACAGATGTGGCCTGAAGCACAGGAAGGTGATGTGGTCTGCCCAGGTCTCTCAGCAAGGCAATGGAAGAGACTGGAAAAGTGGGGCATTGTCAGGTCCAGGCCAGGTGTCAGGATCTGTTGGGGTTTTTGCCTCCAGAGTATTGGATAGACAGCCAAAAGCAACTTGGGATAAGCTGTCAGAGGCCTGTCACAGAATCAGGTTAATTTCGTTGTCATTATTAGTGTTTCTATCAAAGAATATTCCGTTTCCATCTGGAAATTCAGAAAGACGCTCTGGAAATCAGGAGTTGGTGACAGACCTGGTGTGCATTGGTGCAAATGAAAAGTACAAAAGAAAAACCAGTATGAGCTCAAAGTTTGCAGTTTGGTTTTGTATTTGGGGATATCAGGAATGTTTACGTATTTACTAACTGATGTTTCTGGTTTGCTTTTTGCTTTTTCCTCCCTCCCTGCTCAGAGGTACCAAAAACAGAGAAAACCTTTGAGGAGAGATTGGTTTTGAAGGCATTCCTGCTGAAGTTCGTGAATTCTTATGCACCAATTTTTTATGTTGCGTTTTTTAAAGGAAGGTAGGATAATTGTCCTTTAGATATAGATATGCATGTATATATATATTTATGTGTGTATCTATATTAGTGGATCTGTTTTTTAAAAATGGGCACAAGGGCTACCAAACTAAGTTCTGGCTCTGGCCACTTTCACCAGCAATTAAAAAATAACATAAAGAGGGTTGTTTGTATAAAGCTTGCTTTCATGTGGCAGGGCATGAAGTTGAGTACTTTCCTGTCTCTCTTCTACGTAGAGCATTGTTCTGAAATGCAACCATTTTTGTTTGTGTTCTAAAATAAGAATAATCTACACCTCAGAAAATAACTCTCTTTAGTTAAAAAAAGGTGTTGCATTTTTGAGTGAATAGTGGTGCTTACAGGTCTTAATTTTCCACATTTTACTTAAAGCATCATTTAGCAAGGAAAGTTTTTCTGGTTTCATTTAAAATTACAGAACTACTTTCTCTATTACTTTCTCAACATTTTGCACTATTTGCCCGTATCAAGTTAAATTAAGAAATAGTTATAGTCAACTAGAAGTTGCATGTTTTGGCAAATAAACTGATTGACGAAAAAGCTAATTCAGCTGTACTGCTGAATAAGTGTGACTTCCTATGGATTCAGGATCATTGTCTTTTGGGACCCAGTTACCCACAGTATAACTCATGCTTTTGAATGGGAAGCTTAAAATGATTGTTTGCTAAAACTTTGGAAAAAATGTTTAAAACATCCTCTGGATTCTATTTCATACCATTTTTCTGCTCCTTTTGGGGGCTGTAAAGTTTATTAATCTGTACTCTTCACTAATCCTATTCAGCATCATTGGTTTAAGAATTAATGATAAATTTTACCAGCAGTTGTAAATATTGTAAGACATCGATGAAAAATATCACAATTCCTTTATTTTTTAACCATATTTTTGCATTTCATGGTTTAGTAAAGTCACCTCTCCTTTTCTTCCCTTGTAGTCAGGAGAACCTTTACTGTGCTAATTACTGTATAGATATGTAAATATTTCCATTCAGGGCTTTACTCAGATGCAAGAGCATGTGAGTTAGGATACATGTTCCCAGTTTTGTTTGTGATCATTGGTCAAAGGAGGGAGATTATTATATGTTTTTATCACAGAGAAATACTTTATTAAAATTATTTTGTAAAGGTGTAGTAGAAAAATATTTGTAGAGGTCTACTGCTTTGAAATAATTTGAAATAATCAAAGTTGAATAGCTCTCCAGTCTTAAAATTCATGATGAGGTAGCTAGTTCTGAAATACTTTAGCTGATATGAATGAACTACGTAATGTTTTTGAAGTTAACTTTTTTCCTATTTTTGTATCATTTCATATATTGTTGTTGCTTTCAGATTTGTTGGCCGTCCTGGTCATTATGTATATGTATTTGATGGTTATCGAATGGAAGAGGTAAGTGCATATGAAATTCAAATGAAAAAAACCTTAACAAAAAGAGATACATGTACAGGCATTTCAGTGGAATATAGACAATACAGGAAAAATAGAAAACATGTTAAGCCAAGATGTTAAATCTTTGACATAAATAGTCAAAACCCAAGTTTTCCATCTGAGGCACTTGTATTTTCTTTCTTTCTGCAGTTTTGAGCACTTCATGGTCTTTCTTAGGTGAAGCTTCACCATTTCTATGCTTTACTGGACACTAAGGCACAAACATTCCTTAATATGACTTATGCCTTTGGGGAACCTATAGCAGAGCCAGAACTGATTCTGGCTTATCATTCTGTAGATCACTGGAAGCCTAACAATTTTAATAGATCAGAAAGTTATAGCCATTTTGTGCTAAACCTGTAAACATTTAATTTTTTTCCAAAATTCCTTTTAACTGCTGCGGGTATTCCCTTGAAAATCGATAGATGTACTCAGGGTTTTACAATAAAGCTTGCACATAAGTCTTTACAAGATTGAAGACTTTCTTCCCCCTTGGGAGACATCAGGTTGGTGATACTGCATTATGTTTATTACATTGATTATATAGTAAATATTTTAAAAGGAAATATAGTAGCCCCAGGGCACAGTAAGTTATTTCAGAGCTCTGCATATTTTCCATAATGCAGTTTTATGAGTGGAGATGAAATACCTTGTTAAGCATAGAATTGCAATGATCGATGAGCTCTGTGCTGCACAAATTGGTGGCAGGGGCGATGAGCACGTATAGACATCATTAGCTCTCCCAGGTGGGTGCTTTTAAATTAATTCTCTTAATCCCTTCACACTCTATGGTTTTGTTTAATTACAGTGTGCTCCAGGAGGCTGTTTGATGGAACTCTGTATTCAGCTGAGCATCATTATGCTTGGAAAACAACTGATTCAAAACAATCTGTTTGAAATTGGAATCCCGTATGTATCCTAGCCTTCTTCATTACCACGGTTACTCCTGTGACACAGTAAATTAAAGACTTGATCCTTATTCAGCCAAATGCCATTTTTGCCGCTGCCTTCAGTGGGTTCTAATTGAATGTGATGATAAATCACATTTTCAGTTGTGCTGAAATGATCTGGCTGTATTTTATGTTGAATAATTGGCTATATCTGCAGTAAATGGCTTGGAGAAAGTGATTGAATATATTAAATAATTGATCTAAATTAATTTTAGAAACCTGGGAAAACAGGCAAGGTATGATAGATCTCTTGGGAAGTTTTACAGAAGCTTTCAGGGTAGCAGTATTGAATACAAATTAGTATAAAGTGGAGGAGAGATGGTGTGAAGAAAAGCAATAGCTCATAAAAGCCGTTAAAATGTATTGCTTGATCTATGACTATTTTACGGGCTTACGGATGAACGACACACATTTCTAAGGCACATGTATGCCAGTATGTTACCGTATGACGCAGGAGCTAGAATTATGGGAGAGATGCTGACGTGCTGCATCAGTGACTGCCTGCCACAAGGATGCTTGTGTCCTCTGCTCCAAATACAGCCAGAAGTCTCTCTTGTCTGCCTCCAATGTCAAGGGGATCTTCAGGCACTGAGAATCCACTGATAGTGTCCTGCTTCTGCCTCCTGGGAGGTTTGCTCTTATTTCTGTTAACTGAATCATCCTTGCTGGTGGCACTGGTCTGTGAAATGTGTTAGATGAAGAGTCTGGCTTAGATAAAAGTCTCAACGCCACTGAAGTTAGAATCTTTCAACACTGGTGTCAGTAGCTTTGAGATCACATCCCCAAGGAAGGCCTTGAAGATGCTAACTAGAAACACCAATATGAGTGATGCTTAAAAGATTATGAAATATTTTTTTAAATGAGCTCTTTTCCTCCTTTTTCTTAGCAAGAACATTTTTTTTAAAAAGTAATTTATATAAACAGAAAGAAAAAAAAATTCCAAACAAATCAAATGTGGGTTATGGAGAGTTTCATTATTCTTGTGTCAAAGTTCAATAGGGAGGCCTGTTTTCTGTCTACTTCTTATTGAGTTTACAGTTTATTTTGAGGAAAGTGTGGTAAATCATTCCCAAAATATCTGACACATTGAAGACTTAAAGCTTTCTCAGTGTAAACCTGGTCTGATTTTTTTTCCCTGTCTTCCAAAAACTTATTGCTACTGGACTTTCTTAATGGGAGTTTTATGATGTTAGAAATAGAGCATTTATTATTTTTGACTCATGAAAGCAGAGGCTGATCCAGTCCAAACAGAAAATCGCTGTCAAATTATTTCTCAGTTCCCGCACTACAACTCTTGGTGCAAGAATGTGACAGTTTCATCCCATTTTTCTCCCTCATTTCTGCTCCCCCAGCCTTCTGCCAACAACCCAATGGCAGCCTCCATTTTGAAAACTGAATAACTGTTTAAAAACAAACAAACTTTAATCCTCTCCTTCCTTTCATCTTCTCCTTCCCAGAGAAATACCTCATTTCAGTCACAATGCTATCTTGTCACCTTGAAATAAGCACATCTGGTTTCCCTTCGCTTGTCTGCATTCTCAAGAAAATTACGTGTATATCTGTAAGGGCTCGGCCCTTCTGACTGGACCTGTTTGTACCAGAAGCACAGTGTTTTGCTGAACACTTAATTAAATAAGAGTTAGCTTTCTATTTCTGCATAGACCACTCCACTGGTTTGGAGTTAGCGATACTCTATTCTACCTCACCTGCCCCAGGACGCGGGCGCACGGGCACACTGTGAGTGTGAGTCTTCAGAGGGCTGTGCACAGGTCTGCTGCACACAGATAAAGCCAGACCAAAAGGGACTTGAGACACTCATGTGTTGTACAAGTAGTGGTTCTGGCATACCTGTGTCTCACACTTAGTGTACTGGGTCTATACATACTGTTGTTAGATGTGACAGATGTATAGATGAATATATCCCTGCTCCCTGCCCTCCCGCCTTCTTCTCTGGCTTCCTACTGTATCCTGTTCTTGCCGTTCTGCTACCTGTATTCCTTGGTAATCTCTAACAATCAGCTCACCTCCTCTGTTAGATCGTCCTTTTTCTACCAATAGTTTTTTTATTTTCCTTCCCAGGAGATCTCTGTCTTCATCGAGCCCTTGTTCTGTTTTGTGGTGTCTGCTTTTGTACAGGCTACACACCGTGGCGAACAGTCCTCCTCTGGCAGAAAGGCAGATCGACTTTTTCTATCCCCAGTTTCAGCAGCAGCATTCCCCCCCCCCGCCCCCCACCCCCCACCCCCCTTGCTTTGTGCCTGTTCGGAGGGAATGACAGAGTGAATTACACAGCTTGTTCCACTGGCTCCCTGTAATTTCCCATGAGGGTGGAGTACAAGTGGTGCAATGAACCTTACCCATATGGAAAGGCAGAAGGGACTATCATAAATGGTGATTTGCTCTTCAGAATCTGGAACTGTCCTTTACATGTCTGTAACGTGGAAGTATCTCTCTGCTAAGTTATATGATGACCAGATCCAGAGTTTTCTTCCTTATTGAAATCTCAGGATTTCAGGATTATTTTCAGAAAACCTTTTGATCTCATTCACCATAAACCCCAAGGCATTTTAATTGCTTTGCAGAAGATCACAAAGCTTGCTCTCATTTGCTGTCTCTTTCCCTTAAAAAAATGCTACTAAGTAGGTGGTAGACTGACTTTATAGACAACATCCATCCATTATGTTTCTAGCGCCCCAAATTTTGCCACAATTGGGAACCATCATTCCATTTCTTCATTCTGGCTTACCCGCGGTCAGTGCTGGCTGAGGAATTATGGACTTAAACTTCAGATGGCAGCCTTGTGTCTGCTGCACAGCTACAACAGATGTGACTTGCTGGTTTTCTAAACCTTTCTGCGATTTCTTTTTCAGTTTCTGCACCCGCAAATATCAGAACACTAGGTAAGTGCAACAATACTTGAATTATGGAAAACTAAGCGTACTTCAATTGAAACGTGTGTTCTGTGAGACTGGAATTCACAAGTTTAACAGATGTAAATCTGCCACAGTTCACTCAGATGTGTCACATACCATAATTCTTTTACTGTTGCCACAGGAATTGACCCTAAAAGGCTGCAGGGCTTGAGAGCCTTAACTTAGAGTTCCTTTCAGACTCCTTTTCTTCAGTTCTGTTTTTCTGAACTTATTGAAAAAAAACTGTGTGGTTATTTTATTACTCTCTGTCTTTGACCTTGGTGACAAACCCTTAGGGTGAAATCCTGGCCCTATTGAAGTCAATGGCAAAACTTCCACTGACTTTAGTGGAGCCATGATTTTGGCTTTTTTATTCAACATCAGTTTCCACCACTTACTTCAAAATACACTTAACTGTGCTGGATGAGAATACTAAGAGTTAGTAAAATCAATTTAAACACATTCTTTCATAGCTATTATCTTTTATGTAGCTTGTCAGCTTTAATACATTATTCTTAATGTTGGGGGGGATGTGCCTTTTATTTTTTTCTTTCCTGTTTCTGTTTATTGTTTTCTTTTATTTGAGAAATCAATACATCTCAAACACAACTGAAACGTCCATAGAATTCAGAGGTCTGAATGTGCCAAGGAAATGTGGCTACACCATAAATTTGTGGAACAGAATGAGAGATTAAAGTCCTTCTGTTCTTCCCCTGCCTCCTTCTTGTACCCCCTACCTGTGAAGATGAGAAGGTCTCTCCTCATGTGGGCAGACTGTAGGAATATGACTGAAGAAAAGCCTGGACCTTCAGTGCTCCTTCCCCAAAGCAGCAAACAAAATTGCAGGCAAGGACACAAGAGTCTGAGTCACTGCCCTTCCTTTTCTCTATGCGTAAGTGCTCCAGCTACTCAGCCTAATAGTCTTTGCTGTCTAGCGCTCTCCCTGTACACTTTTCCATGCTACAAAGGAAAAAAATAATAAACTATTTAAGGATAACCTTAAAACCCACCTGATATAAATAATCATTCACCCATGGCAGCTGTATTCTAGGGGTTTTCTGTCTTTTCATGTAGAGTCTAGCAAGCACTGCCTTGCAATACTTCTAATCAAGTTCTTGATGACTGTCACAGGTGATCTGCCTTTGCAGTTATCCAAGGACATTTGTTAACTGAGAATCTTGAGAAACTGGTGAACTGATCCTCGGCTTCAATTTTTCTGTCAGGCTCTGGTGGACACGCATCAGGAGGATTGCACGGCCCCCGAAGACACTGAAGACTTGCACCAACAAAATAATTTCCCTGCATCTGTCTTATTTCAGCCTGGCCCCAAGCTGCCCTGCCTCTCCAGGCTCCATTTGTTCCACTCTGTCTCACTCCACAAATTTCTTATTTTTCCCAAGTCATCATTGTGTCTTCCCCTATATCCCCCAAATCCTCCTACTCCTTTTTAAGGTATAAATAGAGCAACTGTTGAGTCATCCGTCTGGTTTTTTTTAAGAGACTTCGTGTAAGTACAGCATGTGCTTGCATCCCAGCCAGGATCACTTTGGTTTTGATCTCTCTCTTCTTTTCCTCATCTTTTTTTCACAAAAGCTTGTGGGTTCTTCAGGGGTGGGGCATTTTTCTGTAGTGATTTTATGCTGTCTTCATAAATGTGCTGATTATCTTGCACAATGTGATGTTTATTGGTTATATTAGGAATTATGAACAGCATAATTAAACCATGTTCCCACCTCTTATCTAACAGAACAGTTTGGTGTCAATCCCCTGTAAGAAACTGCAGCATCATTTTTAATGACTCTAGATGTAGCCTTCTGACAAAAACCTGTTCTTGATTTATTTTCTCCCTGATCCTACATTCATTCTTATTTAGTGCTATTCAGTCTCCTTAAGAATGTATTTTGCTTTTTGATATTCACTGCCCAAAGGACCAGAAATAATGGCTATTCTACTGTTCTAATGTTTTCTCTGTTTGTCCAGATTCATGTGGCTACTAGTGGGGTCATGAGACTTCTTCAGTGCCTCTTCAGCCCAACCTTCTTGGACACTCATCCTGAATGGGCAAATTTTACTTCTTTCTTACTGGTGGAGCTGCCTGGCATGCAGAAATCAGAAGCTAAAATAGCTCTTGATTATCACTGTCTGTCAGCTTTGTTTGAAAATGTTGATCTGAGTAATTAAAAAACAGGTTACACACAAGTGCATTTAAAAAGCTTACTCGGGTTTAATATCACAATCATATGTGCAGCTATAGAGTTCTGCAAAACTAATTTGCATTGCTCTACTGCTGTATAGCTGGAGAAAAACAGTGCAAATCCCTGTTCTCTGTTCCTTTAACTTTCTGACACATTTCTGTTTGGTCTCAAACTTCACATGCTTGGATATGACACAAAGGTACATTTTTTGTGGAAAATTTGAAAGAATTAGTTTGGCTTGCATTCAGTTAGTTGATCCTTTAAAAAATTCCATAAAAATAAAAATAAGAAGACTCTTCAAAGCTGAAGTCAAAAAGGTTGAAGATGCCACTCCTCATGCCTGGTTTATAGATAGCCAGATGAAAAATTAAAAATTATTCTGAGTAACTGAGCCCTGGATTTAGTGTATTCCCAAATAAACATTAAAAACAACAACTATTGTTTTAGTTACTGGATCCTCAGGGGAGTTATGTGTATGCATTAAACTCCATAACTTGACTCGGTGGTGCTATAACCAGAGGATTAGATCACACATGTACAGACTTCACATCTAAACACACCCAAATTTTATCTCAGCTGCTGCACAGTGACAGTGAGATGCTCTTCAATCTCATCTGCCCGTGGAAATACGAGGGACATTTATAGCTCATATGATTTTATTGGAACAGAAATCTGCACTGTCTTGAACTTATTGTTCACTGTCCTCTGAGAGCCCCTTACATTAGGAAATTAATTAGGATATGCTGGAAGAGTGTCCTGGGAATTCTTTGATTGTTTTAAATCCTGCCCCCAGTCTCCTACCCTCTGAATACTACATCACCTCTGTCACAGACAAGTTCCCTTGGTTGCTATAAAAGCAGAGGCGGGAAAAGGAAATTTTAGTGTCTTCAAATGGCTGAGTTTGCATGATGTAGGAGGTAAATGTCTTTGTAAGGATCCATCTAATTCTTTCATGTGGAGCATTTTAAATCTCCCCACCCTTTAATTAAAACTGTGTAAACTGTATGTTCTGGGTACCAGAAGTATTCAGTTACCTTCCATATATCTGGATATTGCCAAAGTACTGAGGATGTTAACAGCAGACTTATGAGCTATGTCTTAGCTGCACCTGGAAAAAAAGCTGCAGCTGATCCGTTGATTTTTGCAGCTTTGTGATCCTGGGACTGACAGGGCCTGATGCAATCTAGATCTTTTTTAAGAGTGCCTGCCAACCCCCATTTCCTCTGTACTGGTGATAAAATTGAATGGGCCCTGTAAACACTGGTTGGTGCAGAAATCCTGTAGCCACTGTAGTCATTTCCAGGCTGATACATATATATATATAAAACCTTGTGCTCTGTGGTGACACAGTGTTCCTGTGTGGCTCAGTGCACATTCAGGCACATTCAGGAACAAGGCAATAAACCCACCCAGCAAAGCCTTCAGTGTGTTTGCCAGCAACCCTTGCCCTGCTACTTGAGTTAGGGTCTGAGAAAGCGGTTCTGCTTAACTGGAGGTACAAACAAAAACCACTACCATTTCCCCATACACTCCCGTCGCCAGGCCACACACCTCTAGTTCAAAGGATTTATCGCAAGCTGTGGGGGAAGCGTTTGTGTGAGAGCCCTGCTTACACTACTGGCAAAACATCACTGGAATTAATCTGGATTTTCACTCATACAGCACATATGTGAAGAGCTATAAAATAATGTCATGCATACTTGTGAAAGATAAATTTAATCTACAAAAGAAAGACATACCATAAGTATAAATCTTAATGTTTTAGGTTAATTCAACTGTATTTCACTTCCTTGATTTTGAAGAAATATCTCATTCTATTGCATTTTTCCATGGGAATTTCTCCATGTGTAAAATAGCATGAAAATATTGATGCATATGCATTTAAAATGTCATCTGTGGAGGGCATGGGGAATACTTCGCTCTTAGAGATGGATTCATTTCACTCTGGGATTATACTACTTCTGAATTTTATGTATTTGTTAGTGTTATGAAATTTGTGTCCCATCTCAGTGGGACAGTAATTGATATTAATACTCGTACTGAGGTCCAAAGAAATACTTAACACAAATAATTGTTCACCCATGTGAGTAATTTATAGTCTGGCCAAAATGGACAATGTTATTGTAAAACGTGATCAAAATTAGAACCTCTGATACAACCTCTTCTGATCTGTGGGAGCTGGGAGACATAACTAATCTGTGTTTACCTAAGAAATGATGAGAAATGGTTTTTTGCTTTTCTGCTTCAGAGGCAATGAAAACTCACCAGAATAGTTGATATTGCAAGACACATACTTTTCAGGTAGCACAAATATTTCCTGATTGAAATCAGGAATTTCCAAGTCTCACCATAACAGTGTTTGTGCACTAGCATACACTGTGGCATATCTGAAGGAAAATTCAGAACCTTTAAAACTCTTATGAAAAATCTCTGAAAGAAGATTATGTAGTTGTGCAAGTACATAAAGCATCTAACTCCTGGTGAAGTTTTTTAGGGTCCACACAGATCTGCATACTTTGCCTTATACATGATTGGTAAACTCTCAGAAAAAAAATAATTGGTTGAGAAATATGTATTTTTCACATAAGCATTCAATAAATGTTTCAATTTTGATGTTAGTAGTTATAGAATTCTATATTTTCCAGTGACTTAGGAATAAACTTGTAGAGAAGTTCCAGTGAGTTCCAGTTCTTCCGCAGTGAGTTCCAGTAGGGGGTGCATTGTGGGGAACTGAAGAGGCTGTTTCTGCATATATCCCAAGTGACACTTTTCTAGCAATAATTTGTTACTGAACCCAAAGTGACAAAGGTAGGATTTCTGTCTGTGCATGACAGGAATGATACACCTCTCTGAGACCAAATTCTGCTTACCTTGCTGAAACTCTATGAATCTGATTCTCTCCATTACTTGGAGCCCTG
Source organism: Falco rusticolus (assembly GCF_015220075.1). Lineage (NCBI taxonomy): Eukaryota > Metazoa > Chordata > Aves > Falconiformes > Falconidae > Falco > Falco rusticolus. The sequence goes on from NC_051191.1 coordinate 81,819,030, forward strand.
TTTGTATGCCAAATAGAAAAAGGGAATTGTGTTTCTCTGTGATGAAAGACTATTAATAAAATTAAGACAATGCTTACACTTAACATTTCATAGGTATGTATTTTATTATTTTCATTAATTGTAGCATCCTTTTGGTTAAAGGAAAGAGTGCTTCCCCTTTAAGGTTCCACAAGCAGCATCTTTTTTTGTCTACTTAGATAAAGTCAGGTATATGTGCTAGTGATAAGAAAGCACTGGAACCTGAAGAACTGCAGGTGTTTTCTGGTGGTCACAGGACTGGCTTTAAGTCAATAATAATTTTCGGAGTCCAAAATGGCTTTGGACATATCAGTATCTTGGAGACGCTTCTTTTTCTGGTGCTGCAGGTTTATTAGCAGAGGCGTTCATTTCCTTTTACTGTGAACAACAGGTAGTTTTGCTGCTAAAATGTTCACAAGTCCATCAGGTTTAGGAATCAGTACGCTTTTGCACCCTCTTTTTTTTTGGCAATATGTCCAGTCATTTTGACCTTAAAAGTATACTATATTGGAAGTTCCCAAGTTTCATGGTGAGAGGAAAGTGCACCTGTGCTAGATATGTGGTATGGAGGTATCACACTACTTCCTGATATTTCGTTTCTTTCTTTCTTTCTTAAGGCAGAGGTGCTCAGTGTGTTGTTTTTGAGACTATTACTTATTACTGGTATTATTTAGGTCCAAGGTGCTTGAACTTCTGGAAGATGTCCATTCAACACATATCCAGAGAGAAACAATTATGAAAAAGTATTGGTTTCAACTCCACTTTAACAGTGTTATGCTGTTGTAACTTTCCTCTTGACAGAAGAACACAGGAACTGCTGCCCCCAGCCACCTGTCACCTGGCAATAACCAGCATCAGAACTTCAGAGCATGGCGTAAACTAAGCCTATGGGCATCAAAGTAACACGATATATCTATTTTGTGTGGCTGTGCAAAACCTAGGCCAAATCATTAGGGAAAAAAAAGAAAGAAAGAAAAAAAAAAAAGACGACTTGGTTCAATCCAAACTTTTATTCCTCAGGAAGCTAAAGAAGTTCTTCAGGAAGCTGAAGGATGAAAGAACTGAGCCAAAGGAAATGGACACCAACCAATCAAAGGACCATCAGCAATGGGATCTTGACTACATCTTGGAACCTTTCACTGGGCTGACTCCAGAATACATGGAAATGAGTAAGTTTTCTGAATTCCCTTTCTGCAATAACCATAGCTTTACATAGGACCAATCACTGTATATCATATGACTGTATGTCATAAATTGGCATGATTAATGGGGAAAAAAACCAAAACACTTGTAGTTTGCAGAAATTACATGCAAGACAGCAGGCCTATGAGTCTACCACATTATCAGCATAGCAATAATGATGAGTCCTAGTATCTGTTAATACTTGTACTGTGAGAGTCCACTGTTCCCAGCTGAGAAAAGTGCATAGAAACCATTCAGCCACAGAAAACCAGAATAGTTAAAGTTGGAATGGACCTCTGGAGATAATCTAGTCCAACTCCTTTGAACAAATCAGGGTCAGCTAGAGCAGGCTGCTCAAGGACTTGTCCAGTTGGGTTTTGAATATTTCCAGAGATGGAGCCTTTACCCTCTCTCTTTGTAACCTGTACCAGTATTTGATCACACTTACAGTAAAAAAAAAAAAATATATCCTAAATAGCATTTCCTATATTTTAGTTAGAGTCCATTGCCTCTTGTCCTTTCACTGGACACCCCTGAGAAGAGTCTAGTTCTGTCTTCTTTAATCCACTCAACATATTTGCAAGATCCTCCTGAGCCTTCTCTTCTTGTGGTACAACAATCCCAGCTCTTTTAGCTTCTCCTTGTACATCAGGTCCTCCAATTCCTTAATTGTCTTAGTGGTCTTCTCTGGATGCACTGCAATATGTCCATGTCTGTCTTCTACTGGGGAGCCTAGAACTGGAAATAGCACTACAGCTGTGGTCACAGTAGTGCTGAGTAGAGGGAAAGGATCCCTTCTCTTGACCTGATGGCAATGCTTTTCCTAATGCACCCCAGAAGGACTTTTGCCTTCTTTGTAGATATGGAATATTGCTCATTCTTGTTTAACATGCTGTTCACCATATGTGCAGACCATTTTTTGCCAATTTGCTTCCCAGCTGGTCAGTTCCTGGTGTCTACTGGTACTTGGGGTTATTCCTCACCTGGTGCAAGACTTTGCATTTTCCTTTGCTGAACTTTGTGAGATTCCTCTTGGACCGTTTATCCAGCCTGTTGAGGTCCTTCTCAACGGCAGCACAAACATCGGTATAACTCCTCCCAAAATTAAAATAGCTCCTTAATGTTTCAAATGTAGCAGAAATATGTAACTTCCAAAATACAAATGTGCATTTTCTTGTAGAAGTAACAGAAAACTTTACAAAAGAGAACTGTAGGAATATCTTTTGAAATTACTTTAGTTCATGACTGAATGTTACGTGACATTGAATCATGTACACAGCATTCCCAGCTATGCTTAAATTAAAATCCACATGCATATACAACAGGAGAGAACCTTCAGCCTATAAGAGCTTGTCAGTCAGCTGAAAGAAACAGTGGAATGGAGAATTGTTATTCCTATTTTTCTTATGGAAAGCTGCAGTCTGCAGGTATTGCATGGGCCACACTTTCTAAGGAAATCTAGGGTGCACCTGGGAATTATTTCTCAGTGTCCCACCTTTCAGGACAGGTCTTTAACCAACACATTCTCCAGGTTTTTTAAATAGCATGTGAGTACTTCCTTGGCATGCACCACCCTGCTGGAGTGGCTGACATCACTAGTGGGGTGCACTACCAGACATCTGGTCATCTTTCAAACCCCTGTAAAGTAGGAGCAACTCTATTAAAGTCAATAGTATTCTAATTTTGTAAAGCTGGTGCCCACCATGTGTATATAATCTGTCTTCATACATGCTTGCTGTTTTTCACAATAACTTAAATTGCTGCTAAGCTGTGGCAGAGATCAGTACTTTTTCAAGGTTTCTCCACGGATTGCTTTTCCACATTAGATAAGTATGTTGGTGGAAACCCAGGTGGGACTGGGAGCAATTCTTTCTTGAAGTGGCAATGTGCCACCAGTTATATGTTTGGTAACCACACTATCACATCAGGGGGACAGCAGTTCCTGTTTTCTGCCAGGTGGAATCCAGGATCACATACATGTCCATGCATCCACTTAGACTCAGCCACTGCTCCAAAAGGAGCAGTTCAAACACTGGGAGAAAGGAGCACACTACAGATGAGTTAGTCAAGGACATATATCAAGCATCTGATAGAGAATTCCAAAAAGATATGTATACATGACCTCTTTCTCATTCTAAAGTGTGTTATAAACTCCAAGGAGGATCTCTATGACTCAACAGGACCCAGGAAGACAAAGGTGCAACTATTCACCAAATAACTCAGTCCTGCGGCCCTGGGGCACAGTCCAACTTCAGCTGTCCTCAGGGAAATGAACCTGAGAGGAAGCAGCACACAGGGATGCTAGGGAGTAAGTACGAAACCAGGCTCTTCACACTGGATACAAACCACAAATGCAGGGTACCCCTCAGCCCTGTAGCTGCCTCATGGGTAGACCCTGGAGAGGCAGGGAAGGAGAAAGGAGAAATGGTGTGGGTGGGGAAGGAGAGAAATAATCTAGGCAAACCTAAGCTTTAGGGCATAAAAGTATTCAGGAGAGAACCACAGCTTGTCAATGGGCATGTTGTCTAAACCCAGGCATCTGTTAAATATTGTATGTGACAACTCCTGTTTTCACAAGCCACTATTCTCAAAACATCTGAAACAGAATGCATTTTATGACAAAAAAAATAGTACCATGTATGGTTTATCTCTCTGTATAGAAATAGCTATATTGATTTATAGATATAATGTATAATATATTTATAAATCCGTATATGGGATTTTATATAACGATGGATTTATGTAATATATAAATACATAAGTGTATGTGAGGTATTTCATATAATGGCAGATTTGGGGATCTCTTTTATGGATGTGTTTATGGATCTGAACCTTGCCTTCTGTCATGCCATTAAGTTGACATAAAGAAGCCCTCACCTGCCATCATCTGCCTCACAGTTGTTTCAATTCACCTTAGCATCTGGCTGTGTGTTGCAGCCTCTACTACCTCCTCTATCCCTCTCTGTACATGATGATACATTGCTGAAAAATTCTCCTTTAGGACTGCTTTTTTCCACTCATTACTTCAACCCAAGATGATTTTTCCTCGTGGAAACTTTTAGCAAACTTATTTGCAATGTTTAAGTTAAACAATGGTGAAAAAAATATAGACATTTTCCCTTGTAAACATTTTCATATGTTTTTATGCTTAGGCATAACTCAGAAATGGTACACTTTAACATCCAAAACTTTCTGGTTAGCTAGCTCTCTCTAAGGACAAGGACTTCAAGTTATTGGTAATAAACAAACAGAATAAATGCAACTGTTTATAAATATTTAATTTCTTGTTCTTGCACAACTGTGGTAGGTCATCTTATTCATTCTGAGAGCTACAGCAAGCGACTGGTTGCAGAATGAATGGCCCACTACAGCAAAAGCCCCTGGCAAGGTGAGGAGGAGCCAGACTTCTTCCCAGTTATAGTGGGCCAGAGGCTGCTGAGTACGCTTTGTGACAACCAAGAAGTGTGGCTGGCTGATACAGAAGCAGGATGGAGCCTTGAGTGTGTTAGGAACTAGAATATCCCAGTTTCCAAACATTACATATTGGTGCTTTCCCCTAATTGTAGTTGGACCTAATGTAAAGTGCCCAGGTTTGGAAGGAAAATCTTTCCACTCTCTGTTACCTGTGGCAAACTCCCATTGCATCTGAGATGATCCCATCACCCTGATTCAAGATGTCTGTGTAGGATATCACCCTTGATTGACTTGACTGATAAGGACACCACTTATATGCAAAGGTCTGTCTTATTGGAATAACCTGTAGTATCAGGGTCTAAGCTATTGATGTTATAAATCACGGGACACTAAGCCTGTGTTTTAGATTAGTCCCTTGTGCCTAGATCATAAACAATGTGGGGTGTCTCATCCTGCAGTCACTCAGGGATAATTAGATAGATGCCCCGCAAATGAATGGGTGAAATACTAATCTAAACATTTGCTTACAGCAGGAGAATTAGCTTCTCAAGTGAAGAGACTGGCTCACTGAGCCTTGCGGTGTGCCACAGCGAGCTATGCCCTGCCCGTGGGATTCAAGACGAATGCGCAGCAGATGAAACCCAAGCTGCACCTCCCCAGCCCGCTCGTTGCCCCGGGTCCATATCACGGTGCTCAGCTGTCAGATTCACTGCGGAGTGACTCAGACCACCCACGCCGACAGGAAGAACTTTGTGCAGCTCAGCAGTGAACCTGTCAGCTGGGACTGCTGTGAAGGGCATCAAGCTGGAATGGCGAGGCAAGAGGCAGTTACACAGCTTATTTACCTGTCTTTCTAAATTTGATTTGAGAGGGGGAGGGAAAGGAAACAATGCAGCAAGGCAGAGGAAGCTTCCCCCCCCCCCCCCCCCCCGCCCCGAGTTGCTTAAAGAGGCAGAATAACTGGGATTTAAGAAGAGGTGATACTAAGGAGAAGAAAGAAATCTGACTGATGATTCACGGCTTGGTTCTTAATTTTCCACTGATTTACTCAGGCAAGCTCCCATTGGTCTCAGCGGCTATCTGCTCAACCAGGAATGAAGCAGCTGAATAAGAAACTGTAGACTGGGCTTAATGTAGCCTTTGGGGTCCCCAATCCAGATGATGGATGGGTTTTCATGCAGAAACAGGCATGGACAGACAACGTATTGGTGTGTGAATATTCACTACATTCAGGTTTGTTCTGCCAGGATGCTCCTATTTTTAAGGATGGGTATTTTACGGACATCTCTAAGACTACACAGAGAACCTTTCCCCAAACTAAGAGTCTTGACTCCAGGTTTGCTATTTGCTAAGCTGTACCCTAATCACAGTCAGTTCTTGCATAGTGTTTGGAACAATCTCAGGATGTGTTTTTCAGTACAATATGACACAGGTAAAGGAGTTTTTGGTGATAACTATCCCACTTGAATTTTGGAATAGCCATTTCAAAGCTGCTGGGATTTCCTTTTGTTCTGATTGCTTATACTAGGAAGCCTGAAGCCTTGGAGAGCAAGAAAAAGAAGATCAAAGGGAGTGTACCCCTCACAATGAGCAATGATTATAAACTGGTAACAACAGACGAGGAGAAGGCTGAGGTACTGAGTAACTTTTTTGCCTCAGTCTTCACTGGCAATCTCTCTTCCCACACCTCTTGAGTGGATGAACCACAAGGCAGGAACTGGGAGAGCTAAGCCCTTCCCACTGTAAAAGAAGATCCAGTTTGTGGCCCTCTGAGGAACACATAAGTCTATGGGATCTGACAAGATGCCTCCCAGAGTCCTGAGAGAATTGGCTAATGTAGCTGCCAAACTACTCCCCATGATATCTGAAAATTCATGGTGGTCAGGTGAAGTCCCCAGTGACTACAAAAATGGAAACACTGCACCCATTTTTAAAAAGGGTGGAGAACAGGACACAGGGAATGACCAGCCTGTCAGCCTCACCTCTGTGCCTGGGAATACCATGGAATAGATCCTTCTAGAAGCTATGTTAAAGCACATGGAGGGCAGGGAAATGATTTAAGACAGACAGCATGACATTACCAAAGGCAATTCCTGCTTGACCAGCCTTCAGTGATGGAGTGACTACATCAGTAGACAAGGGAAGAGCTACGGATGTTGTCTATTGACTTCTGTAAGACCTTTGACAAAGTCCCCCACAACATCCTTCTTTCTAAAGTGAAGACATTTGGATTTGGTGGGTGGACTGCTCAATGGAGTAGGAATTGGTTGGATGGTTACATCCAGAGGGTAGTGGTCAATGGCTCCATGTCCAGATGGAGACTGGTGACAAGCAGTGTCCCTCAGAGGTCTATATTGGGAGCAGTACTGTTTAGTATCTTCACAATGACATAGACAGTGGGATCAAGTGCACCCTCAGCAAGTTTGCAGATGATGCCAAGCTGAGTGGTGCAGCTGACACACCTGAGGGACAGGATGGCATCCAGAGGGACCTGGACAAGCTTGAGAAGTGGCCCCATGTGAACCTCATGAGCTTCAATGAGGCCAAGTGCAATGTCCTTCACCTGGGTGAGGGCAATAATATCAGTACCAGTTGAGAGACAAAGGGATTGAAGCAGCCCTGCAGAGAAGGACTTGGGGGTACTGGTGGAAGGAAAACTGAATGTGAGCTGGCAGTGTGCGCTTGCAGCCCAGAAGGCCAACCATATCCTGGGCTGCATCAAAGAAGTATGGGCAGCAGGTCAAGGGAGGTGATTCTGCCCCTCTGCTCTGGTGAGACTGGAGTACTGCATCCAGCTCTGGAGTCCTCAACACAGGACTGGAGTGGGCCCAGAGAAGGGCAACAAAAATGATCAGAGGCATGGAATACCTTTCCTATGAAGACATGCTGGGAGAGCTGGGGTCATTCAGCCTGGAGAAGAGAAGGCTCTGGGGAGACCTTATTGCAGCCTTTCAGTACTTAAAAGTGGGCTTATAAGAAACATGGAGACAGACTTTTTGGTAGAGACTGTTGCAACAGGACAAGGGGTAATGGTTTTAAACTACAAGAGCAAAGATTTAAACATATCTATAAGAAAGAAACTTTTTACAATGAGGGTGGTGAAACACTGGAACAGGTTGCCCAGAGAGGCGGTGGATACGTCATACTTGGAAACATTTAAGGTCAGGTTGGACAGGGCTCTGAGCAACTTGACCTAGTTGAAGATGTCCCTGCTTGTTGCAGGGGAGTTGGACTAGGTGACCTTTAAGGGTCCCTTCCAACCCAAACCATTCTATGATTCTGTGATTCTATGATTTAGTTTGAAGGTAGAAGTCACATATAAATCTAAAAATAAAAAGGAAACATAAGAGGGTAAAACCTAGTCTACAAGTCAGGTAGACATCCATTGACTTCAGTGTGTTTTACAGATACTGGCAGTATGGGAGGGAGAGGCCAATACTTCACCATCACAAATACACTCCAAGTTTTCCTTTGGGAAAACTTTTGTGATTTATTTTGTCAGTGAGAGAAATTCTGAATCTGATTACAGCCAGTGGGCTACGCTGAACTTCTTTCTCGAACAGGCCTTGTCAGCCAATAGCTTGTCTGCACATAGTTTTGATTTGCACCAGTGAAATTTCTGATAACTGTTTATTTTGATATTATTAACAGATATATAGTTGTATTTTTTAGCAGACACTCTGCAGCAGAGACACTCTTAATGTTCCTGAGTGATCAGAAAATTTTGCTGATGGAACTCTGAAACATAAATTGTCACTGTTAACATGTATCAAATTTGTCATCAGTCCTTCCTGTTTCCAAAAATGTGCAATGATTTTTGATGCAGCCCAATATACCAGACCACACGCATTCCTGAAGCAGGCAGCATATATAGCAGTTTCCTTTTCCAGCTTGTAGCAAGTTTGCATCATGTGTAACTACCCTGCAGTGATGGGAGTTGGTAAGAAATTGATGTTATTGATATTGAAATTGATATTTCTAATGAAACAAGCTTTATGAAATTTGCTCCAAAACCAGATAAATTATGCATGTCAACATGTGAAATTTCTACCACTGCTGTTTTCTTGAGAAGAAGCTGACATCAGCAATTACTTTTAGATTCTTATTTAATTTTGTCTTCCCTTCTCCAATCTAACACTGCTAAGAGTCCAAGGTTCATGTGGTAATTAATTAAATCTTTTTTTTTTTTCTCGAAGAAAAGCAATAATAAAGGGTTTCATCATCCAAATTCCGTTAAAAATCAATGGCAAAACTCCCTTTTGAATTTTAAGAAGAAAATTATTAGATCCAATGTCTGTAGCTACCGACTACCATAAGGATTAATCTTGGAGGTTTGGAAGAATTTCCCCTAAAGCAGGAAAAGCCGTCAAAAAGGCAATGTGTGAGGCAGCAGTGGGGGAGGGGGGGGGGGAGGGAGAATAATTGAAGAGAAACCTGCATTTTTCTATAATCTCTATAATGAGGATGGATTTGAAAATACCAACTCAGCCTGTTGTGTGTAGGCTTGTTGCATATGTTTATCACCATAGGGTGGTAAATTACACCTTTTCCTTAGTTTCTCAGCCAGGCTTGGCTGTGTATTGAAAGGTTTCTTCTTAGGACTTGGAAAAGTGGCTTTGTAAAGGAGTGATTGTTCCGTTGTTTACTTCCAGTTACACATGAACCCATCACAGATATTATTGATACAGAAGTAAGAAAAAAAACCCAGAATAATAATAAAAAAAACCCCCAAAACAAAAAAAAACTTTCTTCTAGGTTAGGTTTTGATGTAAAAGGTACCCGGGTTACTCGTACTGCTCAGTGTGTAAATCTACAACCTGTGTGTTATTTACCATGGAGGGTTTTATGCTGGGGACTGATTCTGTATGCCTTACACAAGAACACTAGCCAGCACTCTTCCAAATCCATACTTTAAAAGCCTTGATCTGTGCTCTTAATTATAATTTGGAGGCCACAGCTAGAGGGACAGCATGTGCCGTGGTGTTGTTGGGGCTGGGTTCTGTTCAGGCCCTGTGCACAGGGAAACAGCTTCCATGAAAAGCAGACTTCTGAGCCTTCTCTCGATGCTGTTTGTCTTTTATAGTTTTTGTCTCAGGGCCCAGGCAGCCTAAGCCTGGATAAGATGTTGCAGATGTGGCATGAGGTGGTGTGAACCTTTTGGGCTGGCTCTGAGGCCTTTGTCTCTTTCCTGCTTCAGTCAGACAGTAAAGGTGGCTTGTCCTGAGCACCCATAGCATGTGGTTTGGGTTTTTTCTCTCATCAGAAATAAAGTCACTGACAGCACAGCTAGTCTCCTGCTTTGATGCCCCAGGAGAAGATGTTATTCACCGTGTCCTTGACTTCCCCTGATACACAGCCTTCAATGAATATGTTTGCTAGCTTGTGCCATGAGGCTGGGTGACGTTCATCTCTGTTGCCTCCAGGCTGGCCTACTAGGCAAGTAAGAAATCTATGAAAGATGCTGGATGTCCGGAGGTCTGACTGCTGGCACAGGTCTCTCTAGCTTTTTGCCTGAAAGCCCAGAAGAATAGCCGTGCCCCATCAGGCAGGGCTCTATGTGGGGTCATAGGGGTTTGTACGTGACCACTAAAGTCATTTTGTATGGAGACCTTGTGGCGGAAGTGTGAAGGTAAAAAGGATATTCCAGGGTTGCCATCAAGTCCTCTAGCCAAAAATAGGATGTCTCGGCATCAACTGTCCCTGTTGGAACAGTCTTTGTGAGTCCCTAAAAAGTACTGTAGATGTTTCCACTGTGATTGGACAGGCATCCACAGAACTCCAAGATGCTGTGACCACATTGATTCTGGGACCCGAGCAGGGATTCTTCTCTTTTTAATCCATGCAGCTTTGTTGACATATTTTTTTTCTACAAATACTGACCAAATTAAACAAACACCTTTAAGCTGCTGAGGCTGTTCACAGACTGCTTGTTTTGAATGATTGTTTGCTAGTTTACTACACAAGACCATCTAAATCGGAGCGTGCTTGGTTTTGTTTTCAGGGGGTTTTTTACCTGCTTTTTGCGTCATTCACACTTTTATAAAAGGGAGGCTAGAAGACTGAAGAGATTTCAAGATGGCCACACAAACACTTCTGGCAGAGAGTTTTCTGTGAAGACATATTTATATAATTGTCCAGAAGTCCTTTGCATACCTTGAACATTCTTTCATGAACTTGAAAAAAAATTAAATTTCATTTTCCCAGGCAAAGAATAAAGGGTCTGCAAACAACATCAAAGCAAATGTGTGTGTGGTTCATACTTAAAGCATTGCAAATCTCTCTCTCTCTCTCTTTTTACAGAATCCTCCCAGCTCTATTCCTGCTAAATTCACTTAAAGCCAAATAAGGCATATTTTGGTGCTATGTTTTTTTCTAAGCATTTCACAGTTTTTTGGGACGTTACTCTAACATCTGTTTTTATTTCCTTGTTAATTCCTTTTCCTGACTCTGAACATAAAATATTCAGGAAAGTTTGATTTCAAGGATAAGATGTTTGTATGCTCTGAAAAAGCTCCATCTTAGTGTGTGTTAGGATATACTCTGTATCTCAAAGCAAACAACGACAATGAAAATCAAAAAGCCATATATATATAATAGAGAGATAACACTTTACTGTGCAAATGTATTGTCACTGAGAAGAAAAGAGCAGGAATGTCAGTCAGAAACTTGCAAATCTGCACACAAAAAAAGATGCATGCAAGAGAAGATCGTGGAGAACCCTGTTCTATCAGTTAGTTGTAGGCTGTGACAACAGTGCCTAAACAAATTATTTTAAAGTAAACAGTTGTGCCACATATAACCCCCAGGCTTTCACAAAAAGTACAATAGATTCCTCCCATAGTGGAGAGAGAACTTATATAGGGTTTTGCCAAAAAAAGAAGCCATGAAAAATAGGACCTCATTCACACCAACCCTTTTTCTGTACTGTTTATTTAATTCTGAAATGTAAATCATAGTTAGATTTATCAGTTTAATCTTATTTGGATTACTGCCTTTGCATTTGGGCAGCATGCTTTTCAGACGCTTTCCTCTTCTTCTACTCCTCATTAGCGTTCCACTTCCCTGAAGTATTACTCTAAAGTAATGTAGCATTTTTACAAAGAAATGATCCAGCCTTGTTTTTTAACATTCACTACTTATGCTTCCTGCTTTCCATGGAAGATGCAACCTTTTAGGGAATTTGTTAATTCCTCAGCACCTTGGAGGAGAAACAACACCACCACCAACAAAACAAAACAAAAAAAAAAAAACCAACCCAAAAAGTCAAGCCTTTTCAGACTCTAATTGTACCCAAATGAGATTTACCCAGATGAGGTACATCCTGAAGCACCACTGATAGAAGGGGGAATTAAGGATACTATGCTTACTGAAAAATCTAAGAAGCTTGCTTGGAGAGACTTGGTTTTCTGCTTCACTATTCCAAGCATCTCTAGAGCACTACTTGTCAGAAAAACACAGTTGTGTCAGCATTATGCTTTTGCAGGGTGACATTGGTTCCTTAGCTGCTTGGAAGATACTTTACTTGCATGAAGACAGGTCAGCCTATGCCCTAGAAAAGGCATAATTCACTCAGAAAACAATATGGGCTTTTTTGTTTATATAATTATACTATGGGTCCTGAGCCGAACTCTGTGATACTAGTAGTCTAGTACTGGGAACAAGATGATACAAAACGTACCACCCACCCACTTCAAAGTGAGAGCGGTTTCTTTAGGTGGTTGCTTGGGTGGTTGGTTGCTTGTTTTTTTCCCCTGTGGAAGAAGCCAGGCTTACTGTGTATCTGTTCTAGCAAGCATGGACAATCCAGGTGGTCTGTGCTCCATTGTAATATTAATTGTTCTTTAGAACCAGTGGACAAGTGCTTTCTTTTTCCCAAACTACCCAAATTGCAAACCCCACACAAAAAAAAAAAAAAAAGTGACAATAGCATTTTCCTTTGCTAGGACTTAAAGAGGAAGATTTCTAATTTGGGAGGGTATCAGTGACATAAGGAGGGATGAAAATGCTATATGACACCACAGGCTCATGCATGCACAAAGATACTTACTCTGTTCCTGCTCTTGACGGATTGCTACCAAGTTTTCCAGAGGAAGTTGGGAAGAAACAGTGACACCTTGTAGATTTTCTCCTCTTGCTTGCTTGTGTATCGTTTTCCTTACAGGCAAAAGGACAGGGAAGAACAGCATAGTCTTAATAAGTTAATTACGTACAAAGGCGGAAGAATAAACTCCGAACCCTTTGTCTTCATCAGATTTATTATTTACTTTGGCTTGTGCTTGTGCTAGAGACTAGAAGTATTATTAGAAACATTCATAAAGCATAGTCACAAACCTTTCTCTCCTAGTTTTTCTTTGTGGTATTTATTACTGGGACCTAACTGTGGAGTTGTATGGATTTTGTAACCCATGAAGCTCATTAACAATTTGCTGTCAGCTACATTTACCAGCTCCCTTCAGAAGATATTAAAAAACATTACATATTTCTCTTCTAGTTATCCAGTTTGGCTTCGTCACACTCTTTGTTGCCTCCTTCCCCCTGGCACCGCTCTTTGCTCTCCTGAACAACATCATAGAAGTCCGGCTTGATGCAAAAAAGTTTGTTACTGAACTGAGGAGGCCAGACACAGTAAGAGCAAAAGATATAGGTAAGCAATGAAAAAACATTACAGTGAAAAATTCAATAAGAAAGAAGTAAAATGATAGTAAATCCTTTAATAAGTTATGTTTTTCACTTACAGGAATTTGGTATAACATTTTGAGTGGTATTGGAAAGCTTTCAGTTATCATTAATGTAAGTATTTGGTTACACCAGTTTCTAACAATGATCTTGGGAGCTTATATTGTCCCTCCGACATAATTTAAAAGTCAAGTCTAACTTTCTCAATTGCTATAAAATACAATAAAATCTAAATTATCCAGTTCATTCTTGTGGAAGTGTAAAGCACAATTTCACTAGAAACAATTCTCTGTCCTCATATCATGTAGGACTGGAAGACTAATTCATACAAGAACAACGAATAAAAGCAACATAAGCAGGCAACACTCCAGATAACTATTAAAGATCTACTTCTTATTCACATCCATGCCTTTTACTGTTATTCTGCTGGGATATCTGTTCATGAATGAAAAGTATGTAAATACATCGTCCTGGATTCCAGGAGCAGAAAGTCCTTTGACTAGATAGCATAAGCGTTTGTTCTGATATATACAGTTATGGCTATAACCCTAAATATAATTTCTCTCACAGAGTGAGTATTTCTGTAAAGGTAGGTTTTTAAAAATATTTTTATTATTATTATTTGGGCTACATGCTCCCCAAGCTACAAAATCTTAATGGAAAATTATATTCTTTCATAGAACAAGAATAATTACATGAACACGAGTGTCTGGTATACGGACATATTATGTTTATTGTTCTCCATGTATTCCTTAAGTAAAATTTTCCTGTGTATGCTTTAAGATAAAAAAGGCTTGTGTCCTAGGAGTTTAATGATAAAACTATCTAGTGGGTTTTTGAACCACAGATCATAAGCTCGTAGAATCATTTAGGTTGGAAAAAGCTTTTAAGGTCAAGGGCAACTGTAAAATACCAAAGATACCAAGGAACTTTAGAAAGGGAACTGATTGTCACTACTGAAGGGGAAACTTGTGCAGAGGTGTTATGCAATGTACCTAGTACAATAGCTTCCAGCACAACAGCATGCTGTGGCAGTATGTAAGCTATCATTACAACTGGGAGAACTACAATGCCTCCAAAGAAGCAGTGTTGTTTCACTTGGGTGGAGCATTACTCATTTATGGCTTAGCAGTTTGCAGGATTTAAGGTAGGAAATCTGTGTAGCCCTGCACATACCCATAATTTTGCTGTCAGGCACAGATTTCAGGTTTCCAGCACTGACCTGTGCTGGAAGAGCAAAACTCTGTAGCCTCTCGGTTTTATTTGAATACACTTTGCAGATTTATGTCCTGGATCATTTTGTGTGTCAGACATTTTTATTTCCTGGGGATTCCTGGTGATTCAACTAAATATCAGTTAGCTACTTTTTCTTGACAGAAGTTTATATATGTGCATACCCGATTTTAAAAAAGAAAACCACTGAATGCCCAGTTCTGCGTCTCCATCTGGATAATAGTGATGCAGAACTATTTAGCAAAATGAAGTTTTAAATGAATCTAATGAATTCTTATTGATACAATCTAGATAATTCTGTCTGATTCACTTCACAATTATACCAGTTTTATACTAGTGTTAGATCCACTGATATCAGATGTGTAAACCCAGATGCAGAGGGGAAAATGGAGGATGGTTACCTTACATTCAACTGGTTTATCTCAGATAACACCATGTAACTACACCGAATTATACTCCAAATTATACCAGCTAGCTATTATGTGTTCTTGTGTTTGGTTTTTTTTTTTTTTTTTAAACTAGTTATAAATTTCTTAATGGCTCCAGGGATGGAAAGAGTTAGAGAAATATACAGTACATTAACTGCTTTTGCTACTCTATGCTCAAAGAAATACTGCTCTTTCCTAACTACAACCTTCCCCTGGGGAGACAGAGCAGGTTACTGTGCATTTACATAAGTATACTTTCTGTACCAGGTCTGGCCATTTAACTCTCAATTCATCAAATGTACTTGAACAAGAAAATTGTCACCTGAATTAACTTAATCTGAAACACGTTAGACATAGATTCATGATGATGTTGTTTGGTTGGTTTTTGGTTGTTTTTTTTTCACTTCTCAGGCTTTTGTAATTGCTGTCACATCTGATTTCATTCCACGCCTTATGTATCGATATGCATACAGTCAAAATGGAACCATGCATGGCTTCATCAATCACACGCTGTCATACTTCAATGTCAGTCATCTCAAGGATGGAACACAGCCAGAAAACTCCCCGTTTGCACAGAATGTTTTATTCTGCAGGTAAATGACTTCTAATGACAGTTTGTATAGTCAAAGTAATGTCTTTGGGTCTTTTGTCAGACAATTTTTTTTTTCCAAGTGGGAACTGATAATATTTGTGCCTTTAAAAAGGTGGCTGTAAGAGTACAGCTCTTAGAGTAGTCTCATTATGTTAGAAGGTTCTTTTCCAGTGCATTAAAAGGCAAAATAAACAATTTAGGTAGACTTACTCAAATAAAACCCCTTTTCTTTATTGAAATACATAACTTTCATTAAAAACAATGATTTTTTTTAAAAATGGACACCCACTATTTAAGAACCAGGCTTTCTTTTTCTTTAAGTTCAGTGTTTGCTTGATGAGATCTGAGTTTACAATATATTCTGCCCATCTTTAAAACTCGCACCATTCTCCATCTACACATCCTATATTTTAGATTAATCTTTTCAGACTGGGGAAACGAGGCTCAGCTTCTTGTAAAATACATCCAAGATATCTAGTCCACTGGTCCCATAGTGCAACTGCCTATGGAGTAGTTCCAGTGCATGAGAAATCACTAACACAGTTCCAGGGCTCTCAAAGTAACCTTGATTTTTTTTATAAAGATATACAGAACTTCAAAGAGCTGTTTTAAAGCAATACAACCCAAGGCTGTTCAAAACTGAGCTCCTCAGGTCAGTGTTTTCCCCACCTTCCTTTTGGACTTCTTTGAAATCACACTGTGCTTAGCTTCTGCGATGGCAAGAATTCATCACAAATCTTGCTCTTCCATTTTCTTTGGAAGCAAACCTTCATTTATATGCATTTTACTACACACAGGTCTTTAAGAGGCCTTCCTTGGTTTGATGCATACTATATTTGCATATGTTTGCTGTCTTTTTCTGATGTGTGGCAAGGTTTTTGAATCTAGAGCTCCTGAAAGTTGCCAGCTAAAGCTGTCCTAGTTCTAAAACTAGTTTCACCTCTGTCTTTCCCAGCCTCCTTTTTCAAACACAGGTTTTGGCTCTCATGCTTTCGTACTGTGGTTTTATTCTGAAAAAATGTTGGCTAAGGTGTCAAAGGGAGGATTCTTAAAATCTATCACCGTATTCTCTCAGCATTAGTGTCAAATCAAGGGCACAAGATCAGATACCAAGCAGAGCAGAATGATGAGACAAATCTTACAGGTGACATTCACATACCATCTATCATCAGATGGGCCTTTTCTGGTTTATTGCATTCTCAGATACAGCCAGAAAATACTGCTAGTATTGTAGATACAGTAAATATTGAGTAGTGTTTTCTAGTTAGAGCTTCAGAATTCTTTCTTCTTTCCTCCCATTCACTTGAAATCATTGTTCTTGATACATATGTATTCAAAACAGGTAAATTTCTCCAGTGATCCCTACATTTCTGCATATCTGACATTCACTTTCTCAAAGAAATTGTATTTATAGAGTAGACAGAGATAGCTAAGGCAGATGGAGATTTGTTTAGGGTTACTGTTAAGTTATGACCATCAGTTTCTTCTATAAATTTGCAAGAGCAATTCTCAGCATGACGTAGAAGGCTTGTAACTAAAGGTAATCCTAGTGGATGCACATTTTTGTCCTACCAATATCCTTGTCTTCCTGTTAAAGTTGGGAAGAGAAAATATTTCAAATAAATGAAATGTTTTGATTTTTTAAAAATGAAAATCCTCAAAATTCAGGTAATTTTAAATATTAGCTTATTTTACCCTTCTAAAAAATAAATTAATTTAGAAACAGGCAGCCACTTAAAAGTAAAGAGAGAAAATAACATCGTGATTATGCTTGTAACAGGTGCTGTAAATTGCCCTTCAGGACAGTTCACTTCTTTTCACTGACTCTTTAAGGGATCATAGTCTAGCAAGGTTCCTGAAGTAGCCAAAAACCTCCCCTTGCTTCTAAATGACGACACAGTTCTACACGTAAGCTATATACCTATCTCCCATGAAATCAGTGGGGATTTTGTGTTCTGATTTTATCAGGGAATAAGATGTTTTGCTCAAATATCTTGAGAAGGGGTAGACAGACGCTCTTCAATGAGGCCTACAAATCAACACCCATCTTAGAGAATATATTAAATATCATAATGTAATTATTTACAAGAGAGAAGTCTTAAAGTTGGCATTGTTCAATGTAGTTTGTGCATGTTTATCTCCTGCTCCTGTGCAAGCCAACTTCAGTCATACTTAGGATCACGCTGACTTTAAGCAGGGTATTTATCTCACCCAACTACAACCCACAACAGTGATGCATCCCAGTTCCTTCACTGGAAGCACAGTGAATGCAGAGAGAAGAAGCCTGGTCCCTCACTCGGGCACTGCCTGTGGGATGCCCTTGGGGACCCACCCACCCTCTTATCCTGACTATAACTGAGGGCAGATGAGTGCACAGATAAGACTGCTAACTTTAAGCAGGTAAAGAGAGAACATATTACTCAGCACAGCCAAGTCCCTGTGTCAGGAACTTTGTTAAAGGGACCTGCTGCCTCTTGGGAAGAGGTCAGGTGGGAGCTGAGGCTGCTTAAAGCTCTCCAGAGCTTAAAGCCACATGCTGTGCTCTACCTGCTGCTCTGCTTGTGGCAGACAGGGTAAAGCACCTTAAACATGGGGCTTGTCCTCTTTCTTTGCTCAAAATATCGTTCCCTGTAAACTCTGCTATATTCACTATTTCAGTGTGTTACCAGGAGTTATTTCTTAGTATAAAGTTCTATGTAAGAGCATGCAGCATCTCTGTACTTTCTGACAGACTTGTAAATCTATGAAATTCTTTTATGCTCTCAGTTCCAAACACTTTTTAATTTGTATCCCCAAATTAGCCTGTTTTCCTTCAACAAGCATGTCGATCCATATGGATCTCCTACTTCACTGTGACTTTGCTGCCTTCACTTTGCTACTATTTACCTGGTCTCAGGCACTGGCCTCTATCAATAGTGTATGACTGCCAGTGTATTTGGAAATGTGTACATTAACAACAGTGATTAAACGCACTCTTCTGATTAGCATGGATTCAACAGAGCCAAAATGCAGGGAGAAATGAATAATCCACACTAGGTATAAAAGTGGTCCCTGCCTGATAACACCAAGCCTATGCCACCAAGAAAAAAAAGAAAAAAACCAAGCAAAAAAGAAAAAAAAAAGTAATTGATTGAAAAGAAGCATATACTAAATGTTTGACCATGTACTAGTCCGAATGAGAAACAACCATGAGAGCATTTCTGTTCCGTTATCAGGAAACAATTAGGAAGAGATGCCAGCATCCACATTCACTGTTTCTCATTATCGTCTGCCTCATTTGAATCTTATCAGAATCTCAGCTTTGGACAAAACTATGGCTGTGATAAAATATGGGGTATCTAGCTTGTGTCCCAAGAGACAGGCAACAAACACTGTCCCTTAAGCTGGAAATAAAATCTGTTTTTCTGTTTCTGGCAAATATGTTGGGAACAAGCTGACCTCTCTTATTCTTAGATTTCTGTGACCTCTGGAGATAAATGTGGTTACAATAATCCTGCATTTTGCTCCTTACGGGCATTGCCAGAGATTAAGGTATCTTAAAAATAACCGTAACAAGCCAGAAACAACTCTCACACCAAACATCCAGAATACATTCTTTGAATATTTTGAGCAGCATTTTCTACAATGCTGTGAACTCTTTGACACTGCTTCCAAATAAACATTGCTGTAACGACATTCTGACGCATAGCATTAGTTGTAATGATTTTTTTTTCAGAGAAAAACAACATTTGTGTAGCTGAAGGCAAGTTAAATGCCAACCTTGCTAAGTTATGTGACTTTTTTTAAAATTGGTGTTGCCCTTTGAATCTTTATAGCATGGTATGATAATGGAGTACATGAAAGCATGCTGATGGCACTGCAAAGAAGAAAGCAGCAGATAGGGAGTCATTAAAAAGACTTTTCCCTTAGCACAACTCTGCTCCAATATTCAGCAAATTTATAAAGTGTCTTTGAATGAATTCATTAATGTCCTGGGATTCATCTCATCTGCTCCTGGTGATCAGTGGTAGATCATAATGATTTTCCCTGAATGATTCTCTAAATATTCCTGCACTGCTGAAACACTACTCCCTAGTAATTCAGGCATATTTTCCTCAATACCTTGTCAAAGACCAGCTGAAAAAGGAAATTAAACACATCAGTTTATTTAAACTGATTGGCAATTCCACCTAGATACACATTTTCATTTTTCTACCACTCTTTCTTTTCCGTCACAATATACTTTATATATACACAATATACTTTCGAGCTATATTAGCGTACGTCTCTTATCTCTGGCTTCAGTTTCATCTAAGTCTTTCATGGTCTTCTCCATCCATCCTCACTTCCCCAACATTTCTCTGCTTTCAGTGTGTATTTTTCTTTTTTCCCTCAAAACTTTTCTGTGCTCTATTCTTAACGTACATTGACTACTTCAAATTCTTGTCCTTTTTCAGTGGAATTAGGGTTCTTTGCTATTTTTGAAACACAATAGTCCTTGCAGCACCAGTCATTTCCTGCTCTTCGTGTACCTGCTCTATCAAATATATTAAGAATGAAGAACTGAAGAGGTGAGGGAAAAGATGGTCTTTTTGAAAAAGAAACTACCTGTAGAACATAGTGGTTAGAAAAGGCCCGGGTTATTGTGCTTTGAGGTCCCATGTGCTAATAGAATAATTAAAAAGGGAGGTGAGGAGGAGGCCCAGCTACCTTGTCTATAGCTCTAATAACATCTCCCTTCACCATAAATCATTTGGTAGTGTTCTGCTGAATGTAGATTCAGGCATCATAAGCAGCGTGATTTCCAGCTGAGCCAGGTGATATTTCCATGGGGTCTGATGTCCTGCAACACTTACATAGTTTGTGAAGCTCAGAGTACATTAAATGGAAAACCTACCACAGTTGGTGACCCTTCCAGGTGAACCTGGGCTCCATTTCAAGACTGAGGTTGATTTATAGCGCTAGGAAAAATCCACAACAAACTCAGTGGTTTTCCTTGGCTTTGATGTTCAAGCAGATAAAATTCAAGGGAACTGGCTCTGGCCCTGGCTGCAGCCTCATACACAGATTTGAGCAACATGCAGGAGTCCACATTGTATGGAAAGGTACCAGAGGGGGAATCGCACAGTGCAGGCACAGCACAGGACCGAACAGGAATCCCATGTAAAACAGGACGGAGAGCTCGGCTGCGGTGCATGCACCACTGAACAAAATAATCCCGAGTCTAACACAGACCAGACAGTGCTTCCATAAATGGATACAGCCCCCAATTTAAAGTAGTTTTTTCCTCCTCTTCCTCCTCCCTCTCCCCATCGTGGGTTGTACCTTGTGTCCTTTGCTCCAGAAGGTGCAGCACAGAATTACATCCAGCATTTTGAACTGGATTTCTTGGGGGGGTGGGGGTGTGTGGGGCAGGTTGGATTTGTGGATTGTAAATGTACAATTTAACATGCAAACCCATGTAAGTAGAACCTGAAGGTAATTTTGGTAAACACACCTGCGAACTGAAGCTGACAGATATTATATATGAACCTTCTCCATTATCCCCCAATGGAGGCTTTTCCACAGTCTAATGAATCTTACTGTCAGGAAGGGTTTTGTGGTATTCAAAACAGATTTTCCCTTTCTTAATTTCATCCCATTACTCCTAGTCAAACACTGAACAGCACTAAATTATCCCTTTCAGTCCTAAGGGCACAATTTGTGCATGGTTATCATGTCCAACTGTGGCTGTTACTTACCAAAGTGGAGCAATACATGTGCTCTTCTTTAATCTTTTCTGGTGAGTCAGTCTCTTCAGCCCCTGGATTGTTTAGCTGATCTGCCTTCAATTTGTTGCTATATTTTTCCTTTTCTTTTTTTTTTTTTTTCCCCCCCTCCCCCCTTTTTTCCCCTCTGAAATCCCCACAGCTGAATGACCGCATGCAGCATTCCAGGTGTGGCTTTACCGGAGCTGTTCAGAGAAGGGCTAATGCCTCCAGCACCATCGTGCATTTTGTTTATACATCCAGAAGTGATAATGTCCTACTGCCATATTTCAAACTTGTGCTAACTTGCTAGCCACTGTAAGCTCCAGGCTATTTTCATTGCATTTTCTTTCAAACTCTATCCTCTCAAGGATCCTTCAATTGTTTTAGTTTTAATTATTTTCCATTTCCCCAGATTATTCTTATTGTGTTTCCTGTCTGTGTTTCTTATTGCTTTCTGTGTTTCCTGCTATTTGCAAAACTTTCCCATTTAGGAGCATCTGTGACTTTTATTAGCCTGTTGTTTTCTTCCAAGTGATTGATGATAATACTAAAAGCATCAGCCTTTACACCAAACCACTAAGGCTCTGTTTTATCCTGTCTAAGGATAGACAGTTAATTTAGGAAGTGCCTTTCCCATGGCTCCCCCTGTCGTTAATGTAAAGAGAGGGACCACCAAACTGTGAGTTGGATTGTATGTGGGCTGAACTATTTCCTAAATTAATCAAGGTTTAGGTGCGATGCATGCAGGCTTGTCTCCTTTAGGCTGAAAATGCTTTGGACTGTGTCTTTGCTTTGATTTCAACACTTTATTCCCTGTACTCTGAGATCATTTTAACATTAACCAAAAAAAAGGGATGTTTGTAAATCCTGGAAAATCTGGAAATTTCCAACATTAGAACAATGTTCTGATTTTGGTTACAACCGTGAAAACCAGACTAAGCTTGCTAAATTTAGTGGAGATAGTCCAGCTCTAATTCTGGAGTTGTATTTCATGGTAAGGGTTGAAGTAGGAACATCTGGAGGATTTGATTCTTTAGGTCTTGCTATTGGAAGATCATGTAAATCAAGGCAATAGGTGCAGAAGGAGATTGCTGGAACTGTGTGATAACTGAGCTGTCTCCATCGGCAGGTTCAAAGACTACAGAGAACCACCTTGGTCCCCAAATCAGTATGAGTTTTCTAAGCAGTACTGGGCAGTCTTATCCGCTCGCTTGGCTTTTGTTATTCTGTTTCAGGTAAGCCTGTTGAGTTGCTGCAATTTCAGTCATAGAGTTATCATAACAAATGGATGAAAAAGCATGTGCCAAAGAAGCCCATGTCCAATAGAGCTTTTCTGTTTGCAAATACCCAGCCTGATGTGCTCGCACCGAGCCTGCTGAGGTGTCAGGGGGCTGCGGCACAGGTTCTCCCTTCGGAGCACTGCGGCATGGCTCCTCAGGAGACCTTTCCTCCCCCTTCATGGAAGGGAAGCCCCACAGCTTGCATTAGGCCCTGGCACTAGCAGTGATCCCCAAAACACCCTGGGCTCTCAAATGGTTCAGTTAAGTGGATTTTATCAGCTTTTATACTCTCAGGGGCACCACTTGTAAAAAGCACATAAATGCTGCGTAGGCTTGTTAAATGCTGTTCTATACCCAAAGAAAGAAATAAACAGAAGTAATAAATCCTCCAAGGTCTTTCGCTACTTTATACAAATACATGGAATAAATTCTCCCCAGTGTGAAGATTTCATTGGCAAGGAATTTGCTACCACGGCTTAGCCTTCCGAATGGCAGAAGCCGCCTCCATGATCTGGGATCCCTCTAAAGTCAAACTGGTCCCATCCCTCATACTGAAATCTGCCTGTTTCTTCTCCTCACCTGCCGAATGTTTCTAAGTGTGACTGAGAGTCTTGCCTGGTTTATATTGCCCTCTTCTGCTTCTTTGCTCTGACTTTAGTAATTTTCCACCACTGGTGCAAAACATTTGAAACCAACGGGTCATGCTGGGCTTCAAATAGCCTGCCTGTTCTGCCAGAGTACATTCCTTGCTTAATTAGCTCCATTGTCTCGGATGAGGACGGAGGGTTCATGCTAGTAGCCTTGTCAGCAAATGTTGCCACACATTTTGAGGCGTTACACAACACAGCAGTTTTCAAAGCATTATCATGTTAATATAAACCCCAAAGCATAATTTACCTATACACTTCACAAACAAGCAAAACTTTTTGCCCAGTCTGCTTCCTGCCTCTGTGTTATGAGCATCACCTGTAATGACCCTGACACCTGAGGTTCAGGAATGTGGCTTGCATGCTGCGGTAGTGTAAAAAAAATCCTGCTTGTCAACAGACAGAAGGATTTTAGGACAGAATGACCATGACAGTTGTCTGCTGTCTGCTCAGGCCACACTGGAAACACATGGATGTGATTGTATTGGAGGATGCTTCCACTGATGTTGCCCTTATAGTAGTTGATTCTGAACTCAGTCTCACTGAATTTGATGTTGAGAACTGAGCACCTTTGGACACCTGTAAAGAATAAGGTTGGTTTAGCTACTTAGACTGTGAATCATTTGATGAATCCAAGTCCTTTCCAATTTCAAAGTTTGCAAATGAAGCATGTGTTTAACTGAGCCTTTCCACCACAGGGGAGCTGTGCACAAGCGTGAGCTGTTTTTTCAGCTAAGGCCTTACTCAAATGCTTAATAACACACAACATCAGTGAAATATGTTTGATACCTGACTCACAGCTTCAGTAAAAGTTTGGGTTTGCTCTAGTGTGAGTGGTTTTGATTTTTCATATTTGCTTGACATCTGTTGCTGTGTTTGCAGAACTTGGTGATGTTCCTCAGTGTTCTGGTTGACTGGATGATTCCTGACATCCCCAAGGACATCAGTGAACAGATCAAAAAGGAGAAGAGCCTGCTTGTTGACTTCTTCCTGAAGGAAGAGCATGAAAAACTGAAGCTGATTGAAAACTTTATCACACGCGACAAGCAGGA
Source organism: Falco rusticolus (assembly GCF_015220075.1). NCBI lineage: Eukaryota > Metazoa > Chordata > Aves > Falconiformes > Falconidae > Falco > Falco rusticolus. The sequence goes on from NC_051191.1 coordinate 81,843,281, forward strand.
ACACAAAAGTGGAACCAAAGGCGAAAGGTTCCGGGCTGCCAGCTTCTGCCAGTTTAACCAAAGTCAGAAAGGCAGCTTTGCCTCCTTTAGCTCGCAGCACACAGAAGTGTGACTCCTTAGAGAAGGGTAACATACCATGCTTACCTCTGCTGCTTACCGTGTGATGTGATTCTGAACCTGGAGCAAGGAAGGGAGAGACAGTCAAGGGAGAGACAAGGAGCAAAAAGGAGGCTGATTCTGCTCTCTTAGAAACTCCCTATGCAAGGGTCTCCCTTACATTTTATATGTTATCTCGGCTGCAGCTTTTTCAGACTTTATCAGTGCAAGATAAGGGCTGTATTGTGGCTGTAGCTAGTCCTTGTGGTGTTGCATGTGAGTTGGGTAGGCATGCAGGCATTCTCCTTGCTCATGGAGTCCCTGCAGGACCACAACTGTCCCTCTCCCTGCAGACACCTCATGGGGCACAGGGAACAGAAGGGACACTCCTGCTCTAGTATCTATCTTTTGGCAGACCTGACCGACCATGGCAAACTGCACACAATGCACAGCCTCATGTCTTGTAGCCGCCAGTCGATGGTTTATAAACTTGCAGAGTCTTCAGGAGTCATTGTGCCTTCCTAATGTACACTGCCACTTGGTGCTGTCTCTGTAGAGCAGGCAGGGCTGTTGTTAAGGGCACAGAGCTGTGGAAACAGAAGGTATGAGAATCACTGAGCACTTTCACCTACAAATATATTGTTTTGCTTAGCAGGAGCTTGAACGTATGTGCTAATGAGCAGAGAGGCCACAGCATATGCATCAGAATGAAGTAAAGCTGTTAGAATCATAGTAATAGAATAGTTTAGGCTGGAAAAGACCTTTAAGATCATGGAGCCCAACTGTTAACCCAGCACTGCCAAGTCGGCCACTGACCCAACAAAGCTCGTTGTTAGTCATTGTCCTGAACGAAGAAAACCCTGCATGTTTATCCTCCTCTCACTTAGACTGGGAATTCAGCCAGTATCCAGAGGAATCATGCCACTAAATTAGCACCAGTGTGGAGCTGATGAGTAAGAACGGAATTGAGCCCTGTAAATCATGTGGCATTTTCATGTACATTGCACGTAAAGTAACAAAAGTCGCTGCTGTTGTGCATTTACTGTAAAGTAAAATATTATGCAGAACTGTGTTTCATTGGAAGATAAACGTATTCACTAACCAAGCTTTCATCTACAAGCATTTAATGAATAACTTTATTCTGTTATGAATGAAAATAAAACTTTCGTAAAAAAATCTGTTTCTTTTACTGTAAATTCTGTCTCTAACCTGGCTTAATATTCAGTCTTGATAAAAGATTTTCTTCTCATTATCTTCTCAACAATGCTTTCAAAACCATCAAAAACACAAACCAAAAGAAGTGCTGCAGTTGCAGGCATTGTATACAAGATGATTGCTTTTAAACATCATAACAGTATTTTATATATTTCTGAAGCCTAAGAATTTCATTGTTCTCAGATGGAAAAATGTTTTTCCATGAGAACTTTTGGTAATCTAATGAGAGATGTGAAAATAATAATTTTATTTTTTTTTAATTTAATGCCTAGACTAAAGAAAATGAAAATGAGAAAACTGTTTAAAGATGGGCTGCAATTGAAAATTTCATTTTGGAGATTAATTTTTAATATTTCATTTAGGGTTATTTATCCCTTCTACACAGTAGATAAAATTTTAAATGATACCATCAACTTGAATAAAATTGTAAATGTTTAACTTCGTTGAAAAAAGTCTGACCTCTCCAAATGTTTTCTTTTTTTTTTGCCTGTCAAAACTCATTTGCTGAATTTTAAATTAATTCAGAGAGAGTTCTTCCCCCTTCTGAAACTGTTGTTTGGGGTTTTTTTTAATTAATAACAGTTTGCTAGGGATATTGCCCAGATCTCAGTTTGGCTATATACACTCAAGCCTACAAATACAGCTTGTAAATAGACAGAAATGTAGTATTACAATGCTTCTCCCCTTTTTATATATACAATATCTAAACCAAGCTATTTAAAAAGCTCCTGGCAAAATGTACTGTTTATAAATTTTTGACTGCGTATATATTTGGTGTTTCTAGTTCATTGAGGTAGATAGGAAAATTATAGGAAAATAGTCTTATTAAATACAATTTAAACTTTTTATTAGTACAAATACCTCACAGTCACCTGTGGTTGTGTGACCTAAATCATTGTCAGATCTGAAAGTCTTGTTGTTGCATCTTGGGGAGGCTCAGATGATGAATTTGTATTACCAAAACATAGCTATTACAGTTCAGGTAGGTTCCTTCTGCAGTCACCAGAGAGAGAAAGGCACCGCCAGGTAGCTACTCATCCCATCTCCACACTGCTTTCTGAGATGCCCAGATGAGTCTCCTCAGAGGATGCCCCGAGCCGGAGCCCCAGTGTCTGCCTTTTAGCTTGAGCACTTGGGCTTTAGGTTCCAAAAGACCAGCACCTAACCTCCTGAGTCAGAGTGATTAATGTATTTCCATCACTGAAAGAATTAGCAACGGCTAGATTCCCGACTGATCATGCTTGGTTTATTTTGTTTAAATTTTGCTAGGTGCTTGAGTGAATATATTTTTTTAAGAATTTTGCTTCCTTGCTGGAAATCTGTGACAGGGCTGAGACATAAACCTTGGTTTCCCTCCTCTAAGATTAACATATAAATGAGGGCACCGTATCTCCTCCAAACGAAATTGTCTCATTTTACTTTCAAAAGACCGACAAACCCCTTTGGGGATTCCACTGCCTAACATAATAAGGCAGTCAATATGAATGACATCAATTCCTTCATTTAGACTGGATTCTGGTGGTGGATTTGGGGGTTTGAAACTCTCTATGTTTGTTGTTTACAACTCTAGTTGATTCAAATACAATATATTTTCTTCACTCCAAAATGCCTCTGATGGGGAGAAATACTGTGCTTCCAAAGAGTAGAAATATCAGTCTTGTCAGACCTTTAGATTATCATAACGCTTCCTTTCTTTTTCCAAGTATGTGGGAGTGCATGCAGAAATGGGTTTAGAAAGAGGTTTACAGGTTGCATGGCACCCTCTTTTCCAGTGGCTTGTTTGATGAAGGATATTCAGAGTTAAGGCTCTTCTTAAAATAGAACAATTTTTCTACACCCTCCCTTTAGCCAGGAAATATAATCCTGTATTTTTAAAAACTGTGAGTCACTCAAAAACAGTCAGAAAAATGTTATCCCAAAGTTGAACGCATTAGGCTGTTGTTACACAGAATTTCCATAACAAGCAACTGAAATGCTTGCTGTGGTCCAAAAATGATAATGTGTTTCTAGATTTCCTAGCGAAAGGAACTAGAGAAGCTGGCAGACGTACACTGATGCTCTGAAAGTTCTCCTGAGGTTTATATATTTCACCCAAACAAGGCTGGGAAAGCGGCATAGATGCAATCACGGCTGACGTCCAGATGGGATCTACCATGATACCACAGACAGGACAGACAGCTTAATTATCTTTATCTGCGATATGGTTTCTATTTTTCTCTTAAACTTGAGGGTTTCATTCACTGAGAATTCCTGCACGTTTGGTACTTGATTCAGGTGTAGTCCCTGAGGATTGCATCCTTTGTTACATTTCTATGGCAACCTCTGGATTCTCCTGACACTGCTTCCCATCAGCTCCTGTAACTGTAGATCACTGATCAGCATTCATTCATTCCCAGTTTCTAACTTATCTCTTTTGGACAAAGCAAAACTTTATCTGATCCCTTTTTATCAGCATGATACTTGTAAGTCTACCCTTACCATAACTTGTGTCTTAGATGCAGAGAATGACTGTTTCAGGAGACGTGCATGGAAAGCTCTCTCTAGGGAAGAAGAGAACAGGGATGCAAGTAGAAACACAGAGGTAATAAAACCCGCGAGCTATTGTCACTCCTTGCTTTAGCAATGAAAATGAGCTAAAATCTCGGCAAAAGAAAGGAATAAAGTAAACAGAGAAGAAATGGCATAGGTGTTTCTGCACATTTAGTTCAGAATTTCATAGTCCTTTGGACTGTTCCAACTATAAAGTGAAAAGCCCAATTAAAAGAAACAAGCAGACAAATGAAAACCCACATGCCTTTGTGTGTGAGTAGTTAATACTACACTGAGTACCACATCTAGTCACAAACGACCACTCCAGGCCTCATGTGGAGTTGCATTAATAGGAAGGTACATAATTGCACATCTAATCAGAACGGTGGGAATAGGAGGTAACAAAAGGGAGGAGAGAGGCTTGCTTAAAGCCTTAACACAGATATAATTGGGTGTGACCTTGTAATTATCAGGCAATGTAAGGTGTGTCCACCACTCTGTGGCTAGCTGAAGTTCACGGTGACTGAGTTTGCTGCTGCATTTATCACAGCTTATCTTTTGGGCTCTGGTGCAGGGGAGTTTCAAACAGCTTTCAGAAGTTTTTCAGGAGAAACAACTGACACACATTGAAGTCACTGCTCCTGAGTCACATTGTGCCTAAATGCCATCAGTTACAGAATCCATCCAGTCCACACAGCCAGATGAACCCTCTCACGGTGGTTATCTCTAGTTTTAAAGAGCACTTTCAGGAACTGAGTAAAGTTGCAAGAATGCTACCCTTTCCTGTCATGTCTTCTTCGTGCAGACTTGCCCATTTTTTAAATCATCAGCACTATATGCCTTTTTTCGTGATGGGTGTCGTTGGCTTTTCAGTCCTCAGCATTCTCAGTATGTAGAAAATACTGCTATCTAGACCTCTTCTGCAATTTGACCTTTCATGACACTCAAAGCTAATGAAATGTAGTCCAGGAAGAAAAGGGTAACCTATGTGGAAGTATGTCTGTTAAATTATTGCTTGGAAATACCCAACTCAACACACACAATATTTACCACTGTTAGCAATAAACTCTTCTGACTACAATAATATAACATCTGTTGCTGTTATGCAGTCTCACCCTTTAATTAGGCACAGATGGTCTTCCTATTCCCCGTCTGGTCTCATTCTTTTGCTTTTGAGAAGAAAATATAAAGCAGTTTTGTTTGTGACCTATTCTTGTAGGTGAATTCCTCTACACGATATACTGGTTAAAATATCTCATGTGTCCAGTAGCACAAGATTTTCAGGTATACCAAGAGAGAATGCCTTTATTGCACTTGGAGGTACAGAGAGAGGAGGAGGATGTACACTTGAACTCCCAGCTCTTACCTGGTAAGGACATTGGTACATGCTTCACCTGAAAGGCCCACAGACAATAGAGGCTGAAGGATATTTTTAGCAAGAAAATTATTCTAGATTCTCTATGACCTATGTGCAACTTTTTCAAGGAAGGTTCTGCCTTAGTTATTTTTATAAATGTGTTTCAGCCCTTCATAATTCCCTCAGTACTACCAAAAATCTAAATATTCCTTACAGTTCCCATCTTTTACCCATCATCTGCAAATGTGCTCAATTATTAATTGATTATTAAATTATTAATCACTGTATTAACAGGCTGCCTTACCACCTTTTTCACATCACCAATGGAATTGTTAAAATCAATCAAATTCTGTAACAGCTCCTAAGACAGGATAATACATTTTATTCATGCATAATGATTTAATGAAATATTTTTATTTATATGTATTTTCAGTCTGCTTGTCAGCACAGTTCTGCAGCTTTACTTTTCCTGATTCTTAAGACAGCCACTAACAATGACTCCCACTCACATGTACAGCGCTTTCTAAGCTATTCCCACTGATGTCCTAGTTCTACAGATACAGTTTTAATGAGCAAAATTATTACTACCACAGGATTATATTATGTCTGTCTCTAATGTGGCCACCTGAGATGAGATCCCCAGAGTCAAACCCCACTGGAATCAGGGCAAGTCTTTCTTTTGGTTTCAGCATCCCCTTGATCAGAGAGTGTTTCTTCTATGCCGCTCTGCGTACAGCTTTCAACCAGTTGGGTAGTGAAATGTGATGGCAGTGAAAAAGGTGCATCCACAGCAAACTCTTCCATTGCTGTGGTCTTCAGTGAGTCCCACTATGTCAATGCTATGGACAATGTGGGCAGTCACCAGTTTGGGATTTGACCCTGCATTTTCCTGAGATCATTTCACTGTTCAAAACTGACTAGCAATTTTGTTTGCATTCATACTGATGTCTTGTTAGGGCTGGCTTTAGTAAACTTGATTTTCAGAATGATTATCACTCTGTGCTTCCATGTGGCATGGATTTAAGGCAGACACAACTGTGACTCGCTTTCGAAAACTGTGATCCTTGAATTCAAATATATAAGGAACATTGATCCATAACCTAGTTAAATCTATGTAGTTTATGCAAGATACACAACTTCTGGTGGCAGGGTGTCTGTTATCTCATGCGGTAGTGTTTCATTTCAGTAAGTTAGTTCAAGGAGAGAATAAACAGGGAAGCAATGTCATCCATCAACTTGGAAAGGCTATTGCAGCCCTCTAGCTGAACCATGCATTTTGGGAAGGACTGTTCTGGGAATGAAAGTCATGCCTTTAAAACTAGAAAGAAGCTAGTGAAGGAGGCGGAACTGGGAGAGTAGGAAAATAGCTGCATGAAGCTGTGAGAATAACACTGTTCTTGTTTGAATAAAAGTCCCTGCATATTTTTTGTTTGTAGACACGTGCGCTTCAGAATTTACCAATATCATATTCCAGTCCATAACCTCATCCTTTTGTGGAGCTCCAACTGCCACAATAGGATCAGAGGAGAAGACTCACTAGTGCTAGTGTTTCTGAATTTTACTGCATAAAATGTCTTGGTCCATTCAGTGTAAATTGCTATTCTTTCATTGACTACTAATGCTAATGCTAGGTGAGCCTGGACAAAAATACTGCTATTTCACAAGTTTTAATAGTTTCACTTGACATTTCTAGACAGGGGAACAAACTATTCTCTGCTTAAAGGGAAATTACAAGAAGAAATTGCAATACTACCTGAATCTGACCCACAGGATAAAGTCTGTTTCTTGAGTGAGTCCTGACTACTTTGCTGATTTTTATGCAAAAAGAGCAGAAATTCCAGAAAAAAAAAAACCTGTGGAGTTTTAACTGCACAAATACAGAGAACTTCTAGCATTTTGTACCCAGCATTTAATCAGAAAGTTAGTCCTGTCCTAATGATCCAATTCTTAACAGGATTATTTTCTGATTTTTTTTTCCAGCAGCCACTTCTTTAAATAAGGGACAAACAAACATGACAATAAATTTATCCTGAGTCTTACAGGTGCAATATAAACTTTCCTCTAGAATCTAGTGGTTTAGCTTCTTTTACATCTGTTCTGAAGCTTTTTTTCAAAAATTACTATTTTAAAAAAGACACTTACATGTGCCTAGTACAATTCAAATCTCAGCTATTTCCACAAATATCCTTCGGTTGATGCTGGGATGGGAATTTCACTTCGTCTTGTTGTTTCCCTACATCTAATCTTTTGAGAAACGATAACATATTTTCATAAGAGTTTGTAAACACTGAAGGTCAGTTAGAACATGAACCTATAACATTTTGAACTAGAAGAGTGTTCTTGCTGTCAGGGTTCTGATTAAGAGCCTGAAAGAGGGAGAAATTTAGTTTATAAAATGTGCACATTGTTATAAAACCAAAGTAAATTAACTGTATAGATTGGATTAAGGTTTTGGTTTTGTTTGTGGATATTTTTTTTTTGTCAAGGATAAATAAATATACTCATCATATGATTTGTTCATATAAATGCCATGTAGAACCGGTTCCAGTAGATGGAGCAAGAAAGCAGAAGGAAAACAATCCCACATACCTAGGGTACTCAGAGGAGGTGGACATGTTCATGAGGCAGGACATGAAATGCACACACGTTCATAAAACATGCCTCAAACCATCAGAGGGGAAAACACTCTGAAAGCCTCTCCATGGATTCAAGTTCAGTCAGAGATACTTTTCACATAACTGACACTGACAGAAGTTTTTCCTTGGAATTGGCTTAGTAGATGAAGAATAAGAACTACTTGGGATTTTCTCCAAAGCCAAGAAAATAGATTAATTATAACTGGCTTGTTATTCTCTTGGATTTAGTGGAGATTAGGACAGCTTAATCCTTCAACAAAAGCTAATGCTGTGAAGAAGTATTACATGAGACGAGATTTACGTATCCCATATGATCTTCTTCCTCTTATTTTCCACAGCCTCTCTCTTCTGACTCTGTGTGTGCTGTACGTTACCGTGTTTACAAAGGTGTCGTGCATCGCGGCAGCCATCACGTGCGGAGGAAAGGCGGCTGGAAGCCCTGTGCAGGCACAAGGCAGTGGAGCCGGAGCTTCTGGGAGACGCTGCGGCACCTCAGGAGTCAAAATAAGGCCAAGCTCCTCATTTGGGGTTAAATGATTGTTCTTTCTTTTTCCTTTCCCTTCCCCCCAAGTCAACATCTTCTAGGAAAAAAAACGAAACAACACTTGTTTTAGTGAAATTAATGAGAAGAGCTCTCACTTGAATCAGTGATTTTTTTTTTTTTTATTTTTTTAAACCAGACCTATTTATCACAGAAGCCTCCGGCAGCTGACCAGCAACATCCGCGAGGCCTGTGTCCTATCACCAGCCCAGGAAGTCTGTGACACCCAGCTTAAGGGAAAGGGGAATATCTGCAAGCGTGGCTTCTTCCCCTGCTGACAGTGAGGAGGATGGTGTCCTTCCTCTTGTAGGCGCAGGGGAACTCAGCCACTCTTCCTCTTTATTCTCCCCTAACTCTGAAAACAACTGAAATTCAGTCATACGTGATAATCTCCAAGCCCTATGTCATCATCCCCGCTGGCAAGTATTTTCCACGCAACTTCCACAGAAATCTTTTGAGAACAATGTTCAGCTTGACCTCACTTTCCAGCTTCATCTTTCTGCAGTTTCCTGAGTTTCTTTGCTAAACTTGAGTTGAACAAGCTATTCTGGAACTACATTAAAAATTGTGGTTCATTCTCTTAAAAAATCATCTAGGAAAAAAAAAACCAACCAATCAAACCCGAGAAAAAAATGGCAAAGATGCTAAACTCCTTTAAAACTGCCCCTTTTTTAAAAGACATTTTTGACAGAGACTTTTTGTCTGCCCATGCTTGTTAGATGGGAGGACCTGAAGGGGAAGAGACGCTGGCACTGGTCCTTGGTTGCAAGGCTGCCTCGAAGCCGCGGCTGGCCAGGTTGCGACTGGCCGTTCAGGTGGAGCACACGAGTAGTGGAAACGTGGCTCCTGTGCTGGGGCTTCTATCCCAGGGCCAGCAGTAAAACTGCACGGCTGTCAGGGGTGCTGTTGGGAGCCTTTGGTCATCTCTTTTCAGTGACATGTTTCTAGGGTGGCCTCAGCTTCAAGGTACTCGGCTGTGATTTGTGACCGTATGGATACATTGATGTACGTCCATGTGAAGCCAGGCCTGCTCAGCTCCAGCATAGGAGGATCTGTGCCTGTAATGTGTTATAGGCAGCAGTGGTTCTTTCTGCTGCAGGTAACCCCAGCAGGTTTTTATGGTTTCCTATTTTCTCTTCTTTTTGATAAAAAGAAAAAAGTCAGCTTTTGTAGTGATTTCTTCCCCTCAGTCAGGTTCAAAACCCTGGGAAAAGGCAACGTCTCCCTTGTCTCCCACAAAACCACCCAGGTGTACCCTCGAGGTCTGATGTGGTCCTCCAGCATGTATCCACCACGAGCACAGAGAAAGCCAAGAAGTCTGTTCTCCCCTTCGGCTGCAGCTGGAGCAAGATGTATGAGAAAGTCAATGGAAAACTGTAGGGATGTTCCCATATACCATCCCACACTCCAGGTACATACGGAGATATGCACACATATGCATTCATACATCACAGGGACAACACGAGTGTGGACACCTGATACAAGGGAGTAAACAAAGCTCTGCTCTCAACTCTCTCCCTCCTTCTTTCCCTTCGGTAACAGTAGAAGACATCCTGGTGACAAGAAGTGGTGTGTCAGGGAAGGAAGAGTGTCAGGGAGCCCGGAGGCCATGCTCACACAGCGTTTTAGATATGCTGGCTGCCACTGTAAAGACCAACTGCATGGAGACCTTCCCAAACTGTACAGGACCATACCGACTGTCCGGGACTGGGAGAGCAAAACAGTGAGCAAAAGATTTGAGTCAAGAACAGAGAGATGTCTGACACAACTAATTAGTCTATATTTTTAGAGGCGTCTACATTTGAACATCAACCTTTTCCATTCCAAGTTGTTGCATAATTACTCATGTCAGTCATCTGGGCATCACTGCCTTGCAGAGCATATTTTAGCAAAGCATCGATGGCACATCTCAAAGAAGCACAAGGGGAAAGTTACTGAACAAGAATACTGCTCTGAATGCCTGTAAATTTTGATTTGGAAAAAAAAAAAAGTGGTTTGCATGTAGATGCTTGGAGATAGGAAAGGGTGGAATTTGTTAAATAAATTTGTTAAATAATTCCTTTTGAATTAGTCATCAGGTCTAATTAAGAGATACCAAAGGGACAAGGAATCAGAAGAGTAAGTCTAAAGGAATATCTAGCTAAAACATAAGATAAAAGTAGTATCTGCGAATATAAAAATAAACAGCATGTGTGAATGTTTTTGTTGGGATGAGCCAAGGGAAATATTTTCCTGGGGTTTGGTCCATACAACATGTAACAGATGAAACCAATCTGGTTGCTCGTTTGAATGAATTACACAATTAGTGGAGAAAAGGAGATACAGTTGATGCTAATGCAAAGTCTGAATGTCATTTGAGTAGTAATACCTTGTAAATCCTGATGTTTGGGCCCTGCTTTGTCTTACAGTTACCTTTTTATCACACACCATAGTTATCACATGCATTTGAATCTTTCCATGTTCGTTTTACATTTCCCGCTCCTGTCCTCTTTTTAATGTTTCTCTCAGGATTTGAAGTAAACAGATAATAGAAAGAGGTAAAGCCTTTGCACTGGTAGTATAAACTCTTCCGCATCTGCCAATTGATCTGGGAACTTTACTTACAGTCATAAGTGGTACTATTGAAATCAAATGCAAGGAGACTGTGTGTCTGGCTGCTGGAATATGACAGGTAGCTCACTTTCCTTCTTTTATTTTTTTTTTTTAAAATATCTCTACTTTGACCACATGTCCATCCTGTAGAATTATGGCAGAGCTAAATTCCCAGATGTAAGTGTACTGCCTCCATCATATGTTACTACTGATGTTCAGCAATGGTTATCCAAGCTTTCATCTCTTCATCTTTAAAACACTGCCATCTGTTGTTTCCAGACGGTTCAGTCTTCTGTTTATCCAAAACTTTGTTCCAGGCCATATGGAAAAAATATCTATTTTCAATTAACCATCATATTTTCTTAAAATATACCAGAGTGATGAGAAAAAATAGGCATCCCTTATGCATACATGTTTGTGAAGAGGATGATGATTTATTATAAACTGTAGTTTTAAGATTTTGACCATGTGGTCATTCAGTGCACTCATATACCACAAAAGCTGGACAATTTTGTATTAATACAAACATGCTTAAAGCATTTGTATGTTGTTATCATATATAGATTTCACTGGTACTAGCATGTTGATCTAGTCATTTCCACTGGAAACTTTTCTAGTTAGGCCATTTTCAGCATTTTTCTTCTGTGGTCAAGAAATTTCTCATGTCTTGCTACAGGCTGCATGTGACTTCTTATTGCAAATTTGAATCTGATTCCATAAGCTACTTATTAAGCCATGCAAACCCATTACATTAGGTCTGTAATGTTATGAATATGTTAAAATATTGTAAGAATGGGATGTCACACTGCTTACGCCTACATGAGCAAGCAGTACAGACCATGGAAGCAGATTACTAAAGAGAAACAGTGAGTGCTGTAGTCCAGATGTCCATCTTACACACATTTGAGAGGTGGGCTCCTACAGACTATTTCCAGCCAGGTTCTCTGGACTGATTCTATTAATGTCTGGAGCCCTTCAGGTATAGTTCTGGATGCCTCTTCTAGGTTAGTTTCCTCCAAAAGTAATCCTGTTTGTGTGTTGTGAGACCATACTGCAGTGTGAACCAAAGGGCAGCAAGCAAGGACAATGAGGACAGGAGCTTCTACACAGAACTGAAATGAAAGGGGTGAAATAAATCAGTAGATGCATTCATCTAGGAGTCCATTTCAATGAGATCAATTCCACCTTTTCTTTCCTGGATCTGAATTTCTGATATAAATAATTTTCAGTGCTAGAAGTGAAGGAGATACCGTGCTTGGGCAGAAATAGATTTCTTCAGAACTAAAAAAAAAAAAAAAATACAAAAGGATGCTATTCTTAGAAATGGACTATGTGTGTCATTCTCCAGTTCAAAGGAATATTTAAAATGAGAAGTTGAGTTTCCATTCAAAGCCATCCTCTTTGATGCAGGATAAAGCCCTGCCCTTCCATCCTTCAAACAACTGCAAGATTTTCTCCTCCTGAGTTACAGTCTTGTCCTCCCAGCCGCCCACAAGCACCAGCCTCCCCCAGATACGTGCAGATTATGGCTGTGTAAAGTGACCCAGGTTGAAACTAAACGGAGGAAAACAGGTGCCAGGTGGCTAGAATATGTGACAGTCGCTGGTAAGACCAGAACAGAGCTAAGGTGATAAAGATATGTACAAAATGGGAAACATATGCGTCAGGATTCAGGAAAAACACCCAGACAGAGCACGCTTGATTGTCCATTTGTATAAAAGAATACAGGCTTTGGCTTCTGGTTTAGTAATGTCCTTCATGGCAGTAGGAAGGAAAGTCACCTCTGTGGATTTTGAGATGAAGTATTATAAGGGCTAAAGGCAGAATGGTACAGAACTGCCTGGAACTTTTGAGCTGCTCTTCAACTCTAAACAGCTATTAGAGCAGGCAGACAGCAGGGAGAAAAAGAAAAGGCAGTGGTACAGATGTGGGAAACCCTGCAGCCAAGATCAAAATCTAACTGGATGCTAAGTGTACAGATAATATTAATATGTGTTATATTTAATTAATCAGAAAATTAACAAGCAGTAGCTGAACACTGATTCCTTTCTGGTAGCTAATTACATGCTGCTTCTTAGTTTGAAAGAGTACCAGATATATTCTCATCACCTGTGGTACTTCACCAATTTTCATCCACTTGAGAGAGCTTAACTGAATATCCACTGCAGTTCTAGAAAGAAAAATTTTGTGAGTGCTATGTAAAATGTGCTACCTTAGATGTAAGGCATGGGGAACTTAGTATCTTCCTCTGTCCATTTATATATATATATATATAAATAGTCAAAAAAATCCCCTATCAGGTAGACATTTAGAATGGTCTTAGGGTTTGGGTTTTCCAGAATGTTTAACCTCTCTACACACTTCTATAACGCTCATCACTGTAGAATATCATGCCTTCTATCAGCTCACTTTACCTCTCATGAGCTCATTCAGCCTCCTCCAAAACTACTTGTTTTAGAAGCCTTCAGTGTTTATATCTTAGTACCAGGGAAGCTGAGATCCCCGAGTGATATTTCACATATCCATTGCTGGGACAATTTTCCACTTCTTCTCTGGCAGCAGTGATCTTAGCCTAGCAGTATGTTGTGCTCACAAGCAAATAAATTCCTTGTTGTGAATTTACTACCAAGAAGCAATGGGGATTAATAATAATACAATAGGTTTTTTCCCCACAGGAAATTGTACGTACAAGTATATGGTGCAGTGGTGGGCAAAGGTACCCAAGCCAGCTCTGAATGGAAACACTTAGATATTAGGATCAACAGACCATGTCTGCATGGTGCTGACATTGTGTTTATTAAAGAACAGTGGTGCAAATCAGAGAGCTTGCTGGGGCTTGCTAGAGGGAAAAAGGCTGAGGCAGGGGCCCAAACTCTTAGGGAAACAGCAGGCTAATGTTAGCCACATTTTGCACTGGCAGCACAAGCAGTGTGCTTCTTTCATGTAATAACAATATATTTTCCCTAGCTACAGAGACTAGCAAGAAGCCAGAGCATAACATGATGTCTATGATCTTTCTTCGCTGTTTTTCCTGTCCTTCGGTAATTTGAAAAATGGTATATTGTGGTTGGGCTGCCCTGTGACTTTTCAATGGACTTTTCTTCTGGAGGCGAGAATTATTCTCCAAAATTATTATATAGACCTTTCAAAATAATTATACAGCCCCAAACTGATTATTGTCCATTGATGAGTCTAATAAACGTATTTTCTCCATGTTGTTGATATGACAGAGACCATGCTTCACCTAATACCCTTCCAAGTCCCTCACCCTTCTCCCTGAAGACTTTCCTGCTTCTCCTGAGTATGACTGCAAATGTCCTTGATAACCCAGTTGCCTCTAGAGTAGTGGTAGACGTTTTGGTCTTCACAGGTAGGAAAGCTGAAAACACAGCAGTCACCCACTTCCAGGGCACACACCCACACTCAGAAAAGCCTTGTGAAAGGGATTCAATGGGCTGCTAAGTGAGCCTACAGCCAGGCAGGGCTGGCATCAGGCAACACTTTTGATTTTGAAAATGTGTTGCCTGGAGGCCAGGAAACACAGTGAGGTTTATGTTACCTTCAGTTCTTTGGAGATTTAATGCATTTACTATTTGCCAGTCTCTTGGTACAGAGAGTTCATGAACACATGTGTAGGACTGCTGAAAGAGCTGCATTGCCCCTGGGTCCTGTTCCTATTCAAACATATAAATTATTAATTTTCCCTTTGTCCTTTTATTTTCCTTCATGTACTTTCATGACTCACTTTGTGACTATCACCAATCTTTTCTACCTTTACCCATCCCTCTTGATGGTTGACTCATTAGATTTCCATTGTCTATCTGACACAAATAAATAAAACATCTTTTCTAAAGGAGCCTTTTTCCAGGGCTCTTGTTTTGCCTAGTGGCTTACGACTGAGACATTGGCATGGGAAGCACAGGTTCACACCTAACTTATGAGAGGTGAGGAAAGCTGCTGCATGATCAATACACTTGCCACCCTACAACCAAGGTCTTCTGCCTGGAGGTGTTCTGGGCTATTGGAAGCATCCTCATGAGGCTTCTGATTTGTCACAAGTTGGGTGGGAGACTTGTGCCTTTCCATAAAGACAGCTGGGAGTGAGCTGGGCTATGCTTGGATAAGGCAACTGAATCAAGTCGGTGGTCTCTCCTTTTCACCCATTTTTTTATCTGCACAGTGGTGTAAATTCTGCAGCCTGAGTCAGCTGAGGGCTTCTTTACAGTGTTGCCCAAAGCTGGATTTTACTGCATTACAGGTGAGCAGTTACAGAATGGCTGCTTCTGCCATAAGATGAGAGGGAAAAGAGGAAGATGAGGGAGCTAGGAAGGAGAAAAGCCCCTTGAAACTGTTTTTTCCAGACCTGATGCCACAGGGGATGTGAAACATATGGGGTTGGTGAGTACCTATTCTCTGCGGGGCTGCTTCTCCCACAGCAAATACGGCTTCACAGCAGAGATGGAAGGAGGTATTTAAATGATTGCCCAAGTACATCTCCTCAGGTAACTGCCCCCCCAGAAGGAGAGTGGGTATTTGAGAAGCCTATGGGATTTCAGTCAATGTAGTTCAGCGTGGGTGTGAGCCAGGCGGTGCACAGGCAGGGGTGATCGAAAACCTGTGACATGGGATAAAGCAAGCTGAGGGAAAGAATAAGGGGGAAGAAAGCTTATAGTCAAATACTCCATAAACAGGACAAAACTGATGAGATTAAAGATTCTCTGTGTGTTCTTTTTAATGAACTCAAACACTGTTCAAGACTGAAAATCAGCAAGGGTCAAGGTGTATCTTCTTTGACTTTTTTCTAAGTCAAACTTCTCAAGTTATTTGGCTCGTCAGGGACAGAGGAATATGGCTTTTGTGGCACTGGATCTTAGATAACTTGGTAGTTTTGGCCAATTACACATGTGTTGTTAGGTGTCAAAATATTTTTACAGATCTTCTGGTCATTATCACAAGGTGTTATTGTGGTCACAAAGTGACTGGACAAATATGACCTATATTTATTCCACGGATGTTCTAACCAAAGGGACAGATACTGGCCTTTGGCATACCCAAAGTAATAGGCTTCCAGTATCCTCATGGCTGTGAGAGTTCAGCTGGGCAAAGAAAAGAAAATGTTGAGATTTGGGGAAATTTGAGAATCTGGCAAGGAGGACTGGGGGCTTCTGAAGCTGGAGATGGTCCTGCCTGATCTGCTGCCCATCTTGTGGTACGCCTCAAAGCCTCTGATTACCTACTTGAGGTATCTAGGTGTCAATCCCATTCTGCTATTGGCAACTTAAAAATAATTCATATGTCTTAGACCTTAGAGCTTGTTGTTGGTTGTGTGCTGGAAACACCTAGGAGACCAGTGGTTGGTAAAGTCCCTTTGTATGAAGTACTTTATGTTCTGTACTAATTTATGAGTGCCTTTTGCCTGCACAAGTGTATATGACGAGTGGAATTCATTGTTGCAAGGTGTTGCTGAGGCAAATGTAATATTAGGGGAAGGCAGAGAAACATCACATTAAACTGAACTAGGCTTGCTCTGACTGGTATATCCTTGACAGAATTTTTAACTTAGCTACAGGACAAAATACAGCCATTCTTCATGGTGGTTTGAATGAATCTGTATAACAAATGGGAAAAAGCCAGTGTGAGGGAAAAAACGTGCAAGCATGTCAGCCTTTTTCTGTTGTTGTTTCAAGATAAAACTCCAAATGTTTCAGATTCCAAAACTGAATAGTTTTGTGTTTCATAATGTAAAATGTAATAAGGGAAAATACAAAAGTTTTATGGTAAAACCTACCTTCTCTTTCAGCTGCTAACTCAACGTTCTTGTTAAGGGTGTTTTACCTGAAAAAGATGATTTTGTGCTGAGGATGATATGCTGTCTGGAAATAAAATCCACGAGCATGGCTGGAAGTGAGGTAGAACATCTTTTTAACTGTAAGTGCAGTAATGGATCTGCGTGTGTGAGAGAGGTTGGCTGTGACTTAGAGATAGGCAGTGATCTCAGAATATAGGAACACAGTTCAGCAGAATGAACTGTTCCTCTGAAATCTTCTTCTGTGTCCTGTGAGAAAAGAGTGCATTTGGGTGGGATCACGTCACAATGATATCCTCAAAGAAGCAGAACCTTGTCTGCACTAGGATCAACCCAACATTAGCAGGAGACACGGGCAGCCTTGTTGAGCATGTCTCTGCTGAATAACCTTGTGGCCTTATCCTCATCACCCCACGTCATTCCTTTACCCTAGCTTGTGCTTTATCCCCTGGCCCCTTTGTTCTGTCTGTAATTAGTGTGTCAGCCTTTCAGGGCACTGACCACATCCACTTATCTCTGTGGAGGCTTTTGTGACCTTAACATATATGAATGGAAGACAATGACCTCTCTCATATCATTTCTTTGGAGCTTTGGAGGATTCTGGTGATTGCTCCTTTCTGATCTAGAAGACATTTAATCATGTAATACATAGTATTCCATCTGGTTTGCATATCCTGAAAAAGCTGCTGAAATGGGATGGGTTTGTACCCAGCTGCTTTCCATGCAAGGGTTTTGTAAGTTTTGGTAGACTGACTAAAGTGGATATAAACCCTCTCCTTACCTTCGTTATAGTGAGATCCAGTGGAATCTGCCTTGGATGAAACCAATAAGCGTCAATACTGACTCCTATAGAAAAAGAGAGTACAGCAGAGAGGCACGGGAAGGTGAAGGTTTTTATTCCTGGTCTGGTCACTGATCTCCTGTGTGACCCTGAAGAAGTTGCTTCACTGCAGTAGCTTTCATCCTATGCATTTTGTATCCTGGCTATTGAGATCTGAAGTGCTTTTCAAGGCAAGGATTGTTTCTGTGTGCTTGTGAAGTGGCTAAGCAGCCCTGATTGTGGTTGGGATCTTTAGGGTCTTTGTAACATTCCTAAAATAACATTTACTGACAACAGAAATAGCTTCTATGACCCAGAGAAGCAAGTTCTAATATAGATACGGAAGTGGAGGGGCAAACAGAAGAACAGCAAAGCTGTGAGGCAGAGCCTGTCGCTTACCATAAGTGTTCATGTTACTTTGACAAAAGTTTACGAGTTTCACAGTCTTTGCACAAGCAGTTCAGCTGGTAATAAGACATTGTATTAAAAAAACAAACCACAAACACCACACACACAAAACCCCAAACCAGAACACCCACTTCTTTTGGCAAACACCTTTCTTTTCTTGAAATATTTGCTTTCTGTAACTGTACTGGTGAAATAAAGGTGTTGGCCAGTGCCACAAAAAAAATATAACTAAATATTGATAAATAATTATTCGGACATTTCAGTCACACCCAGCAGCTATAATTGGGATGGAGGAGGTTAAGGTTCTTAGAAGTCTATATTATTTCATCAGGTTTCCTAGTGTAACTTAGGGTTAAGGATTCTCCTTAAGGGGAGAGTATACTTTAAACCCTTTTTGTGCAATGGTATGAAATTAATCATTTAACGGAAAAAAAGATTTCAGTGCCCATTAGATGTTGGTGGTCATTTTAACAGAGGCTAGAAAGTCAGTTCAGTGTTGTATACCTCTAAACATAGCTTTCAATGCTTGGATCTTGCAACCGATTGCATAAGCAAATATTAGTAGGGATCGGCATCAACTGCAAGACTGGGGCCTGAGGGAAGAGCTAGTAGTCAAGCCTGCTTAAACAGACTTGGAGATACCACTGCCTAACAGCCATGCAGCCAGAAAACATCTGTATTTTCAACTGAGCATCTAAAGCTAGTTGCCTGCCTTTCCAGAAACAGCCCCTAATCCTATTTATGACCCCGTGACTGACAGGCATCTGCATTCCAGACGAAGTACAGAAGAGTTCTCAATTACAGGAAATATGTAGAAAGTTGCAGCAGGTTATTTGCTCATTAGACTTCCCCCTCAGTGACTGTGGGAGTGCACGGTATGTTGGTAAACCCTCCTGCTGCTTATCATTTGTCTGTCATAATGTGATCAGCCATTCATTCATAATGAAAAGCTAATGCCTCGAGAGAATCCAAAGGTTGGAGTTCAGCTTGCCTTCTTATGAAGATAAAAGGGGCAGAGCTAATTCTGAACGGATGTCATTTGTGTTTCCATACGGCTGTGTCTGCTTTTATCTTTTTTTAAAACCTGTCCAAAGCTGCAGCTTTTGTTAGCATATAAGGATTTCTTAGTGTTGCTGAACTGCCTGATAAAGGGTAGCAGGATTTTCTCATCTCTCTTGGTGTCTTCTTTTTGGGGGAACTGGCTTCCAAAGGTTTGTATTCAGACTTTTTTTACAAGAAACTGTTGTTTGATTGCCTTTATGTTTTTCTACACCAGCTCACGAAAGGGACAGTACCATGATTCAGCTATTCCCAATGATCTGACTATTATTATACTTAAAACATGCTGATTGGGAGCTTCAGTGTGGATGAACATGTCTGCAGTTTCAGCCAACAGTCTGCTCTGATTGATGCAGCAGCATAAATGGAAGTTGGTACAAAACATTTCAGATCTCTAACAGGCAGATAAGTGCAGGAGCGTTGGGTGGTTCATGTATGGGAGCAATGGTTAGTTCTGAATAACTACCTGCACAGGCAGGGTGCAAAGAAGTAGGCTATGCATTCAGACATAAGCTAAATTACAAATCATTATAACTGATGGTGTGATCCTCCATGTGCATACATGCTTCACAGTTCAATGGAGTTTTCAGTCCAAGCTAACTGTCCATCTTAAAGCCTCACATGCCAAGCATCCCAGTTGACTCCAGGAAAGATATGCCATGAGTGTGTGCCCATTTCAGACATGAAAGACTGAGGGAAGGCATAGCAGAAATGAGCTGTGAGTGCATGCGTAAATGATAACAGTGTCCCCTTCTCCACCCCCCCACCCCCCCCCACCCCCACCCCCCCACCCCCCCTCCCAGCATCCATGGCTCTAAAAGATTCTGGGCACCTTGACAAAATTTAACTCAAGCAATCTTTTCTAACTGCTCAGTATGTCCTTAAGTAAACCTTAAACCCACTGCAGAATTAGGCAAGAGAGGAAATAGCAAATCCTGACATCTACACATGCAATGCTCAGAGCAAACACAGAGACAAATTAGAAAGAAACAAAAACATCTTGAACTTCTCCTTGAAAGTGTTTGCCACAGTTGCACTTCATGCGAGGAGGAGAGTTTACTGTATCACAGGCCAACATAGATGAAAATTTTATATTACTGGCTAATTCAAGGGTCCTTAACCTTAGCAAATATTATTTTATTAATGCATATAAATCTCTACTAGAAGCCTCCAAACAACTGGGGTTTTGCTCTTGAGCATAGCCAGTGTTGTGAAAAATACAGTTCCACAATCCCTGAAGTATTCAGCAAATTCAGGTGCAGTTCACCAAAGAGACCTAGCATCAGAAACTCTCAAAAAACTTGGCTTGAAAAGCAGAATAGGTGTAGAAGAACAGGAATTGAACTGCATTTTCTTGCTTGGAAGCTGCTATTGTGTGTTTAGCACCTGGGACATTTGCCCAGAGTAAAGATTTCAAAAAATCATTAAACTCTCTTATTCAGAAGATATTCCCCAGCTATACTCTTCAGGATGGCACCCAAAACACCCTACTGCATCGGTATACAATCAGGCAAAAATGCTGTGACTCTGTTGCTCACAAAAATCTGGGGTTTTTTTGCATAAATTCTCCTGAATATTAATACAGAATTAAGAAAGGGATTACTGTTATCCCTTCACTGCCTCCTCTCTTCATTATTCTGTAACCTAATGGGTATGGCCCTCCCTGTGAGATGCTTTTAGGATGGGAAAAGGAGTAATGAACCCTTGTTTTCTCATCCTGGCTGAAAGCTGTATGTACTTCATTGAATACGGGATGAAAACCAAAGCAGGTGCATATCTTTCCATGGTGGTTTTGTGGCTCTAGTTCTTCCTTGCCTTCCCTTTTTTTCCTGGTAATTCATATGAAATATTTCCTGTTGGATCGAAGAAAACAAGTCACACTGACTAAAAAGACTTTTCTATGTATTTTCACATAAGAGACAAGACAAGGTTAATTCCGACTGTGTATCATGACAGTGGAATACAGAAACATTGAAATCTGCTTTAGGATAAAATTTTTCATTTGAAAACACTAAGTCTAGCATCCTTACACAGATTAAGGTATATCTCATCTTGCAAGAAGTATCAGTGTTCTCCCTGGCTGTGTATGTACAAGCAAGGTGCAAGGAGCAGTGGGGAGCATCATGTACTCTAAGATGAACCATGCTTGTAGCCTGTCTGGGTGTTCCTGTGATGCCTTACCTAACCAAGAGTCAGCATCCCATGAAGCTGTATCCTGCTTATTGGGGATGTGGAATTATGTATTTCAAAGGTGGTCTGTGCGTGTACCTGGGGCTACACTTTTAGGTTTGCTGACTATTGATAGATAATCTGATCTTGGTAAAATAGGTGTGCTCTTAGCACTGCTGTAGGAACACACGCATTAAAACTGCTCACAGAGTACAACTGTTCTTCAATGGTGAGTTAAAGCAGTTCAATGTGGCATTAAACCTAAGTCAGATTAAATAACTTTTTGCCTCTTGACCTGAACAGAACAGTGCTTCAGATAACTATGTATAGGCAGTGGAAAAAAAAATAATTGCCTATAACTAATATTGTTTGCAAAATGCTCTAAATAGGGCTATTTTTCATTGCCAAATATAGACTCTTTAACAGAGTAGGAAAGCCAAAAGATCTGCACAAATCCCCTTACCATCTCTGAAGCTTGGCTATCAGAAGACAGGACATGTTATGGCAGTCCTTTGTACTCTTTCTTGGCTTACATGTGGACCCATAGCTTACCAAAGCCGAGGAGAGCCTTTCCATTGACTTCCCTGTTACCTGGAACTGGCCCAGTGATTCAGGATGTGCATACTCGGTTGTTTCTTTTCAGGCCTAAATATTTGGTTTGATTTCCAAGAGGCAGAACATACAGGATATTAAGCAGAACACTGAATGAAAGCCTTTACAGAGTATCTTTACCTTAAAAGTGAAACATATATAGGTGCTTATAACCTCTGTTATTTTTGGAATAGCTTTGGCAGCTCTGTGCACGGTAAGAAGGAGCTGAACACTCACTTTCTGTGCTGAATAAATAAATCTGACCACAATGATGTTACAGGGGAGTCATTCCAATTACACTGTAATATATACCAAAACAGTGTCGGGGCTTGGAAACAGAGGTATCCAAAAACAATAGTTATGTATGATTATTGTCATGATTGTTTTATAAGTCCCCGGGGGAAAGGGGAAAAGGAATCAAACTGAAGTGCTGAAAGTTAGAATACGCAAAGTGGGAACACATCTTCTGTTCTGATAACTATGCACACGCTGAGAAGGCAGAAAACGTGGTTTTCTAAGGTGTGCAGAGAGGGGCAGTCCTTGCATCCTGAGCTAGCTCCTTGCCCTGCCTGACAAGAATACCACTGTCTCTTTCCCATGAAATGCTAGGCAGGCCTAAATTAAAATACATAAATCAATCCCAAGTGGGTTCCTAGCCTCCTTATAATAAATAACAAGCTTCCATGGATTTCCATCTTTAAAGAGAGCATAAATAATTGTGTTTCATATTTGAAAAAAATTCTTATCATAGAGATGGACAAAAGAGGGGAAATAAAACAGATGCAAAACACTAACTTAAAAAGGAGAATTAATTTCACACTTCTCCATTTCAGAGAAAGGTATAATACATGTGAAAATAAGGAAGTTATTATTTATTGCTCATCTGCTTTGAAAAGACTTCTTCTACTCATTAGGGGACTGTAGTATTCCTCACAATTTTAAAAATGTATTTCATTTTTATGCGTCAATGTACAAAGCACTCTTACAGAAGTTCCATTTCAAGTAGCAAATGATGGGTCTAATCCTACAAAATCTCCAGGCATCATTTTAAACCTTTGAACACTATTGCCATTTCTGCACTGTTTGAAGCTAAACACATGTGTAAGTCTTCATAAAAGGGCAGCCTGAGGATCTCGGTTCAGAAGACTCTCCTTTATTTCCACTTAAATTCTTGAAACTATACTTCAGTGCTGAATTAAATAGAATACATGACCCTGATCCCAAGTCCATTTAGATAATAATAAAGACATTATAGCAATTTTTGTTTGTTTGTTTCAGGTGCCTTTCATAACTTGTGTAAAACATGTAAGAGATAAAACGTTTGAGTCACTCTAAAACTGGGTCTTTTGTCAACTAAAACCTGACAGCAAGGAGGCTAGTGCCAAGCTAGCAACCAGTATCCAGGCTTCAAATGGACTTGAATTTTCCTAACTGCTTGTATTGCTGGTAGCTTACAAACGAGGACATAACCAGCAGCGTATAAGCTGCATGCCAGTCATTAAAGTCTTCTCATGAGCCACTGTGTCCCTGGAGACTTTCCTTTTCTATCAGATAATTGCCCTGTAAGGAATGGGTTTAAAATGTGACTATGGGCACTTTGATGTATGCCTTGAAGAGCTCTTCCTTGTGGAACATTAGAGACTGAGGTTTCTTGTCCCTCAGCCTCTTCTCTCCTCCCATCAAACATCAGACGCAGAAAACAAGCAGGTAAACTTGCAAGCGACTGCTGTTTCTCCACTTGGTGCTTTCTCCCAGGAATGCAGACAGGAGAAAAAATGTGCAGTGGTAGACCTGCACTCTGATTTCACAGACGTGGGGATCTGAGATCAGGCCTGCAGATCTAAGAGCAGGATTTTCCC
This sequence comes from Falco rusticolus, assembly GCF_015220075.1. NCBI lineage: Eukaryota > Metazoa > Chordata > Aves > Falconiformes > Falconidae > Falco > Falco rusticolus. The sequence continues at coordinate 81,866,959 of NC_051191.1, forward strand.
TTTGGTCTTTGCATCTTGGCTGAGTTCTTGCTAAACCACTTGGCCTGTATATAATAACCTAATCCATGACGTCCTGCCGTGCAGCAGGCTGCCTGAAGTTTCTTCTCCACAGAGCTTAGAATTACGAAGTTTGTTAGAACAAGTGTCCGAGTCAGAATGGACACTGCCTTATCTAACTGATTGCATTTGGAATGGCTTCATGCTTCACAGTGCTTTACAGATGCTTTTTTAGAGAGTTTAAGAAAAAGACAGCTACCAGAGGATAAGCTGTTTCTGAAGACATTTGGCTCTTACAGCTAATTCATTTGCCAAAGAAAACTCTGTGTTCCAATTCTGTGAGAACCACTGGAAACATTTCTCCTGCTGTTGTCTGCTCCACTCTGCTTTCTCAGGCAAGTGCCTATTGTCTTCACTGGACAGGAAATCTCTTCTATAGTCTCCCCTTTTTTTCTCCATCAGGGCTGCTGCTCCTGCTTCCTCACTTTTCCTTCTGCAAATATAACAGGTTTCTGCTGCCAGCTACTTTATCATCTTCCTTATCATGACGCTTTTCAGCCAACAGCCTTTACAGAAACCTTTGTTACTTTTGGAAACAAGAAGAGGCAATTGCACATAATCTAAAAAAAAAAAAAAAAAAAAAAAAGACAATTGTATACTAAATAACATTTCCATTTTGGGTAGAGCATTGCCTGACACATCCCTGGCTGCAGGAAGCTGCGCACAAGTCATCAGCATATATATGTGTGGTATAAGCATCTAATGTGGGATATGACTGCATTTGATATGGCAAAAAAAAAAAAAATTAAGCTCCAATATAGTAAAAAAAAGTATATGTTTACTTAAGCAAATTCTTATGTCTACATATATTCAAGGGAGCAAAAATCCAGCTTTTAAACAATTAAACCAAACTTTATAGCAAGCTATAAAGTGACTTGTATCAAAGCATAGCTGTATTATGGAATAATCCTATTCTGCCCTCATGTCTAGGGGAATGCACACTCTGAGTTGCTTCATGTTAAAGCAATGAAGAGAAATATTTTTAATCTTTTTCCTTCTCCAGCTAATAAATCTTTTGGTACCTGATTTTTTAGGTGTACGTCTCTGGAAAGGGCAGTCTAGCTCAGAAAGCAAAAGGTTTCAAACTCTCTGAAAATTTTAGTCCTGTTTATCTGCTACCTCACTCAGAAACATGAAAAAAAAAAAAAAAATCACTGGAACATTTCCTGCCTAGTTTTCTTATCTCTGCATGGTAAATTCTTCCCACCTGTATTAAAACCTTACAAGGAAGCTTTGTTTTAATGGCAGGGAATAAAGAAGTCCTCTTAAGTGGTTGCCTTTGAATTTCTATTATTAAAAAGTCTTGAGATGATAAACCTAATTAAGTTAGTTGACTACAGAATACATGGACTCTTACCCTATTAGTAATGTTTGCATTGTGTAATTTTAAAAGCAAAATTCAGGTTCCATTTGCCACCTGCTCAATATCTGTCACCCAACCCTGTTATCTTCAGAGTTGTTCTTGGGTGCAGGATTCAGCCCTCAGATCCCGTCTAATCTCACGCCAATGCACATTGCCTTCAGAGCTGCTGTTCCAGAGTGAACAAAGTATAAGAAAAAGCAGATTCAGGCCCAGATATTCATTAAGATTCCAATTTCAAGTTATATCTGGCAAGTTTTTTATGACATGTTAATAACATGTAATCAATCATGATAATGGCACACCGTAAAAAAGCTACAACCCACATAGCTACACAAAATATGAAGTGGGAACTACTGGCAATAAGCATAGGCAACTGGAGCCTGGTATCATCCTCATTGAGATGACTGAGAAATAATACAAATCAGTGGTGTAAGTAAGAGCAGAATGAGTATCACAACATTTCAGGACATTTCAATTAGAGGGGAAAACTCTCACATTTCCTGAAACATACTGTAGCAAAATAAAACTTGCAAAGCAATTCCTCTGGTGCTAAGATGTTTGAGAAGGTCATAGCCTCTTATGTCTGGAGGCAATCAAAGATGAGTGGTTTATGGGTTCTGTGCAATCCAGTGTTATTGCATATACAGAGTTTTATTTGGTGATACAAATTTAATGAAATTTTATGAAGTAAAATATCTCCAATAGACTCAAATGTTGATTTCATACTTGTGGAAACCTGAGCAGAGCATAGAGTAAACTCAGTGACAGGAGGAAAATGATGGCATTGGGGAAACTGCTAAGATTAGCTTCTAATCATGAGGGAAAATATGCAGAAACCTAGGGTTTCAATTCTGTCAACATTTAACTAGTTATATCATTCAATATAAGCAAATAAATCTCATCAGCAACCCAACAGCTGCAACCCTGTGGCCATATGGAACAGTCACTTCAGAACAAGCCTGGGTCCAAATTTGTTGACTATTTGTACCAATAACCACAAAAATATCCTACTTATTGTCCCAAAGTCATGATGCTACCTGGTGTGAAAACACCAAAGAAACCTCAGATACTGGTGTTTAGGGTGCCTTTGTAGTGTACAAAGGGCTGGGTGCAATGCAGAGGCTCTAGCTGTCCTAGGTAACCATACTGTGATGATTTTAGACAGCAAGGATAAGAGGAAACCCTTCTCTACCACCCCCTGATACCGCTTTGGTGTCTTCTGCTTTTAAAATCTCCTTCCCATCTAGGTCATGATAAGATTAAATGCTAACACTTGAAATCCTTATCAATCACGAAAGTCCCTGAACGCTGCAGGTGAGAAGAATGTTGTAATTCCTTTGACAAAGAGCAGAAGACTGAACAAGAGTACAGGAATGTACAAGGTCGCTTTGCCAACAGTAAGCCTAAAAAGATACCTGGTGCCCTATCATTGAGGTGTTTCTGTTCCTCAAAAATATTGATACTCTATTGCCTGTATTTCTGTGATTCGGTTATAGAGGACAGGGGAGCTGTAAATCAGTAATTAAGGTTACTTTCACTTACTGTGACCAGTTCAAAGTGCTTTTGGATTGTTTCAGTTAGATGGGGGGTTATTATGGGTATTACACTGAATAAAATAGAAAAATCAGAGTGAATACATGAGCAATGTTTGTTGCAACAATTTGAGTGTATTTTACATCATGTTTTATTTTTATTTTCTTTCTGGACTTCTAAACTGTATCTTAAGATTCAGTGATGAGAGTAGTTCACCAGAGGGGGAAGTAACTGTGACCATACCCTACTTCTTTTGTGATACAGCTGTAACAAGCATTGCACTAGAGCATCACCTTCCTGGGTAACTTTTTGTATGTCAGTAAACACAGTCCTGCAGAATTTTATACACATGCTTAATTGTTTGTACAGGAACACACAGACTGAAGTCAATAGGAGTACTCATATGCTTAGAGTTAAGGACATGCTTAAATATTTCCGGCACTGGGGCCTGCCTTCTCCCAGTGGAGAATTATGCTCTTACACAGGCTTTTCCCCCGGTGTGCCTGTATAAATCTGGCCCTTTAAGTTTTACAGAGCCGAACTGCTCCAGTCTTACCGTAGCCATTTTGCAACTGCTGACTGCTGGGTGCCCGTTCTGACTCCTAACTGGTTAGTACCTGTTACGCTCTTCCACAGCCCTCTCCTTCTTTTCCCTGCATCTCACACATGTGATTGAAAAAGGTTCATCCAGCGGTAAGTCGGACTTTTTTTGTGTGTTTGATCATGGAGAAAATGCTGTAACACATCATTTGCTAGTATTAAAAAATGTCCATAGCCTTGAAAAATTGTCTCTATTCTTTAGCCAGTACTGAAGAGCAGGGTCTGTTCCAGTATGCAGCACTTTGCCAGATTACATTGATTAAGCAGTCTTTCGTAGGCTCTTTCCCTCGCAATTTTAAGTAATATTCTTGTTTTTCTCTCTAGCTCAGGCAGCCCAGTGCTTCACTGCCATCGGTATACACTTAAAACAGGTGCAAGACAGGTGCCCCTGTTTATTGCATAAGTAAATTTCATTGTGCATTATTCTTGGATTTGAAAATAAAAGGCAGAGGTAGCAGCTGAACGTGATAAAGAAGCATGGTAGCTAAAAGATATGCTACATCTCAAAAAGATGCCAATCGATGCCGTTTTCAGCTCTCTATCATGCATTGATTCACCAAATAGTATCAGTAAATGTTTCCACCCTTGATATATATCATATTATGTCAGCTAAAAATCTGGATGCCACTGAATGCTTTGCAAGTAGCTCCTGAAGAAGAATATGGAATAATACTGAGACAATAAAGATAGTGGCATAATAAGGACATTGGAATAAAAACATTGGAATAATATAGTATTTGTAAAGATAAGAAAATAAATTTGGAAGCCTGATTTCCATCACAATTCAGAAGTTTTAATAGAAAGAACTGACATTCTTGCCTAAAAATTAACGTTTGATGAAGCAGCAAGGGGTCTACATGGTCTTTTCATATCAATGTGATTAGTCTGCAGGAAATTTGTAAGTAAGCTCAGTAAGCTACCCTGCTTTTCCGGCATGCCAACAGCTTATGCCAGGGGAGTATGTGAGTAGTAGCTGCTACGTCATTAAGCAGTCAGTCATTACACTGCAAGATGATGGTCTTTGTCTGCTTTGTGACTCTTCCAAGTTTTGCAGGGGATTTCGGAAGATAAGACTGCAAGATGAAAAACTGTAGAAGTTGTCACTGTTTTGCGTTTGTCATCTACCACAGCTTGAAATAAAAGTGTAAGAGCTGTAGTAGTGGGGAGCACCGAGCTGGCAGGAAGAGGAGTGTGGAGAGGCAGACAGCATCGATGACTGTGCCTGCGCTGTTACAAAATTTGATGGTTGGGAAGTGCAAAGAGTGTTTTCATCTCCTGATCTTGCAGCCTTCTCCATCTTGTGACCTGAGGTTCTTCTGTGGTGCTTTGAGTGTTATCAGTGCTTATTCTTAAGCAGAGGTGCCACTGAGAGATTAATAACTAACCCCTCGCCACAGCCGTAACAACACCTTTCCTGCATTGCACCAGTTATACTTCTGAACTAAAGCACATGTCAGTGCCATGCAGTTAGTCTGAATCATAGAATATTTCATGTCTATGCTCTACATAGTGACAGCAATCCTAAACTGAAGGGTCAGGTGTTGCCCTCAGAGCAGTGGAAGTGGTCAGGCTGAATGCTAGGGCAGAACCAGGGGGTCCATCCCTACGGGGTTCAACGTGCCTGTGGGTTTTGTTAATTACTTCAAACGCTGTTGGCAATGGAGGCTGCTTTCTCAGCATCCTGCCTTTGGTGCAGGTTCCGTAGGAAGATTTTTCCATGGACTCACTGTCCAAATGTTGCCTTTACAGTCAGTAGAAAGCATTATCTGGTACAGAAGAGATGCCTGTTTCCAAGTGCATGCAAATGTGTTTTGATGTGCTGCCTTCCTACTCCTTGGCTTGCGTTATGGGAACAACATCAATATAGTGGGAAATCCTTTTAAAACGTCTAATATTTCATTGTTACTTTGAAGACTGCTGCGCTGGCCTGTGGGGCAGAGCTGGGTTGCCATTTCAGAGGAATGCGACCCTGCCTTTCTCCACAAGAAGCCAGCCTGGCTGAGGGCCTGGCAGGGCCTATTTCTGATAAAGCAGACGGTGCCTTTCCATTCAACCACCTTTCATTCAACTACTGAAGAAAACTTTGTTCTGCCCTGCTGTACAGCTGTTATTTTACAGCTCTGTGTTCCCAGATTAAGGAATTGGTTATATTTTTAACTCACAAAATGTCTTTCCCACTAGTGCTTTCCCATTTGATCTGCGTGGGTGGCCTTCAGCTTCTTGGCCACAACTATTCCTTAACCTTAGTCAATCTTCTTGCTGTTTTACCCTGTCCCCTGCCCAGCCCAGAAATGGTTGACTGCCTCGTACCCAATTCATCACATCTATTGTAAACAGCACATTTTTATTTGAGGACTGGCATTTTGTCCCCACTGCCAAATGTCCAAAGTTTTCCTCCTTTGCTCTCTCCCCCTCTCCCTCTCTTTTTTCACTCATTGAAGCTGTTTGCCCTGGGATTTCCATCTCCTATATACACTGTTGCATGACCCCTTTCATTTTTGGTCAGTGTTGACAGCTTTAACTTCATTTTCAGAGCTCACACGTGCTGAAAACACCTGGGACTTCCTCTTCACAGAACACCTTAAGTCACAATGCTGGTCTTGTGCTTCTCAGTCCATGACACTTTCCTTTACCAAGCTGGTATTTGTAGGTAAACCTTACTATGGACAAGTCTTCCAGCCCATGAGAGGCTTCTGAAATTACAGAGCACAGTAGGTCTGTAAAAATAAAAACAACAAAAAAAGCAACAACACACAACACAGCCATCTCATAGTCAGTCTAGCACCAATGGCTAAAGGGAATCAAGAAGCATGTAAATGTATATTTACCTGTGATGAACTATTGTATCTTTCACTATTTAAAGAAAAAACTAAATTTTTTTCATGGGCTAGATTCACGTTTTCTGAGCACTTGACTCTGACAGTGCCAAAAATCTCTCTCAATTAGCCCAATCCCCTTTCTGCTCATATGCAGTTCCTACTTTTAATCTGTCAGTGTACATTGGGCTGGAATACAATCAAACTGGTCTGCAAATGAGGTTGTGATCCTGACAGAAGAGAAATGTCTCCTAATTTTGTCTCTCTTTAAGTCTCTGATGGAATCCATCACTCCCTAAGACAGGGATGCCCAGCCTGCAGCATACAAGCTGTTTCCAGCTGGCAAAATAATTAATCTCACAGTCTGGTTTTGGCCACCTTTCCTTAGAGTCCCTCACATGTGGGTGACAGGCTAATAAATTAATCTGGAGAACTAATTAGGAAGAAAAGGAACAGCAATGTTGTTTACCCTGAGTAGCACCCTATAGCTCCACTGTCATTTAGAATCGTTTGGCTTTTTTTAGACAATTAGTGTTTCTTGTGTCCTAGCTTGTAACTTTTTCTTCAGTTACGTGGCATACAACCTCATAGACTTCCCTATATCAGTTGTGGCAGTTGACCAGCCCCTCCAAGGCAGCCAGTAAACACAGACACTTCCATCCAGAAGGAGAAATTAACTGTAGAGGGAAGAGAGATGTGAAAGCAAGTGTTAGTGCCATCTTAACAGCATTTGTCAGCTTCAGTGACAGCTATTAGTCCTTTTCTTTTAACACCTCTGGATTTGCACAGTGAAGGATGCTCACCTATCCTGACAGCTAGGATAAACAGCTTTGAAGTCAAAAGTGCAGGAAGGAGCCACATGGGAAGATGCAGAAGGAAACAGCCCCTTCATTATCCCTATGAAGTTTAAGCATCTGGAGTACTAGTCAGATCACACGAGACAGAAGAGGATGTTTCTGCATCCATTTCTCCCAGTATCTAGTCTCCTTTGCTGATAAAAACCATGAATCTCCCAGGATCTCTTGTCATGGTTCTAACCAAATTCTGTGTTCAATGTTTGAAAAGTTTCCTTGCATGTTTCCTCCGTCTGCTGCCAGTGAAGTAGTGTCTGTACCGGAGTATTTTACACTGGGTGGAAAGGAGATCTCTTAAGTGCACCATTAAGTACTTGCCCTTCTAACTCCTAAAGAGCAGGTCATAAGTTCCTCTTTCAGCAGTCAAGAGCTGTGACTGAGCAAGAACTGGGCACAGAAGTCTGTGCTCATCGTCTGCATGGCACTTGCTGCCAGCAAGACTGGAAACTGGCATCAGAAGTTTTTAATGCAAATGGTGACACACCACTGCTTGTTTCTAGGACATGTTTGCCAGGGTCCCCCTCTTGGTGATAGCAGTGGATCTATATTGAAGGACCTCTGCATTTACTTTAATAGTCATGAAAATTCCCTCATATGTGAGAAACTGTGCTCTGGTTTTGGCTGGGATAATTTTCTTCTTCGTAGTAGGTTTTAATGCAGTGTTTTATGCTGGAGGAATCCCTCAGCTTTCCATGTGTTTGCTTTAATCTTCCATAAATTGCTGGAACAATATACTAGGGACTCAGAAGGGCTTAGGACCTTATTGTCGCACCTTGCTTAAGTCTTGGATAGGACATATTAATGGTAGGAGGGATAAATGCATAGAAATTGCAGGGTAGTCTCTTTGGGCATGGGACCAGAATATTCATCTGCATTTGTAGCAACCTTCTAAGTAGCTATGTGAATAAGAGTCACTAGGTTAAGGAAAAAGTAATCTCAAATTACTACCCAAAACATTTTCTTTTCTGTTTCTTCAGCACCTTTTAGAAAGTGCTGCTGTCAAACTCATCATTTGAAGGGAAGTGTCCTTCCCTTCAAACATGTGATTTGGCCACCTAAGTCAGTAAGGTGGTCTTGATAATTTCACCCCAGATCTAAATCTGTTTCCAGTTACACAGTGAGTGACTTCTTCCCCTGGTTCAGCACGTTCCCAGTTATCGTTGCATGTAACTCATATTAGTTTCCCCAGCTCCTTGTCCAGGTGACTGCATTCATATCCAAGTCTATTTGAATGACTTTTTCAAGTAAGAATTTGTGAAGTACTGCCAAATGCTTTACTGCACTCTAGATATTACTTTATCTGCTAATTTTGTTCTTTGATTTAAAAAAAAAAAAAGATAGTTTTATTTGGTGTGTTCTTTTCTTTATCCTATAAACCCATGGTATTTTATTGATCATAGTTCAATTATTAAGCACATAATTCAGGACCCACTGGAAATTTTTGGAGCTTTTTACAAACTTCCATTGACCTTGGATCAGGTCTTAAATGCTTACATATTACCTGTTGTGCTTTTTTTTCCTGGGAATTTTAAGCAAAATTTACGGGGTTGGGAACTACTAGGTTTGCTCATATTCTTGTTCTGTTTGCTTTTTTTAGTGAACTGCTATTATTTCCAGTAATAAAATCACTGAGAAGCCTTATTATTACCCTGGTTCATAAAAAACATTTGACCACGCGCTTTGCTTTAAGCACAGGGTTAATCTTACCAACTTTGAGACAGCTATTTTTCTCTTTAAAATGGGGCATATGCTTACGGGCTATTTTGGATCAAGACCTCTGCAAGCAGGCTGAGTGAACTCAATCCAGTTAAGTGCAGCCTGAGCTATGCAACTGGCTCTCAGTACATCCTGGCTGTGTATTTTTTTGAAGAATGAATCTATAAGCTACTCCCACAGAGATTATTAGCAGAGATCCACTAAACATTTTAAGCAAGAAAATCTCCCTAACAGCAGAATTTTAGCTAAAGCTATTATATTTTATCTTCATGGGAAAGGAATGGATTTTACAAGGCAGTAATCATAGAGGGATGAACCTTATGAGAGGAAAAAAAAAAATGCTATTATCAAAGGCCAGCTGATCTTTTTTCCTAAGATTACAAACTTGGATTTTTATTTTTTTTTCTCAGCTTTTGCTCCTCTGTCCTGTTGTTGTCTTTGTTAAATTCCAATTTTGGTCTTCCAGTGAATTTCTTGGTATCAGCTTTTGGGTTATTTGCTGTATTCACACCTCCTGAGCTATAGTTCTTCACTTACAGAGCCTGCACTGTTCCCACTGAGTAGGTCACTGCTTGGGGCGATGGAATATTTAGTAAACACTTCATGAAATAATGAATGACCTTAGGGCTGACAGAAGCAGACGCTTCAGATTATGTTCAGGGATTGTAAAATTTCTGCCATTTTTTAAGGCTTAATGGAACAGTAGATGAAGAGAAAAATCTCAAAGAAAACTTCCAAGCCCCCAAAGTCAAGCTGTATGCCCCAGTTTGCAAATTGAGTCATTACTGAAGGTTGGTAAAGGCTACAAAATTCAGGATGTGAGGTTTACCCAGGATGAATCATTTCAGTTTATTTCAGATTGCAGTTCTGAAGTCTTTGCAATGAAGTAAAATTAGCATGTTAACTAAACTCAATATTTGCCTACTGAAAAATGCTTGAGAAAGCCAAGTATGAAGTTTCTGGTGAAATAAAAAGAAACTCACATGGACACCTCTGTTCATCAGGAATGGGTTACCTTGTCTTAGCTGAAGTTAGATTGCTCTTGTCTAAAGCAGTTTGTTTCTGAACAAGAGCATCTTCACTGAGCTTGTAGTATGCACATGCTGTTTTAATTTTCCAGTGTCTCTTGTGTTGACAACAGTTACGGACTTCAGAATTTAATTCTGAATGCCAGTACCTGCAAATCTGACTTTCACTTCTTATCATTTCTTCAAACAAAGCAAGGCTCAGTGAAGTTGCATCTGAAGCAAGAATTAAAGTTAATTTTGAATGCATGGTGGTTTTCAGGGAACGCTGTTTAGCTGGTGCCATAGAAAGCCCCTGGGTTTACCTGGTGAGCTGCACTGAATCAGTCTGAGATCTGACAACAATATCCCTCTATGCAGGGCAGATGTAGTTTAAAGCTGCTACACCATAGAAGTATAGGCCCCCTGTAACCTGTCACGTTAAATAATTTGATTGGTATTCATCATGTAGCTGCGCAGGCAGCAGCTATGTGGTGTACAGAAACTGAGAGGTTCATCAAATACAGAGCTCACCACCTGCTTTAAAATGTCACAGGCCTAATTCCCAGCTTTATTGTATCAGTAAAACTGGGACTAATCCTACTGAAGTCAGACATTAAACCTGCATGAGATCAGAATAGTTAAGTATTTATTAGTTGTATGTGCAGTGGTTCCCCCTAAAACTCTACAGATGACTTGAACACTTTCCACTATTCAGATTGCCTTTTTCTGTACATTCCTGATGCAAGTGAAACTGTTCAGGAGCAAATATTGCTAAAAAAACCCACCACCCACTTTTGCCTTCCTCTTTAGTCTTTCACTTCGTGTGAACCAGCCCCAAAACATTGCAGGGTTGCCTTGATATTTTTTAAACTTGGTTTATGAAATGGCAGTTTTGATCCTTCTCCTCAAAGATTCCATGGGAGGAGGTGAAGGATGTCCCAGCATCAGCTTGTGAGGCAATGGAGTTGACCTCACACTCTCTTTGCCTGGCTGGGGAACTGTGTTGTGCAGCTATACCGTGACTGCTGTCCATTTTTGTGCCCCATCTCCATGGCATTTAGAAAACGATAGGAAGGAGCCGCAGAGACTGCTGAGCCCCTCTCCTCTATCCAGTCATGGTGCTGCTGTGCTCTTCCATTCACGTATAAATGCTCCCTGCAACAGGATCTACTTCACTGCATATTCTTGTAGTGAATCAGCAATGTGGCAGGAAGAAACCTGAAGGGAAAATACATCACTGAATGACTCTACTAAAGGAGATTTTTTCTCTTTCTTTCTAACTTCTGTTCTCCAGGATCTTCGTATCACTGTGAGAAAAATGCACGCAGTATGCCTTTCTCAGGAACCCCTATATTCCATTTCTGTGGAAAAAAAACTAACAAGAAAAAACACATGGGAGTTTGAGACAAAACTGTTCCCACGAGAACTCCCTTTTGCATAATTGCCGTTATCTGATTATGGTGGGAGAATGTTTTTTTTTTCACCTTCACCCCTGGCTAGGACAAGTACCATGTCCTGACGACAAGTCTCAGGAATCCAAGACGGCCAAGATTATTGACCTAGGGGATATGTGCCTCTGAGTCAGGTCCTGAGATCAGGAGGATCGTGATGGCTGTACAGTTTAGTTTATGTGTTTGCGGGGTCTAATTTTCAAGGAGCCAATGTAATAATTATTGCCCCACCCATCCAACTTCTTCTACCCTTCAGCTCTTTGGCGACCCAGTTTCTGCCTCCTCAAGACTTCAAATACAGGTCCTTGTGACATCGTGGAATAGACACTGACTGTGGCAGCTGAGCTCTCACTCTCAGCAGAACAGAAAAATTTCCTTCCTGGAAGTTTTTTCCTCAGGACATAAATTCAGGGATCATGCTCTGACCTGTGATTTGGCTCGTGTATTGGGGTTATGATGCATGGTCTATCAGCAGCATAGAAATGAGCAAATTTCTATCTTCTGAACTTAATGGGAATCACATTTAGTAGATTTGTGCAATAGCAAAGTTTAAAAACGGTACACTCCATATGAGCAGTGGGCTGTGTCACATACAAATCTGACTCAAAGTATTTGTAATAACTTGACAAAAGCTGCCATTCGATATTTTAAAACATATTTAATCTCTGAGCCTGAGAATCAGATTCTGCCACTTTCACGCGTGTTGTTTAGCTGTCTACTGTACAAATGTGGGACTTGAAAGTTTTACATTGCCCAGCAACTTTAGAGCCGTATTTCTGCTCCATTATCCACAAAGATTCCACACAACAGACATCTACAAGCAGTAAATTGAGGTGCTTATTATACAAAATACCATGTGTAAAACAAAACCAAGATTTGTATTAAAATTCCTTTCTCAGACACTGTGAACATAAATAGGAATCAACAGAAGTTATTTACAGTGCTAGACACAGTATTTTACTGCATACTTCCATTTACAGGTTTGGGGTTTTTTCTTTTCTAAATTGCTGCTAAATATGTGTACTGGTTATATCAGACCGTTCAAAATTTATTTTAAACTTAAATCCCTGGAACTAGGCAAAGTAATGAACAATTTTTATGACACTAATGTTAAAACCTTGGCTTGTTTTGTGTGGTGGATAATGCTTTCAGCTCAGGCTCCCCCTTATGCATTCAATTTGGATTTAATACCTTCTAAGCCAAATTCTGCCCTCACTTAACAGCTTCTTAGTCCTAAGTGCTGACAACAGGGGCTGCATAGGGCAGGCTGAGAGAGAGACTTCATCATCTCTGCTCGGTGAGCATAGTTAATTCCTAATCAACGCAGTGGGATTGACCCCAATTAATAGAGGTTCATTTTCGTTTTGAATTCATGTTTCAGATGATCTAATGGTATTTCTTTAACCCTTATCATAGCAGGAAAAAGCCTTTCATCCAAGCTAAGAGCTGAACAATCTCTCTCCCCTGCTTTCCTAAATCTCTACAAGATGTTTGCCACCCAGCAGCTATGACTCCCTTTTTTTCAGCACTAACTTCCCTTTTCTCTCACCCTCCATGGAACTATTTTTACTTAGAGAAAAAAAAGCATACTGCCTTCCTCCTTAGCGGCCTTCCCTGGACACCTTAGTGTTTTCTCTCAAAAGGTCTCAAAGCAATTTACAAATAATGGAGCTGGTTTATCAACAATGCTTTCTCCTCCCTGTGACACAAATAAACAGTAACAACATGCTGTGTCTTAGAGAGGGGACACGCTGGAACCACAGCACCCTTTTACAGATGGTCCATCCAGATCCACGTAAGGCGTGCTTCTGGGCAGGCAAAGAATGTGAACCGAAAAACGGTCTTTCTGTCAAAGGTCTTAGGTGTCCCAACCCTTGGACATGCAGGAAGCAACCCTTGATTCTGCAGCCCTTGCTCATGCAACTTGCAGCTCAAGACCAAAAGCAGAGCAGGCGATCTGAGAAGGTGGATGTAAAGATGGTGTAGGGCTGCCTCACTCTTTGCTCCTTGGCTGCTGTGTATACAGCCGCTTCTCAAGTGTGATTTAAAGCAGCCTGGTCATGATCTCACCTAATTGTGTGGCTAATGGCTCCAGAATAGGTCCTTGTGATCAAAATGTCTGGAAACATGAGGTCATGACATCAAAAGGCCAGGTCGATAGTGAAAGTATGGCTTTCAGGTGCCGTTGGCTTCAAAGCTCAGCAGTAAAATAAAGGCGAAATCTGTATTTGGGGACCTTCATGGAAAGCATTACCATTTGCTGTTCATCAGAGGTACCAAAGCAGTTAATGATTTTATATATATATATATATAATAAATTATCCAGCTCATGAATGTAATAAGTTTCAGGAAAAATAAATTTTTTGCTACAGAGGTTAGTTAAAATAATTAAGCTAGGAATGTCATTGCTGAGCTCAGCAATAACCTGCATAGAACTGCATGGACCTACAGCGGCAGTGAATGGCTGACTTTCCCAGGAAATTTTCTGTTATCCTTATATTGCTTGATTTTTTTACACCACATCTGTGCTTGCTTTGTCATTCTGCCATCTGCTGTAACAAAATACAGGCAAAGCATTTCAGAAAACAACCCCTCCACACTTTAAAATGCTCCAATCCAGAGCACAGCCTTTTACTTCTCACAAGCTGTAGTGCTTATTATCCTCTCCTCCTCCTCTTCCTCCTCCTCCTCCTCCTCCTTCCTCAGCCCCCCTACCACATGCATGATGAATTATATACTCGTACCAAGCGTGGAGAATACAGAATCCCATTGATTTTGCCACAATGTTTCTATTAAATGAAATGAATGGCTATGTGCTTTACTTCTCTGTGCAAATCTGTTTGCTGAAAGGTCAGAAATAGCAGGTCATTATCATAAAATTTTTAATTTTGGAACTCCCAATCAGATTTGTTTTCTGTTTGGTATTGTCTGCAGATACACAATGTATAGCCGAGAGAAAGACTCTGATTGCTAAATCATCGAAATAACAGAGTACGAGCAGAGTGGTTTTGAGCACACACTCTGTATAGTCCAGTCAAAGTTTCTTCCTGGTGCAGCCGCACAAATCTCTTGGTAGCAGTAAACTCGCTGCACAGACTTCATTCCTGAACACATGTTCAAAGGTGATAAAATAAATGCAGATGGTTTCCCAAAACCTCAGTGGAGCATTTTTTACTGTTACTAAATGGACTGTAAAAAAACTAGGGAAAAAGTGGAGAAAATACAGTTTGACAGAGACAGGCAGTTTCAGAATAGCATTTGGTCGTTTGGGAGAAAAGCTAAATAAAATGTGTGTTTATAATGATCTATTGGCAAAACAATATTGACAGAGCATCTAAGCTGCCTAATGGGAGTGAGTTTTAGAATGTTTAAATTAAACTAGTGTTGCGAGCTGAATATTTTGCTAAATTACTTAACACACATACAAAGAAGTTGGATAGGAACTATGAATTCATTGTGCTATGACCAAAGTTGACAATAAAACCACCCCCAGCTACAGTGAAAACAGAATTAGGCCTTAACAAATTTATTACAGGCTTTGTTTACAAACTTGTTACAAAATTATACAGCATCTAATGTGTACACAGGATTTACAAGAACGCGTAACTGATGTGTGCAATTGCTCCGCTCTCTGGTTGAGATCTGCAGGTTTTTCTTCACCCAGGGCCCAATCCAGCTTCCACTGGAGAAGGTGAGAATTTTTCCATTGACTTTAGTGGAAAGTGGATCAGATCCAGAGGGTAACACTTCCGTTCATTGTTATACTGGGGTGGGAAAGAGGCAGCCAATCTAATAACCTTATGCACCATGCTTCTTTCTCATTTAATGTGTTTCAGATGACAGGCGTTGTACTTACTCTGATACTTTTTTGCTGGCTGATTATAAAGTACCTGCTGCATTGGTAAAGTTGAAAGTCAAAGGCCAGTTCCTCTGCTGAATTTACAGTGGAAAATACCAAATTTGTTTTCTTTGAACCTATAAGGAATGAACCTCCCTTGGTCTTCAGTGAGCAGAAACAAAGACATTAGGATCAACTCTGATGTTGTTCACATTACTGTAAACCTACGTTTTCTCAGCCATCATCAATAGAATTCCTCTGGATTTACAATGATGTTAACAAGTGTGGCATACACACTGTAGGAACAAGGTAGTTCCCAATTAATGTGATTTAACCAAGCTGAGTCAGTCTTCTTACTGACTTCCTCTTGTACAGAGATAGACCTATCCACCATACTGAAGCACGGAGATCTCTAGTTAATGATCCATGGCAATACTGCTCTCAATTACTCACAGTATCTGAAAATGATCTCTATTTGTGAATTCAGGGTGCTAAAGCAGGCTTTTAGCTTGCAAAAAAATTCAGTGGGGCAGGGTTCCAAAAAGTATGCTTGTCCCACAAGCAGAAAAATTTAGTTTAAACAAAAATTTCCCTACTAGTAAAGCTAGCAAAAGCTCTGTAAAGATAAAAAAAATACAAATGTTTGCCCAGGGAGGAGAATGCTGGAAAAATGCTAGTCAGATCTACCAGATACTGAGTTCCTTGCTACATTACATCTTTTCTTCCCTTTAAACAGTTGCCTTGGTATTGAACCTCTGAAGTTATTACTGCTTGAAACAAAATCAGGATTTAGTACTGTGAGGTGATGGTATATCTTGTGTGATAAATACCTTGGCCTCATGTTGAAAACTGGCTGGGTTCTCAAGACTTTTGCTTGTGGCCTCCCCTGCAGAATTATATCTATATGCTCCAGCCTGGCTCTCAGAGGCACTGCTATTCCTGTGCTTGGCCTCATGAGTGACCTCTCCAGTTCTCCGGTGGTTTTATGATGGTAACACTCTCTGTAAGGGACTAGGGGACACCATGCAATTTTCTGCCTTTGATGACCTGTTGCAGATTTGAGGTTGGTTCTCCAGTAGTGAAATCTGTATGAACAAAAGCATCCTGCACCCATGGTTTTGAGTGATCTCATTTTCATTTGTGATGCTGAACATGCTACAACAGTGAAAGCTGTAGTGTAAAAACCTAAGACTACTACAGCTGTAATGCTCTTTGAATGGCTGGTGATTCTCATCCCTGACTGTGTTAAGGTCTAGCTAGACACATATGCAGTCCAACCTTAATTCTGTTGATAGCCATGGCAAGACTCTCGTTTACTTTTATGGAAGCGGGATCCCATCCAGGGCATCATACGGCTAATATATAATAGACCATCTCTTCAAGCAGTGAAATTATTACTGTCCCCAGTGGAGCTGCATGACAATACAAGGAAGAGTTTGAGGTATATATATGCTAGTACATTTGTCTGTCCTAAGTAACAACTCACCTGTATAACTGAAGAACTTCATTATAACTATGGACTACCAGGATTTTAGTCACCATACTGCTCAAAAAGCTCTATTATTTCACATGCCTATGAAAGGTGCCAGGTTTGTTGAGCAGTTCAACATTATTTTTTCTTTCTGTGAAAAATGAAGAATGGATTGCTGAGGAGAAGAACGGCTTCACATGGGTGTGTGGCTTTGATGTCCATGCCAGGATATCATATCTTTCTTTACCACAATTTGCAAGCCAAGGGCTCTTTAAAGGTTAAGACACCATCAGCTTTGTTTCTAATTTAAAAGCTCAGACATAGAGGAATGATCCAACAATGCAAGCAGAAATAATTGATTGTGTGAGGAGGAAGAGGCTGATCACAATAAATAGTAAATTCTGAATAAATCATCTTTTATGTATTATATTAACGATCCATTTAGATTGGTTCTTGGCTTCAGTAAGTTTCTGCTACAGATATTTCAGATTGTTTTCATATTTTTTCTACAACGCACTGGCAGCATTAAAAACAGTTGCAAAACAAATGTTCTTCAAAAACATAAACGAAAGTTGCTGGAATATTAGCAGTCATTCTGAAATGCTAACAGAGGGAAAATGGTCATTTCACTGGCAACGCTGTCATAATACACAGAAATTGTTATTTTATGCCTGCTTACATCATTTGCAGGCTGTAACACATATTTTGGTCCATTATATTTTTGGCTGTGAGGAGTCAACACTGCATCCAATTAAATGTGAATGTATAGAATGGGGAATATAAATATGTACACAACTCTTGACATTGATCTGATTTTTAACAAGTTTACTAAATGACAGTCACTGGCTTGACAATACTGAATGAAAAATACTGATTTTACACAGATTTTACAGTAAGGTTATGGTATGCTGCCGACAAGCAGTGTCACAAACATAGTCTAAAAAACCCCGAAGTTGCCCACAGCAGAGGCACACACCCTTTGCTCTTGTTTATTGAGAGAGAAAGCTTATATACTGTAGGTTTGCTGAAGTTTAATAAATAAGGTCAACTTATAATATATAAAACAATATAAACATTTATATGCTACATGCATATCATATAATTTAAAGTAATAATTTATATAGCAAAGAGATGCAGATTTATGTTCTTCCTATTTTCCTTGACAACGCACACACACAGGAGGTGTCTATTCTTATCCATCTCCAGCCTACCAGTTTATTGTTTTCTGAAGTCAGTGCTCTAACATAAGTTTGGGATGTCTTGCATTGGGAGTTCCAGTGCTTGTCGTCGATTCCGCGGCAGCCGTTTTTTACAGGCTTGGCTTCTTTACACCTCGTTTCATAAAAGTATTGCTTAACTGGAGAGTTGCCTGTTTTAATTTCTCCCAGAACAGTTACCTGGTGTCCTCTAATGTCGATCGCAGATGATTTGTCCGTGACCCATAAACTTTCACTGTCACAAACGGAATATTCCCCTCGGTGGCTCTTGTGCTCTGCATACCTTTTCCGCCGAGAGGTTCTGTTCACCACCACTGAATTTCCAATATAATCCTCCATGAGGTACAGCGGCGGTGGTTCCAGCGGCGTGTTGTCACTCAAGAGGACGCGGGGAGAGTTGTAGCGTCTCTGCTGCCTTAAGAGGTCTCTATCCATTGAGATAACTGGCTGGAAGTCTGATTTCACATTTTCATCTCCATCCATGTCTTGCTGAGTGTCTGCTTTCTGCACCGTGTTTTGATAGTTTTCCTTAATATCTACCATCTGCTTAGAAAGCTTGTTTTTCAAAATGTCTGCCTGAATGAGTTTAATGATAAGAGAATTTATTGAATCTTCTGGCAAACTCCTTTGATCCATGTTGGTAGACTGGATGCCACGAAGATAAGTGAGAAATATCACATAAAACAAGATGGACATCACCTTGTTCACCTGTAAGATCTGCAAAGAAACAGAAAGTTAACATTAAAACAATTAAATAAGGAAGATTACTAGAAGCAGTAAACACAAAAATTTGGGTTTGCTTTTATAAGCATCTGCACTTTATAGATGCAGATAGGCTATGTGTTTCTTTGAAGATACTATTTCATTATACTTTATAATGAGTGCAACTGTTTTCTGACTTTTTTTTCCCCAGTGTTTCATCTATATTTCATGCACTTTTCAGGATGACCTTACCTTTCCTTTTACCATGCACAGTGTTTTATGCATATGTCAATTTTAGGTCCTTTCTCTACAGAGGTAGGTAGTTCTTGGGTTAGCATGTCCAGGTCTTGGCAGCAGAGAGAGGCCAGGCTTCTTTCACAGAGTCTATTCTAGAGTGGTTTAGTTTCAAAATTGCAAGATTATGCAGAATAGCCATCTCTCTAATGGTATAAAATGAAATTCTGACTTTGCTAAGTCTTGTCAAGTTTTTGAGTTGAGATTTCTTGGATCCATCAAATGGCTTGTGTTGAACTGTACCCTAAAAGCGTCATCATACACTGGGAAATACATACTGTGTTTCAATAGCTCACTCTCTTTCTGGTGCTATAAGGGAAAGTACTCTTGAAGGAAAAGGATGCAGTCCAGCAGCAAAGTGTTTTTTTTAATAAATTTTGAACTTTAGAAAGCAGTGGTGAGGCCTCTGTACTACAAGTGGGAAATTCAGATGGATCCACAGATCATTTTGTACCACTTGTTTTCAGGGTTAGGGCCTAGGGTTTTTTTGTTGCTTTTAATTAAGCGCCTTCATTACATTTGTATAAAGTGAAACAAACCTGACAGTAGTTAAAAATATTCAAAAACAGATGGAGGACACTCCTCCTCCCACATGCCCCCACTCTCCCCACCACCCCAAAAATGGAAGAATCTTGTTCAAAAAGATCAAAATGAACTCAAGATCAAGATTTTGAAAAGTAAATGTAGAAGTGTGTTTATTCTTTCTATTGTACTTTACCATGCACTGCTCTATATGGATTCCTGTAGTGTCTTTGTAATTCTAGCTTCTGAGCATCTTCTAGAAGCTCATTTGTCATTTCTTTTTAAATCTTTCTGTCATCTTGTTTGTGTAGTTGAGAAGTGTGGGCATCTGTCTAAGGAGGTGTGGGGTTTTTTTTTCCTTGTGGATATCTGTATATTTTGCTCTCGCATTTATATACATATATATATAAATAAATAATTTTCAATGTAAAATACAAAATCAAAGAAGCAAGCCACACAATTCAAAACACACCTGTTCTATAAAACTGTTGCACAAGTACTGGATTGAAGGAGAAAATGTTAAACTCATGTCAGAGCACTCTCATACCGTGAGGTAAGACCTGGCTGTAGTACTGCCCCAGGTGACTCAGAAAAGTCTTGAACTTGATTCTTCTGCACTGCAAACATGTCCACCATGTGTCAGACCATTAGCACTCTGGGATGAAGGCACAGTTACAGGACATGGAATGGATGGAGTTGGAAGGACCCTCTGGAGATCACTTAGTCCAATCTCACTGCTCAAAGCAGCGGCAGCTAGGGCAGCTTGCACAGGGCTGCACCCAGTCAGTGTTTCAATATCTCCACGGATGGAGACTCCACAACCCCTCTAGGCACCCTGTTGCAGTATTTAACCACCCTCACAGTAAAAAAAAAACAAACAACCAAAAAAACAAACAAACCAACAAACAAACAAACAAAAAACCCAAAAAAGCCCCTCATGTTTTGATAGTATCACCTAAATCTCAGTTCGTGCCCATTGCCTCTTGTCCTTTCATGGGACACCCCTGAGAATAGCCTAGTTCCATCTTTTTTACTTTCTCCCATGAGGTATTTCTACACTTTGATAAGATCTCCCTGATCCTTCTCTTCTCCAGCTGAACAGCCCCACCTCTCTCAGCCTCTCCACATATGACAAACACCCCACTCCCTTAATCATCTTCATGGACTTGTCCCTGTAGGTCCATGTCTCTTCTGTACTGGGGAGCCCAGAACTGGACACAGCACTCCAGATGGAGCCTCACCAGTGCTGAGCTGAGGGGAAGTATCCCATCCCTCAACCTTCTGGTGACACTCTGGGTACTCTGTTTTTCCCAGAAGAAATTGTGGAAATATCATACCTCTTGAACAGAAAATTTCCTACTTCAAAAAAGTCACATTTTCTGTTTAAGAAGGATTTTAAAAAAGGAAAAAGTTTTACTGGAGAATCCTCTACCCACTCTAAGTAAAACTTCTTTTAGCAACAGTGAGTCCCCACTTCATAGTTTGGAACTGCAGCAAAATCAGAGCTACCCTCTGTGGATGTGTGATCTGCCCTTTTATGGACAAGAAATGTGTTTTCTCCATTCTCAGTTTGTCACAGTATGAGTTCACCTAAATCTAGACTGTTGCTTACAGCAATGTTATGCTTTGGAAAAAAAAGGAAAAAAAAAATCTAAGATTTTCAGTTACCATACAATTACTGTCATACCTAAATAAATACTAACTTAATGTACATGGCTCTCAGAGCCCAGACCATGCTGTATAAAAAGACCTCTTCCTGTGCAATTTGGTCTTCCCTCAGTAAATTATTTGCTTTTAAAACCAGTAAAAATATTATAAAGCAGATGTAATTCAGCTGATTTCTTGCAGCGCTCAGAAGAGCTAACCCACATGCAGTATGACACACAAGGCCATAGGATGGTGAGCAAAACTCTGACAATGCTTAGCTCAGAAGCTGAAAGCGTTATTCATGCCAACATGCAGCTGCATGTAATCACTGGTCTGCTTAGTTTCAAAACTAAGTGGCACTAGCAAAACACACAAGTTGGAGCAGGTGATGAGGTGGGAAGGCTGGAGTTCCTGCAGATTCTCTTTAATGTCATGCTGCACACAAAAAGGAAGGGCTAGGGACCTCAGAATTAGAGCAGTTCAAATAAGCTATTTTTCTTTCCCATGGAGGAACCCCACTAATGCAAAAAATGTTAAAAAGTATTTTTTCTGAACCTAACATGAAACGTCTTGTGGATATGATAGGAAGGGTGTTTAACTACTCTGAAACTTAACTTGTAGTTTGCTTGGGAAATCACTTGCTACAAAAGTAAAAATGTTTCAGAAACAATCTTTACATTTTTCTGAAATGTATCTGAGTGCAAAATTTGGAAAGAAGATGAAAACCCTTGGTAAGATCACAGTTGTCAGGGAGTTTCTCCAAGATTTTCACCTAGGAAGTTCGTAAGTGGTGTGTTCAGAAATTCCAGTCCATGACTTAAAACTGTCAAGCTGTCCATGAAGTCCAGCACCTCAGAATATTCTAGCTAAGAGAAAGGGATGTTACTGGGAAGCCACAGCTGATTTATGGCCTTGGCTCTATTTTGAGTATGAGACACCTTACATGTGTATTAGTTTGTAGGAGTTGACAACATTGCTTTTGATAAATGGCTCTTTGCCAAAATGGAATTTTGTGCCTGTCTAAATTGAAGATAATTTTCAATTTGTACCTTTTTGTGTGTGTCGTTAAATCAATAAAAAGGAGAAGAAAATGCAAAACATTAAAATGTTTACATTTTCATATTTTCAAAGTAAATCATTCTGATGTTTCTGGACATGCTTCAAAAGTTACACAATGCAATTCACAAAACAGAAAAAATGCTTGCTCATATAGCTCAGTGAGTAAGTTATCTACAGAGGAAACTTGCATTCAGGGGCAAGATTTCAACACAGGTATTCTGTCTAAGAGAAGACTGACCTAACTTCCAGGCTCCTGGGGCACAGGCTTGTATGGCCCTTAGCAGAAGTTACTCCAGCACAAGTAGCAATAGCTCCTTCTTCAGCTTTTTGGAGAATAGTATAAAAAAAACCCAATAATTTAATCTTTCACATGAATTTTTCTGTTCTTTCATTAAAAATTCTTAAAATTAAACTTATTCATTTCAGGTAGAAAGATAATTTTGTTCAAGCCAACCTTTTTCTAGTTAGCTGATGATTGTGAGGTCTTTTTGTTGTTCCTCAAGGTTCTTCTTGAAATTTTCCAACTGTAAACCCCTTAAATGTTACATTTTAGCTGTCTTTGTGGACTGTTTGCAGTCAAGTAAGTGTGGTGAATGGTCCTAGAAATGGACACAATACCATTTACACTCCTATGGGCAGTACAGACTAGATTTCTATATTTGGGGCCTGGGTCTGAGTCCCAAATAGGCTTAGGAAAGCATTTCCTTGGTGACCCCAGAATAAGTGCACAGCCCAGTAGCATGCTCCCTAGTCCAGTATCAGCTGAAGTAATTAGATACTAATTGTGCTATGAGTATTAACACTGGTACTTGAGCTCGGTTTCCATTTCCATGGGCTGTCAGGTCAGCTGTGACAGATGTATGACAGCACATGACTTAAATAAGGTCTTCAGTATGCACTGGATATAGACACATCCATTTGAACCCCTATAATCATCTTACCGTGCAGTACCTACTACATACCTGTCCTATAAGCCATGTGGTTTGTAACACAGTTAGTTTACATAGTGTGAATCCAGAAGAACTGATCCAGCACCTTATCTGGATTCACACGAAAAGGTATCCCTTGTTGACCTACCAGCTTATGGCAAACCCATCATTGGCTGGGGACACAATAGTGGCTGGACATAATGGTAGACGACTTGTCTCACTTTGTGCACTGTGCCACAAAGACAGGAGGCAGCTACGGAGGATGGGCATTAGCAGCCTCACATGGTCTTGCTGCTGGGATATCCACCTTGTTTTCTGTGCCTCTCCTTCTGTATCTCCCAATTCCTTTTTTATTCCGTATCTTAGAAGTTCAGCAACAGCTGCTGACATATTCCAGAAAGCTGTTCTTCCTGAGCAGCTGAGAAGCTTTGGACCAGCTCTGCTAGTGTGCTTGCTGTGCTATTCTGTGTACCCTTTGTGATGTCTGGACACATGTTTGATGTTTTGAGCTCTTGCTAGAGGTAATTAAAAAGGGTGCTCTCACATGGCTCTCAAATCGGCCATTAATGGTGCTTGGAAAACACTGCTGTGTGCAATTTGGAAAAGTACTGGACATCAAGGTAGGAAGCCTTTAGTCTCTTTGAGTTCATCCCTTTGCATAGTAGTCCTGCCCCATTATTCAGAGATACTACCCTGGCTTTCAAAAGTGATTGCAAACATGGCAACAGAAGCAAAGAAGACCCTTAAAGGAACAAGGAGTAGAACTGACAATTAGGCATTATGAATGGTCCAGAGGGTTTGTGGGAGCACGTTATCACACCACGGCAGGAAATCCAGCATATCCTGGTAATACAGAGTCAACTGTTAATTTGCACTAAAAATGTTTGACTTAGAGATTGCTGACATTAGTGGCACAGCAGGTAAAAGCAAACACAATAGAAAAAGAAAAGCTCATGCACTGCAAAGTTGTTTGATCTTTCAACTATATGTTAGTTTTACTCTGAATTATTTTTATTCTTGCCTTTCACTGTGATGTTAGCAGGGTATTAATGCTGTCCAATCTAGGTGTCTCAGTGAAGGCCTACAGTTAGGAGAAGTAAATAAGGTTACCCATTGCTTCCATTAATAAATTAAATCCCCAACAGACTCTGGCAAACCACTTTCTGCTCTTTTCAGACTCAACACTTTCCGTAGTGTTCAAAATCTTTTGTTTAGTTTCATTTTGTTTGTGGTGACTTAAAAAAAAAAAAAAAAAAAAAAAAAAAAAGTATTGCTTTATTTTGATCAGTCTCTGAACAGCCTACACAGCTGAAGAGCGAAGTGTCATTTAATATGTTCTGTGAAAATAATGAAATCCTAGTACTGTGAGATACTGCTTAAGTATTTACTTTTAAGTCATTGCTAAGAGGAACTGGAATAGAGGGAAAAGTGACTGGTGAATTTTACATTCAGCATTGTAATACCCGACATGATTTATGTAAGTCAGCTTGAAGTATTTGGCACTTTCTGAAAAATTTAAGAGCAGCTTTTGTTCTTCAGACTGAGCAACGAACGTTCACTTGTGGTGGCTGACAGCTTATTCAGACTTTTGCCAAAGACGACAGTGTAATTATTCTTAGGGCTTGCTAAGCATTGTTTTCACAAACTCACAGAAAGCAACAAGTAGCAGAATGCCCTGTTGATTCCCTCATCCTAATAACTATGTTGAGAAGAAATTCAGCCCTTCTCCTCGGTGCTTAGTGGGACAGTGGAAAGGTACAGAACAAGAAAAATACCACTGCACACTGAATATTCTGGAAGATGGGAGTGTGAAATAACTGGCTTTGAAAATTTGCACTGCATTTCAGAATAGTAATTGACTATCTGTACAATATGTGCCTGTAGAAGGATTTATTAAGGTAGATTGCTGTGGAGTGCTGAATGCCCCAAGAGGCACTATGACCCTCCTGAACATTTCCACTTCTCAAGATATGGAAATTTCAACACATACGGATTGAAACTAAAGCTTTCACAAGCGCCAGACCCACTAAGAAGCCGAAGAATTCAGAGACAAAATCAAGTGGGACTGAGTTGTGGCAGATTTAAGTGTTAACCCTCCCATCCTCAGGGCCAAGCAAACTTTAAGTCAGAGTGAAGGAATTTGAAACTAATGCATTCCTTTTGCAGATGGGCTGGGGAGCGCAGCTACACACCGTTTCTGAGGATGAGGCCACCAAAGTTTCTTAATCTCTGCAGCAGGTCAGTTGCTTTTAGTCATGCATTACTCAAGGTCATTTTCAAAAGAGAAGACACATCTGAGCGCTGAGCCCCAATAGCCTCCAGTGAATGGTATATACCTAATCTCTTATGGAAATAGAGTTCAACCTACGGAGCCACTGACATTTCCTTTTCCTCTTTAAATGACTGGCTGAGCAAAGCACAGCAAGGCAGCTGTTCACTCAAGTATGAAAAGCTCATCTGCACTTTGGACCAATCTGCAATACTATTTCTGATTATCACTGTGACCATGACCCTACTAGCCATTGAGGAAAGCTTTCCCAACTGGTGACATCTTTCTGAGGGACAGTTTTGTGATAATACATGTGCTGCGAGGAGCTATCTGCTTTCTGATCAATTAAATGTGCTGTGTAGAGCTGCAGCGATATTGGACACAGCTGATTGCAAGGGCAAGTGTGTATATATTTGATCTTTCCAGAAATGTATCTTTTCGGAGGTCAAAATGTGATCGCCTTACATATACCTGCCCATTTCCAAGTGAAAGGTCAGGAGCAGTTCCTCAGTGCTTACCTCACTACTTGGAACAGCAGCTGCTTCTCACACCTTGTGCAAAGTTAATTCTGTTAGGTTTTGGCCCTGCACCTTCCTCCCCCGCCACCGACATCGTCTGGAGTTCAGGGCACTCGAGACCCCCCTGGAGGCGTTTGACACTCCCCAGCATCCTCTAGCAATCCCACCGAGGGACCTGACTATTAATAATGTCTGGTACATTATCAACTGTACTAGCTACATCCCCAGGTCTATAATCAACTCCAGAAGTAGGCAGGCTTTTCTCAGGCACAGATAGATCTTGTTCTGTTTTGATTCCTCTCCTCACTGACATTTTTGTGACATGTTATTTACACCTGTTTGTCTTTGCCCTAATTGCTATGGTATAGTTTTGCATTAACCAGTTGACTAATTAATCTGTGTATTGAGAAGATCAGAACAAGACTTTGGGGCTAGGATTCCGATTTCTCTGATTTGTTGGAAGAGTTTGGTCAGGTCCAAAAATCTGTTCTTTACTTCCTACATCCGCAAAGTAAGGAACTTGATGGAATGACGTTGGGGTTTTATTAGCCTGTATACATATCCTGACATCCTTTGCTTTCTCCTTCAAAGATCTGGTTGTTTTAGCCCTACTGAGAGCAACAATAAAGATTTCCTCTCTCCACACAAGGCACAATAGCATTCCAGTATGATACCCTGCATGCTGCAAGGGAGATGCCTGTCTGTTTTGAGAGTAACAAGGAATCATAACAAATATATCTCCATAAATGTTCTTGGTGTAAATCATCCTCTGTTTTCTTTTACCATTCTCACGTCACTTACAGTTGAGCACTCCATAAGCTTTTCTCTTAGTTAATACTTTCAAAGTAGGAGGACTGCCATTGTTCCCATTTTAAAGAGCAGAAACTGGAATACCGAAGTCAGATATGTTTGCAAGGTCATACAGATACTCTGTTGCAAGTTGGGGTTTTCATGTTGAAATAGATCAGGAAAGTCTATCTGTAATGCTGCATGGAAGTCTGGCTGATGAATGACAAGCATGAAGAGCAAGGAAATAAAACCAATGCCATCTGAGATGAGCAATCAGCCACATCTCAGTCATGACAAAGAATTAAAGCCGTTGTTGGGTAAACAATTTCCACAAAAGCTGAAGTATTTCTACATATCATTTACAGCTTAGCTCTGAAAACTGCCCAAAGTAACAAGAAATATAAAGGTCATATCCTTAGCTAAATTAATGAATTCCAATGACTTGACTAGACATGTGCTAACTGTACAAAACCAGAAGATTTGCCCAAAGCTTTGTACTTGCCTTGTTTTGTTTTGTTTTTTGGAAGTCATTTGCAAACAGAAGAATAGAAAGCACTGGAACTAATTCAGGGTAGTGGATAATTTAAGCTGATAAACTGTTTGTGTGTTAGTTAATCTTTTCATTTCTCTTTGTTAATAGCGGCAAGGCCAAGCAGCAAACAAATTAAATTTGCAGCTGAATTTGGAGGGGATGCAAACAGCAGTGAGCAAAGAGAAATACAGTCTCTGCTGGGGAGATGGAGACATAAAATATTGGCAGAATATTACAAAATGAAAGTCAAAGTAGGAATTACAAGCTAGCTGCTAGGGGAATAGTGGTATTGTGCAATGATATACAGACAGGAAAAGGAATTCAGAAAGGAATAATACCTGATCAGACTCAGGAAAGATCTAGAACTTTGGAAAAACACAGTATTTAATAAATGCAAATGCTGAGGCATTACACTGCAGAGCTAGGAAGGACCTGCCACTTTTTGCAGCACAGCAGAAAAATTGGGAGAGCTGCTTGAAAGTTGGAAGGTATTGTACGAAAAGAAAATTAGGAAAGAGCAACAAAAATGAGTAGAAAGGTTGTATAACTGAGCTTTGAGGAAATTGCCTTGAATATGCAAGCCTTTGGTATGAGCTGACAGAACGGGCATGGCAGAAAACCCAGTGCAAAGATCTGGAAAGCGTAAGCATTGGTGAAAGAGAGCATTCACTTTAGGATGGGGCAAAGGAGTGCAATCAGGAAAAATGAGATTAAACTAAGGAAAGGGAAGTTAGGCTGATCATCAAAAGCAGTTCTCAAGTTCTGCAAGATGTTTGTAACAAACCCAAAGCCACACCAAAGAAGCCTGGTTTCATGTTTCCTTGCAGCCCTGAAACTCCATCTAAGTCTTTTTTTAAAACAGTTTGAAGATCCATTAACCTTTCAAGTCAACCTGGACCTACTTTGGCTCAGCCAGGGCAGATTACTTGTTTTCTATTAAAGTCAGGCAATAGTTGCAGTTCCTCTTATTTTCGTCAGAGAGATGCTTTAAGGGCTTAAGCTATCCATAATTAAAGTTGAGAGCAGTCTTCCAGATGAAACTCACTTCTTTCACCTCCCCACAATTCTGGGGGGGAGGTCAAGCCAGGTCTCTGGATATATTAAAGGCATGACTATATTCGGTGTAACCTTCTAGAAAGAGCAAGGGAAGCCTTGAAAATGGTTAAGGTGAAGTGGTCTACATTTATAACAGACTGCTCTCATCTTTCTATGTTTAAATGCCAGGGGTGGGTTTTGTTTAGCTTGGTAGCAGGAGGAGAAAGGAAAGCACCTCTCAGATTATCAGAATTTTGTCCCTAACCTGCTAGGCAGAGATAGAGCAGCCTTCTAAAAACCCTGTAATGTGGGACTGTCTGACATGGTTTTATACTTACACTCCCACAGGAGAACTCATTTTGTAGGAAAAAAAAATGTAAAAAAAAATAATAATTTTAAACTGATATTTTTTGGGTTTTCTGATGTTAGGAAACTCAAGAGAAAAGCTGTTTCAAATGGTGAATTTCAAGATCATTCTTTTGCTGGATTTTAAATTGCAAACAAAAAGCTTTCTGTTTTGTTTTAGTTTAGAAACTGAAAATTTCTTCTTCCATATTTTTTAATACTTTCCAATTTCTTTTTTCTTTTATGAAATCAAGCAAGCCAACAGAAGAAAATAAGAGTTATAGTGTCAAAAATGTTAGTCTCAGCATGAAAAATTCTTAAACCTAGTTTATGGCTACAGACAGAACACAGACCCACAAGGAAACAGAGATACAGCAATAGGGAATTCTAGGTCAAAATGAAATGAGCTTTTGTTTGGTTAGAATAAAAAAAAAAATCCTGAAGTTAACCTGAGATATTTCTGTTGGGGGAAAAAACATTTCTTTGATTGATTTTCTGACAGCTCTGTTGTCAGCACTGAATACGGATATTTGCCTTGAGAGCAGAAATGGTGGTCAGCTCCATGCCTCTGACAAAGCTCAGTCAAATTTTCAGGGTACCATTTACTTAGAAGGAACAGCACTGCGGCTTGAGAGTTTCTCCCAAGCGATGGGTAGGAGCCTTGCTGTCCCTCCACACACAGCACACTGCCACCCCGGCCGTGCTCCAGGGGACTGGGGCTGTGGCGAGCCATGGCGCAAGAGGCTTGGTGGGCAAGCCCCGTTTCATTCCATCCAAAACTGCACCTGTGTTTGCTTTGTAAAAGCCCATGACTCCGGGTTTCTTTAAAGCTCTACAGAAACACATCCCTGGCCACTTCATGAATCAAAGTTTGCTTTCTGAATTGCCTCTCCCTGTTCCTCAAAGGTTCATGGGCCTCCACATAGAAAAGCCTTGTTAGACTTGCAAGTGCAAAGTATCTGATGTAGAGTTCTTGAGCAGGACTCCAGGACTGATCCAAATACCTTAAAACCACCAGTAGGACCTCCCTGAATTCAGCATGAATTGGACAAAACTTTTGCACAGTAAAGGGTGCGGAGGAATGACAATGTGATTAAAGACAGTCGATGTTTGATCATTATTTTCTCGTACATGTAGCATGCAACTGAATTGTTTTCATCAGGAACACAGTGATACCATTGCAGTGTGTAATTAATACCTTTCCCACGGTCTTTGCACAGGTGCAGTAGCTTGCTCACAACCAGCATAAAATTGTATTTTTAAAGTCATTCTCAGAGAAAATGAGTCTTGTATTTCTGATAAAATACAGGTAAATGTTTTTTTTGGGGAAATGTAAGGTTAGAAGTTAATTTCCTTGCAAAAAATGTAAGCTTTTAGATTAAAAAGAGCTTTTATGCCTAAAAATTTGTATATTCTGACAAGCTAAATAATCTGGCCTAATATCAAACATCACCTCTCCCACCAACCTTGCTCAGTTTTGCACTGTGAAACCGTGACGGCTCTCCTAGAACTGCTCCCAGTCGCACAGTGAGTTCTCTCAACCCTTCTCATGGAGAAGAGCTCACAAATGCAATGTGTGCCCATGAAAGACTTATGCTTTTTCCCATGGCATCTGAATCTTTAAAAGAGCCATTGCCCATTTAGAGAAAAAAGTAATTCTACTAATTGGCATTACTTTATAGCAAATTGTTTACATGCAGGCCTGTCCTGAGGGTAAAGGCTGTTCCAGTAAATCTAGCTACTCTGCATTTTTTTTCCTTGTAAAAATTTGCCTGAAGTGGAACTTTGTTTGTGAGTCCCCTAGTTCATCAATGTTCATGTGGCTAAAATTTCCAGTATGCAATTCTTGAAACATGGAAGTTTTCTAATTTTAACTTTCATTAACACTTTTCTGTGAGTTCAACTATATTTAGGGGTTAATGCTCGAGGATGGTGAGAGTATTCTGGTCCCAGCCTAGCAGACTGTATGATTTTCATGCTTGTGACTTGCCTCACTGCAATGTAGATTGCTCACACATGAAGCTCATGGCTGAGTGCTCTGCTAAACTGCATCCAAATTGTCTGCTAATTTGCAGAATTGAGCCTTCCCTTCCAAAGTCAAAGCACGATCTCTGTTCTACTATCGCGCTAATGCAGGCTCTGCACCTCTGCCAGGTCCAAACCTCATCTGAAAACTGCCAAGTTTTTTGGAAACCACGGTGTTTTTTCTTATCTTTCTATCCAGATGCCATTTTGCTGTTGTTACACAATGCCTTCCCCCTCCACCTTGCCAAAAATCTTTGAAAGAAGAACTTTAGAACTGGGAGTACTTTAACACATGCTGTCTCTCGCCAGGCATATGATCCTCAGATATTTGATAGAAAAGCAAGTTTTAAACTGGTCATTGGAAGGAAACAAAAGACATGTACAGCAGCTGGCTGTGAGTCTCCTTATACAGTCAATAACTAGTATGTCTTTTTAGAAAATTTGTTCTTACTGAAGAAATTCTAGTTATGGAAAATTTTATCTATAGAAGGGCAGGAATAAAGTAACTGTCTTGTTATGGGAGCTACGAATAGAAACAGTAGGGTTTTTTAACAGACTTTTGTTCACCTCTTGTCATATGCAGACTTTATGCATTTCATGGAAGAACCCTACCGATATCTGAGATATCTGATCACCACAAATGTTAGTTACATCATTGGATAATTCACTCACAGGCTAGACGCAAGCTATGGAGATGATGCAGCAGGAGTTTACTCCTTTTGTAAGAGATCAGGTGTTCATTGCTATTAGAAGCAAGAAATCATGTTTAAACACACAGCCCTCACTGGAAGAGCCAATGCTGTGAGTGCATGAGAGCTAGCAGAGAGTGAGGGAAGGCTGCTGGCAGTCTTGCTGCAGGCACGGCAATGCTGTAGCATTAAGCTTTTTTTCATAATTAAAAATAGCTTTGGTGACCAAGTGATTTTGGTGTTGTTTTGCAGTTTGGAAACTAAAGCCCAGACAGGTTATGTGACTTTTCCAAGGTTATGCAACTTTTCCAAGGTTACGCAAGCCCAATGTCAAGTGGGCATTCAGACCTTCCTCTCATGAGGTCTAGGCTGTGGTTGGTTCTACCCACTGGACCAGCCTTTTCCTTCAGGTTCTTCACTCTGTCAGCCCCAACCATAGTCTATTGAGTCAGATGGCCAAAATCAGAAGTACTTCCATGCCCTATTTCTTCTTTTTGAAGTGGTAGAAAAGGGAAACAGTCCTTACTCTAGTGAAGTCAGAAGTAACTGGGAAGCAAGCAGAGGGAGGGAAAAGGATGTGGAAAACATTGCCAAAGGTGTCCATAGCTGGCTCAGGCAGAAGATCTCAGGTGCCTTGAGGAATTAAGAATAACTTGGAATCAGCCTTATAAAAGGAGCAGGCCAATGTAAATCGGCTGTAACAGTTCAGTAGTTTTCCCCAGGAACTAACAAAGCAATCAAGGGAGAGATTTTTAATTCTGCACATAGGAAAAGCCTGGTCCTAGACTTCAATTTACACAGTAGAAATCCCTGATTAAAAAGGAGCCAAATGTTGTTGTGCTTCAGGAAGTGGGAGAATTAGGGATGCTTACTTTGGACGACAGTGTAACTTTACAGTGTAGCCTATAGAAGGGGAGATGCACAGCTGCATCTCCCCAGGAGCAGAGTACAAATATATTGTGAGTCAGTCACAGTTCCTCCCCATCTTCCCTCCACCACCACACACTCCCTTTGCTCTGCTACATGAGTCAATTACTTCATTTTTTTTCTTTTTTTCTTTTTTTCTTTTCATTTTTTTTTCGTGGAGCAGTTTACTCTCCCATGCTCCCAGCCAGCTACTTTGGCTAGCAAGGAAGTGGAGCGGGGTGAAGCTTGGGGTCTCTGCACTTCTGTCATCTTAACACCCTCTCTCCACCCACTTCCCCTCAGCAGGGAGTATTGGGTGAGCAGCCCGTACTCTCCTTGCTGCAGGCAGAGGCATTGAGCAAGCTGAACTTGAACAGTTGTGGGAGCAAAGCTGGTGTGAGAGGGGAGGACACTTCTCCCTACTATGCTCCTGTCTGACTAGGTACTGGCCCTGGCAATGTGTGGTGAGTTTAACCTAGCAAGTGTATTCTGTACAGATTCTGAGATACAGACCCATGTTAAAATGATACAGGACATTTAGCAGCACTGGAAAATGGGGGTGTATGTTCCCTGAAACCTGTGAAAGACCAGCATCTTCATAACCTGATCTCTGTTACTAGAAAATATGGAAGGAAGCCCACTGCAAAAAAGCAAAACAAAGCAATCACATCCTTAGGAACTTTGGGGAGAAAAACACATGGGGAAACTTTACTGAATGTGAGAGGTCAGTCAACATCTTGGGACAATTGGATGTAAAGGGGATAAGTTCTCAGGCCTTTTTGACAATAGGAACACCAAGAGCTTTACTGCGCTACAAGCGGGAGTAAAGGGCTTTTCCAGTTGAAGGCAACTTTTCCTGTGCCTGGTACTGATGGGAAGACAACACATACTCAGAAAGTATCTCCTGTGTCATCCCAGAAAAAGGCAAAAGCACACACATACCTCTTTTCTGTCCCATGCTCCCATCATCTCACCCTAAACCTACATCTCTGGGCTGAAAGCACATCAAGCCTTAGAAAGGTCTTCCTTGACCATGTCACGAAGGCCTTTTTCTTGTTAGCATACATATGGGGGTACAGTTTGTGATTTCAAACTTTAAGTGTAGCTTCAATTAAAATATAGGTGAGTTGAAAGCAGAAGAGAACATGGCAGGTGTTGACCAGGGGATTTGGGCTATGGGACTCAATGTGCAGAGGTTGGATTTTCAAGCAAAATACTGTGCTAGAGTTATTTAGAAAAGATAAGACACATATTTTGGGACTGTTAAAATGAAGGAAAATTACAAAGAACATTTATTTCCATTTTAAATTATTAAATGGTATTATGCTTGGAGACAATTGTGTATATGCAACTCTTAAAAATTAAAGCTTGAGGCCAAATTCTGCTTTTGGTCATGCAGAAGGCAGGTGACTGTAGACTGAGTTGCATGTAACTGAGGTCATAATCTGGCATAATGTCTGAGCTGGCTCAGTTTTCTATTAAGCTAATGTCAGTACTGGTAAGTTGTTATGAGGAAATCCAATAGGGAATGGGTCAGGTGTTAATGCACGCAATCAACATGATTCCAAATAAATTGGAGGAATTTAAGAAATTATGTTGCTTCTTCCTGTTAAGTTGCTTGTTTAGACTTAAAATAACTCTATTGACTTGAGTCCTGCTACTCAGATTTACCTTGGTACAAGTTAGAAGAAAATGCAACTCTCTGTTTAGATCTTTCCATGTCAGATCTCTAACAAAAGTGAAGAAAGGAAGTACATGGAAATTTCTGAACAACAAGATGGTAAAACAAACTATCTTGTCCTTTTTTCTGTGTTCTGTGAACAAACTGAAACTAAGATCATAATTTCTCTGAATTCTTTTCTTTCCCTCAAATTCAAAGAAAATATCAGTCTATGCTGTGAAACTTGGAGTCATCTGTTTTACTGGTTCAGATAGTCTACAGCTATGTGAAAGTTAGAAAATAACATTACTGCAAGAAAGAAGGCTAGTTTGTCTACACTCTAAAATGAAAGAAATACCTTAAAATGCAAGTATCATTCCACAAAAGTATATTGTAATTTCACTGCCTTCTTCCTAGCCTGATTTTTTTGGCAGTGGAAAAGAGAGTTTTATTCACAGTATAAAGACAACGGTCTCTCAGGTTTCTTTTATTTGTTTCTAACTGAAAAGAAATTTTCATATTACAATAACATTTTAGGTTGAAGTCTGAAATCTAAGTTCTGGCTTAATTTTCAACATTTTCCTTCTATTTCGGTTCCAAAACCCCTAAGTTGTGTTAAGGGATTTAAACCCCTTGCATCACTGTGGGTTAACTTTAAATCTTTCCAGTGTGCACACTGAAGGAAAGTACCCATCTTGCTTATCTGTGCTGAGATGTCTAAATTATATACTTGGTGTTAGATGAGGTGCACAACTATGAACTGTCCATCCTGAGGCTGTGATTGAAATCTGGTTTCTCCTACAGGCTGAAAGGGTTCAGGTGAGAGGCTGCAATTTTGGCCTTTTTTTGGCTTTTCTCTTTTTCTGTTTAGTTTAGTCCTTCCATCTGTCTTAAAACATTGCATAACAGGTTGGTGCTCGATGTACAGTAATCAAAAAACCACTGTACCCCTTCAGCCTAATGTGTAATACAGGAGACAGTATCTGAGATACCTAGCAGGGAGGCTGAGTAAGAGCTTGTTCAAGAAACTGAAGTATAACAGGATAGGACCAGCAGCACTACCACAAATTGTCCCATGGCTTGTTCTGGTGATTGCTGGCTGGTGTCTAATTCTAGACAGACTAAGCCATGAGAACATTTTCAGTACATGAAGTTTTTCCAGATATGTAAAAAGAAGTGAAGTGCTCATTTTGTACTAAAAAAAATCTTCTGTCATAAAACTCCTAGTGAAAGCAAAGGAGAATACAAAAAAATGAAGATTTTAAACCATTATGCATTGAAAAAAGATACATAGCCATTAACATTTTATTAGCTCTTTTCCTTTGTGTTCTGGGAAGGCAAAATTGCAGTCCTTCTAATGAAAACAAAACAAACAGAATCCCACAAACACCGCAGTTAGGAAAGAGGAATGAAGGAGAAGTAATGCTTATCATAATTGCCCTTCAGAACACAGATAATGGTTGACTGCACTAAATAAATACATAAATAGGAATTGTATTCTTTCCATGGTTGGAAATTTCCTTATGCTGTTCCCTGTCGTTTTCATACTTGAAAGCATTCGTGCTCCTTGCTTTAGTTACTCTTTAGGGTAACATGTTCCATATGTCACATAGCCTTTGTATGAAATGGTTTAGACTAAATTCTCCTTTCATCCCTGTGACCTAATTTTAAGGTCTTACTGCTGTGGAGGACTAATCTGGATCAGTTTGATCAGACTCTTCTATTTTATAAATGTCATTTAACTCACCACAACTTTTTTCCCTTTTCCATAACAATAATCCCAACCAAGTCTTTCTTTGTAAGTGTTGCTATTATAAACTCCCTTAAATTCTACATCTAATTGAACAGTGCTCTCTGACTCAGGTCATTATTATACTCCTTGCTTTCATTCAAGTGAATTTTTAAAGTAATGCAACACAGAAGCTTATTATCTTCTTTTTTCTTGGTTGCTATTCTCTGGTGTAGATGCCAAACAGGATATTTATTTATTTATTTATTTTGTTAACAGTGGCTTCCCAAGTATTTTTCTATGTTTTGCATACAACACAAATGTCTTCCTGGTCAAATACTTCCTCTGAAATTTTTTCTTAGAATAAATTGCATTTAGCATCTTCACAAGCATTATTTTCTTTATGTTTTCCCATCAGGCTTCTGTGTAAAAGATGTACACACTTAAAAATTGTCCAGATTGTTCAATTCACTAGTTAATTCAAAAATTCTCACTGTGGACTCTTGATGTTCCCTGTGCCTTGTTTCTTTCTCTAACACTAGTTTAGACTGGGGGAAACTCCATTGCAGCTGATACAATTAAACTTGCGCAAATCAAACAAGAGTGACAAAGGAGGAGACCCCTCTCCTTCTGATTCTCTTCTCCTGATATTCATATTCTTCAAATATTCAAATCTATAATCCTGATGCAATATCTTTTCAGTGGGTTAATCTGCTTGCTATGAGTTTAGCTTGCGCTAGTTCTACTGGTGGAAAAAGGATCAAAGAAACGGTTTTAAAATGGACCTCATAGAAAAGTTGCACCAGGTCAGCTACAAAATTTTGACAGAGCCTATCTCAGAGACGTACTGTTTTATAGCGGGATCAGTCAGGGCCTGCACTACTTCTTTTCTTGCCTTTGACACAACCATATGGGCAGAAGACTCTCTGAACCTGTCCTGGTAAAAAAGGATTTTTACTCCTTTAGTCTGCTTTGCTTGTGGAAGGCAGCTAGAGCTACACATGGCTATGCCTCTGGTGATTGTTGCCTACGAGGAGGACTGGGCTGATGGAGTCAACCTGGCAAACACTCACCTGTAGGCCCAGACTGGATCTACACCAGAGTTTTTCCTTTTGTTTTTAAAAATAAAAATCTCTGTCAGACTAGCTCTACCTGTATAGCACTGACACAGACATGCTGCTACAAAGTCCCAGTGTTGTGTAGCTTATGCCTGGGGAAGGGCATGGCCCTGTTGGTAGCTAAATCCCTTTTCTTGTCATGTGCTGTCATCCCGTTAGAGAGCTTTGCTGGCAGAGGCAACTGGCAGGACTGTGGCTCTAGACAACCCCTTCTGTTCTCTTCAACTTCATAAAACTTGTCATTTGGTATCTTTATAGTATTTATTTTCATAATATTCCCATGAAGCTGAACTGTGCTCTGATTATTCCTGTTTTGCAGGTGAAAAACTGCCTGACAAAGAGACATGCTGACCTGCCCGAGGCCCACAGGAGGTCTGTGGTGTGAGAGAGCTGGACTGAAACAAGCCAACATAAGCAGTAGCCAGAGCAGCTTCTGGGTCTGAACCTACTGAGATACTGCACACTGGACTCTTGCTGGCTATAATCAGTCTGCAGTAGTACTGGTAATGAAGTTTGTTTTAGTGTAGCTTAGTGTCTTGTGGTTAGATTCTTTGGTTTCCTAAAAAATCAAACTGCAACTGAAACTCCTGCAGCAGTTGGGGTGCTTAACTTCTTGTGCTGTGTGGATTCTCTGGTACCAAAGACTCCAAGTTTCTCTCTCTTGGCCAGACTTCCCTCAGTGGGAGCACTAATACAGCACTCCCATCTTTTCTTTCTGGCCACCTGTTTCCACGAAATTCATAAAAGCCAAACACCTTAAGATCCTCTCCCAACAATCACTAAGTTCAAAACTTATTGAGGGGGATTTCTGAACAGACACACAGACTGTATCACTACATAAGCCTCTTGTATTACAGAGCTCGCTGGAAATTCAGTGAGATGGGCTATATGTTGCTAAGACATAGAGAAACACTTCTGGGTTTTGCCCCACTACCATTGCCATAGCCTCTGGGTGTCTATAGCACAAAACTATTATTTCATTCTCTCTGCTGCGTCTGCAGAACCTCCTGATGTCTATTCCACCAACAGTCCTGAGCAAGAGTAGAAAATGTTCATCTCTGCCACCCCTGCAAATGGCTTCCAGAGGGAGGGGTAGGCGCTGCAAAACATAGGCCCTCCTTCCCATGTTATTAAGCCAGTACTTGCCGACTCCAGAGAAGTTCCTGAAAACTTTAGCCTAGGTGAGAAAAGGAGACCAGGCTTTGAATGCAGAAAATTAAGCAAATTAGCAGGGAACAATTGAGGTTTACACCTCTACTCCAGTTCTTGAGCTGCTCTATAGTCACTTAGAGCATGCAAAGCTGAGATGGTGTTATTTAAAGTGTACAGAAGAAATTGCTGTTAGGTTCTTAGTTACTTGCATTGGAATTTTTCTGGTCATGAGAGGGCAGTGAGACATCCTTTCAAACATGATTTCAGATGCACCACTTCTGTAGTGTTCAGGAATAGTGTATGTCTTGCATTTGAATGCAAATTGGCTGTCTGGCATAAATAAAGATCAAAAAGCCAAAGTTTATGTCAGGATCTCAGTTTTGAACTCAGCATGGCAGGGAATGGAGACCCTGTGCTTTGATTTAGCACTTTCATTCCAGCTTGAATTATGTAATAATCACAGCCTGCACAAATTACTTCTTTGGTCTTTCTGTTCTTTATCATTATATTGATTCATTTCTATAGGACATTCAATTCAAAGCCCTTCATGAAGGACTGAGAAATCCTCTCTTTACATTCAGTGGAAACATCTACTGCAATGCTAACTTTTCTGTGTAGACTGCAGCACCCTGTCAGCCTGTTTCAACCCAGAAAAAAAGTTTATTTCACTGACCAGTATTCTTTAATATGAAGAAAAGCAGAATATGCAAGAAGAGTAGAAATACAAGAAAATTAAAAAAAATCCCACTGAATCAAAGTGCAGTCGCATACTCTGCTGATGGGAAGAATGTAGGAACTTACATTGAGTGGAACTGTACTTACGGAAAGAAACAAGATTAAACACATAAAACAGACAAACAAAGCAAGTGTTAACTTCTTCTTAAAGCTAAATCTTGGGATTTCAAAAAGCAAAAATACTTTAAATCACTGGAGCATGTTTCAGTTACAAAGATGAAATGAAATGAGGCTTGAAGAATGACTTAACATTGAGAAGAGGAATCCCAAAAGCTAAGGGAATCTCAAAGAGTTAAAAGTCATTAATTTGGCAAGAAAAAACATGACTCAATGTCAAAAAGTTTACAAGTTGACCACCTGAAAATGTTTTGGGTTCAACAGATCAAAACAGTTTGCTTGACTTGAACTTTAAAAGAAATAAACAAAAAATATGTTTAGAAACACAAATTGTTTAATTGTTTGAAGTGAATAGGCTTTCCTTCCACAAGGATTAAATTTAATTGATTGGACTTTTCTGATTCAAAACCTTTTCAGGAATTTGGGAAGACTGAGATGTATGATGTAGTTGTTACAAAGTGAGAATCCCATCTGATGGCTAGATACTAGCAAGTCAGTGACCTGAAGGTTAATATCATTACAGTGGATTCATAAGAACTAACAATATTGTCCAAAGGATCTGAGGGACAAGTATTTAAAAGCCTTGGAAGTCCTTTTTGCCTGACAATACAGGCATCTGAATTTTGCCTAGATGGCCAGACCTTCTGTAGTATAGTATCACTGACTAGTGTCATTGCTGTGGTTTGCATGACTCTGAGGATCTGGGCCTTAACTAAATACGTTCCAATGCTTTGTGAAACGATATCATTCAGTGAAAAAAAAAAAAAAACAACAAACCTGGACTGTCAGCATGTGTCATGCAGGAACTGTTTTATGGTTTGATGCCAATGCACTTTTTCACTAGTTCTGAGATTGACAAATTTATTTCTTCATAAGAAATATATATATATATATATATATATATATATATATAAAGTCTCCTCTCCTCCCTCCTATCCATTTTTGCTCTTCTCCCAGCTGTCATCACTGTTTACAGTTTGAGTAAGCAAAAACATATATTTACAACTACAGCTTACTGTTGTGTTTGCTGGTATAGAGTGCCTGAGGGCATGTCTGTGAATTGAGCGCACAGCTACCTACATAAATATACCTCTTCTCATCAGCCTTTCCCCTCCCCGCCTTGTTTTCTTAAGCTATGCGTTAAATCTTTTCTGTCAAATCCTGAGCTTTGTGGGATGGAGGTGGACATCTTACTCCGTGCCTGTATGTGAGCTCTGTCAGATCCTGAGCACTAAGCATGAGGCTCCCATTGCTCCCAAGCAGGGAAGGCCAAACCTCTTGTCTTTATCAACCACCACCGTGGCCTCTCTCCTGCTCTGTGAACCTACACACTAGATTAACTGAGGTCATGGAGCAGGAGAAATGTCATGTGCCTGTGTTGCAGCTGAGTATTTCACCTCATGGGGTTGTGTGTGAAAGCAGCCTTACAAGATTTTATTTTCAGCTGCAGCCTCGTGCTATGGCCCTTCTCCTGACTGGACATGTGCCCATCGGACAATCCCAGAGCATCTTGGTTGCCTGCCAGCCCCAGATGCCAGAAGCATGTCCCCACTTCCTCTCCCCTTACACGATGAAGTCTGCGGGGTCTCATTCACTACAACTCAGAAAAGTTGCGTCTTACACATTCTTGGGGCAGTGAGGCCAGATTGTGATGAAGGCCTCCAGATGTTATTGCAATAGCGATAATGATTAAAACCCTATCATGACTAACTGAATAGTGTACAACAAATTAAAAATGTGGCTTTTCATACAGCTTTAGAAAAATGTTAACGAACATCTACGGTCTTATCAGAACAGGGTTTCAACATTGTGCAGACTATATTTGTGGCTTTCCAAATGCTCGTGACTTTTCAAGTACGTCGGAGGCCAACTGCAAGCTGATGGTTCACAGAAATTTTGCAGGATTTCTTCTCAGTGTTCAACTAGTCAGAAAGGAGTGTCCAGTGGTTAGGGTCCCTAACCTTTGTTCAGTTCCTAACTCCCTAGGGAATTGCCTTTATAAGTTTGGGAAAGACATTAAGGACTTGTTTACACCGCTAAAATTAACTTCATTTTTTCACTGTAGCATTACTGATGAGCATGTAGCTGCCGCAATATTATACCAACAAAGACAAAACATACTAGTTTTAGTCTGAGATGTACTTGTTGAAGTTGACTTGTAGCAGCACAGCTGAACTATTTTGTTTGTTTCACCTTCACTGTAGCTTTGACCTTGAGTAGCTAGAGTGCATTTAGTTGTCCTAAAGTAAAAGAAGAATGCCGCTTTCTCAAGCTACTTTTCTACCTGTGAAAGGAGCATGATACTACTAATTAGCTTTGTCTCAATGATACCGTTGAATGCACTGTAAAAACTGACTGTAGTTGTTGTAGGAGCTGCTGTGGGAGAGGAAGACAGCTCTTGTTGCCAAGGATTCTTGGATTTATTCATGTATGGGCAAAAATATATTTAGCTATTTCTCAACTGCGCATTTCACTCATCTGTGTCACAAACACTAAAAATAAAACTCAGGGAAAGCTAGGTTATTGCTTGCCACTGTAGAGGAATGAAGCTGGGTTAATTAGCATTGATGATATACAACTGTGGGCTGGCTTCAGGGGCATCAGGTTGGCCAATGTAGATAAGGTGCAGCTGTGGCTGGTTCTGTTAAGTGGTTGAGAGCCAATGAAGAGAGAGCAGCTGAGGAACAAGCAAGAGAAGAAAGAGCAGGCCCTGGATGAGTTGATGAGAAGGTAGCAGAGGGACTGGCATGAAGAGTGTGTTGGTATGAGATGGTAAAAGACCTTGTTGCAGCTTGATACTTTGGAGAGGGCTGTGACATGCCACTATTTTCCTAGCTGCAGAATATCTGTAATAAAAGTTTATATGAATATAGCTGTAAATGGTATTGCTAGATGCAGACCTGGTAGACTCATGATTGATGTAAACAGTGATCAAATGGTCTGTGAGTAGCCTGAACAGTGCTTAGGAAAGGTGTGAACCTACTCACTCGCCTCCTCCAGGGAGGATACTAACAGTGGCTTTTGCTAATGGTGTGGTAGATCACATCCTTGTGCTTGTTTGTTAACCATGACACTGATTTTGCTTATAAAAGTTATCCAGACACTCAGTTTTACATAAAGCCATGTAGAATCCAGTTCAGCTAAATCAATATGTGTCCGTTTTAATTCTCAGTGTTTACATGACTCTGTATAAGCACTGGGAACAATGTTTATTGACTCCTTTTTGTTATTGATAAGAAAATGTTTGTGGTGGTCACAATATCGTTGAAGTTTTCTGGTGGATCTGCACCTCTTATACATA
This sequence comes from Falco rusticolus, assembly GCF_015220075.1. Lineage (NCBI taxonomy): Eukaryota > Metazoa > Chordata > Aves > Falconiformes > Falconidae > Falco > Falco rusticolus. The sequence continues at coordinate 81,908,955 of NC_051191.1, forward strand.
GTAAAATCTCACAGTGGTGACTTAGCTGAAATAGGAGTTCAAGAAAGAGCACAAACATGTTCAGTTCCTTTCAGAGAGTCATTGCCTCTGGAAACAAAGAGGAAAACCCAGCACCATTAGTAGGATTTTCAAACCTATTTAAAGGTCTCACTCCTTCAGTTGCCAAGTGTTTTGGGTTTTTTTGCAGATCTCAGAACAGATTACCAAAGTGCTCTGTAACACTCTGGGAAGTGACAATAACTTTAGACCCACCCTGGCCCTTTGATGGCTTTTGAAAAATGGCTCAATGTTATTAAACAGTACAGATATTTGGGGACTATTAATGAGATGAGTGATCTGCCTCTATGCTCTGCATCTTCATCTGGGTAAGTCCTGATAATCTGCCTGACAAAGATGCATCTTTCCTGGAATGTGGAATTGATAAAAACTAGAACCCAGTATGATATTCCCTATGGAGATAAACTGTAGCACTATGAGATTTAGCACATGAAGTTTGTGTAGAGCTACATTCTGCTCATAATTTTGTTCTGCAAAAAACAAATTTTTGTTAGTGTGTAGAATATGTTTCAGAAAGCCCTTTTCTACCAAATTTCACACTAAATTCACGAGAAAGTATAGAAGTGGTGTCTAGTTGCTAAAGTATGTTAGTGAAAAAAAGGAAAGGTATCACCTTAAAAATGGACATACAAAAGTGGATTACAAGTAGTGTTAAGTGGCCACAGTTTCACTGATCCCAAAGGCAGACTATCCTTGTTCTCCTTTCAGTGGGTCATGTGACATTAACAGAGGCTGTGATCCTGTGCTTTTTTTTATCTTTTATGACTTTTGTATCGGTGATTTGTTTATAATCTGATGACCAAAAACATGAACCATAAAATGAATACGATTTATGCATATAGAATTCTAATTAATGAGCATCCATGCACTTTGTTAATATGCTTTTAGCTATTTTGGGGTTTCTAAGCAAATAGCTGTCTATACTGCATGCAGCACATTTCAGCACCAATCTAGCTCCAGAAGAAGTCAGTGGGAGTCTGTCTGTCTCCTTTTGGTGAGATGGAATTGGACTGATAAAGCTGTGAGAAACACTTTGGGAATACTTACTCAAAATTATCTAATGAGTCAGGATGAAAATACATGATCTCTCTGGTGTTCCCTAATCCTTCGTATTTTCAGTAATACAGTATGTCAGGATACTGGAGACCAGAGTTTATCCTCTAAATCCACTATACTCACAGCTATACCAAACAGAGGGAGCTGTCACCTCTATATCATTCATCTAAGTACTGTGTCGAAGAGATGTTAGTTCTGGGAGATCAAGAGTGAGGTCACTCATGGCTCCGCCACCCTTTTGGTCCCTGATACTCCCAGACATGACTGCATCCAAGATGGCATGGACCACCAGTTTGTAAATAAGTTGACTAACCAGTGTGAATGGTCTTCTGCATCGAAATCCTTAGGCTCGGCTCTAATTTCTGGTACTTTCAAATACACTGACACTACCTCACATCATTCCTACTCTGAAATCCTGGGACGCCTGGGAACGTATACGAATCTAAAATCTTGATGGTCTATAGATACATGAACACACTCTTAATGCCTTTGCTTTTCCTTTTTAAAGCACCACTTTTTTTTTCCTTTTTTTTTTTTTTTTTTTTTTCCCTCTCCACAGTTAACATACTCAGACTGTAACTTTTTGTTCCAGTATTCTCCCATTAAAATGGCACCTTAATGACTGGCTATCACTCCTATCAGAGCTTGACTGTCTGCTGCAATGTCTGACTGGTGGCTGACCCACTTCACACCCTTAAATCGTGCAGCAGGGACTTCTGAAATAATAAATCAGCGTCTCATGTGCTTGACAGCCATTAGTTTTGACTAAACCATCACAGCAGTGCAAAAGGCAGTGTGGCACAGCAAGAAAAATGCTACCTTGTATTTGAACCATCTGGAAACCAAGGACTTTTCAACAGACATGCATGAAAGTTTTCTTTAAAAAGAAACATGCAAGTCAGTCTAAATAGTTATCTTTCAAAATAGTGCCCTAGGTAAGAAAAGACAGCCACTATGCCTTGCAAAGCTCAAAGGAAATAAAAGCTAAGTAAAGATGAAGTTAATTGAAGATGAGTACTGAAGAAACCCAGTACAAACAAGACAAAAAAAAAAAAGATATAATTCTGCCATAAAGAGATCATGCTAATTACCTATGTATAATATTTTAGATTTAAAAATAAAGGACATTCATCCAAATGCAAGCAATCATAACAACTAGTAACATTTTCATTAAAAACAGACTAAGCTTTGCCTTCATGTCAAGCCCAATACGCTGCAAAAGTGTAATTAAATGTATTTTGACAACTCTATACCTCTTTATTTTTTGGACTGGGGTTATTTAATAAGCCAGCATCATTGCGACTGTTCAATGTTTTTAAAAACACAAAGCCAAACTACTAGAAGATAAAATATTTCTTAGAAACAATTCTTCAGTAATAATTTTTGCCTGCCAATTCAGTTTTCTAGGATTTACTCTGTGTGTAGAGGTGTGAGCTGCTTGTTTGCTGTTGTTTTAACAGAGTGTATGAAGAAGAGACTATTATCTTAGCAGAGAGAGTGTGAGCGTTTCCAAATTTCATGTGCAGCTTCACCTTTGTGCTGTACTTAGAAAGATGTGAGATGAAACATATTTAGTTGTTTTAACTCCTACATTTTTAAAGGATGTACAAATGTTCCATCTGTTTTCTAAAGATTCGTATTATCAACAATGATTATCAATTTTTTTTTGTTTTATTTTTCATAAGAAGTGATTGTAAGCGAGTAGGTGAAATATCCCAGTGATCCTGTTCTCACATACCAGCTCTGGGTTTGTAGAGTTTGCACCTTACAAAGTGATTCCAGCTTACAGTTGAAGGCTGCATTGTCTGGGAAGACCAAAACCCAAGGGACTGTAGAATTGTCTCTCAATATTGGCAGATCTTCAGATTTCTCATCCAGGTTATTTTTTTTTGGTGTTCTTTTGTTGGTTTTTGTTTTTTTGTTGTTTTTTTTTTTTTTTACATTGCATTCATTTGACTCCACTTGGCACACCAAAAGATTACAGGCATCAGATTTCGCCTCACAAATCTTAATAGCCATAAGGACTGTATTTAATGAAGTGACTCCCACCTCAACCGAATGAGACTGCTTTTACTATATTATTATGATAATCAACAATTAAGTCGGCATTTGCCAGCCATAACCACAGATGTCTTCTTTGAAGTGTGGGAGAAACAGCACTAATGTCAAATACCACAGTGTGGGAACACTTGGCATACACCACTAGCGTAAAAAAATCGAGCATTTGGCCACGCTCCTGGAAGATACTGTGATTGAAGTGACATAAATATATAATTAGGAAAATCCGTACATCAACAAGAGCTGTACCCACTTTATTATAGAAGTGATGGGGAAATCGCCACAGCATTTTTCGTTGTTCTTCACCTCTTCTGCCATGGAGGTATCCAAGACAAACAGATATCTGATTCTGATTTTAAGGCCGCTTCTTGAGAGGCCTTCCTTTAGCTTTGATCACTACATGTTCAATAAGCAGAGCTTCCACAGCAATGCCTTTGAGTAATGAACCACCTTAAAATCACAGTCCAGTAGTAGTGTTTGTATTTGGCTAGTGTATGTTTTGCTCAGTTCCAGTACAGTAAGTTCAATAGGCTTGGAGCTGAACTGCAGTACAGCCATTAATCAAAAGCCCTATAAAATTGAGTTCCAGGAATTTATAAATACATAATACAAATATGAGCTGTGGGATTTTTTCTGTAAACACTCCATCTCAGCAATGCTTCATGTCTCCCCAAGCGCCATAACTTCACCAGCTAGTGTAGTTTGTTCTACCTCTTGATTTCTATCTGCCTCAACAGTGTTGTCTTGCTTTGCATGCCTGCTTTTCAGTTCCCAGTCATTGCGAAGGGGAGGGAGGAAGAAAACTGTCACCACCACAAAAGCCTATCTAGTTCTTTTTTTCCATGGGACAAGCAGAGCATGACCCCATAGGTCTCTAATCAACTGCACGCATTATTTCTGGAATAAGGCAGGCAGGACTGGATCCCTCCTACCCACATGCCAGCAGCCTGTCTGCAAAACACAGAATTTCAGTATAACTCCAAGATCCACCAAAGTAATTAGGAATCTCTCCGTTAAGTTCATTTGGATTGGTCTATGGGGTTTTGATGTTTTCACTTCAAGGGCGGGAAGAAAAAAAATATTCCTTTGCCTTCTTTGAAAGGACGTTCTTTCTGTTTATGTTTTCCTTTTATGTGAAAACTTTTCCTCTCCTTCACTGTTATTCTGCATTAGCCCCCCCATTTTTAGTTGTCATAGAGCGAAATCTGACATTGGAAAGTGTTGGTTCCATCTCCTACTGAGACTACTTGACTTGACCTTCTGAAATGCTCCTAGGTGATTATTTTGGAGACAGCTGAAAATAGAAAAAATTGCCTTCCAGGAGTGACTTGCAAAGGACTTTCCCAGTGAATTAATTTGCTTCCATGTACTCTGCAATGCTTTGTTTGGTCTTGTCTTGGGCCAGACTACACTGTGATGGCATAAACACATGTTGGTCTCCGACTCAAAAAGTCTTGTGAAGGGGAGAGACTTGAATTTTCTTGTAGGTGTTTGGATTTTTTATTTATTGCTTTTAGCTTGGCATGAAAGCACATCTCAGTAATTCATAAAGCACTGAAGATATTCATTGTAGCCTAACTAAATGGAAGCAATGTTTAATTTTTCATTTTTAAGTGGTGATGCAGAACATAATACTGCATATGCAGTTTACAAGGCTCTCACCACTAGCATTTGGACTCCATTTCAAACTTATAAATCATATGCTAAGTATAGTGCTTGTTTGAGTCTGTTAAATATTTCCTTCTCGTTTGTTCTTATCAACATCCAGTAATGATATATACATATGTCATGCAAGACAGTAAATATGCAGAAGTTCCAAGGAAAAGTTCAGTGCCATATCTCTTCTGATTAATGCATAAATGTTTGAAACTAGTATAAAAGCCAGAACAGTGATAACCTTTAGCATAGTCCAGAGGAATGAACACAGCAGATAAACGTGGTCTATGGAAAGTGCCACAGCAAGACTTATGTGCCACCCAGCCTCCATTTCAAGGACTCCAAACAATTGTGTTCTTTAGTCCTGTTCATTCCCAGGTGTATTTCAGTCAGTCTGGGAGGCAGGAAATTGCATTTTCATCTTTATTCTACTGCCAGCTGTAAGTTAAACCCATACTTGAAGGCTGTAGCAACAAATCGATTAAGTACAGGAACCTCCTGCCACTGTGCTCGTTGGTCATTTTAGCTCTGTGCCTCTACTTTCCACCGTTGTACCGTATGGATGAGGAGACTTGCCTACATGATGCAACTGTGAGAATTAGCAGGTGAGGCTTTGCACAGTGCTGTTCGTACTAACACTACCACGGTGTTGAGAAATGGAGAAGAACCTCAAGTGCATACCTGAAGATGAAGATGAATGTTGCAATTAAGAATAAGAGCTCATAAGATGCAGAAAAAGATATTAACGACCTGGCCAGAAAACTTTTTAATATCTTTCCAGCCAAATTCTGTTACTAATATAACCTGGCTTCAAGCTAAGAGTTGTATTTATACCTGTATTTCTAAGTGGCTGTTTCATGAGGAAAAAAGTAAGATATAAGCCAAGAAAACATGATAATAAGCATAGATACTTCCAGAAGGCTCTCAACACAGAGGACAGTTTAGTAAAGACCATTTGCCTTGTAACTGCCACAGGGAGAGAAGGTGTTTGGCCACAGGTGTCTATTTCCATTTGACATGCCCAAAAGAATTCTGCATAGACTCCAATAAGGCGCACTGCTCTAGGAGGGCATGGGTCTTTGTAAACTTGGACAAGCTTTGCATGGATGTTTCAGCCATCTCAAGCGGCTCTTAAGACATTCAGAAAAATGAATTTGTTCCTGCCTGTCCATGCAAAGGAATCCTAGTGAGGTTGCAACGAGCAGCCTATATCTAATCTTCTTGCTTTATGGTTCGATGGCATTTGTATATGACACTGAAAAAGTATTTTACATGAGAGAACTCATAGTTCATGTTTTCTAGATCTTGCCATGTAGGTTCCCCCCACTGATGCTAAGATGAAATTGCCAGAACAGATTTTTTACCCTCTTACGTGACCGTGAAGCAAGGTCAGTACTGCTGGGCTGAAGGATCAGGCAGGCACATGATGTCCTTCTAACAGCTGTGAATGCTACAGCACAGCAGTAGATTGCTTAGAAAATATGTACAGTTTTCATCACTAAAGGCCACCAAGAACATGATAGATAAAGGTATTTATTTACAGGGAAGAGCAAGAGAATGGTGATCTCTTCATGTCCGTTTATGAACTTGTGTGATTTTCTTGACTGGATCTTTTTATTTTTAAGAACTCCACGGCTGCTGCAAGGGGAGTGTGTCTCATGTATGAGAAGGTGTTTGCAAATTTAAGGCTAATAGATGACACAACTTGCACAGTTGATATGTTATGATACGTTATTCCAAGTTAGGCATAATTGTCTATTTCTGAATTCATTGTCTTTGTAAACTCACCGTGAAGCAAAAGGTAACATACACAAAAAAAACCCAACAAAAAACAAACACCCCACCAAACCAATCCTAACAACCAAAATAACCAGATTAAGTTTGCTTGATTTCCTGAACTATAGGAAATGAAAACAGCATCTTGGGCTGCATTAGGCTACAAGGCATGCACTTATCTGCCATGTTAATGATATAACACCTGCCTGTGTCCATCTGTTTATTGAGATGAGGCTACTGAGACTGTAAAGGAATGACCCTCTGTTGCCATTGCAGGTCTCAGCCTTAGGGTAAAGGTAAGTAGGAGGCAGGGAAGGATATGTCCGTGGTGTATAGCACTAAGGGGACACTGTACTTCTGTGTGCTCTGGCAAGGATGGGGGAAAATTGTTCAGCATTTACATATTTATGCATCATTGTGTAAGAAAAACCCAAGATATCATACTGATTCTGTACCCATGCTGTGTATGGGCAGAAATCCAGGTTTGCCAGCCTGACAGATAATAGATTTAGCCCTGGATCTGCCCGTCTTACTAAAACTAAAAAGGTTATTGAGACCTGGTAAACAAAATATATAGCAACGGTTTCAGATTCCATGAAGAATTGTGTACAACCCTGTATAAGACAATTATCAAAAATGTCATCTGTTTACACAACACTTTAGCAGATCTGCCAAATTCTCTGCAGCCTCTATACATACAGTGCCATGAAATGCAAATGCTTGCATCTTGCTAAGCAGCCCCTAACAAACACACTGTGAAAGACTGGGTGTGGAGGGAGATATCAGCCAAAAAATCATAGCCTGGGTTTATAAGGAAGAACGTAGAATCTTTTATGTCTGCATGAGATATGGTTACGTGGTTACACTGTAAGAACAGCAAAAGTCAAGTAAGAATACCATACAGATTTCAAAATTAATAGCTAGCAGGCTGAAGTAATCTTGCAAGAAAGGGTAAAACTGACATGAGCATTTACCACTTTTTAACAATAGTCATGTGTAACAATACTAACTGTAAGCATCCCATCCTTGCAGAAAACTAGCTAGACCTCTCATATAAGTCTAGCGCATAGCAGGTGTTGAAAATGGAAATGCAATTTCCCAGCTAGGCAGACATCCAATATTTATGAGCCAAGTCTGTGGAAATAACAAACTGCCGATAGGGACAGAATAATTTAGTGGAAAATGGAGTAAGTTTTCCACTTCAAGAAAAGCTGTCATTTACCTTGTGTCTGATCATACTCCTGCCAGCATCTGCAGGTATTGTCTGATGCTGAAGCAATCATTCAAGATACCAACACAAAGATATGAGGATCCTCACAACTAGAGTTGATCACAGCTACTTAGTTATGTGAAAGTGATGCCTGGATGAGAAAAAAACTCCCCACAGATACCTGAGAGGAAGAAGAGCCTACTGACTTACAGCAGCACCTCTAATACTTCCTAGGCAGCGTTCTGGATCTGGATTAAATGTAGTCTAGTGTTGAATTTATATTGTGGTTTGACAATGTCACAATTTTGTCAGATATGCTTTGAAATTTTTACCATGTTGGGTGGAAATCTTTCATGAGCAACAGATGCTGCTTTGAGACTTCTGGAGCATGGAAATGTGACCCTTGCACCTTTGGACCAAAGTCAGAACCAGAACTGCAGGACTACAACAGCTCTGGACAACCAAGACTTGAACACACCTCCTGCCCAGCCAAAATCTGAAGACACTTGGATTTGCTCTGCAGCTATAAGCAGAAGAATTGATAATTGCCAGACAGAGAGATCTGTGCCTGTCAACACTCCTAACTCAAAAGTCAACTCCCAAATTTATTTGAGAATTTCCTGTCTCCTTGATAAGGCTCCTGTCTCCTTTTGGCAGACTACCTACATTGAACTGCCAAACTATGCATAACAAGCCATGTTTCATGGTTATTTGCACAAATTTGGATACTCGTGGCACCACCACACATGGCCCAGATATCACTGGGATTGCGGAACGTTAAGGTGTAGACAATGGAATTAATAATTCCAAAAAAAGGAATATATTCCATGAGTTTCCCTTCTTCCTTCTGACTGAAACTGACTTTTAGAGGACTAGTAAGGAGGCTGGGCTCAGGCTTGGCTCTTGGAACAGACCATAAATGTGATCAATATGGTGGAAATGCCCATTGCTGGCTCTCTGTAAGAGGTGAGCTTCAGCTTTTAAGAATCAGTTTTAAGTGGATGATGAGACCCCTGCCCCCACCCCAGTGTATTTGTTATTCAGGCAGGCACGCCAAATAACCTCCACTAAATGACTGCTTTTTTTGAGCTGGAACTCACTCCTGGACAGTTTGTTGTAAGCATGTGGTCAGAGTCTCAGCAAGATACCTCAGAGCCTGTTTTGACAACACTTCACCCTCCCTGCCCTCTTCTTTGGGCTCCTTCCAGCTGCTGCCAGCAAAGACTCCTGCATCCCCAGAGATCTGCAGGCCCTTCTTTTGGAGAAGGACAACAGCTCTAGCATGTCCCTTCTGGTCCTCTCTGAAGTGATGCCCCTGCTGACCATATCCCTTGATTTGGCTGTATATATACAGCTTAAATGTCAAACTGTGCTGCTAGATGCATCACTCACATATGGAATGGGTTTGTCCCAACAGACACGCCACTTTCAAGAAGTCCCCATGCAGATTTTCACAAATTTGCAATAACTATTCTGGGTTCAAAGTCCAAAATTCCTTTAGAAGTGATGATTATGTAGGAATGATTATGGAAGGCACAAGAAAAAGGGGTACTGAACACTGGCAAAATTATTTTGATACACTTTTTTTTTCTTCTGTAAAGAAGAAAAATATTTCCATTCCCTCAGACTGTACTTGTTAGCTTATCTATTTATTTATTTAAATATTTATTTAGTAGGTGCATCACCTATAACCTGAAACTACACAGGTCAATGTAAATGACATTTTTATATCTAAAAAGCAAAAAGAGTCATATCAGTAAGTCCACAAAAATTATATTCATGGCACTTTGTGGATGGAGGCCAAAGAGCATATTGTGACTGATATATGAAAGATGAAGTCTGTTCCAATTGAAATCTCTCAAATTTTTTTGTTCAGCTGAGTGAATCAGCTTATACCCCAGAGACTGAGTATATAATAAAATAATGGAAAAGTATATTAAAAAAAAAAAAGAGAGATCAACCTGACCCAAAGAAAAAAGAATGACTGACTGATGGAAGTCTGTGCTAGGTTTTACTAATGTGTTACTAGTAAAAGCCAATGGAAGAGCACTAAAACATGCAGTACCTATGCTCTAGCAACATATTACTAATCACAGCTCATGAAATCTTCCTTAAAGCATTAATTCAAATTGGGCTGGATGTGAATGCATATGTATGGATAGGACATTGGCAGACCACTGCCTGACAAATTCCCACCCCAAAATATTTGTAATGCAAGAGTTCAACATGAAAGTACATATCCCAGTGAACTGATACAAGTAGAACTTAGGGAGTTAAAAACACATGAAAAAAAACCTGGTGTCTTCAGCCCATGACCTGAAGCCTCTCACCCAGTTGTAAGGGATTCTTGGCTGGCACTTGTTTGACTGATAAAGTCCTATGACAAGTTCTCACACTATAATATACACTGTGCTGCCTCTCAGATAGCACATTTTTCTTTGGGATGCACAAATTTGGGAAAAAATGCATACCCATCCCTGTGAGATGTTTGTCAGGTGCATGCCCCTCTACAGTCACATGATACAAGGAATTTACCAACTTCTAGCTGAGTGCTAGTGCAGATTCCTACCTATTGTGAGTGAAAAAGCCTGAAAGCTTTGGCCCTAGTTTTCTCCAGTAGCATGATTATGATCTCCTGGGGACTGCTGATCCCTCTGAAAGGGCTGTACTGATCAGGAAGCCAGACAACTACATTTCTTTTCCAGTACCAGGACCCAGAGCAACACCCAGCACCAGTATAAACACTTGAATTCACTATGTTTACAGGGACACTAAATAAGACAACTGTACAAACTGGGCTGTCAGTACCCAGCATCAGGAAGCCATTTTTTGATTATTTTGGGGTCAGTAACCATCAGAAAACACAAAAAAATATTGAAGTGACTGCTTTTCAGAATTTCCCAACACAGAGACAGTCTGGACTGACCCTGAGTTGCTCCTAAATAATTGTTAAAAATTATGTTGGATCACAAAATAAACATAAAAATATTTAGTGGAACAGAAATATTCGTTAGCAATATAGGTATTGTTTTGCACTGCAGCTTTCCCTATGCACTCCTACTGTGGTTTTTTAGCCTGTTTTATTTAGGAAAAAAATTTGCATGATCACATGACCTGCTAATCCTTTCAAGTAATTTCTAAATTTGCAAGTTTATATTAACCAAATATACTAGAGGTGCAAAATCCTCAAAAGCACTAAGTTCCTACAATTTTTGTGATAACTGGTGGAACAGGACACTTAGGTTACTGACTGTCTCATTCAAAGAGCAAAGTGTTGCAAGTTCAGTAGCTTTTAGGCTGTGCATGAGCACAGGCTGTGCTCTCAAATTGCTAAAGCACACACTGACTCCTGCCAAGCTAGTAGTCACAGAACATGGAAAAGAGATAAAAAACTGTGTAGGTGCTTACAGGATAGGGAGGTGAGAGCAGGAGTAGGAGGAAGCTGAGGTATTGCAGACTGCAAAGGAGTGAAGCTCAGGGAAGGAGTATAGGCACAGGACACAAGTGCGTAAAAAAACAGGTTTCATTCACGTAACTGCCAACAAACAACTTGTTTTGGTTTAGTCATTATTACTTGGAAAATAAGTTATGTTAAATTCAAAACCAGACACTGTTATACCAGACTCAGATTATGCACATATAGATATGCTGGTAAATTCGTAACTTGCTTTAAATTCACACTTCAGGCTTTACAATAAAGATTGCTTCTCTCTCTCTCTTTTTTTTTTTTTTTTTTTTTTTTTTTTTTTTTTTTTTTTGTAAACAAGAACTTTGACCCTATGGGAAAAGGTATTGCCAAGAACAAGTTTGAAGAAAAGCTGGCAAAATTTTGATTGTGGATAATTGTTCTAATTCTATAGTGAAGACATAACTATTACACTAAATTTGCATAGCAATAACATCTAGGAGGGAACACAGCAAGTGTCAGAGTTACTAAAAGCCTTTCAGGAAATGGGGTGGCAAGTAAACAAAACACTTAAGTCATCATCAGATGAAATTGGTGGACATGTAGTCCAGAAGCCTGATACAGCCTTTTTCTTTTTCTCATTTTCTTTTTCTTTTTTCTTTTTTTCTTTTTCTGTGTCTCTAAACAGTTTTTTAAAAAACTCATTTTAACCATTAAAAGATATTTTTAGTTTCTATCTTTCTGAGAGAGGGATGCAAAGATAGCTTTTCCCTTAATTCCTTTTTCTGCTCAAGTTCTGTCTAACCATGATCAAGGCACAGTGCATTGTAGCAGGAGAAAAATGAGGAAAAGAAGAGTATGTGCAGAATATCAAGAGCAGAAAGAAGATGATGAAAAACTAGAGATGCCAAAGGTCCTCAAAGAGCCTAACCTTTCCTGAAGTCAAGCAGAAGAGATTCAAACAAGAATTTTTCTTTTTACAAAGATAAGGAAAGCTATTGAAAAAGAACATGAGCAACAATAATTATGTCTTGGGGGCTTGGTCAGAGGTCCTAGATTTGCTTCATACCATGGCATTCGGAAGAAGGAGGCAGTCACCCGACTGTGACAAATTTTGAAAGGTATCAGCATCATATAAAGAAAGAAAAAATGGGGATAAAACCTTTTTACAAAACATATTTTAATTTTTTTCAATCAAGTAAGTAATTTCAGGGGGGCTTGTGGACCCTATCTGCCTAGATGGTGATGGGGAACAACTGTGTCAAACTGAGAAAACAAAGTATTACCAGCTCCTGATATAGGTTTAGGGGAGAAAAAGAAAAAAATCTATGAAAAAGTACCAGGTTTCACAGCAGAAACAAAACAAATTGCATGTTTTGGAGGGAAAGCAAGAGAAGGCCACATCTGAGTTACCAAACCACGAACCCATAGGAACATGCAAACACAGGAGAAAATTAAGGACTACAAGCACAAATTTACAAAAGACAATCAGAGCCAACTTGTGAAGGAAGCATAAAGGATTGCATTATGCATGGAAAAAAGCACCAGCTTATGCAGCTCCAGCTTTTGTAAAGAATTGTTTTGCAACGAAGAAGCAAGACTGTTCTGCAAATTATGCCACAACAGAGCTGAGGGTATTTACCAAGAAACTCAGTGTGTATGCATTTTGCATGGTTGAAGAAAATAAGTATTGGTTGGAACTATTGAGTAGCTTTCTACATCTATTAAATGGAACATTACCTTCAAACCAAATTAAAACTTTCTGACTTAGAGATTTTCCTGTTGTACCCAAGTTAAAGAGAAACTTGGAATAGTGGGAAATCATCAAGAATGTTATGGTGTTATGTGACAATGTTTTATTCCAAGGTTGTCCTTAAATTTAAGTTAAGAGATACTGTATGTATTTTTTTAAAGATAATTAGGTATACACAAGTGGAAAACATTGAGATAGAAATGCAATATGTTTACCTCAAAAAGAGTGTAGGGAGACCGAAACACAATCAAAAAAAAGCTTTAAAAAATCGAATTCACATCTCAAATGATGGTGGTTTCCCAGAGCTTAGATCTGGACCTAGGCTGACATAGGTAGTTTCTTTGTATTTTTTGGGGTCTCTATTACCCATTTCATTAGTATGCAGAAGTTATATTATTTGCTCAAATGTCCAGTAGATAGTTTAAAGCAAGAATACCTGCTTATGTAATCAAAAGACTAAAATCAAAGTATCTGTGAATTCTCATAATTGAAATGTAAAAAAACACAAATAGAAAATCTATATAAATAAGGAACAGGTCATCTTCCAACTTGTTTTATGTACAGCCAGTGCACACACACACACACATATATATATACACATGTCGACGTGTATATGTATAACACACACACAAATATATATATATATTACATGTACAGATGTAAATACCAATATCTAAAGCGGAAAAGTCAGTAGATCAGATGCTATCTAGAGACTCATAATAGATTTTAGGCTTCTGATTTCCCACTCAGAGAAGATTTACAGGTGCTACATTTCTATTTCAAATTATAAGAGCAAGGTTGAAATTACCCATAAATAAATTTTAATTATCATAATACTGAAAGATTATGACACAGCTAATGGTCTTTAACTGGAATCCAGGCTGCAGTGTGAAAGGTAGAGTAGGAAAGACCAAGGCAGAGAATTTCCTGTGATATGAGAGGCAAAACTTCAGATGAATTTCTTTTTTGTTTCTGTGCATGACTGTGTAGTATTCGAGATAGCTGCACAAACTGATAACAAAAAGATACTTTTAAAAATGGCCTTCAAAAATCATTTATCTTTAGCATAATTTAGCCCTTTTTAAGACTAGGTTTTGTTGTTGATAACTGGCAAAGATGGGCTTGTGCTGAACAAACTTGACACCTGGCCCTTTTCATACTAATCTTTCCGTCTTTCCAGATGGCAAAGTTTACTTCTGTTCCCATCTGTTCCTTTTCAGTCAGAAAAAGGAAGGAAAAAAATGAAATTGCTAAAACATTTCATGGCTTTTAGAAAGGATCTTTGAGATTCTTTTCAAGTCCTTTATTCTGGACCACATTCCTGTGGAAGGCTCGTGATGGCACCTACAATTATTTGCCTCAGTTCAAAGGTATAAAGCCAGGTTTCATTTTTCAGGTCTGCCTGAGACAATTCATCTGGATGGAATTCACAGATGGAAAAACTGCAAGTGCTGGAGTCATCACATCAGCACATACTTGCAAAAAAGAGTAAACAAAACAAGCAAGCAAGCCAGCAAACAAACCAAAGTGGTATCAGACTTGTGATCAGATAACATTTGATGCCATCTAGCAGCAGACAGGCCAGAGCAGAATTTCAGATGAAATTATGGTAGTTCAGATTCGGGAAACTGTTTCTACATTAAGAAAAGGTTTTGTGCAGAAACAGTCACTCCCATTTCCCTGGTTATTTGCAACCGTTTCTCTGTTGAGTTCTCAGGTCTAAATTTTCACTGCCTCAAGATGAACTTATTCCCTGGGGTTCCATTGGGCTTCTTCCATGTAAGAGGGGTCACAATTAAGCCTCTGTTAAGCTAGTTATCTGCAAAGCTAGCAACTGACTATTCAAGAATATTCAGCAGGAGGATGATAGAAGCTGATGGATGGGAATAGACAGAAAAAAAACCAAAGTGAAATCCATCAATGGAAATCTGCCAGCTAACCAGGAAATCATTTTGGATGCTACTTGTTAGTCTATAAGTTTCCATGTGTTACTAAAAAATACCAGTTAATCTGAGGAAAATTCAGAAAGCAATAGGAATAAACAAGTTTCTAGGGATATTTATGGATAAAAATTAAAATAATCGAATTTATGGACCTGGATGAAGGAAGGCTGTAGTACCCATGCGTGCACACATTTGAATATCTTTAATAGCAAGAAGCTGTCCATACCTTTCTCTTGCCACTGATTTGGCACAGTTCCCTTAGAAGACCAAGAAGATTCCTGACTCCAGTCATCCTAAAAGAGGATGTTGTCCTGAGGGAACTGGAAAAAGGCTATAGCTTAGTTCATGTGCCCCATCAAACAGTCTGAATGCCTGAAAGGAGCCTCAGCATCTTTGCAGGGACATGGTAGAGCAATCTCCTGCATGGCACAGCCTGTGCTGATGCTGCAGGCACTGTAGGGTGCTGGCTCATAAAGTACTGTCTCTTCCACTCCAGGTGAGTCTTTTTACACATCGGGATGTCTTAACACCGATATACAGAGTGTGTTTGGGCAATTTGTTTCTGGAGAGCTTTGCAATGCTATCCAGGCAGAAATAAGGCTAGTTATCCTGGTGCAGTTTTGTTCATTGATTGGAGGATCAGGAGACTCTCCTTAACCAAGATGCTGTATTAGGTAGGCATGCCAATTTGTATAAAGTTTATTTCTGGACCTCTGTCCAGCTTGCTGCCAAGCTGTATACATACCTCAATTATCTTTGGGAGATGCTGCTAAGTTGCTCTCCAAGGACAGATTATTTATCAAATTATTTCTGTTATTTTCAGCAATGATACCTTTTACTTCTTCCTCAAAGAATAACATCATAAAAAATGACCACTAGAAGTTAACTAATGAAAAAGAAAAATTTAAACCAACCTCTAGTTTAAATTTGCCAGCTGTCCTGCTGCCACCCAGAACTGTGTTGTTGTGAACAACTTTTACATGGAAAAAGCACTCACTACTGCAGTAATGAGTGGCACTCGAGTGGTATGGGGGAGGAAGACTTGAACTGGAGTGATGGAAGCCCAATCACATCATGAATTTAAAATTAGACATGACAGAGCTTTGAAGAATATGCTATCTGGCTGGCTAGAATCTTAGGACCACAAACCATATTAGGAGATATTAGACTTCAATGGGAGATGGATTTTGTTGGTTTTATTTCTTCATTTCTGAGGAATTCCACTTGACCTCCCAAGCTCAGCAGCTTTCAGAGTCCTCTGTGAGGGGACAGTATCATGCCCTGTCAACAGGCTTCACTGGCTTTCTCCTTGTAGCTGCAAGTCCAAGTTCCCTGCTCTGTGGATGGCTGGTGTCTCTGGCAGTGAACAGATGGGTCAGCAAGGAGACAGGGTTTTGTGCAAGGGGGAAACCTGCCAGGTTTTTAAACAGCTTTGATGTCCAGTGAAATTTACTTGAGATTTAGTAGAACAAACGGGAATGGTTTGTTTCTGAGGAACTGGCAAATTCTATCAAAGAAATGGATGTGCTATATTTTTTTTCCAAACAAGTATACCAGTTATCTAGTATAGGCATATTCTCTTTCTCTCTCAGACTTCTCTGATTCAACATACTAAAATGTTTTGGATGTGCATCCATGTTTTTTAAAAAAAAAAAAACAAACACCAAGACACAAATTTAAGGTCTGGTTACAGTCACACTAATTTTAGCAGGATCTCCTGGGTGAAACTGAGGTCAAAATTTGGCCTGCAATCAGGTAGATTTCCACGTTTGCTCAACTGGGGACTCCTGCTTCTGTGTAAATCAGAAATAAATGCATTGAATTCAGTGGAGGTGCTTGTATCAAACCTGTCGTCAGAGGCTGAGTCAGTAAAGGCATGATGTGAACCAAAGAACCAGAGAAACATTATGGTAAACAAACTCACCAAAGAGCAACTAAGCCACTCAGGTTTGTTAAAGGTAGTTCAGAGGATAGTGAACACTGAAAAGTCACCAGCTTTTATTTCAGAGGAATGAGGTAATGAGAACAAGCTATGAGAAAAAAAGTAAAATTAACAGGAAGATTTCCTAGTAAGGACAGAAAAAATGAGAGAAATCAAAGTATTTCACTGGCCTTTAGAAACATATTTCCCCAAAATGCTAACTCTTCCAAGGGAGACCACTCCCTATCCTAACAGATGTGAAAAGCAGCTTTAGCTTCCCAGGGTAAGATTTAACTCCATGAATCTTTTGTTAGTTTTTGGTTTGGTTTGTTAAAAAAAAAAACAAAACCAAAAACAACCAAACAAAAAATCAACAAAAAACCAACAAACCCAAAACGGCAAACCAGAAACAGAAACTAATTTTGTAGTAGTGTTTAAATTGTTTTGCTTTTTTTTCAGAGCCTGTAATTATTACTCTTTCACCATAAAAGCTAGACATTGTTCTTGAGTGTTTCAAACCTGTAAAGGCAGTTTGCATACAGAAAATTCAGCCCCTCAGCAGAAAAATAGTCTCTGTACAGATGGCTTCATGACTAGTTTTGGTATTACTAAATTGATAGAACATTTTTTCCAATTACATATAGAGCCCATCCAGGAAGAAAAGCATATTAAGGCAATACCTCCTAAAGGTGTTCCAATGTGGTGAGCGGTTTGTTTGCCATCCCTCTTAGAGTTTTACTCCATAAAATTGTCTGTTGCAAATCACGCCCACTAACAGAAGCAGCCAGACTACACCAGCCACTCTACACCACCAGCAGACAGTCTCTCAGGTGGCACCTGTACTAACAAACAAAGCAGGGCCAGGATACGGTGTCCAACACTGGCGTGCAAAGCCCATGTCGCGTAGGCTGCTTCATGTGCAGTTGCCACACAGAGGGATCTGTTTGGCAGATATGGTACTCGCCACACACACCTGAGCAGAAACTGTGACTCTTCTTTAACACACAGACTCGTAAAGTATAAGTATTCATAATCTTGTTTACAAGACTGAGAATATTTAAGTGTTCTAGTTTGTAGGACTTTCAGACCCTCATAATATTGGATTAATTGTGCTTCTATTACTATCGGTGCTAAAACTCCTATTCACTTGTGAAAAGAAGTGTCAACTCTGTTCTTGAAAATCCTGCTTTCTGAGCCTTAGGGCCAGCTAGTTTAAAAATGCAATTGCCATCATTGAGACTAATGTCAAGGAGTTTTTAACTACAGCTGCTTTCAACTTCATATACATCTGAAGAAGCTGCTAGGTAGACCCCTGTGCACAGGAGATATTTAAATAACATGCATTGCTCATCAGATGAAAATCTATTTTCCTTTTTTTTTAAAAAAAAAAAGTTTATTTTGTCTAAAGTAGAGGGATCTCATTTCTTCCAGCTGTTTTCCCTGTGTTACAAAAGATGTTGGTGCTAAAAAGAGAATTGAGAGTAGAGGGTGAGCGGGTGGTGTCCACGGGGGTCAGGAAGGACGAGGTGGGAGCACCCTGAGGGTGCCCAGCCCATGAACAGATACTGCTTGTGTGAGTGGCAGTGCTGGGGAGGAGAAGGAGTTACTCAGCACGCCGATGTGATGACAAGAGGCCTGACTCCCTGACAGGAAAGCGAGCACAAGTTTGTAGAGAAATTCCAAGAGGGACAATGACTTGGTCAATGCAACAAAGAGCGATTATATGGCAGTATTACATGGCCTGGAGGGAGGGCAAGGACAGTGCTAGGAAGGCCAGAAGGAGGAGGACAAAGAAATAGGATGCAGTGTTCTGGCAGTGCGGTCACACATTGACCTTTCCTCTTCCATTGGCACAAAAGCATGCACGCACCATCCCCACACATATGTACATTCAGCTTATATGTGTCTCCCATCTCCTCTGCAAAATACCCCTGGCCTGAAAACTGGATGCAGTCCATAAAACACGATACTGGTAAATGATGACTGTCGAGGCTGGGGTAGTGTTTGGTGACCTAACACTGTTTTCAGTTGTGTCATTGAGCAGTCTGAAAGCATAAGGGGTAAAGCTGCGGAAAGATAGAACAGGAGAGAAGGAATGGACAGAAACTAGATAGAAAGGATAGAAATGACAAAAAAAAAAAAAAAAAAAAAAAAAAGGTTATATAGAAGGACAGAAAGGGGTTGGGAAAATGGGCAGAGGGGGAAAGCCTAAGGTAATAGGTCTAAGGAACATCAATTCAAAGCACCTATATTAAACGCCAGGGAGGAAGTTGGAAAGGCATAATACTGCAAATGAGCTAGCCACAATTTAAACAATAAAATAATGCTGGATTTATTACGTAGAAGTTCTTTCATAGTGGAATAGAGAAAGAGAAGAAAAAACCAGAGAGTGTAGAAAGTCAGTATAATTACAGAAGGCAGACAGAGATGAAAGAGGTCTCCTGTTTTAGGAGTATCACCTTTATTTGTGGATGTTCTGGTGCCACAAAGATGTAGATGAAACTGAGGGAAGTTACAAAACTGAAAAAATCATAATTAAAAAAGTGGGGAAAAAAAGCTTAAAGAAAAAAAGAATCTTATACACTCTGTAAAACAAAGAATGGGTTTAAGCGACAACAGCTCATGTCAAGTATTGGAAGAGTATATTTAGAAACAGTAACAAGGAAGGAAAATTGCTCAAGATGTTGGGGGATCTAAGTGGAAGAACATGCAAATATCAATAAAGAGCTAAAAAAACCCCCAAAACCCCCAAAACCAACCATATCCTTTCAGGAAGATTTTTCAGAAGATTTTTAAGGAGATGTCTGCATCATCTGTTTGGAAAGCTGGTCATGTAAAAGAAGACCATGCAAATTGTGTGAGAAATGAGTGGAGGAAATAGCTGTGTACTTATCTCAGGTGCTGAAAACAAGATCCTGCATAAATCGTTTCAAACTTTTGAATATACAAATCCAGCAAAGGCCCCAGCACATGACCATGGTTTTGTTACCTAATCCAGAGGAGAGTAAAGTTTCTTTTTTTCTAAGATGGTGTCACTGGACATTTATTTTTGCTGCTACCTTGCAGTTTGTTTTTATGCATACCGCTTGTGTGCTAGAAGTGGGTAGAAAAGCATGCGGAATTGTAAAGAGAGGACACACAGAGTCATGTTTCCACATTCTTCAAAACCATTTCTTAAGTATTTCTACTGTAGCCCTTGCATGTAAAGAACAATTTTTTTACTCAGCTGACTGTACATTATCTATTATATTCCCCTAAGGCATTTGTTTTATCATTATCATTTAGTATTTTTGAAACCAAGCTCATAACGGATCATAGCATCTAGATACTTGAAGGTTAACTCAAATACAGCGTACTGGGCAAACTGGTCAAATATCTCCATCAGATTTATGAGGTCTGTATTTGATAGCTAAAAGCCATAACATCTCATCTTGGTTTGAGCAGAAACCAAATACTATCCAAATCCCATCTCTCAAGGGGACAAAGGCTGCTTTCGTCTTGTGAGTGTGCTTGTCCACCTCCTGGCTGAAGCAGAAGCCACAGGAGAGGATGCTATCTTAGAACTTGTCTAAGCACAGAGCTATTCAGAAGCAGCTGTTGGATTTCAATTTCACACTCACAACCTGAATTCACTTCTACGTGTAGATGAGCCTTTAAATATTCATGTAGAGAGCAATGTACTTCTTTCTGTAATTCTCCAATTAACTGACAGTTACCTCTGACGATATCAATTTAGACTTCTGGCAAATGTGGGTAAATTTTTGTAGGGCATAGCCCAGAAATATATATTTCTGAGTTAACTAGATTAACACTTTCTCACATGCTAACTCAGCTAATATAGGACAAAACAAGTAAAATCTATAGCAGGGACAAATCTAAAATAAAGGAATTTATTGCTGGAGGGTGTGAAAGAGCAACTGAGAAGCAGCACATTTATTGCTGTGGTTCCATTATGAGTAACACGCATAGCTGAAGCACAGAAAATGTTGGAGGAGTGCTGCAAATCTTACCCTGTAGGACGCAACCCTCCACAAATGTTTCCATCACCTCTGGCACAGGTTTGTAATAGATAATACAAATGGAGCTTGTTCTATGGAAGCTGGTTAGGTAGGTGATGGCTTCCTCTAAAGTGCAGGCAGAGTGGCGATGAGTTACGCAGGCTGGCTTCCTGGCACTGCCTGATGGAAATGTGGAATTACCTGCTGTCCTTTCCATGTGCATTGAAATGCAACCAACATGTTACTTCACTGAGCTCCAGCTGACTACCAACGAACTTTGTTTCAGGCCCACAACCTTCCCCGACACACCACGGTCCTCATTCACACATACATTTATCACACATATCTGCAGACACAAACTTAGAAGCCAAACTGGGAAAGACCCTTTTGTGTGCATGTGTGAAGAGGCGGAGAGCAGCGAGAGGTAGAGAAAGGTAAGAGACGGAGGAGTATATGGACTGTTCTGATCTTTCCAAATACTTGCTGCCCTGAAGGAATGGGCTACCTTGCTTAGCTTGCTCATGCAGCAAGATGCTTGTACCATGTGAAGGAGAGGAGGAGAGTCTTAACTGAGCTGGATGCTTGGATATGTAACTGAGCTGGATGCTTGGATATGTTTTTCTTTTAATTCCTCAGGAAGTATAGTCTTCCTTGAGGCTTTCTGTGGAGGAATCCTCTTCCCCTATGGACTTAAGGCTCATGATACAATCAGGAACATAGCTCTGTATATTCCCTATAGGACTCATTTTACAATCTTGCAGCTACTCCATATCCACGCTTACTGCTTCTGCCTTTGCACACACATCCCATCTGTCCACTCAGAAAGCAACTTATCCCCACCTCCCCCACCAACAGATGCATGAACAGGGATGATCGTCTCCCACACAGAAACAGCTGCCAGCCACCTCTGTCATCCCTACCCACAGGCTGTTTCTTTCCACTGTGTGCTCCTAGTCACCACGAGAAGACATACACATGGCCCTGCACAGGCAAACATCTGCAGGGACATGCAGATGTTCCAGCCTTTGCAAACACATTTCTCTGGCTGTGTCATTGCTGAAAAGGAGTCCAGGCAGGCACAAATACCCCATGTTTGATCCTCTTCCTGCAACAATCTAGGACTAATTGTACCCATCATCTCCTTTCTCTTTTTCTGGCCAGCTGACAGGTTGATGCCAACATTTGCTTTCTGTTTTTTCAGCGGCTCTGTGGGGAGGAAGGGGAGGTGTCAGAGACCAGGGCATAATCCCGGGCAGCACTGGTGGCAGTGGGCTGAGAAGGATGCTGTCTGTGGTTTCAGCCCATCTGAATCCCAGTGGCTGGGACCACTGGCTGCGGTCATGCGTCTCCCCCTCATGGACAACCGCTTCACTGTCCCCACGGCCTGCGACTTGCCATGGTGGGGAGTTCACTGCCATCAGAGGAGAAAGGGGTTTTCTGATGACTGCAAGCGGCTCCAAGCACTGTCAGGAAAAAATATCCAGCTGGGGAGCTCCAAGTGGATTCTGCAGTGGGAAACCAGTGCATCAAGTAGGACAACAGGTTCCTAACACAGCCCATGGCTGCATGAGCACTAACTGCCTATTAGCTAAGTATTTTACAGGCTACTTATCTTTTTGGCAGGAATTAATCCCTGGAGTAAACTGGAAAGGGATCCATCAACTTCCATGTGACTCATGCTACGTAAGGTCTAGGCCCAGAGGCTGCAGCCTTTGAGCCCAGCAGGTCAGTGTGATCAGACTGTCTTCTCCCAGTGCAAGCCTTGCGAGATTATTCAGTCTTCCGATCCATCAGTCTTACGGACGGAGATGAGCACTATTCTACACAGTGCAGGACAGCGCTTAAGAAGACACCGAAGCCGTAAGCAAGCCAGAAAATCTGAATTTGTTTATAGAACAGATTTGAAGAACAGATGTTGACAACATTATGATTGTTTTGAAGGGAAAGACATTCTTAGTGTTTCTCTCTCACACCCGAGATGTATCCTATGTTTTCAGCCTTTCGCCACCTGCACATTACTCCAGTACTCCTCTAAGCCATGGAGAAAGCTAGTACTTTCTTGTTTCCTTTGACTGACATCTGTACTCCCTGTGTATACTTCAACCCAATGGTTGTTCATCCAACAGCCCTGTCAACTACTTGTAGAGAAATCTCTCTGCCATATTGTGCCAGAAGTACTATGCTGAAGTTTTAAAGTATGGAAATAAGGTGCATTTCTATGCCTCCAAATAAAGACGGTCTAAGTATTTTTAATTAGACGTCCTGGGATTTTCTCAGGATTATTCAGTAGTTCTTTAGAAAAAGCCTGCAAAATCTCAAAGGGAAAGCCTGCCTGCTGTGCATGTCACGCAGAAGGCAGGCACATCTAGTGCATGTTTGGTACTATTGCTGCCCACGCAGCAAACCATTTTCTCAGTTAGTCATCTTTCCCTACCCTCCTTCTCAATGCAAACACTGCTCCTTAGCACTCACGAAACTCACCTCTGTTGTGTGTCTTACATAATTTATTTCGACACAGACCGTTGTGTCACCAGTGCAGTGGACACGTGATTCTCCAGTTGGCCTCCAATAGCCATCTTACGTATCAGCATGGTTTCCTGAGTGCCTGTTTGTAACTGCCACACGGGCATACGTCCCTTACAGCAGCAACCCAGGGCTCTTTCATACCCCTCAAGGATTTCAGCTTCTTCCTGCAGACTGGCTGGATCGTTCTTATCACACGCCTCCCTCTGTAACTCTCAGGCACGTAAGCACAACATTCACTGCACACATCTGTCTCTGTCCCACACACAAAACCAGTATCTCATATATCCATGCACCTATCATCACTGACCATATGCATTTACCTGTGCCTTCTACCTGCTCCCCCTTGTACTTCACTCCCAGCCTGCTCTCATGCTGCTCTGCAAGCATGTGCGGCCCTTTGCACACTTAGCCAGCCTTCCTTAAACTAAGAGGCAGATAACTACAGATCGCTTAAGCCGTCATAAACTTTTTCTCACTCCTCATCACTCTTGCCTCCCCCACAAGCTGTTTTCCTTCTCCCAGGCCCCACACCCAGGTCTGCAATCCTTACCTGTACTTCCCTCGTTTACTTAGAGCATGCTGTGTACACAAATCTCTCTTATCAGGCACAACTTGTCACTCCTTTCACCTGCCCTTCCACAGCCCTTACAAGCAGGCACAAACTGGCAGGTACCTTCCTTGCTTACACACCATCGTGTGTCAGCCTACGCTAAGCTTCTCACCCCTCGTAACGCGAACTGTCATTCCCATTCACTTCCACTTCATGCCCTACAGCTCCTAACTCCACTTGCCTCCCCACACACTTCACACTTTACTTTCGACCTTAGTACAGCCATGTGGCTTATACGGCTCTCCAGGTAGTTACCCTTCCCATTCCTTCTCCTCCCACCCAAAGCTTTACGTCTTTAGTCTTTTCTCCACTAGCACATTTGTTCCATTGCCTCTTGCTGCTTCACTTAGCCAGTACCTACCACAGAGATACAAGCACATTTGTTACATCTCTCTTAACAGAAAATCAATCCTTTTTTTTTTTTTATGTATGTGTTCTCCTCCTCCCACACCCCTCACATTATTCCTTACTTTCCACTATTTTCCTTGATTGCTTCCCCTTTAACATATTGCCTGTTCTTCCCCTATGTTATTGCAACTACCTAGTGAGGAGGAAACCTCTCTTTCTGCTGGCCAAGCCACTCCTGCACCTTTGCATTACATTCTCTGTTTGCCTACAAAGCAACACAAAACCAGTTTCCTCTCACCCTGTGCTCTCTTGCC
This sequence comes from Falco rusticolus, assembly GCF_015220075.1. Taxonomy (NCBI): domain Eukaryota; kingdom Metazoa; phylum Chordata; class Aves; order Falconiformes; family Falconidae; genus Falco; species Falco rusticolus. Next base: position 81,933,587 of record NC_051191.1, read on the forward strand.
CTATAGCTCCTCTAAACCATCTTTTTCCTAGGCATCTTTAGAGAAAACCTAGCTCTTAATTTCATCCTCATGCTTCCTATGTTCCTCACTTTCCCCCCATTCTCAAGCTCCTCAAGACTTGTAACATCTTTATATTCCTGTCACAGTTCACTATGCCCCCATGATTTCCACTACCTTGCATTTCCTCACAGCACCTTCACACGGCTTTTCCCCCAGTTCTGTCTCTCCCTTGAAACCAGGCAGAACACTCCAGCAAGCTTCCAACCTTCTCTGAAATTTTGCTAAGCGACTACCCCCTGACATACCTTTATGGGTCCCTATACCCTTTTCCCATCAACACACCCTATTTCCATCCAGCTCATTTTTTCCTCTGCATTCCTCTGCTTGGCATGTGTTTCCATCACCATGCAAGCCTTCCCTTTCATAACACCTTCCTTGCAAACACATCCTCATATCTATTTCTTGACAGAATCAAAGGTGTCTCCTTTAGACGCCTCCCACAAGCATCATGTAGCTGATTATTTTCCATACCTTTCTCCAAATAGACAATAGTTCACATTTTTCTTCCTCCTCCAAACATCCTTTGTGCCCTGTGCTTTCACCTTTCTCCCTCCACTCCCACTCGATACCCTGCCTCCCCCTTGCAGACCCTAACATCCTTGTATATCCCTTTCACATCCTTACCCAGCCCCCAGTCTGCACCTTTGCCGCATCCCTCTGAAGTGTTACTTCCCCTTCTGAGCTCCTAAACCTTTTTCCGCCCACAAAGATCCTCTTTTTCCAGTTGACCTGCAGCAGCTCCCCTTTTAAGCTGACCACCTTTGCATGGCTCACCTGCCCTTATTTACCCCAATACACAACACTTAATACATAGCAGTTTACTTTCACTATATAACACTTTCCCTCCGAACTCCTTATATCTGTCTTTCTATGTACCATTTAGTTTAGCTTTCTGGGGGGTGGGGGGTGGGCTGGAAATCCTAAACCTACACGTGTTACATACTTCAACATATAAGCACCCTTTTATACAAAGCATTCTGCTCTTGACTTTGCTGGTACATCCTCTTCCCTCCATATTTTGGGTCCACCACCTGCAATCTTGTCTAGTTTTCCTTCCCCCGCCATGCTCACACACAGAGCTCCTGGTACTAACACGTGTATCTAAGACCAGGACTCTTACTTGTAGCTGAATTCTCTTCCACTCTGTACTGCTTTTGTCTGCCTTGCCACAAAGTGAGTTTTTCTTTTTTCCTTTTTTTTTTTTTTATTATTAGATTTTCCTATTATTTATACATGTTTCTTGCACTCCTTCTCCACTTACAGGCTTGCACAGATCAGGTATTTCCATGCCTGAGAATGTCTTTCCTATTTGTCTGAGTATTTTCCTGAAGGCACAATGTAAAGGCAAACTTTACATACCATTTGCACTCCTCATGCAACAAATCACATGAGCCTAAGAGCAAAGAGTGCTTTCTGAAAGGTTGTAGCTCATAACAATTGACTGGACCATGTAGCACATATCTCTGTCTATTTAAAAAGGGGGGGGGGGGGGGGAGTCAACCCTCCTCACACACACAGTCATCTCTAAATAACTGGTTTTGCAATATAGGAACCAGAGAATGTGCACATAGCAGCCTTATTCAATCCAAAATATCCATCTCTCCGGATACTGCATATTTATAGTTCAAGAGATAGAACCAACACAGAGCTTTCCCGTTTATTTTAATGAAGGATTAAGAACTGATCAGAAAACTATCTAAACCATTCAAGGACTTTTTCCCCTCTTGGCTAATAGCAGTTTGGTGTCTCCATAAGGACTCGCCAGTAACTGACGCTTTAAGCTGCATTTCAGCTGTTTAGATGAGAAACAGCTTTCTATTTTGCTCTCTATACGTGCATCTGTGTTGATTAGTTGTGTGCTGCGTTCCTAGAAGGCACTTACCAAACGCTGGAAACTGCAGCGTAAGAATAGTTTTCCTGCCATCCCAGCACAGAGTGAGTGTATCTTTTTCACCTAGACACAGATGTGCAGGGAACCCTTTGATCTGCAGTTCCTCCCAGAGGATTTAGTGTTTGGGTCTAAGGAGAATGAGGATTGATTCAAAGCTCATGAATAGGGTTTCCAGTGTCTGATACATGAAAAAAAAAAAAAAAAAAAAAAAAAGAAAAAAAAAGGAAAGAAAGCTCCAGTGGAGTTAGTTACCTGAGACAGGCAAGATCTAGAAATTGGGAATTCTGACTTCGCTTGTCATGGGCTCTAACTTTCCCTGAGGGCAAGCATGCTATGTATGCTGAGGCTGGCTCTTGCAATCCACTCTCAAGATTTGCAACCCCTTTTGTTATATCTGAAGTTGCTGGTTTCGCTCTTAAAATAAAACCAAGAGTCTCTTTTACTTTTGCCTCTTAAATCAGATTCTTTTAGCACCTCATATTTCTCCTCCGCTGTTTTCTTGCCAGGGACCTGAACAACAGTGTGCAGAGCAGGAGGAGAGAGGAACCTCAGGACTAAAGCAAGCTATAGGGCAAGTGGGGGGGGGGGGGGGGAAGGAGGAGGCACAATAGGAAAGGCAACATTTGGGACAGATCTACTGCTTACAAGACACCCCCCCCCCCATTATACTTCTTTAAAGGACCCCTCTCCCCCCCCCTCCTCCCCGCCCTCTTAGGACCCTATTAGAAAACGTCAAATTTCCCTTACCGTGGTAGGAGTAACCATGGCATCCGTGTGAATGTTTCCAGAAAAGTCGACATGAAGAGAAAGGTGGATGTAAATATGTTCATTCAAAGTCCCAAAGTTGGTCTGCTTGGGTTGTGCAGAGTTGCTCTATGGGAGAGGAGCCTTAAACTCTGAGTCCCGTGAACATAATCTGCTCGATTATAACAAACCAGCTCAGCCAGATGGCTCTGTGCTCTGCACATTAACCCCTTTATTGCCATGCTCTGCTTTCCCTACCTACCATTTATAATAACCTTGCCTCGTTGGGGAATTTCAGAGAACAAGGCATTTTTTTGAAAACGACAAAACTGTCATAAAGGTCATTTTCCCCCCGTGTGCTCTAAAAAAAACCATCACGTGCCTATTTTCGTTTTTTTAATCCAATTGACGGTTTTATTCCACTTCCTGGCAAAATCTTTTCATATTATTAAGAACAGTATTAGCACCAGGGAACATTTTAGAGAATTCTTTTGTTAAATCATAACCATCTCTTCCGGACCGCGATTCTCAGAAGACAAGTATTTTATTGCAGGAATGTCTCTGTGTTTGCACTCTAATGGTCCATCTACCCCCCACCCCCCCCCCCCCCAGCCGCCGTCCCCCGCCTTCCCCCCATACTCTCTCTGTCTCCCACATGCACACTCACACACATGCACACGCGCACCCTTTGGTCAAACTGCCAGCATGTGTTGCTATTCTTACCCATATTCAGAAGTCATTATAGGACATGTAAAACAGGTGAAATAGAGACACAGAACTAGAATGCCATAAGCCTCTGCTCCCTCGTGCTCTGGCTCCTTTTTTTCTTTTTTTTTTTTTTTTCCCCCTTTCCTTTTTTTTATTCCTTCCAAATCTTAGACAAATTTAGTTCTTCGGCCAGCATTTCTGTCAACCAAATCACCCTCCATGACACAAAAATAAGTGTTGGGAGAAATATCCACTGCTTAAGAACAGACCTTAGGATGGATTTGTGTCCAGATATCCCTCCTGTTTTGATTTGCAGATTAGTCCATTAAGGAAAGGATGGCGAGTGCCAAAAACATGGAAAGTTCATCAGCAACCCGCAGCGACTAGTTTCCAAACTTTTTATTTAGAGTGATTGCTCACAGAGATGGCTGATAAATTTAGCTGCATGCCTCTAAGTCTCCCTCTAAATTTACATGCTTAAGTCATCTTTCTTTTCTATTTGATTCAAGCATGATTGAGAAAGTCATAACCATAAGAACATGGTCATGTAAGATAGGACACACCACTTTGAATCTTAAGAGTCGCCAGATTGTTTCCTTAAAGAGCACTTCCTTTTCTAGCTTATGAAGTTGTTTTCTTTTGTTATTTAACCAAGGAATTTTTCCTCTTTCCCCTCCCTGTGTGAGGATGATTAGACCTCTCATGCTGTCAAAGCATTGTACCATCTCCTTTAGGACATTTTAATCTACCTAGATAGTTGTGACAGTTTTACTGAAGTATTTTCCATCATGAATTGAAATAGTAGTTGAAATTGAAGGCTGGTGTCATTTGTTGTCATTGTCCTTTATCCGACTTTTTTTCAACCATAAAAAAAACCTTATTTAGGGAACCTGGAACTCTACAAATCATATCAGTCTCATAAATTCTGATTTAGTCACTTATTCCCTCTAACTGTCCACATGGAGAAGGAAAGTCATCTTCCACCGTTGCCTCCTAAGAATTCTCTACTAAAACTTGCTGCTCTGCCAATCAAAAAAACCACTCAAACCTTTAATAACTCTAGAGCCTTTTTGTCTTCACCATTTGGCTAAATGCAGTTTCCATCCTTTTTAGAGCTTTTTCAGCTGAGGCGAGATTCGGAATTAAATCCTGTCCCCCATGCAGCCCCAGCCCTGTAGTCAGATCTGAGAAATGCCTAAAATGTGACTCAGCTTTTAATCTCCTGAAGTAGACAAACAGTGCTAGGAATAGAAAATTTTCCTGTGGTTGGTGAACGCTTTTCCAGAGGTAGGAAAAGGGTTAAGCATCTGAAGGCAGCCCTAGCCCGGGAACTTTGCATTTGCAGCTAGCCCAGCAGAAAAAGATGGAAGAATGTGGGCTGCAAGTAAGCGTCCCAGGCAGAGGGGCTGCCTGGCTGATGGAAGGCAAAGCTGTCCCAGCCAGGCCCTTTGCACCAGTTGAGGGGTTTTGCTGTGTGCTTGTGTCTGGGTCTGTGGGCAATCAGCCTTGTAATTTGAGATGGGACACCTTAATCTTGCCAAATATGTGTGCCCTGTAAAAAGCATTGTAGACAGGGTGTTTTTACAGCTATAGAAAATGGAGACGTGTTGGGTCCTTGCAGTTTTCCAACCTTTCCTCTAAAGGCATTTCTGTTGTTGTGAAGCTCTTTTTTTCTAGGTATTTTTACATCTTCATCTGTTACTCTGGAGGTGGTTTGGTTTTGATTTTATTATTATTGTTATTTTTAATCCTAACCCTTAGCACAAGTGGATTTATTTTACACTTCAAACATATTTCTGAATTTTTGATGAGAAACAATAAAGCTCCTAAATGGTCACCTTATTTTATGTGCCACCTTCAGATCTGAGGTTCTGATCGGGGGAAAAAAAAATAAAACTGCAACTTTTAACAAGTCTCTGTTCTGTCTTGAAGAATTTTAAATGTTGCTCAAAGCGTGCTGTAGAAAGGCATCCTTAAATTCTTGGGATTTTAATTTGAATAATTACTAGGCATTGATCTGATTAATTAGGCACTTTTATCAGACTTCAAAATACGTAACATTTTATATACTTTGAAGATGTGTGTTTCTCTCTACATATTAACAGATGCCACTGTAATTGCGTTTGATGTTAAAAAATTGAATATTTATAGAGAAGATATGCAAGTGAGTAAGTAAACAGATGAAAATTTGATTTGGTTTAATGCATGCCTTGGGTCACTATCAAAGCAGGGAGTTGGTGTTCCCCATTAACCGTTAACTTTTGCAACAGCACCACTTTGTGGTTGAAGTCCTGAACAGATACTGGAAGGGGAACGTCGGTGGGGACACCACGTGCACTTCAGCAAGTCCGCGCTGTTCCCATGGTGGTTTTGATAGACATCCACAAACACACCTACCTGTGATGGAAAGAGCTTTCATCCGTATGGTCCTCCATTTATGAGATGATAATTTTGAAGGCAAAGAAGAGCTGGAAGCAGATTAGCTCTGAACATTTTGTCTGTCTAAGATCTTCAATTCACAAGGCTGTTCGCCTTTGAAATGACAAAATCACTTTTATTCAAATTTCCAAAATTTGATAAAGGATCTGACAACATTTCTAGTAAATGTTTTTTCCCTTGGCATGTGTTGTAAATGTTTTGTTAAAAATGAAAATGAATTCAGGCATGGTTTTCTTTAATTGCTGGGAATGGTGTTGGAAAAAAAAATATTTCAGAAGTTATTTAAATATTATTTTAAGGGTACTAGTGGTACTATTTCAGAGCTGAAAGAATTGCTGAAACATCATTGACATTGGCCTTCCATACATTTGCAGTAGTGCTGAGCTCAAGCCATCGTGTACGGTCACATTTGAGTTTTCCTTACATTCTTGCACCCAGGCTAGAGAAATGAGAAGTATTAAGAAGAAATTCCAAACAAGAATCACAAAATAGGTCAAAATTGGTTCTGATACACATTTCTTGGAAAGTTGTCTTCTGCAGCTTTTCCTCTTTCATTAAAAAATAACCTGATAAATTCCTGAAATAATTACAACAGCTCGTAACATTTAACATGGTAGATCAAAGATGAAAAATATGTACCTAGAGCCTCAGACATGCCAAGAGGTAGGATGGAAAAAATGCAGGGCCATAACCATGAATTAGGGTCACACCCCGAAAGCCATTGTTCTTCAGAGCAATGCACTTTACAGAGTTAGCTTTTATGTAGTTCCCCATGTAAACCTATTGTCTTGACTGAGAATTAGCAAAGTGAGATTAAATGGGATTATAAATAGAGTATTAATGAAAGCAGTAACAGACTATTTTTTACCTTCTGAGTACAACTACTAGCACTTGCTCGTGAAATATTTCACACACACACAATATAGCAGTATTCAGCCAAAAAATTTTAAATGTTTTACAAATATTTTACATTTCAAAGTTTCCCTGTTTAGTGAAATGTAGAGATCTGTACTCCTATATAAAAATAAAGCTATATAATAAGTAATATACAAGAGGTGACTTACACTTGCAAATATGTTTTGGCAATAGAGTTATGGATCATTACAAATCTCTCTACTACACTGACATGTCACCAGTTTAGCATATATTTTGGAGTTATGTATGTTTGACTTTTTCTGGTGGTATCCAGTTTTGCCAGATACACCCTTTATTGCAGGAATAATGAAGAACGGTTGCAGCAGAACAAGGTTAGTTGATGATAGGCACCATTTTGGGAAACAAACAAGACCTTCCTTGTAAACAATAGGCATACTTTCATCTGCTACTCATTTCTTATGATTACCAAACTAGTTGAAGAGACTTTGCATGACTATTTAAAAAAAAAATAAAATCATTTCTTACTTACATAAATGCTAAGAAGTTTGGTTCCAGTACTTATGCTGGAACTGGGAAGAGGAACCTTCATTTTTTAATGATCCCAGATGAGGAAGAAGCTATCTGGAATCACAGAGCCATTCTTTTGCAAGGAAGATGAACTCCACACTGGGACATATAAAGAGGTGCCTCACCTGTCAGACACATAAGATACTCTGGTAAGGCATCAGCTGGGATGTAGGATCCAGTTCTGACCAAGTTCAAGCCAGAGAAGACCTGGAAAATGACAGAAGCAATGATTAAATGTGTAATATAGTTTAAAATATAACATATGATGAAAAATGAAAAATTGGAATTGCTTACCAAAGAAGAGAGAATTTGTGAGGTTTTATAATCGAATACTTCAAGCTCATGAAAAGCTCCTGCATAGAAAAGGCCAGCTCACATCCTGACTAACTGGGACAAGAACCGATAAATTGCAGCAAGACGAGTTCAGATTAGGCATTAGGAAAAACTGGAGAGCCCAAGCTCCAGAACTGGTTGCCTGGGGCTGCTGTGATATCTGCTTCCTTGAAAGCCTGCATCAACAGGGTAGAGAAATCTGTCAGGACCCACAAGGCTTTAATTGATCCTGCACGGGGGCAAGGGAAGGGCTAGGTAATCTCTCTCAGCCCATCTTTTCCATGACTGTATGTCTTACATCATCTTTGATAACAAATATTTTCTGCAATGTCATGTACTTTTAAATCTGACTAGCTTCAGAAGAAACCCCCCCAGTGAAATTTTAGATATCCATATGCCTTGGTTTGGGACACTAAGGGACTTAATCACTGGGGGAATCAACTGCTACAGACATCAGAGCTGCTCACTAACACACCGACATTTCCCCAGCAGGGAGGTAAACCTCAGTAGTGTTTTTCTCTCCTGAGCTGATGCATCTGTATCTTTGAGGTCCAGTGGAACTATAATATCTGAAGCAAGTTGAAAGGGAATGAAGGAAAAGGAGAAGACAATCATAATTTTTACAAAATAAAAATCTGCCACCGAGTCAAGGAGTTCCAAAGTGAAGGGCCTCAGAGCGCTGGTGGTTTTCCAGCATGGCACCAGCTGTGTCTTTTAAATTCAAGCAGGTAACCTATCACTGAAATGAAAGGCACGGTTCCGCGCAATACATCTGATAATACTCCAGCCATAGGGAAATATGTCCTGACTTCCGTGTTTACATTCCTAGTCATGGTGTCAAATATAGGTGCTGTCCTCATTTGTCATTTTCCGCTACTGAAAGAAATAGAAAATAAGGCAAAGAAAGGAAAGTGAAGTAATAAAACACTGTGAAAAGAAATGCTCCACAGCCTTGCTCGGTCACTTGCGAGCAACAATGAAAGTTAGGGTAACGATGGGAATACAATTGGACAATGACTTTTTTCATAAACTAATTTAGTTAAGATTCTTTTTTTTTTATTCTGGGATTATGTTTTGTAGAACAGAAAAATTATTGATTCAAAATACAGCCAATGAGGTGGGTTTAATAGCAGAAGTTGGCTTTTGAAGTCAGTGGGACATTTCTCAGCACTAGCTTGTATACCCTGTAGTTAGTATTTGTGTGTTCTGACCTTACATGGCACTTTTATTTGTATGAAAGCAATTTTTATTCACATTTTTTATCTGATGGATGCTGATGCCCATTTGGCTGAGCTTCTACATTTTAATTCTCTAAAAGCTTAGTGGGAAATCACATCTGCTAGAGGAGGGGCAGGGCAGCAAACATGGCATGGCTCAGCTTTCAGGCAGCCTGAAACTGCGGGTCCCGTTTGAGGTAACGCAGATGTACAGGCAGGGGGTTTAAACAGTTCTGGCTAAATAGGCTGTCAATCTTAAGCTATCATTCTTAAAAAAACAAAATATTTCCCAACCTTAGGCAGTACATCATCTAGCTGCCTAAGTAGTCTCTCGGGGTCTATAGACAAAACATTTAATGCATCTGTCTATAGTATTACGTTTAACCTCAGTGTGATTGTCTGTGAATTAGTGAACTGTTAGGAAGTCTCCATCTTGAACTGGGAGTGTTTCAAATGCTGGTGTCCCCAGCAGCTGCCAGGCAGGCCTGGCAGCTGAGCCCTTCCCAGCCTGTTCCCAGTGCCCAGCAGGCAGGCTGTGCGCCTCTACCCTCTTTAGGCAGGTTGTTAGCATGGACATGGGCTGCTCCTTGCCCATTGGCCTCAGTGCCCAGAAATGCTTAGTTTATCACTACTAAATGTAAGCAGTGATTTCGACAGGGTCTTCTATGTACTGTAGGAGCAGGACCCCAATGTGAGTTCATTAAGGTGCACTATTGGGTGAGTCCTGACTGAGCGAGTGGCACGGATGCGGTGGGAGCACACAAGTCCAGTGCCTGCTTTCAAACTCAGACTGGCTCTCTGCATGGAAAGCAAGCTTGCAGCCACAGGTTACTCCCTGGAACACGTGGGGCTCCAAGGACCAGAGCCTGAAGGCATCGTGCAGTGCTGAGCTTAGGCAAGGTATGTGCTGGTGGTCTGCATGCAGCTTGAGAGACATCTGTGAAGACAGCGGATCAAGGATGCACTGCACTTATAGTCAAGAGCACTCCTTAGGAACAGTGTGAACAGGCAGCAGGGTTTTTTGCTCACTCAGAGCTTTTTTTTACCTCAATTCAAAGAAAGAGAATCCCTTTTTTTCATTGTCATGTGTCTCTTTTTTGACTAAGTAACTGGACATTTTTTTTTTTGGCCCAGAATCCATCCTTCCCCACTTTTATTTGGTAGGACAGGAAGGAGGAATTCAGCCTGTAAGGAATCAAGTGGAATAAGGAAAGAAGCAAAGGCACAAAGGGTTTTAAAATTATAATTTGTTCCCAGTCTGAAGACTTTATGGCATGGCGTTGCTAGGCTTTTGACCCCATCTCTCATCAGAGGAGGAGAGGTGAAGAAAAAAAGAGGCTGAATAGAAAAATCCAGCATGTTCTTTTGATTGAATAGTACTACTGACGGTTGAGGTTAATACTGCTTCAGGCTGTCTATGGCTGACGTTAAGTTAGTTAAGTTCCTGATTTATAACTAAGTCTTCTCTCTAGCCTCTAAGGCAGTTCATACCAAATATTGTTCTACTACATGGTCTACTACATGGCAAATCTCTGTTCCCAAATATCATCAATGTTTAACCCATGTCTGTGGTGGTTGTCTGTCATGTGGCTCGTTCCAGTTCTGTAGCTGAGCCACTTCTTTATCAAGCAGCACGAGGACCAGAATAGCAACTGAGGTTAATGTCCTGCAAGGAAGGAAAATGAAGAAACCATGTGTTGAGCAAAGGACAACAGAGAATGTTTATTACAGCAAGATGGGCATGGTCACACAATCGTCCATGACTGGCAAAGCCTAAAGCATGAGTCATGCAAGCTTCATCACACAAGTAACAATAGGAAACTTTATGGAGCTTTACAACTGTTATGAGGTTATTGCATGTATGTTCTCTAACACACATGCTGTGTTTGATTTTCGTCTTTGCTTTAGTACTTAATTCAGTGCTTTTTCTCCTTTGCTGAGAAGTTCCTGCTGAAGGTAATACCCCAGTATGGGTGGCTTCTCTCAGTAGCCAGCAGTGTTTGTTAAAGACAGGCTCTATCCCTGCAGGCTTTGATTTCAATATAATCATTATGTTGTACAATGGCTTGAAATGTGTGTATGTAGTTGCAATCTAATGGTATTAAGGACAATTTTAATGACACTCTTTATGGTCTAAGTAGGCATCTTGGCTTTCCCTTAATTATCATGGTCTCTGCCTAAACATTATGAGGTGAATAAGATGAAATTTTCATCCTGAGAGCAAATACAACTTTTTTACATGGCTAGTTCCTCTGAAATTAGAGCTAATTCTTGCAGCAAGGCACTAGTCAGTGTTGCAGTCAGAACATGCTGATAAAGACAAATATTTTGTCTCACATCAACCCCCAGTAAAGCAAAACTCTAGGAATCCATGATTACTTTATGGATACTTGACTATACTGGGCTAGGCCCAGAATGTTAAATAATCACATGTTTAAATTTGTCCATACCAAACTCCACATCCTCCGTGATTAGCTCATTTCATGCAACCTTGTCCATTTTTCCATGGAAAACTTCTTTTTTTTTTTTTTTTTTGTAATATCTCAAGAAAGAAACAAACCTTGTATCTAAAAAGGTAAGAGATTTTGGATCTGACTGAGCAAGTCAGTAAATTTCAGAAAATCCTCCTAAAAATGCCCAGCTAGAACCAACACATTTCTTAGCACGCAACACAGTTCTAAGCCCTACCCCCACACACAGGCTTTTGTCCTGTGATGTGATACCTACAGCAAGTTGTAATTGTTTCACTTGGAAAAAAATAACCATGCAGCATGCCTTATGCTGCACTGAGAGAAATGCCACATGTCATTTCTCTTGCAGTCACGTCTCAAGTTCTTTAAGGCAATTTCCATGCTCCACTGTGTTTTTCCCAGGGATGATACTCTGAATCAGCTTAATAAAATGAAGAACATTCAAAACCTCTGTGGAATTATCCTTGGGTTACTTATTAAAAAGCAGTAGACAAGGCCCTGCTCACACATAAATGGCTAACACTGTTGAAACACCCCCTACTGTTGTGGAGCTTGGTTAGCAATTAATGCTTGTGTCACAGTCTTGTGTATTGCTCTGTGGGATGCACAGAGTGATGGAGGGAAGACAGGAAAATAGGAGATAGTGAAGCTGGTCCTGTGAAAGGGAAATACAAAAACCATTCAGAGATTGGGGTTTGCACTTAAGTGTGAATTTATTAAGAAGTTGTACTACTGTGTGCCAACAGAGATCCTCACTGCCCAGATGCCTGTGGGGTTGTACGGTCTGTCTATCTAGGTGTCTGTACGGGGCAACTCTGTACTTAGGAATTTCAGCCTGCACATAATTGGTGCCTTGGGCTAAATTTTCCTCGTTGTTTTGCAGTTCAGAACTCTTTTTCACATCTCAACAGAGGAGAGTTGGATATGCCAATACTGTGCGACCTAACGTGTCTTCTTTCTGGAGTGCTGGTCTACCATCGCAACTGCTGTTCAGCGTGCAGGCTGCTATCACTGATGCCTATTTATAGACAATTTCACCTCCTTGTGCTCTGCACGTGTGGGATTGTGTGTATAACACGAGCTCTGTTGTTCCAGCCAAGTGCTTAACACATCACCTACCCTTTCATGAGACTGATTCTGGGGTTTACATGAAAAAAGCAAAGTATAGTGGTAGTGTGTAGGAAGTGGGAGGCAAACCAGAAGGCAAGAGAAGGGAATAGTTAGTTGGAAAAATAAATAGTACTGAAAATCACATGAATAACTGCGGTTAGAGGAATTTAAAGAAACAAATGTAGTACTTTGTGCACATTGAAGCTACAAAAGCATGTCAACAGGCAGAGGAAGGTGGTAAGAAATTACTTTGCTCCTTCTGCAATGGCCTGAGGCACAATTACTTTTGCAATTATTTCACGATGCCGCCTACTCAGGCCAGTTATTAAAAGCTACCATTGAATAGTTATCCTCTACACTCAAAAATGCACCCAGAGTCTAGCTCTGACATGAAAACAGAGTCCTTTACCACTGGTCCCAGATTATTATGAACAGTTGGTGCTGGTACTGAATGTTTCCAAGACTTCAAATGAGATGTTCACTACATCACTGTATTGTAACAAAAATATACAAGTTTTGTTTCTTTGGGGAAAAGAAAAACAAAACCAAAAACAACTCCCCAAAACATTCTATTAACATTTTATCAGAGGAAAAAATATAGGTTTATGTCTGATTAGAAAAAAACATGGAAATCTCTACTTAAAAGATTATTTGGTTTTGAAACATTGGTACTTGAAAGGTTTCAATTTTCAAAGTCCACTTATAAACCAAGTTATCAGTAAGAACAATCTGGATCAGATAATCAAAAATGATCAGTGAGTATTTTAAGCTGAAGAATTGGAAAAATAAATGAGAACAACATGTTACTGCAATATTTACCTTATTTTTATGTATTTATTGCAAAAAATATATTTTGATTAATATATTTTCACCCAGCTTGCATTAAACTGCTAACACCCTTTGATGACTCTGTTCTGGCATAGTGCAGTACAAATCTGGAAATCCTGAATATTTTGTTAATGACTTCTACCAAAGTCAAGTTGGCGGTTGCTGGATTATGCAGTGATTGTTCTGACCTCAACCCCTTGTAGAAGAGCAGAATGGTAATGACAAGTCTCCTCTGGGATGCTCCACAGCTAGGATTCAAACAAAATGTCCACAACCTTGCAAGCACAGATTGCGTTCTGGACCTCCTGTATTACGGATGGATATGACTGAGACAACACAGCCAGAAAATATTTAGCAATTGCAGGACAGCATCTGACAGTATGCACAAATAGTCTGTTTTTGTTGTTTTGCTGTCAAGTGCCAAAATATTATATTTTTTTTCTTCAACTAACTCCCCTGTGCCTGCCAATGTCATACACAAGGCAGGCAAGAGTACAAGACTAACATTTGCTGTTAGGGGTTAACATAACAAGAGTAGAAAAGCACACTTCAGCCCCCAGGGAGGCTAATAAACATTGTGATCCCTTGCTGGCTGGTGGCTGTTCTGTTGAGAAATGTCCTTGCTTTTGGTCTGTGTTGTTGGAAGAAAGACATGAAGCAGAAAGGCCTTTTTCTTCCACTAGATATGATTATGAAAGTCTTCCAGCTTTGTAAGCAGAGTATGTATACAGATCCTTTAACTGCTTTGTGACCAGCAGGGAGGTAAAATGGTCCCTTTATCAGGTTTTAGGCAGTTCAAAAACTCTCTTTATCCTCTAAAGGTAATGTCAAAGTGTTTAAAACCCACTAAGAATAAAATTGCTTTACATCCAGCTGAAAAGAAAATGACTAAACCTGGTGAACCTGAAGTAATTTCTTGCTCATGTTATACCTCCTCTTCATTACCAGAGTGATACAGGCGTGACTGCAGTATCAATTGGACTCCTGCCTTGGACTACTTGTCTGAGTTTCTATGAAAACTACTGTATTTCTTTTAGGCAGGACGTTACTTTTCCCTGAACTTTTTGGTTTTGCACTGGAGGGGGGGGAGGGGGGAAACATAAACGTAAGAAACACTTTTTGGGTTGATATTAGTTATGCTGAGATATTTTTGAAGCATATTCATTTCTTTTGGGGTAGTTTCACACTAACCAGACTCTCTCTTTTTTCTAGAATATTCCTGGGAGCTGCAGCTCAGGTTATCTCACAGTACTAGTTCCCTGTGCAGGCCAAACTCATTGCATGATGGATCACGTTTAGCCCCAGGGTCTAAAAGATGTCAGTCACAGACATCAGAGGAGCAAAGTGTATCTCAGGAAACGGATGTTTAACCCAAGACTGCAAAAGAATGATGACAGGAAGACTTTAAAACACAGTTCCTAGAAATCCTAAGGAGATCATGAATGAAGGGAGATTGTGTTGAGGAAAGCTGAAAAGAAATATGTTCCCAAATAATTTGCTTGCAACTATTTCTATTTGGTCAGAAAGTTAAATGACAAATATATATGGAAAAGTCACATTTTTGCTTTTTATCTCAATGTAGGTCAAACATTTTTCACAACATTAGCACATGAATTTCAGTTTTGAATAGTCTCTGAAGCATAATAAATGCTATTTATCTGCCTTTGTTTTCTATTTATGAGAGATGGTGAGTAGTGTTTTCCTTTACAAAAATGTAAAGCAAATCTTATTAATACCATTTACAGAATCATATGCTCTCTTAAAATGTTACAAATAGTTGTAATTCTGATGCCTTTCTCCACATATATTTATTTTTATCCCCTTTCAGGATTACTTCAAAGATTTAGGGAGTTTTACACTTAAAAAGTTTTGCAATTTCTGAATAGTTTTAGTATAATCACAAGTTAGATTTTAGTATATGCCTTTTTGTCCTTGCTTAAAGCTCAATTTAATTTACTTTTTTCCTCTTAACCCACAGATCTTTGCATTCCGTTCCTTTAAACCTTTCCCTTTCTCTTTCTAGAGCGTTTCCCCCGCTTATCTAATTAAAACAAAATGACAAAACCTCAAGTGAGTGCTTGGAGACATTAGAAGATGTTTAAGAAAGGTGTTAAGCTGTGTTAGATCAACAGCAGGTGTAAGCAGCTGTTTCTTTTGCTTCAGTGGTCCTACTAGAATTGATAGCATTAAAATTTACACCTTTTTGTTTGTGTTCCCTAAATAAAAAACTGTCTAACCTTTTCCTGGATGTATTGGAAAAATTTTACAAAGAAACACTTATTTACTTCAAGGGAAGAGCATGGAATTAAAGCAGCAATGTTGATTCAATCAAAGACATATTGATTTATTGCAGGTGAGGATGCAGCCTTTATCATCTTTGCTTTTCCAGCATGCTGGCCTCTTAACTCCTTTTCATTGTTACTGTAATGATTTCTGTCTTCTTTTACGGTGAGCTGTATAGCATATAAATTACCCAATGATTTTCAAAGGTTCATTTCCATTTCTATCACATATTTCACTGATGAAGAACTAAGCGTTGTATGGTCCTCAACAGGCATTTATGTATTTTAAAATGTTAATCTCTCTAGACAGTGCTTACAGGTAGCTTATATATGTGTGTCTCTCTCCCTCAATATTAAAACAAATTACTTAGATATTAAAGGTAACTATTCTTAATACTATCTTTACTGTCTGTACTATTTGTATTCTTGACTCTTCCCCCCTACAATAACTGTGTCTCAAGTTCATTAATTGATATAGATAAAGAAATTCAACCATTTCAATGTTAAAAGTGAAGACATAGTTCAATAAGCTGCAATACATTATTCAGTGGTAAAATTAAATTAGGAACTGGAAGGATCTGGGAAATGTCACGGGGGTGAGCAAAGGACAGAGGTAACACCTAGTGGTTTCTGCTGCCAGTGGGGACAGTGCCAAAGCTCTCAGAACATCCCCGCTGGTTTCCTGCAGCACCTCAGAGTTGCACCCAACACCAGACAAGTGTAATCCGGCTCCTGAATGAATGAAAAAGGAACAACCCCCGGCGCTGGCTGGGAGCTGGCAGGAGTCCTGCTCATTGACTGCTGCCTCCTTCACCCCCAGCTTTCATGAGCAGGTTTGACTCCGCCAGAGCGTTATACTGTTGTTGTTGGCACAGGGGACAGAGCTGAAGCAGGCGAGCCACTGGTGTAATCGCCGCTCTGACTTGCATCCCCGTATCGGTTTCTCATCAACAAACAGCAGGCCTAGTCCTCCACCGAGGTCACTTCGTTCAGCTGCCACTCCAGCCGTGTGAAGGTCCCTTGCACATGTAAATCAGGAACAACCCCAGTGAAACCAGTGGGTTTGCAGTAGTAAAGAAGTAGCACGTGTAAAATCACAACCAAGACCTTTAATTTTAATAGCAGGACTCAGAGTCTGACGAGATCAGCTCCCATGGTAGTCAAAGCCAAACAAAGATTAAAACCCACGATACTTCCAAAACAGCCTCTGGATTTTTACCAGCATAACTGAGAGGAGAGCTCAACCCTCCCTGGAGGGACTGCGAGATGTCTGTGACAGTCTAAGGTTGAAGATAGCATAGGAACAAAGAAACCGTATGGGAAATGGACTGAGTTTCTCCGTGGATGCTTCAGGCAACTTGTTCCTCTTGCTTGCAAAGAAGCGGCTGTCCCAGCCACACATCTGCAGGGGCCCTGATCCTGGGGCTGTGTTGCATTGGAGGGTGAGTCCCCACCAGTTTTTCCCTTAGGAAGAAGGATCCAAGTTAGCCATTACGGAAGACTTGTTTCTCTCTAAGCAAAGACTTCTCATTGACAACACATACCTTTTTTCCGTTTCATTACTTGATCACAGATCTTGCCCAAGGAAAGTTTGACAAAAGGCAGTCCAAGGTTGTTCATGGTCAGCCTGTTGTGCCCATGGGGGTTTCCACTTTTGGATCTGTGTTCTTCTGGCTAGCTTCTCCCAGCTATAAAACTACAAAGTTGACCTAAATTATTATTATTATTTTTTAAGTCCTAAAAATCCCAGCAAATAAGCGACTTTCTTAATGTAAATACTTTGAATACGGATACTAATAAATGTAAATATTAATATAACTTAGTTCAAACATAAACATAGATGTATTAATAATGTATTTACACTATCATTTATTACATTTATTTAAAACAAATATAATTATTACCTATAGATAACATTTACATCATATATATGTATATAGATCTTCTTAGAGAGAGAGAGATCTATTCTTTCTCAGCCTATTCCATTATCTTTCTGTGAGGTTAAGCAATTGCAGAAATCTAGTTGTGTTAATGTATCCTATATCCAACTGAAAGAGAAAACATGCCCTAAACAACAGATCCTAAGTCAGTCTCAAAAGGCTCTACATTGCTGGCACTATCCTGGCTTACAGCAGTGAAGGATCTCCTTTACTGTACCTCTTAATTAAAAAAAAATAAAAAAATAAATCCCAAACAAACAAAACAAAAATCTCCAGAGATCTAACAAGGGAGGAAAATTGATTTTTCCATGTTAATTCTAAAAGAAAAACAATGGGCTGAATAACAAAACAAAAAAGAAAAAAATAATGCAAGTTGCCTGGATTTCACAGCTTTTTCAAGAGAGGTGGTAAAAGTGGTGTGAGTTTAGTGAATATGTGAGATGTGTGACAGTGCCTATATGGTATGTGCGTGTTTAAATGAGATTTAGCATTGTTAATCTTGTACATAACACCTGAAATCAGTTCTTCTGGGCTGCATGGGCAAAACCCACTATAGAATTAGCTTTTTTCCCATATGTAAAAAAAAAAAAAATCTGAGAAGAAAAAATACTGGTTAGATCCACAGAGACCCCTCTTCCCCAGCACAGCATTTCTAGGTGGGATTTAGCTGACCAGGATTCAAGGTTTGGAACTTGGGAACTAAGCAAGAACTGCCTCTTTCCTCATCTCACCTAAATAACCACTGCCTTTGAGATGTACAACTACAGTGGCATTGGAGCTCCAGGGTACTTAAGTCTTTCTCTCTCTAATAATTTTTTTTTTAAAGCCAAATAAACCCACCCCCCCACCCCCCCCAAACCACTAAAGAACAAGGCATATCCCTTTAAAATGATGGCCAAGTATGGGGTAAAATATCATGGTGCTGGCAGTGATGGGTCTCACCTTTCAGACCTCAGAACACATACAACTCAAGCTGCAAATAAGTGCTCTGTACCACAGCATGTATGTGGGCATTCTTGGGGGGAAACGGGTTATTAAACCATTAAGTTTTACAGGACTAGTATTATTAGTCCCATTTTCCTGGAGGACTTCTATTAATCTAACAAGTTCACACCAATGTGAAGTTCCTGGGAATTTCCCATTGCTATTAAGTTGTGATATCCTGGACTTTTTTCAAATCTATAATCTGGCAGCAAGTCTGCCGAAACTGCCTGATGAAACAGGAGCTTCTCTATGCATCGTAGAAACCTTAACCCTACAACTGTGTACTCTACTTTCAAACAGGAGTTCTTTATAATGTCATTGCCAAAGCCTAGAATGGCAAGGTATGATGAACATTTCATTTTTTATAGTTAAAAAAAAAGCAGATTACTGATAGGCATCTTTAAGGCTCTAACAGAAATGCAATCCATACTATCAAAACATGCAATACAGCCCAGAGCCCATTAGTTAGGGGACCCTCCTGAAGTGTGGGAGTTGCACAGATTTCATATTGAAGTTTCCTGCTTTTCAGATGAGCATTCTAAATAGAAGGTAGTGAGTAATGCAGCTCACCTTAGTCAAGAAAAATCTGAACTTCTTCCCTAATACCAAATAGGGTTCAGGGCTTTGGTTTTGGTGGTGGTGGTGGTGGTGGTGGTGGTGGTGGGGTTTTTTTGTTTGTTTTTGTGTGTGTGCGTGGCAGGGGGTGTTGGTTTTTTGTTTGTTTGGTTTGTTTGTTTGGTTGGTTGGTTGGTTTTTGTTTGTTTGTTTAGTCATTTTTCACACTGATGTGTTGGGATGGAAAAGTCATTTCCTGCCCAAATCTGTTTTACAAATCTAGATAAAAAATTATTAAGGTTTTCTTCTCTTCTGTAATTACTGGTCTTGCAGCACTGTCAAAGAAAAATAATTTAAAACTTGCTCCCTAAATTGTAAATTGAGTTAAAATGTATACCTTTAAAAACCTGTTGGGTTTAGTCATTGCTGTTTAATTCTTTGAGCTCATTTGGAGTTTTTCCCACTCTAGTACTATAGAAAGTCACCTAAAATTAATTGTGAATGAAAGCATTCTCAAATTCATCTTCTTACTATAAGAGACACCTGGAACGTCAGGGAAAATGAAACTGAAATCAGGGAAATAAGCAATGCCTGTAATGACAGTGGCCAAGGATCAGCTTGGGCATTGGGGCGCTTTAGAAAAATCAGTTGTGACAGTGGTTTGATTTGGTTGCTTTTGCTTCTTTCCTTTGTGCTTTTCCATCTTTTCATCTCTGTGATCTGGAAGGGCAATTGCCATTCCTCTTTTTACAGAATGAGTGTAAAATACCCTTGCTGTGTACTCTGAAGGAGATGTTTCTTTAGTGCTTTCTTTCCTTTTATTCTGACACACACACCCCCACCCCCCTTGGTTCCAATGTTTTTGAGAACATGGAAAATATTTGAGGCCCAAAGAAGGCAAGATGCAGAATAATAACCTGCTGTATTAAAATAATCATACAAAGTAGAACAAATTTCTTGATGTCCAACTCAGAAATCATCAGTTGTTGGGAGCTTGACCTCATAAAAATTTTGGTTTGATTGGAAAATATATCTAGTTGTATTCTTCTAAGGACTTGAGTTTAAATCAGTCAGACCTTAATCAGGCTGCCCTTTTATTTGCATTAAACTAGAAGTGCATGATGGTTATCTGGATTTCTAAAAACCTGGTGTATCAATGGAAATAACACAAGTCTGGAGATGCTCTTGTGGACAGAGATATCCTGTCTCAGTAAGTCTTTCTGAACCAAGTTGTACCCAGACAAAACTTCTGGTGCTTTCCATCGGGGCAGCTCAAATCTGGACCTTTGCATAGTCATGAATGCCTCTGCAGGGCTGGGTCCTTAGCCACTGACAAATTATAAGCTGTACTGATGAGTACAATCTTCATACACTTAGCAGCATGCAGGTTATGACAAAAATGTGGCATTAAAATTCCCCACGCAGGATTGCCTTGTTCTTGTTCAACAGCCAGTCATGAGAATTTTTCATTTCACACTGACGTGTAAAAGGAGGATGGGGGTGTTTCCATGGCATTTTTTTCCATGGGGCTGAGAAATGGGATACAGGAATGAAGGTTAAAGCTGAGACTCCAGAGCTGGGGAGGGAGCTGAGGGCCAGCCCAGGGATGATACGCTTAATGTGAGGCATTCTTCTCAGTGGAAAGACTTTGGCACACATTCCAGAAAGGCTGGAGCTGGCATTGTGACTTGGAAATATCACAGTCCCTCGCACTTTGAGAGGGTACTTAAATTGACACATTGGCTCCCTTCCAGGAATATTACAACGTATTAGTAGAAAGGCAAGGCTTTCCTTTCTAAGAAGTCATTGTAATTTTGATAATTCAAGATGTAGCCAAAAATGGGCACAAAGTTGTACTGTATAGCTTCAGTCCTTTATGACTCAGTTTTTCATGTTATATCCAAACAGTGGGACAGGCTGCTGTCAGAACATGCTGGACGTTTTATCCAAGTCTCCACATTTCACTTGTCATAACATCCTGGACTCAAGGAGATACTGGCTTGCAAGCCATTGCCAACTGAGCCTCTCCTGTTGCTGGCGCAGCCTCAGCCCTGTTCCCTCTCCACCCAGGAGCCATGGAAAGCCCGCAGGTATACTACTTCTTCCTTGTATCTTTGCTGCTGCCACATTAACTCCCACCACTAATTTCTGACACGTGAGGTGACCTCAGGGACCCCAGAAATTCATGCTTTGATGATTTCCTCTGCTTTAAAATCAGACTTCCATTCATTAAATATATCAAATGCCTATGCTGTCTGCTGGCTCAGAAGCAGCAAACAGGTCTGTGGAAAGCTTGCAGCTACCTCTCACCTACTTACTCTGCCGAGCTGGGTGCAGGCAGGCTGCAGGGTCCCAACAAAGGGGAGGCAACCAGGGATTTACTGTGTGGGGAACGGCTCTAACAATTCAATGCATAATATCATTCTTGCAGACACGTTACTGGAGTGATGTTTTCCACATGTAAAACACTTCCATGGGTTTAGGTACTCGCAGTGTAAAAGACACGGTCATCTCCATCTAGCTGTAGGAACTACATTTCAAAATGTGGGTCAACAGGAGGGACGGTATTTATCTTCTAGTACAAAGCCTGCGTGGTAAAGAAATAGCAATATACGGGAGAATGAAAAGATCAGGGGGTTCTCGTACACACTAAGACATCTAAGTGTATATTTATTTATATAAATGTTTAAACAGCTGTGGGAATATATATTATAATATATTATAGTATATATATAATATTTATAAAATAATATATTAAATAATTTTATTATTTCTTAGAATATCTGCTGAAAGTTAACACTTTACTTAGACACCAGTCATATTTGGATGATATCCCTGGCCATTTGAACAGTGTCCAATTATTCCTTGGACCAACAAGTAGTTAAATTTCTCTAAATTTAAAAAGTTTTAGCATCATTTTGATGGGACCCCACATACCCCAATAACTCTGCATTCTGAATTTTCACAGCTGTAAATGGGTCTGGGGTTTGGTTAATGGAATATTCACAGTTTAGTAACCTGGTCCAAGTACTGATACTATGACAGTGCTGTTTCTAATTACCTCAAAACCATCCCTGATAAGGGAATGGCTCACAGGATTAAGAATAATCAGCGAATTATGACAACAGAAAGCCCCTGCCAAACCCCTTGGGGCATTGTACAGTCTAGTTAGAGACAAACTTAAAGACAGTTAAACCCACTTCACAACAAGCTCTTAAATCAAACAGATAAAAGCAATTAAGTAAACACCAGGGAGGGAGAGGAGTGATTAAACTAAAGGAAAACGTTGGCACAAGAACAAATGGGTATAACCTAGGTAGGAACACATCTAGGCTGAAAATTTGATAAGCATTCATAAGTTTTCAGGGACACCATTTCTTACAACAGACATTTAGCAGAGCAAAGGGGAGGTGAGGCAATAATCCAAGCTGGTTTTAAGGTAAATTCTGTGGGTCTGTTACCAGGATGGTATGATGTTCCCTGAGAAGACAGTAGTTAGGGCTCAATGACCCTGGAAATACCCTTTCAATTCTCTGTCCTAGGGCTCTAAAGAGAGGGAACTGAGAGTTTAAAAAAAAAAAAAAAAAAACCACCACCAAAAACAACCCAAAAACAAAACAAACAAACAAACAAAAAAACCCCACCAAAACAAACAAAAAAACCCCAACCAGATGAAAAACTAGTCCAGAAGTTGAAGTTAGCTGTCAATCTCTGACCAATTTTTTCTTGTAGGATGGATGATTTGTGCCAGCAGCCTGTGGGCTACAGGCTGGCATAAATGCTGCTGGAAGAACTGCTTGGTAAAGAGACCCAGTGCTGACTCTGCATCTATCATTATCATTGTATCTTGTCCCAGCATGTCAGAAACTGTTCGTCTCTAGGAGAGCTAAGCCCTCCTGAATTGCATCCTTGTACCATTCAGAAGGGCCACCCTGTCTGTCCAGAATCACCTTTCTCTTTATTTCACTGTAATGCTGCATGTCTAGCTCTTTTGATTTAATGGCTGCTCTGTGCATCTCGCTTCCCTCCCACATCACTAGCCAGAGCTCTTCTTTTCAGCCCCTCCACCCGAGCCATTTTATCTCTGTTGAAGGTCTCCTCTAAGAGACTCTTTTTATTAATATTGCTTAGTCTGCTAATTGCCCAGGAGGATCATTTATCTTCTTCTGTTGGTGTGTTCAATTAGTGCGAATCTTAAGAACACATTTTTTTCCTAATGTTACCCCTCCTCCTTTCTCATACTGCGTTCTCCTCTTTTCCTTCCCTCTACCCCATGTCATCTTTCAGGAAGCAATATATTGTGCCTTCCATTTACATCTCTGGCTTCAAGCCCATTTTGAAACTGAAATCCTCATTAGAAATAGGGGCAGAAATGATTGAACAAATTGTAAAACAGGACAGGGTGTAGGAAAGTAATTAAATACTCTGTAAATGCTGCTAAGCTGTAATGAAAGTGCCACGCCATCGAGCTAGTGGCTTGTCAAAGGTGCTACATAGGGAAGAAGAGTTCAATCCTCATGTTCAGCCACACAGAGGAATTTCTATGGCTTGAATTGCTTGTGTGCAACTGGAGGAACTTTTTGGCCAACATCACTACTGTACCCTCTGGGCATGTATCAGGCTTTGATTTTTCCATTAACCTTATCACCTACCACATAACAGCCAAAGTTCTTCTATAGCTGTAAAGATCCATTTAGCCAGGAGGAGGGGGGCTGAGGAGGAAGGGAGGCTGAGAATACTGCCTTGGAAATACATTGGATTACTCTTTATAAATTGCATTTTAAAGAAAAGGCTTTACATACTTCAAAACAATAAAATCACTGCTTGACAACCCCTGTTCTAGGCAAAAAAATGAAGACACCTTTGTTAATAATGTATTTTGGTTATATAGACTTTATTTGCTTTTTTTGCTTTTAATGTTGTGCATGCTGTTGTCCAAGTTATTACTGGTCCACATGATTTTCAGGGAACAAACAGTTTTTAAAAGTATTGAATAGCGAATTGATCTTATAGGCCTACACCTCATAACAGAGCTGAACCATGGTTTCCTACAGCGGTTTGAGTCACTCTGTTTTCTGGTGTTGCAGCTTCTGCTGATGGTCAGGAGCAAATGCAGCGCTGGTCTGCATAAACCAAGTCAGGTATCAACATCAGACACTCACTGCATGTGATGACCACAGTCTCTTCATATTTTACTGCTTGCTGGGCAGCATAGAGTGGAAAGGAAAATGGATCCAGCTGACCTATATCACTTCCTAGATATTGGACATCATGTGGAATATGGTACAGGCAAAGCTTTGCTTCTCTTTCCCTAGCACGCTGGGAAGCAAGTATATACAGTTCAGCATGCAGGGTAGTTAATGATGTGCTGAGTCCTCTTCCCATCACAGCTGATGGAGACCTGGGAGCAGAGTATGACTAAAAAGCCCAAACCTGCTCTCGGCTTGCTCCGGTAGTGTCACAGCTTTGCACCTCTGCTTGCGCCAGGTCAAAAACTGAATCCATGGAAACTGGAAAGAGAAAATCTCATTGAAATCAAAAGTATTATACTGAAAGGATTAAAACATTGTTTTTTACATATAATTTCTGGTGCTTTTTTGTACTTCCTGTTTTTTCTTTGTATGTGACAGTGTATGTTTAAATAGAGTTTTTACTAACTTTTGTTTACCTGAAGAAAAATCACCTAGATTTTTCTCCTTGTTTTAGTGGGTTTTTTTTGTCTCCCCAAATGCAATTTTTTGATGCAGACTGCAGCTGGAAAAATATAAAACAGAGAGAAAAAAGGGAAAATTATCTGAAACTTAGTTGTTAAAACCGTGTTTTCGATAGTCACAAAGAATATAACAGGTTTCACTTCTTAGTTAAACAATACATCATTGCAAGTTTGTTTGTAAGGAAATTTCACCAAAACTGGGTAAGAAGTATTTATCTAATGTTTATCTCTGGAAGACCTTGGATACCTCTGAATAACACAGTCAAAGCAATAGGAAACTTGACTGACATCTGTTTCTGTGGAACGATCCCCTCCATTATAGCATCCTGAATTATGCTTTTTTCCCTGTTTGGTAAATTCTGTGTTTTCAGGCAGCCATTCCCTCTGCCATAGTCAGCTGTTTAATTAAGCTCTCTATCTCTTCATTTTGTGCCAGTTCCTCCAGCCCCTTGATCAACATTTTTTCCCTCTGTACTCCAGCCAGTTTGTCTCTTTTGTACATTTAGAAACCAAGGTTCCAGCAACCAACAAAAGAATCTAACTGCAGCTCTGTAAATCTGCCTAAATACTGTGCAGCTGGAATACATTCAGAAAAAAAGATTGAAATTACCAATTTTGCTAAGAATAGCTATAAACAATGGTATCTTACCTTGTGTGCAGGATGTTTAAAACTTGCCTCTCCCATCCAAACACACAGGGCTTAACTTTATTCCCTAAAGTAATTCCCTGAAACGCCTTAGGATTACTTGTATGGGTATAGATAAATCATAGTGCAAGTGCTCACAAGGCTCTGTACATTTTGCATGTGTGAAATGGACATATCTGCTAATTTGACATGTTTTGATGTGTCTTTCATAAACTAAAAGAATAAATGTTAGCAGAGGTGACATTCCTTGAACAATTATGAGTGCTTGGGAAATATATATTTCCATATTTATATATTATTTGTATATTTATTTTTATCTAATATATTTTATATATAATAAATTATAGTTTATAGCAGTAATTATATTCCAATCATTAAGAAATGTTAAATTCCTTTTTAATTTTGTATATTGCTTCTCGATGTATTTTTATTTTTTGTGACTTCCAATTACATTTTAAGCATTGGTTTTAAAGGACCTTGGTTTGACTTGAAATCTGAACCAGTTTTTGCATAAGCTTCTGTTGCCTTATTTCTTATTCCTGATGCATTTGGCTAGATCTAACGCACCTCGACTTGAGAGGTCAGCTGGGGAATTTCTGCCAAACCATGTCATAAAACCTAGAATGTGACATGCAACCAACTTCTTCCTATGCCTGTCCTCTCCCTCAGACATCTCTTTTCTTTCTGGTATAGCTGAAAGATGCTGGTTTTATGCCAGCAAAGATTCCCAGTACTAATATGGGTCTTGTTCAAAATGATTCGTACAGTGCTAGGAGCATCAAATGGCCTGAGCCAGTCTCAGCATCTTTCTTTTTATTTTTAAAAGCTTCTGAATTTTCTTTACATTTCTGCACATGCGGTTTTGTGCCTGCAGCTGTTTAGAACAGCATTTTTGCAGGCACGTAACGAACATGCTGAAGATCTTCCTTAGATCCCAATTTGTCAGGAGACCTAGTTCTAGTTCTGTTTAGGCAAGCCCATGCTGTTAGTTTTCCTAGACAGATTTATTATCTTTAATTGTGTGGCGGCCCCATTTGTGTACAATGATACTGAAAATGCCAGATCATAAAACCAGATCAGAAGCTGCAATACTCTTACTAGACTCTTTACTTCTACGCCTACCTTGGGTCTTTTAAAAGGAAGTGATGCTGAGCACCAGCCACGTCACTTATCAAAGTACAATCATACAGAAAACTGGGTTCCTGCTCAGTCTGGAACAAATTCTTTTGAGGTTATTTTCGGATGATAATACTAGGAAATTTCTTTTTAACTGACTTCAGGTCTTCCAGTTTGCAGTCTAATTGTCTTGAGATATTCCTAGCTATTTTTGTGGGTTTTTTCTAATGGTTTGCCATGGCAATGACTTTTCTTTTGCTGTCTGAGGTATAGCCCAGAAAATGGTAGACTTAATTTCTGGTGTATCACTGTTAATAGTACCTTTATTTATTGAGGAAGCAATTTCCTGAATCACAACTTTATCTTGCAATAAAAATATATTAGTGGTCCTTCTATTGCATGGTGATTTAACCTACTCTAAAAATCTTCTGATGACAGAAACATGATCAGAAAAGAAGATATATCTGATAAGATTTTCATAAGGTGTCATGGAATTTTTGAAAGATTACATAAAATCTATAAAAGGATATAGATTATTCCTGAACAAATAAAATATACTGTCTCTAATACTAGGTAATGAGTCTTCAAGCATCAGTTATGCCCAGAAGTTGTATTTTGGCTAATGGACAGTAGATTATAGATATTAATGAAACATAAGATACGATGTGCTAGGGGGGACCAAAGATCCATCTGGCCCAATATACAGGGAAAGCGTTTAAGTACAGGGGTGTGTACAGTAATCTTTACTCTGAGGTGCTGTATTATTTTACAGTTATAAGTAAAAACTTCCAGATCTGCAGGTTGTAGTTTTATAAGATGGTGTTTAATACCTGCCTAGCCTCCAGGAGCTTCTCTTGTGGCTTTTTAAGTGCGTCTAAATAATTGTTGTATGTAATCTGCTGCGCTAATAAATTCTGTAATTTGATTGTGTATTGTGTGCAAAACCATTTCCTATTTCTCATTTGAATCCTGCCTCTGGTATTCCTGAGTTCTTGTTCTATAAGAAATAATGAATGATCATCCCCCAGTCACCTTATTCACCCCATTCATTACTTTGTGGATGTCAGTCATAGCTCCTTTCTAAGATCTGTTCTCCAAGCTGAAGGCTGTAGTCTGTTCAGTCTTTACACTTGTGGAAGCCATTTGGTTTCTCTGACCACCCTTCTCTCTTCTGGTCTTTGTGGAGTTCCTCCTGAGGTGCAGTGACTTGAACTGTGCACAGTGTATCAGATGTGGGCACAGCAGCGTGATAAAGTTTCTCTTTCCTTCTCAGTGCCCTCTGATGCTTTCAAGGTAATGCCCTCAGTGTCATCTAGGTATCTCGCCTGGGGTCAGGAGCAGGGGATACCAGTCACATCAAGTCAGAATCTACCTTGATTCCTGAATATAATTTTTCCTATGTACATTATTTTGCATTTACCAAAATTTCCTTTCAACGTTTCTCCCACTCAAACTTCTCACTTCTGGATCACTTTTGAACCTATTGCACAGCACTAGTGACTCTGCTGGTAGCGTCCTGTACCCACATGCCTCTTGACTCCTTCAGGAAACTATGAAATGTCTGTAAGACTTTACATGCAGCTGAAATATGCAATGCGTCTATGGGACTTGATACAAAATCTAAAAACATCTGAGAAATAGAGTGAGTTTCTATTCATTTCTCTACATATTCCCCTGTGCATTATATTTGTGTGCATGTGCATATATGTACACACACACACAAGACAGGGCAAGATACAGACAGAAGGTTTGTACAGTACAGTAAGGATTCCTGTAACTGTTTGACTACGGAGAATGATCTGGTTGAGACCAATGCATACATGCAATATCTTCATCAATGACAGAGCTAGTGGGACCGAGTGCACCCTCAGCAAGTTTGCAGATGACACCAAGCCGAATGGTGCAGTTGATACACCTGAGGGAAGCGATGTCATCCAGAGGGACTCTGACAGCCTTGAGGAGTGGGCCCATGTGAATCTTGTAAAGTTCGACAAGGCCAAGTGCAAGGTCCTGCACCCAGGTCAGGGCAATCTCCAATATCAATACAGGTCGGGGGATGAAGGGATTGAAGCAGCCCTGCAGAGAAGGGCTTGGGGGTACTGGTGGATAAAAAATTGGACACAAGCTGGCAGTGTGCACTTGCAGCCCAGAAAGACAACCGTATCCTGGGCTTCAGAAAAAGAGGTGTGATCAGAAAAAAGAAGAGGTGATTCTCCTGATCTACTTTGCTCTCATGAGTCCCCAGCTGGAGTACTGCATCCAGTTCTGGGGTCCTTGGCACAGGAAAGACATAGACCTGTTGGAGCAGGTCTAGAGGGCCATGCATATGGTCAGAGGACTGGAACACCTCTCCTAGGCAGAATGGCTGAAAGAGTTGGAGTTGGTCAGCCTGGAGAAGAGTCTCCAGGGAGACCTTATTACAACCTTTCAAAATACAGTTGGCTTGTAAGAAAGACAGGGCAACAGTTTCAAACTGAAAGAGGGTAGATTTGGATTGGACATAAGGAAAAATTTTTTTATGGTGAGGGTGGTGAGACACTGGAACAGGTTGCCCCAAGAAGCTGTGGATGCCCCAATATTGGAAGTCTTCAAGGCAAGATTGGATGGATCTTTGAGCAACTTTGTCTAGAAAGATTTCCCTGCTCACAGCAGGTGGGTTGAACTAGATGATCTTTTAAGATTCCCTCGGACCTGAACCATTCTATGGTTCTATGTCTATTTTTTCCCAACTTATTTTTCAGTGGAGTGTGACAAAGTGAAAACAAAACCAAAAAAAATTTTAAGATATTTTCAAAAGCTTTAGGGGTTTTTTTTTACATCTCTTCTAGAAAACTGCATTTTAAATATCAAGGAAAAAATAAACACTGAACAAACTAGACTTCTGAAAACACGTACTAATATTTGTTCAATTTAAAATGAAAGCCAGTGGTTTTAAAACCTCTGACAAACATGGACAAAACATTGAAAACATCTTTACTTTTTAGACCTTATTTAACCCTTTCTCTTGTCAAGATATCTGCATAAGAAGTTCTGTATCTGATAATTTACATTGAAATGATCTAATTCATTGCCACTATAGGAAAACCATGGAAGCCATGCTCACTATTGCATGGTGAGGCATTGCCTAAAAACTCTGATAGATCAGCCTTATTACTAGTCTTCCCCTACCTTCTTAAATAACCTCACTAGTTCTTTGCATTACAGTTTTATATGTGCCTTATTCATAAAAGCCAGGTGCTGTGAAATTTTATTTGTATGAGCAGTCCCTTCTAGCTTCAATGTGATCACCTAAGTGAGCAAAAAAACCAATAAAACATGTCTTGAATCTGTAGTACTAACGGAATTTTGCAGACTGATTAATTCTATAGTTTAAAAAATGCCAGTGTAAATTCATAAGAAAACAATTCTAATCTGAATGTCCATGAATGGCAGGTAATAATCTCATAATAATTATTAAAAATAAAAGGTTTTAATTCTATTGCAGAGACTGAAGTGGCAGATGGAATTCTAGAAGCCATCCAAACAGTGGCAAAAGAAAAACCATAAATGGCAGCCTCTCTTTTTGTAAATATCTACGTGTACGGGGAAATGTATTTGTTTATATGGAATTAAAATAACATTAAAGAAATTCCTAGTTCTTATAATGAGGACTACACACAAAAATAGGGCAAAGAAGGGATTTTTTCCTTCAAATAGAGTACATAGTAACATATAAATACAATAATACATAATAACTAGATTTGAGTGAAGAAAATTAAATACTGTTTTTAAATGTTTGTTACTGAGATTTTTTTAAATAAAAAATATTTTTGCTTTTTTAAAGGCTTTTTTCATTCAAAATTGATTTTAATTTAGCCTTTAAAATGGTCAAATATCCAAACTGGAAGCCAAATCAGTTACTTCAGGATTAACAGAGCAGGCTAGGTTAACTAAAGTAAACAAGTTTCAGGGTTTTTAGGGAGAAGGGAAAATTTAAAAAAAAATAATCATTTGAGGTAGAGGAAAACAAAATCTATTTTTTTCCTCAGCACAAACCCAGGAAGTCAGCTCATTAAACAGGACCATTCATAACCCATGCAACTAACCTGGAGAAATTATTCAGGGACACCATGACTAGTTTATGAAGCTTTTCACTTTTGCTAACATGCAAAAGATGATATTTCTGCACTCTATTCCCCACCAGTTTGGAACATAATTTTGTGAGCTCTTGACGTGCTTACAAGGAATTAATTGTCAATCCAGCAAAGTACTCAACCATGAGCAAAGAGTTAAGCACCTGACTAATCCCAGTGAAGTCAATGGGATCAAGCACAACCCTAAGTTTGCTGCCGTGCTTCAGTGCTTTGCTGAGTAAGAGCCTTAAAGGAGATTTAGAGGGGAAGTAAAATGTCTTTTTATCTTTAGTCAATTCAAGATCCTGGCTGTCTGGGTGATGTTAAGGCTGTCTTTCAATGACAGATATCTTGTACCTAATATATTCTGCTTCAGATCTGACCTCTGTTCACTGCTTGAGGGATAGGTGAACAAAGCTTCCTGATTAGTAGGCTTTGGTACTCTTGGAAGACGAAAAACCACAAGCACATCTTACTGATGGCAGAATGAAATTATCTTTCTGTGGCATGAGGAGTGTTTTTGGGGCACAGAGCCAGAAAATACCACTGAAATATTCTGTGGTTACAAAGGTGATATCAGCAGGGATACCTTTGTGTGTTTGTCTGACCTCATCTGGCTGTGATGAAAAACAACTACTTTAAGCTTAGGGTGCAGGTGTTCAGATGCCAAATTGTGTGAATCTCCTAAACACCCCAATGCATATGGCTTGTCTGCATGGAGCTGGAGTTGCCACAGCCTGGACTCGGCCCTCATCAGAGCACTACTAAGGTCCAGTTAACATACAGTGTGGGTCCCACAGCTCACATTTCCAAACACAGACAGCAGTGGATGTCCCCTTCTCAAAACGTTACGTCAGCCAAAGGCAGTGGCATGGACAAGTTGACCCAAGGAACAAAGACTTGTCTCCAAGATCTGCTTCAGCATGAAAGACTCAAACCCAGCAAGCTCAGAAAAGGGCACTATTTAGGTTATAAGGAATGTGGTTTTGCTGTTCTCTTAAAGCTCTGTAATTGTACAGAGGGTTTTAGGGTTCAGGATGTGCAATTACAAGAGGGAACAAGACTCTAGAGACTCCTAGTCCTACACTGACACGTTAGTCTGGCTAATGGATGGTTTCTATCCACATTGAATTAAGTTTTGATTTTGTCTTATCTAGAGAGTTTCCCGTGCTATTAAAAAATTGATTTTATATACATACAGTTATGTATTCTGCTAACACTGAAGTTTAGATCTCAAAATCCTTTTAACTGTTTTCAGCAGGGCCACTCAAAGAAAAAGGTAGAGATGAATTCAACTTCAGGTTAGGTGGGGTTCTTGCCATGCCTGCCAAGACAGATTTTTGTCATGCACTTTTTACACAAAATGAAAATCCCCTAAATACTGAAAAAAAGAACATTTTGTTAATTTCCATGAGCAACTCCCTTATTAACTCTACCTTTTATTCTCATGGAAATTAATGGCAGTCTTGAAGGCATGTCTTCGTCTTGAAAGCTGGGCTCTAACATGTCTGGTGTAAGGCACGCAACAGCAGAAGGAATCAAAAATTGCCATTTCTATTGAAAATATGGATGTGTCAGCATAATTAGAAGTACTTTTAAGCACTTCTGAAAACATTACTGTCTCTGGGCTGGTAGGAAGTGCTGGGATGTGTGCACTGGAAATTAAAGGTGCTAGAAATCACAATCAAGTTCTTAGAATCACTCAAAGAAAAAAACTATGAGCTGAGAAACTACACAAGATGGAAATTATTTAGATAAAATGTATGCAATCTACTGTTGAATTAGAATATTTCAGTAGCATTTCACAGTCTATGAGCTGTCAGTGTCTAAAAAGGTTCTTCTTTAGCTGATATGTCAGGAACTACTATTTGAGTGAAAGGATCAGGGCTGTACTCCTCACATGTAAGCAGAAAAAATTCTATACCACTGAGGTTTGCATCTGGAGTTTCCCAAATGTCTGTGTATGGCAAACAGCATAGCACAAAGTTGCAAATATGAAAGCACATTTACCTTTCTGAGCAAGGTAAAAGATTTTGTAAATGCAGCTTTAAATTCCTCTTGCTTTTATGAGCTGATAAAAGACTCCAAAAAAGAGCAGGCCTGATTTCAGGACTGGAAACCCCCTAAAACACAAGTTACATTATTGTAGTCTTGGTTCCATGCATTGCAAGCAGCTTGGTGTCCCAGGCTTGTGGAGGCAAAAATCTGCCCCAGCAGGCTGGGGGTGCACAAGAAGCTGGGAGGGAACACAGCCGGGATGGCTGACCCCAACTGACCAAAGGGATATTCCATAGCATACGGTGTCATGCCCAGCATATAAAGCTGGGGAAAGAAGGAGAAAGGAGGGGACGTTCAGCATGATGATGTTTGTCTTCCCAAGTAACTGTCACACATGATGGAGCCTGGTTCTCCCAGAGATGGCTGAACATCCGCCTGCCCATGGGAAGTGGTGAAGGAATTCCTTGTTTTGCTTTGTTTGTGTGTGCAGCTTTTTCTTTACCTATTAAACTGCCTTTATTTCTACCCACAAGTTTTCTCACTTTTACTCCTTTGATTCTCTCCCCCGGTCTTGTGGCAGGGAGTGAGTGGGGCTGCGTGGGGCTGAGCTGCCGGCCGGGATTAAACCACCACATTAGGCAGAGAGCTTAGGGAGAAACAAGTGGTACTTCATTAGAGCCTTGCTCTATGCCGGGTGCACAATGCATTTGACTCTTGGTGCCTGACAGGTTAAGCATATGCAGACTCTGCAGTGATGAATTTCAGTTACCCTCTTGCCACATTGCCCTTCTCTAAGCAGACTGGAGGAAAAGGACTGGACTCCGTCAGAAGATTGGATCCTGTATATTTACCCAAGTAGCATAATACCATGTCCTATTTCTTTCCCATTTAGCTTAACAGCTTTTTTGCTATGTCCAGCATTTCTCAACCTATTTTCTTCCCTGTACTGTTCCTTTTGTTATTTTCTAAATTGTGTGGCGTATCTAACACACATCAAGTACAATGAAGAGACAGTATGTCCATCCCCCCCAGCTTCAGCAGAATTTAAATGGCTTATTAGGGATAATTTAGATATTTGTTTTCAAGAGAACCACCTGAGTGAACTCTAACAGTGTAATCAGCTGCCTCCAATGCTTTAGATATATATTATCTCAAGCAAAAACTACACCTAAAGTTTCACTATCTATCATTACTAAGATGATCGTTGTCCACCTCTAAAAGAGCCTCACTAGACATGGAGGGCATAATTAAGCAAAACTCACTTGACTTTCACTGAACCAAGAGCAATACTTCTGTGAAACCGATGTGTCTGTTTTTGTGACGATGCAAGAAGGAAGCATCATTACATGAGTCTGGTCATCTGCCTAGGTTTGGCTCATTAGTCTTTGCCAGGATACTGGACAAAATGTGCTGAACATTCTACTGACTGTTTCTTGGAATTTGCATAGACACAAAATGTTCAGAGTCTTGCTGTTAAACTATTAACTAAAAACCTTGTCTGTTTTGGAAAACTTAGGCACTGCTCTGCTTTATAAATATAACCTCATTCAATGTTTTAAAAATAGCATTTGCTGTTTCTAAGCACTTACAGAAGGAAAAGGTGCAAATCTCCCCAAACACCTAATGACTTGGCATCTGATTATCGTCCAATTTACTTCAGCACTATGGAATTGGAGGATTACAACCTCTAGAGTCCTTGTGTGGATTTAACCCTGGAAGCAAAACTCACAATTCTCCTAAAAGCTGATTCCTAGAAAGCAGGTCCTGGAAGAGGCCACCTAAACAT
This sequence comes from Falco rusticolus, assembly GCF_015220075.1. Lineage (NCBI taxonomy): Eukaryota > Metazoa > Chordata > Aves > Falconiformes > Falconidae > Falco > Falco rusticolus. The sequence goes on from NC_051191.1 coordinate 81,967,963, forward strand.
CCCATAATGCAGACTTCACAGTAAATGCAGTCTGTTGTAGGGCTTAGCTGTCGTACAGCTCATCATTGTTTTGATAGTGTTCTACCTTGGCTGTATCTGAAGTCCATTATTTTTAATCCTAGTTACAATGCCCAGGGAGAACAAGTTATGTTTGTCTTTTTGCAGTAACCTTTTTACACTTGAAGGCTGCTGCTGTGATTGCCCTTACTACTCTCCAGGATGAACACCCTCAGCTCTTTTGATCTTTTTGTGTCTTGTAGGCACCAAGTTCTTATTTTTCTACCCTGGATTGTCTTCAGTTGCCACACATTCTTTCATGAGCACAAAATAGTTATTTTCACCCATTTGTAACTAAGAGGGAAAAAAGGAACAAAGGAGTAACAAATCAATGCATCAGTGATTTCTATCTCCTTCCCTGGTATTCGATGGCACAGCAGAAAAACTAGGGAAAGAAAATTACAGAGACCTGACATTTACTTGAACCGTTCCTGCCACGTGGCTCCTGGCATACTGAGTGACTTTGTGTAGAGGAACAGCACGATCCAAGTTTCCAGAAGTGCTAAGAAATAAGCACTAAAAAGCAGTATAATTTTCACTTGCAGAATTATTGCCTTTGTGGAGTTCAGGAGGCAGCAGGGAGTAGAGGGATAGTTTCTTGTTTTGCTTTTTTGCCTGTGGCAAAACATTCCTCTATTAATTCATTGCTGTTTATAAAGTGGCTTGACTTCCTTAGATGAAAGGCATGACATAAGTGCTTGGTATTAGATGATTATCAATTATTTTTATTCTTTACTATTTTTCAGGCCAAGGACCGATTACAGGCTTCATAAAGTTTAGCACTTCGGCCTTTGTACTTTTGAATTAAAAAAAAAAAAAAAGAAAAGAAAAAGAAGGTCAATCTCTGTAACATAACAGAGTTCTCTACTGTGCAGTCCTCAGGGAATTTATGTTTAAAGGAAGAAGTAGAAACAGAAACCAAACAGATCTCTCAATGGAGAAAAAAAAGAAAATGGAATTTTTTTAAGAAAGAGGTCACTGCTTGTCAGATTTTTCACTGCTCTAAATTGATGTAGTTCCACTGATTATTTCATTTTTGGGGCACTCTGTGGTTACCATTTCCAAATTCAAGCTCTAAGTTAATAAACCTTTCCATGGTACTCTCAAGAAATCTTTATTTGGAGGCTTGAAAGCTATTGTGTATGTAAAATGGACAACCAGTCAAAAACCAGAGACGTGCAGGAATAAAGTTATGTGAACACACTAAAAAAGTCTAGGACAGCACCTTGGTTTGTGTAAAACAACTTCACTGCTTGGAAGTTAGTGAGGCTATGATGATTTATGTCAAGTGAGTTTATAAAGCTGTCAATATTAGAAACTTAACTTACCCAATCCAAACTGAAATGACACAATAAAGAATCGGAGGAGTGATTAAAGCATATTATTACTTCAGACTTCATGTGCATTATCATCACCTCCAACTACCAGGATTGTTGTGATCCAATTGACCTTTTTTAGCTGATAAAAGTAATTTTTCCCCTCAGGTGTATTGTATTTGTTGTGGTTGACACACAGGTTTCCTTATGATATCTGCTGTTGTTGTCCCTGGAGTATATTAATTTTGTTGCTGACTGGAATTTTTCACATCCAACCAGAGCAAGCCATTTTCTCTTCAGGCAGAATCTGCTTGCATTTGTGGGCATCAGTTGCATTTTTCCAGTGACTGCTGAATCAGAATCCAGCCTCTGAACTTTGCAGAACAGAAATCTTACTGGACACACGATGCAACACACAGCACTATTAGTCCTATTTGTTTGGCAATACCACAACTTTACATCCCACTGGGAAAACTGCAGCCAGCCTTGCCTGAGGAAGCTGTGAGGGAACACTATTCTTAGAAAACTTTCTTCCCAGGCAAGCTTTCTAGGTAAGGTTTATGGCTCTTCTCCATTGTGAAAGGCAAGTACAGGGTAAACTGATCTCACAAAGAACTTTGAGTTAGCTTTGGCTGCACCCTCACCCTGTTTTTATTTTCACCAATGAAAGAAAGAAAACATTTACCGAAAACTTGAAAAGCAATTCCAACATCACTGTGCCTGGGGAACATGGTAAAGGGCTGCTAGCAGCTCTAAGCACTTCCAAAATCAGAAGTGATGTGATGCTGTTAAACTTTATACATTTATGGTGGGTAATCAGCTGTTTTGCCCTTGCTTTATATGCTGGCAGTTGGGTTTGAGGAGTAAACAAATGTTGTAGCTACTTTTTCAGGAAGACAAGAGTACTGGTTCGCAGAAAGAGATTGTCTGACCTTGGCACATCCTAAGGGTCATTCTGAACACAAACAAACATCGGGGCAGCTGGAGGAAACACTGAGGGCTTCCAGCCTTTTGGGACAAGAAAGATTGGACCAGTCAGTCTGTTGTGAAGACGCCAGCTCCTATCTACAATTTGATACTTCAGAGTAGTACATCCATTCTCTCAAAGCTCTGGCAGTTTAAGCCTGGTCCTTTTTCAGTAGCCAGTTTCATTTCCCAAAGTGGATTGAGAAACAGTTTTCTCTTTCTGGTGCCTTGGGTGATTTATGGAGCACTACATGTGCTATGGTTCTAGCTGGGTATAATGTGTGTGCTACTGTGTGAGCGTCATGTTTAATTGACTCGATAAACACTCTGCCCCCCAAATTCTGCTTTTGACTCCTGGAGTCAACATACACAACCCCAAGAAGGTCCTCCTCAGACTATCCCCACATCTTACACTCAGCTGAATGGAAACACCTCTTGTTAATGGTATTTCCAATGCAAATTCTCAAACTTAATAACATTTCCTGCTGTAACTACCCAGCACATAGCTCTGAAACAGTCAGAACTTTGTAATTCCTAGGCAATGTTTTTTTCTAGCTTGGTTATGAATATACCTCTGAGAACTATAAGCAAGCTCAGTTCCATATTTCCACATTCAATGTTCTTGCAGTTATCAAAGAAACAATTTGTCAGGCTATGCACAGTATTAAAACCATAGTTTTTCTTTATACACAACGAACTCAAAATTGGTTACACATAATCTGCACACACAGACTTTCCAAGAAGAGTTAATCCTAAACAGGTTTCCCCCAGGATGAAGTGAAAACATGACAATAACAGTTTGTAACAAAACTAGGCAATTCTTAAAATTGAAGTGTAGACTTTGTAGTCAAGGAAACATTTTAATTTGAACATATAATATATAGGCATTCAAGCTAACAATATGGTGATCCTATTTGTAGACTGTGATCTGCTGAGGCCAGTCTGGATGCCTGGAGGCTGAGGCATCCTGCAATATGTCTGGGAGCCCAGGCTGTCTCTTTTCTTGCTGCTACACACTGTGCACTCACTCAGTCCCTGCTTTATCATTGTCCTGGACCCTTCTAGCCAGAACCTAACAGGTTCTTCTTATTTTCTTTCCTATGTTTTATATGTAATTTAGAGTCTATTTACTGTAGCCTTTACTCATGCAAGTAATCCTTCTGCCATTCAGCAGGTAGATGTAGTTTATGGAAGAGATTTCTCTATGTGTACTGAGTCAGTGTCCCATTCTCTTTCTCCGTTTAACTACCTCTGGCCAAATATTCAGGCTGAACAGGGCTCAGTGCTCATCTCTGCATGAACATTAGTCTATTCATATGTACAAAAGCTGTAGCATTAGGTTTTAAAGTATAATTTTCCCATTTTTAAATACAAACACCAAAGCTGATTGCAAGCTATAAGAAACTAGGGAGAAAAGAGGCTCTATTTTTCTCTAATTTTCTGTGGAAAAAAAAAAATCAAGGAGACTCAGGCTTACTGTCTATGGCAGTGAACAAAATTTCCTTCAGGGCAAAGCCACTGGACATTCATAGTAGAACCAGATTATAGTCAAACCACAAGTTAATGTGAGAGGACAGTAATCTCATTGGATATAGCTGGTGATTTGTAAAAACTATTAAATAATACTCATTTATGTTTCATGACCAATTTCATATAAAGTTCCAGGTTAAATATAGCTTTCAGCTGCAGGTTATTTGTGGGTTTTTGCCTTTAAATCAAGTAATAATTAAACGCAGGAGGACTACATTAAAACAAAGAACAAATGAATGAATGAATGAAAGAAATTTACCATGCGAAAAGTTTTGGATGTTTCTTCATCTCTCTTTCTATCATGATGTTTTCCGTAATATTAAATACTATCATATGCTTTTCTTAAAAGCACTTGTCATGGTTTAACCCAGGCTAGCGACTATGCACCACGCAGCTGCTCGCTGACTCCTCCCACAGTGGGATGGGGGAGAGGGTCACCCCCCACAGTGGGATGGGGGAGAGGGTCAAAAGAATAGAAGGGAAAAACTCATGGGTTGAGATAAAGATAGTGTAATGGGTAAAACAAAAGCCACGCATGCAAGCAAAGCAAAATATGGAATTCGTTCACCACTTCCCACAGGCAGGCAGGTGTTCAGCCATCTCTATGAAAGCAGGGCTCCATCAGGTGTAAGTTACTTGGGAAGACAAACGCCATAATGTCAGATGTCCCCCCTTTCCTTCTTCTCCCAGTTCACATACTCAGTATGATGCTCTATGCTGTGGAATATCCCTTTGGCTAGTTCAGGGCAGCCATTGTGGCTGTGTCCCCTCCCAGTCCCCTGTGCCTGTCCAGCCTCTCACTGGCAGGTGCTAAGAAATGAAAAGTCTGACAATACAAACATTCCCTGGGAAAAACCAGAACCATCGTATGCTATCAACACTGCTCTCACACCAAATCCAAACCACAGCACTGCACCAGCTACTAAGAAGAAAATTAACTCTGCCCCAGCTGAAACCAGGACAGCACTCAACAGCTTTTAGTTCAGTAAGGACCTCTCTGACTCTTTGTTTAACTGAAGCCAATAACCACTCTGTTGACCTAACAGGCAGATTGCAGGATAAAGCATTATGACATCTGTGGTGGGTCATTGCACAGAGACCAAACTTTGTTTACCCACTGTTTTAAATTAAAAGTAGTGCCACTGAAATTATCCCAACACCTATCCTCGCCTACAGAGAATGACCAGTGCTGGAACTTACCAGAAGTTAAAGAATCCATCCCATCCTACAAGTTTGTCTGAATTCTTTTAATCTCAGAAACTACAGTTATTATTGTTTCTTGATTATAAGTGGGAACCTGGGCATGCTACATTCAAATTCAGAGTAGAAATGTTAGACAAAAAAATAGTATAAAAGAAGACCATTATACAGGGTCCATTTGAATGTTAAATCTAAATTTGACACCTCATCCTTCAGGTTACGTAGAACTCAACGCAGGGCACACAGGTTTTATATGAATACAAATATCCCTGGCTGAAAAGTACTGAAAAGTGCACCTCAAATTAAAAATTGACAGACACAGACCTTTCTATGTAGAATTGTTAAGAGCCTTTTAAAAGTATTTTAAATTCAAAATTTTCTTTCTACAATTTTATGTCTTTTTTATTATTATTACTTTGGAGAGAAACATAACATTATTAAGGCCCTCATGAGAAAATTCTGAAATATGGAAACAGGTTTTTAAAGATTTTCCAAAAGAAAGATTTAAAATTTTCTGTTTATTAAATAGTAGCATGAAGGAGTAGCATTTCTTTTTACCAAATTTACTGAAAAAATAACCGGTTTTTTGGTTTTTTGTTAATAAGTATAAAAAGTATATCTAGCTTGATTTGATTTATGGACACTCATGAAGTATTTATAAAGTATTTACATCAGCAAATATATGCTTCAGTAATAAATATTCACCAAAATACTTTCATGGAATAAGAAACAGATCCGGGTGTTAGTTATCTGTATTGTTTTTAACTGAAATATATTAATTTATAGAACATCCAAGAGACACATCAGAATAATGTTTTTCAGCTAATTTTTTCAGTAAATGTTGCACACCTCGGAGTTTCAAACCATTGTTTGGAACTAAAGAGACTTTTTTTTTCCCTTCTGTTCTCCCCTCTTCCGAAGAACACATGGAATTTGCCAATGATTCAAGAAATTTCAAAGATTCTTCTAACTTAATTGATTAATTTGCTTCGTGATTGAGTAATTGACATCATGACCAGAGAGAAGAAGTTGTCTTTTCTTCCTAATTTTTTTTTTTTTCCACTGGGAATCATTTTGTCTTCTGATTAAATTAGATATTTTTAGAATTTCAGCTCCAAAGATTTAAAACCTGCAAAAACCATCTATCCTTCATTCACTCCCAAATACATGGTTATGACAGACGGTTTGTGGTTTAGCTGTTCTGAAGCTTGGAAGTGACTGGCAACTGCAGAATCCACTGCCTGTCATCACTCTGCTGTAGGTTATTAAACACTTATAACCTGAAAGTAAATTCTTTGCAAAGTCAAACTATCCATTGCAGTGAATGGAGCCTTGGAGTGAACAAGAATTACAGCACAAGACCCTAAAAATGGTGCATGCAATAAATGTGGATCTCACCCAGAATTATATCATTCCCAAGTGTAGCAGAAGCATCACTGTTCTGACACTTGCCAAGTGAATGCAAAAAAAAAGAGGGAATGCAACTGATAAAAAGAATAATAAGTATGATTGTTTGGCCAAAAAGCCCAAACTATACAGCTTCAGTGACCATAACTTTATCTTCCTCTATCTGTCCTGTGTATGCAAAGTGGAACAGTTCTTATTTTACCTGGTTTACCCTTAGATAAGAATGATAACTACACAGAAAGATGCAGAAGCCAAAATTTTGCATAACTATACAACTTTAAAATGATTAAGAAACATTCGGATGATCACGGTAAATTTTTCAAGCTGAAGTGCGAAAAGTGACTGTGGGGAACTTTTACAAAATATCATAAATGATTAAACAATGTGTTTTTAAGAACCGGATTGGGTTCCTGTCAAAACATCTTGTTTGAAGTAAAGTAGAGCTCTTCGGTTTAGGTTCTTCTTTCTGATACATTTTCTATTCATTCCTAATGAATCCAACATGCTGAAGCATCACACCTCTCTAAATTCTACTGAATGACAGGACTTAAAAACAGTTCTGCATATTCAGGACCTTAATGAAACAGTAAAGTTGAAATGGCATGCCAAAGAGGGTGGGTAAAGGAAGCTGTTCAGAAAGCTTCCTTGCTTCCGGAAAGGCAGCAAGAAGAAGACGAAGCTAAGGACAGTTGGAAAGTGAAGTAGTCAAATGTGAGCAGGCAAAGAGATAATGTGGCTGTGGATAATCAGCAGTACCACACACAATATCCCATCATGTAGGGTTAATCTTTTTTCTCCCTGAGGTTTGGTATATTGCAAATTTTGTTTTCATATTACTCTTTCTGGGTTACTAGGGATTGTCAGGGCCTTTGAGTTTGAGGGATTCTTCTGAGTGTTGCCTGTCACTTTCCTCATGATGTTGCAACTGTGCAGTGGCTCATAAAATTAGAGGGACTGTCAACTTTTCTAACACAGCTTAGAAGGAAGGCTCTACTCAGAAGACAAGTTAAAGTGTGTGTGGGTTTCTTTAATGGCTCTTTGAAACCAGTTAGACTAGTAAAATATATTGGGTAATAGCAACTGGGAGTGGGGGCAGGGGGAACATCATTACCTAGGTGTCTGACATTGAGTAGAAGCAATGGTGATGGTGAAAGTGGAACCACATGTCAGGGTGAAGCCACCATCCAGGATCCTGACACTAAGACCAGTCAGAACGTCACATTTTCCTCAGGCTTGGCAGTGTGGTCGCTGGAGCGGTGGAAGGTCTCAGCTATCTGCAGCTGTGGATGTGCTCGCGTGTAAAGCCTCCTGACGCAGCTTATCCCTCTGTTAGCCCACGTGACAAACTGAGCTCAGTAGTGTTACATTGCCTGTGCTCCTTTCTGCCCCTTGATGTTATGAAAAAACATCTCACAACCTGTCTGGTTCTGCTACGAACACCTGGAAGGTGCTATCCAACTTAAAGAAATGGTTGCTGTCAGATACCCTTCCCAGAACTTCTCTCAGAAGTAATAAATGTTCCCCTCCATAAATGCATTTGGTTAAGGCAAAACAGCCCTTTTTATCGCACTAACCACCGAGTGCACATACTCTGTTGGGTCATTTATTTACCCCGTGTCTCATAGCACTAAGTTACTTGGGTTTTGGGGGGGAATGAGTTGTAGGAGAGCTTGGCTTTGCTCTTTTTCTGGAGCTCCTCAATCCCCAAAAGATGCTTTCAGAATGTTGTTTCTTTGTTTTCATCTCCCGTTTTTCTAAGTAAGGTGCTGATTTAATTTTTTTCAGTGCCTTTTTTGCTCTACTCCCATTCAGAATCTCTTTTCTTCTTTTCTTGTAGGTGCTTCCTCTTCCATCTCTCCTTTATGCCAGCCTCCACAAATCACTAATCAAATTTGGCTGACAGTCATCCATAACCCTTCTGTCAAACTTTCCTCCCTTTTGGTGGAGTTACCTCTAGCAAAACACTGCCACTTTTCTTCACATCCCCCTTTTAGCCTCTCCTTTGCTGTGATGCTTACAGGGAAGTTAGTGGTTAACGTGCTGACCTGTTTGCTACCCTAACCAGCATCGCTGCATTGCTTCCCTGTGGCACCCTGTTTTTCTTGACTGATGTTTTCTCTGGTGTTACACAGAAACAATAGGGCTAGGGTAGGGCTGTTTTTGCACAGTGTGGTCTGGCCCATAATTTGAACTCCTATCTAGTGCTGTAATACAAATAATAAGGACATCAATAACAGTACTGGTGAAAGCTGGTAACACTTTCAAATTGTCTAAATTTTGTCTGATTTTTCAAGTTCAGAAAAATAAATGGGAGAAAGTATTTTTAACCAATTACAGATTTGCTTGCATTTCATGTTTTATTGAAATTGCAGAAATGCCTGAAAAATTTGCCTATTGCAAAGTTTGATCATCGCTTTAAGCTATCTGCCATTATGTTATGTCCTTTGTTCTCTGTTAAGACATGTGAACATTTCAAAAATATAGAATTGCTGTGGCCTCAACACAATTTCCTTTACTTGCCATATCCAATTTCTCTTCTCACCATCTCTTCTTTTCAGTGTTCAGGATCTTTCTTCAGGGTTAAGAATGGGAGCACTCAGCCTTTACTGGGCTTGTCGAAGTTGGGTGTTCTGTTACAATGCAGTCGGTAGGGTAAAATGAAAGGATGGTATGATTCAGGCAAAAGATAGACGAATCAATGTAGGCAAAAACACAATAGCAGCTATCTGTGATGGCTGTGACTTCAGCCATCAAATTTTTAGATGAAAAGCTCACAGTCATAGCTTACTCTCTGTGCAGTTCATGCGTAGCCATCAATCATGGTTGGTAGTCCAAGCATCTATAAAACACGACTGCGGCCACCTCAGAACCAGTAATTCAACGGGTCAGTTCCTACACAGCCACAGACTTCTCTGTTCCTGTTGTGCCCCTATCCCAGTTTTCCTCCTCTATGCTATCAAAGAGGTTTACTCACACTGTTGCTCACGTTTTGGATCTATAGAAAGGTACCCACGAAAGTAGTGATCTGTAAGGGGTTTATTGTCCATGCTTCTGGCAGGATCCTGTCACCTGCAGAATCAGTATCTGAATGAAGTCCACAGGTACTCATCACTCCAGGTTCTGTCCCTAGCTGTCTGAATTGACATGCTGCTACTGACACTTGTGTTAATCACGAAGAGTCAAAGGGCTGTCTTCAGTTCTGTCTTGCGTTTGGCTGAACACATTTTCAGAACCTGTTAAACGTTAGCAGTTAACAAGTGCACAAGCTAAGCTCTGTTTGCAGGTATCTCCACTCAGCTTAAGGGTAATGAATTTCCACTTAAGGATGTAGTTGTGGCTTGTATTAAAGTGGAAATTTACTGGAACAAAACATGAGGAAGCTGAAAGTGATCTTGCAAACAACATTGTTAATGATTCATAGGACATTTGTGTTAGATAGTTTTATGAAATAGTTGTTTAAAACAGTAATACAGCTGGCCTGACAAACAAGCATACCAGATTAAACCTCAACTACAGTCTAGTAAGACAGTGAGTCAGAAAACTTTGCATAATGTGAGATTTTTTCTGAAATTTCTAGTCATCTGCCTCCCTGGCTCATTACAGCATCCAAAACTTGCTTAAAGAAGCAATGACATAAAATTTCAGTAGTATTTTTAAGCTATAGAAATTTTCTCTGACAAATGGAAGACACTTTCTGAAATTTATTGGCAAATTGAAAAGTAAAATTTGCATCCTGCTGTGGAACACTAAATATTATTAGACGCTTGGAAAGAAAGAGAAAATGAAAATAATATGGATATAATAATGTGTCCTTAAGAGCTTAAGAAGTTCAGTATGTAACATTTTAGCAGTAAAAATAAATCACAAGATAGAGTCTGCACAGAGCATAGGGAGTGGTTTCTTCAGTGTCTGCAAGCTTCTGCATGTTGTAAACCTTGTTCTCATGGAACTTATAAAATTTGTAAGTCCACAGCTTGTAAATTATTTACCGTTGTCTGGCTGACCAGAGTGCCCTACAAACTCTGCTGGACAATAGCCCTCCTGGGACTAGGCACTCTTCAAATGCTGAGCATCAAAGGAACAGAGATCTTTGTCAAGCCAGCACACATGGCTATAACTATAATTAGCCAAAAAATGTTGTGAAAACCATTTCTGGCAACCTGACTGAACAACATGCAGCATTTATTTTTTTAAAAATTAAGCAAGTCCATGACATTTCAGATCTAGACAAAACCCTTCAATTTTCCTGTTCCTTTCTAACATCAAAATTTGGGGGGTTCATTTTCTAGCTATATTTCATTTCATAAGTTTTTTAAGTCCCCCTGCTGTACATTGTACAGTATTTCACACTGGTGCCTTACAGGTATCCAGTCAATTATAGATATTTAGGCACCCCTTGTAGTTAAAGCAGCAGCACCTCCAGGAACATATTCATTCATCCCAGGAAAATGGGATAAGCTGCCTCTTTAGATATCCTCTCCATCAGCTGCAGAACAAGTCTTGGCAGCCAGTGTGCCCTAAGTGCCTATAGGTCTGAAGTTATACATCTATACGTCTGAAGTTATGTGAGATGAATTCAGTTCTTAATGTGATTCTACTGACTATTTTGGGAAATAAGCACTTGACATTAACCAAGTGAAACACTGGACTCTTTCTTAATTGACAGTTTTCAGAGATTTTGTTTCATCAGGTTATTACTTCACTGAGATTCTGAAACAAATCTTGAACTATGAACTGGCTGTTAGGGATGGAAATTATATTTTTTTGTCAGCAGCAGACATAACAGGCAGAAGATGGGCTGTAGTGACCCTGAAGGTAAATGATGCAAACTACAAAAACACCACAGCAGAACCAAGCATAAAGGTACCTTCTCCTAAATCGTGGTGTCTTCTTCTAAATCCTAGTGTCTCTTCCACAGTCTTTCTCCTAAGTTTTTTTTCTCCTAAGAAGAAAATAAACACCTACTCCTTCCTTCCTTTCATACTAATTTAAGGACCTAACAGCTATATTAATTCAAAGTAGGCTTTCTGAATACAAGGGAGTGCAATATTATATCCATGAACTATTCCTTGAACCGTAACAGTTCTTCCAACCTAGAAGGTATCAATTCCTACTAAAAACTACCTACATATAATCCAGTTGCATCCACTGTGTTAAGTGTAAATGGGCCAGTGGTGAAGGGAAGCATTAGCTGCAAAACCCTGACAGTGCTTGAATTGTGAGTGAAGGTTATTTGGGATCACGTCTAGCAGCCCCTCACTGCTACTGAATGAAAAGCACCAGGTGCATGGGTACTTCAAGAGGTTCAGTTTACTGTGTTTTAATGCTAAATTGGTGTCCATTTCAGTAGTGATACCTGGGGTTATTTTACCAGGAATATTGTCAGCTGGGAGGAAGCAAAGATGGAAACCTGCATGAAAGGGTGCTAAAATGGAGCAGGTAAGTAACTCTTATTTGAGCATGTACTCAAAGTGTACCACATTTTTTCAAACACCAATTTTGCTTTAGCACAGTGAAGGTGCTGTATGCTAGGTCCCTCCTTTGTGGTCATACGCCCAACTGTCTGGTCAATACCAAGTCTGAGGGAGAGTTACATGCATCTGGGCATTTTAGGAGATTGTTTGGGACCAGCAAAACTGCAGCCGTGCCATCAGTCTTAGCTTCCTAGCTTTTGTGGGCTGGAGTTTTGCTGTACTGTGCGATTTGAACTGCTAAGCAGACTTAATTGTGCATTTGTAAAGGGTTGGGGCTTTGGTCGCTGATCAATTTGTTCAATTTCTTTTTTTCTTTTTTAACCAGAAAGGAATACTGTTCTTCACAACTAGCAATAATTAAGGCATCTAAAACATTCAGTAGGAAGACAGGCATTTTCTGATTTCTAGGTGGACCTGTCTTTTCCCTCTCTTAAGTCAGATTATGGTAAATAGTACTAGAGATTCTTGGCCTCAGTAAGTTTAATACCATGCTGTGGTTTGTATCATGGGATTTTCTCTGAGCACATGAAGTGCCTTTCATTTGGATAAAATTAGCTTGGAAGGAAAAGTCCAGGAGCATACCTAATGCATACCAGATAGAAATTCAGCCCATGGGACCAGGCTAGAGCTCATTGAAGCGAAGCCACTCTGAAATGTGTATAAAGTGGGCACTGGGTCCCGCATCAGGCAGGGTGTCTGTACCCGGGGGCAGCAGGGGTGGCCTGCATGGGAGGAGGCCATGAACTACCCCATATCCTGGCGTAGCCACTGAAGATATGTAGGCACTGCATCCAGCCTGCCCACTGTCCATTCCTAACCCAGGTACTGTGACCATTCCTGTCCACTGACTCCACAGGGAGAGAGGGTCTCGCTGCCCTGCAGAACAAGTGGGTCAGGGTCCATCTGTTTAGATGCCTCCAATCTAAAGGGAAAACCTCTAGCAATGCATCTACATAGAGTCCAGGATGGGAGTAGATCACTTCTCCATGTGGCACGTTCATCCTAAGGGTTTTGCTTATGGCCCAGAACCAGTGAACACAGCACATCTCCTCAAACCATCCCGCTACCGTGGCAGTGGTCTGTCTGGGAACACACCACATAAGCTTGCTGTAAGTGTTGTTTCCAGCTTGTTTCTTCTCGACATTTATCATCCAAACTTACACTGTTTTATCGTGGCTTCTCCTGAAGGACACGTGGACTCTGGAGCAGCTGAAACAAATGCTGGAAAGCTGGAACAGAGTGGGCATGGCAGGGGCACTTGGCTGAGCCCAGATGAGCCAAAACAACCAGCAAGGAAGGCAGTAGACCATCCAGGGAGTTTTGTTTTATATTGGAGTCTGTGCCTCAGGAAACCATTGCTGTGGGTCAGTTGTCACCCACTTGCATGTAAGTAGGAGGTATCAGGAAAATGCAAGCCTGTGGGCTGATTTTAGAACACATGAAATCAACGTTCTTGTGCAACAACCCCAAATTGTTGCAATACAGCATATGCAGCGCAAGCACAGCCTTCACAGGAGAGAATAGCTAGCAACCTCCTTGCTAGAGTAAACCCAGAACGTGGCTGGTAGATGGAAGGATTAACTAAAAGTGATGAGTAATGTTACCAAAGTCAATGTTTGCTAACTGAGAATAGAATATGTCATTGCATTACAGCATTGTGGACACTGTATGTCCAAACTCATACAGGGGTCTATTAACTGGTTAAATTCAGGTTACAGCTGCTACCTGTTTTTCACAGCAATGTAAAGTGATTGGTGGATAATTGTAAATTTGAAAGATTGCATTTCTTCCAGATTTGATCTGTCTGGTCATATTATGCAAGGATTGATTCTGATCTTTTACAGGTATTGGACCAATATAATGCTGCTGCTCTCAGTTAATACATGTAATTTTTTTGTGGAACTCATGAAGGAAAACCAGAATCATGGTTCCAAACCATATGATTTAAATTGATGTGGTTTTTTCCTCTACTTTTACAACGTTTCCATATCAACGTAATTTTACTGAAGTCTGTAGAGCTCTATGGCAGAGTGGAGAATCACTATTAACAAAGAAACTCATTAGCAAAAATTATCTTTCCTGTTTACAGAATTAGAGTGTTGAAGACATAAAATTTTCAAAGAACAGTCCTTCAAAGGTGAGTGATCATATTCCAATTAATTATTTGAAGATAGGTAGTTAATAACTTAGTGGAAATTTAAAAATTTTAGTCCAGATGAGTGTAAACTTCAGGAGGTCCATAGTAAGTTTAACAAAGATTTTTCTAATATATATTTCATGAGAAGTGATGAATAGTAGCAAATACAACTTGAAGTCCTTGGGAGAAGAAATAATGATACAGCTGTAAAAATAGGAAATCAGCCCTCTGTTTAGCCCAGTTATATTTAATTGAAGACGCTTGAATATACATCAATGAGTGCCAAAGGGTCAAAAATAAAGCAGTTACATGAGGGTAAATCATATTTGTTAAATATCCTAAAAGCAAAGGAAATTCCTACATGAAAGGGAGCATTAAACCAGCCATAATAAAAGAATCAAATATGATCTATTCCAAACATGGGTAAGGGGGAGACCAATTTATCCCTACTACTCTAATTATAAACTAAAGTTAAGAACCATGGGCCATCAGGACTCCTGATGAAGACTGAGGAAATGGATTAACTTAGTATTAAGGAATATTTTCTGTCTTTTCAGAGTTAAAACGCAAGGAAAAATAAGTATTTAAAGCTGGTTGGTGCTACAATACTAAAAGTGAGCAGACTGAAAAAAAGAATTATTTCGGCCACTCCACATGTTATCTATGGACCTGATGAACCAGATACCTGCAGCCATGAATATGACATACTACTATGTATGAGCATATTTAAGTCATCAATGAAATTGTCTCTAGTACTAAAATCCATATTGAAGATAAATGCAAGACTGGACCCTTGGGTCATAGCTTCAGAGAGATTTATGGGTGCATTTAACTTTATGTACATGAATAAACCCATTGATTTCTTTGAGACTGCCTACACGCGTACAGTGAAACATGGTTTAAAATCTTTTCTGAATTATACCTTTAGATAATACTCTTCTGAATCTAGGCACCAGTTTGCAAAAGTGGCCTGATCCTCATCCAGATAAGTCCTTACTAATTTGACAGCAATTGGAGTAAGGTCTGGATTTCTGTAGGATTCTTGGCTCACTTTTGAGACCTGAACCAGTGAAGATACATATCACTTAAGAGAGCAATACATGAAGTGGGTATACATTATCTTGTTGCGACGGAGGGAAGACACAGTCACTCAATATGAGTGATCAGCAGACTTCATTTATTGTCCCTTACAGTCACCTTTTGTGCCTTGTTATAATCAGCTCATACATATTACAAAAGTTAAGCTCATTATTGGTTAGTTACCTAACTACCAAGCCCGCCCCTAGTTTCTCTTCTGTAGTTATCTGTTCCCACCTGCAACATTCTTTTCCCACCGCAGTCTTCCTGTTATTTTGTAACTTTTGCTTTACTTCAGGTAAGCTGAGAGCGATGTGCATTTTTGTCCAGCCAGCTGGACTATGTCTATGTGACCCTTTTCAGCTAGCCAGTTATCCACATTATCTGATCAAGCACCTTTAGGAATCTGGCATGTGCAATTGATGCTTGAGATACATGGTTGAGAAAACATAATCCCAACAAAAATGGCAGATCTGTGCCACAAGCATGAAGCAGGAGGTAGGGAGATGTTGGAGGAGGAGGACAGGCAGCAGGAGTCAACTGGTTTGTTTTTACCATGCTTAATGCTTCTTGATTTTCAGGCAGATCTGTAGTGAGGGAGGAGATCCCACAAAACAGGCAGCCCACATAAAAGTGAAAGGGATACGTTTTAGGAGTGCATGCACTATTTGCTTTATTCCTCTATGGATTTTTATTGGAAAAGAAGGGAGGGAATGGTGGTAGAGTCAGTGCTCTGTTCCTCTATGGGACCAGTCAGCAGAAGGTAGCAGTCATTGTACGTAAAGATGAGCCTTTGATTTACGTATGAAGCACTGAGACAAACTGAGAAGAGAGCCACAGTGAATGCAGGTATAAAACCCGATCTCAGAACTCACAGGAGTGCATATAATGCTGTGTTCATATACTTCAGTGTGTGTCTGTGAGGAAAAGGAGATCTAGCACAGGGTTAAGAACAGACTCAGGCTTGCTCTGTTTTTCTTTAAAAAAGGGGAAGTCTCCAAACCTAAATCAGAAGCAGCATCTGAAGGATACCCAAACACTTATCCCAGAAGGATGACTAGTGAAATTTAAACTTATTTCATCAAGCCCTACCTGCCTAGTAAAAAGCCCTGAATTACTGGTGTTGTTCTAATACTGTTTTTTGTTTTGGTTGGTGTTTGGGTGGGTTTTTGTTTGTTTTGTTGGGTTTTTTAGGCAATAAACATCATAGCTAATTGATAAATGAAAGTATTTTTTACCTGGAGTGTTAGCTAAACTGAGTAAGGTAAGTAACACTTCAATCTAGGAAACACTTATATTCCCTAGCGTGTGGCAGGGGCTGAAAATCTGAAAGATTTTTCTTGTTTCTAGTGATAACAAGAGGTCCTAAGGTATACCTACATGTAAACATTGATACACTGATTTAGGCTGATACAGGTTTTGGTGACACACAAAATATCCTCAGAGGAGTTCAAAATTTCAGTGTTGGTAGAGAACTTTATCTGACATCCTAAACTTAACTCTTTTCCAGATGAAGCCTGAAAACTTAAACTCATCACACATTGCAATGTATAAGTTGGTATCATAGGAAACCTTCAAGTAAAGCCATAAAAGCACGTACAAGTAGGTATGAGCACAGGAATATCAAAAGTTGTCTCAGTCCTTAATGCATTCTTCATGTGTTTATGGGTAGTTCATTATCACCTTAATACCCTGTTTCTCCTGATGAGAAAGCTGCCTTGTGCATCTCCAGGAACACTGCTAGATTTGTTTCCTATCAAAACCAGGAGTAGAAATACTGACCACTGCCTGATGTATTTGTAGGACTAGCTGGCTTTTTTATTTCAAAGCCATTAGTGGTTCAAAAATTTAGACACTGGATAGTTTCAGTTAAGTCTAAATTGTTCTTATCTCAGCCATCATATTGATTCGCCAATGGCAGTCTTTACTTAAAGTGTGCA
Source organism: Falco rusticolus (assembly GCF_015220075.1). Lineage (NCBI taxonomy): Eukaryota > Metazoa > Chordata > Aves > Falconiformes > Falconidae > Falco > Falco rusticolus. The sequence continues at coordinate 81,985,067 of NC_051191.1, forward strand.
GTGTATATCAGCTTTGCTTTTATAGTGATCTCAGTATTTTAATTGCAGAAAACCTTGCAGGGACAGATAATGTTTTTATTAGACCAAGGGACAAAGCTGGAGAACAAAGAAAGCCTGGCCCTCACAAATTGTCATTACCACATTTCCAAAGGACTTTCCTGCCACCCATGCAATTTGACTCAGGGGTATTATTTCTCCAAAGTACTTTCCTGCAGAAAATGCTGAGCATATGGTCATGCCTTGTATTCAGAAGGTTTTGTCTTAAGTGCTTTTTAAAAAAAAAAAACAAAACCAACCCAAAACCTAACCAAACAAAAAAACCCACACCAGAAATATTGCTTAATACTACCATTGATTCTCTAATGCTCTTATATTGTACACAAGAAAGAAAATGCATTATAGAAAATCTGAAGGTAAAACTTACTTAAAACTTAGATAAAACTGTTCTAGAGGAAAGAATATTCTCTTTCTCTGGACATTAAGAAGTCTAACAGATAGCATGCAGTAAGAATATACTGGTTCTAAATCTTTCTCCATGAGATCTTGTGTAACCTGGCTGATGCCAATGGACCCCATGCTCTGCAGTGTGTAAATCAGTGCAGAACTTGGCCCACATTCTCCGAAAATGTGGTGGATTGATGATGTTGCTAAAGCCTCTTGCAAAAAAAGTATCTGTAAAAGTGAACAGAGGCAAAATGTAATCAATTGAACATTAACTGCATGGTCTTGGGTTCCATTCAATATTGGAATAACTAAAGTCAAAAAAGTAATGGGGAAAAAATCATCAATAATTAGCATCTGTCCTGCATTATAATTTGCATACAACAGCCTGTTGTTAAGGGATTATTTTTCAATTTGAAAAAATAATTGAATAACTAGATTACTTTTATTTGATCATTTTTGATTTTTAATACTAGTATTAAAAGAAAAAAACTTTTCTGTTTTTAATGCTAGTAACGGTTTTCCTTGCTAGCTCTTCACCCCCAAATGGAAAAATGATATTTTCATACGTTCTTGCTCCTATCTGTTGTACAATTTGCCAGAAGAACAGAGTAGGAAAACAGGAAAAACTTATGGGTTTTTTTAATTGGTACTTTAGTCAAAGCCACCTATTTCAATATGATATTATTTGCAAGACAAATCAAAAACATGGTGCAGGGCATGTAGATTTCTGTACTACTAAACAAAACAGCCTCAGACTGGTGCCCCGAACTGGGCTGACAGGCCACGTGCCATGGCTCTGTGTCCATGTGCCTGAACTTCCCTCCTCCCTGACACAGGCTGGCTGCATCGAAACTGCCTATTGGATGCAAGTTTTGGGCTCTGACCTTCCCTGAACCACACCAGGGATAGCTGGCCTGAGCCAGGACTGTGCTGGGGAGTACGCTTCTCATTAAACACTCAGTGTAGACGTCTGTAGGTTAGTGTTTGAGTCTGTTTACTTACACAGATGCATAAATATGTATGTTGTAAATCAGGGTTTCAAGCATTTTTGGCACATAAAAACATAAAAACAAAACGGTCCTTTTAAAAATGTATCCTCGGGATTCAGACATCATACTGTTTATTTCAAAAAAGAAAGATATTTTTTTTTTTGATAGCAAAAAGGCCGATGTCTTAAATTGATGGTCATAGTGTACTATTAAACAGTGTTCAAACAAAAGTGCTGATGAAGGACAAGAAGAAATGAAAGTGCTTTCTAATAAGAAACAACTGGGCTAAACCCAAACATTTCAAAGACAGATTAAACTGTGTGGTCCATCCTAAGGCTTCTGCTCTGGCACAGCCATAGTGCTTTAGAAAGAGCAACTGAAGATTTTTCCCTGCCAACATCTTTACGTTACAGCGAGTGAGTTCACTCACAGTTCATAGAGCATGTTTTGCACGTAGCAGGACACATCCACAGAGCAGCCCTGGTGTGGCAGAGCTGCCAGAAGGAGGTTTGAGGTGCTCTAAAGCTGCTGGTCGTGAGGGTCTTCAAGCAGAAAGTGGGACACGAGACAATTTCTTACAGCAAAATCCATTGTTACCTTGGACATGATGACCCATTCTGAAAGAAGTGCAGTCTCAACGTCAGGTCAATCCTCTTCAAAGGTGCTACTGAAGAGGTAAGTAGCAGCCCAGAAAAAAGCCTCAAGGCAAGGCTGGTTCCACATTAGGACTGGCATTTAAAATCAGGTAGGGTAACATCTCCTACCTGAGGTGACACCTGTGACACGCCTTTTAACACTTCTCATGACTCCCATTCAGAAAGCTGCTTTGGAAGGACTTTTCTCCCTCTCTTTAGGCTAGCTGCAGAAGGAGCAAGCTTTCAACTTCTATCCAGCTTCATCCCACCAAAGGTAACAGAGGTGGGTAATGGAACAAATAATTACTGTACAATTCACACTATAAAAGTCAGGGTACCATTAATTTGACAGAAACTTTTGCAAATCCATCATGAACACTGTGATCAACTTTATAGGGGAGTATTGAATCCACATATAATGCAGCTACATAGATCTGTACGTAATCAGATTCTTAAAGGTTGCAGTTGGAGAATTGTGAATGTGCAGTGGTAGCGGTAACACACGAGCATATTTTCCAAGGGAAGAGGATGGGAACCATTCTAAATAAACTGCTGAGCTACGTTCATGCAGAAACACTAGTGTTTGCAGATGGATTTCACGTGGAAGGCGGACAGTTACAGTTTGAAGCCTCGCTGATGCAAGGAGATGTCAGCTGAGGAACCAAGGCAGTTTCTAGCAGCTATGAAGTAATGTAAAACTAGAGATAATGCTGGTTTTCCTGTGCTTCCTTCATCAGGGCAAAACACACCCCACCCCACATTTTTTCACATCTGTGCTGCCTCCGCAACTCATCTCTTTGCTGCTTGTTCTCCCTTGGGTTAACAGCAAGGAAGCAATAGAGGTGAATGGTCCATGGAGGAAGATGTGACATGGATGAGCAATCTGAACAGGAATCACAGCATTTTTCCTATACATATGCAAGTTACATATGAACTTACAAATATAAGGCTGTCAGTTGTCTTCTGTGTGGTACTGGATGCAAGGAAAGGAACCAGCTACCTCCGAACATTGGAGAGCTGGGTGCCTTGAAAGAAGAGGACAGGAGGCGGAGATGTGCACACTTACTACCCCTATTGCCTGTACATATGATTTCAGTCAAAAAAAAAAAACCAAACCCGAACTGAAAGAATTTGGATTTGTAAGGTAAAAGGCCAAGTGAAACGGCTCTGACAGCAAATATGTGGGAAAAGGAGATTTGCCGTGTGAAAGAGGAAGTCTTTAATTCTTGACAAGGGGGAGGGGAACAAGAAATCTTGAGAGTTTTCAGTCCACAAGGATTAGCTTGTAACTATTTTATGGTCTGTCAGTTTCTCAGAACTGGAGTGTGTTTCCACAGCAGAGAAAGAAAAAAACAAATTGCTATTTGTAATACATCAATTATTGTGATAAATCAGTTATTTTTATTTTAGGATATGACTGTAAGTAAAATGATTTTTCATGTTGCAGGTATTTAATGTTATTGTGATTAAAATTATAATTAAGTTACATTTATTAACAGAATAAACCACTTTGAGTTTATTATGGCATTCCATTTGCCATGTTTAGGTGATTTAATTACCTTAAAAGAGTATTGAAGGAGAGCATTTGGGAGTTTTTTCCCAAGGTAACTTTGCAAATTATGATCTTAATTTTGTTTCTGCCATGTAGGTAAAGGAAAGAGCTTCTTCTTCATTACAATAACCTTGGATTTTTGCAGTCAAGTTTCCTAACACCTTTTCTCTTTGACTTGCGTGAACTTCCCTGGACTGATTTCCATATAATAACATTAGTAACGTAAAAACATTTGTAAATGTTTAAAGGGCTGAACCTAATCAATTGAACAAGTGAAAAATGTGAAGAAATAGAATACTTGGAAATTCACTAATTAATTGCAGTCAAAGTATCATGATAGAAATTACTATTACGTTCAGAGTATTTCCAAAAGGTTTGAGGAGCTTTAACACACCCGCATGCACACACACAGACTATGCTCATCTCTGAGGCAAGGGAACAGCGATCTGTCCTTTTTCTCTGGTGTGAAAGCAGGAGAGGCGGGTGGGTACAGCAGTAAACACCTTTCTGACGTGCCATGGGAAGGCAGGTGATGCAGCAGTGGGAAACGTTTACCTTCTCCAGCTCCGTAAAGGAGGATGGGGCAGTCTATGTTGTCTGCACAATGTGAAGGTCTTAAGCCTGTCTCTCTCCGAAATGCAGCGCGGGAGGGGAAGGCTTTTGTTTCCTGCCTAGTGTACAGAAGCGAGGGAGGTCAGATTCTCCCACTTCCCAGCCTGCCAACCAGCCACAAAGCAGAGCCCCACGGGAAGCTGGTCTGACACATTGTGCTGTTAGCAGGATTGCGAGGCAGCCCATCTGCTGCCACTGTCCCGTTGGTGCTGTTGTACGGAAGAGCTGCCAGAGAAGGCACCTCGCTTCTGGGCTGTTTATTGAGTCCTTGGGAATAGGAAGCATAGTGTGTTCAGAGGGGCTGGAGTAGACTGTGGGAATGGGAAACCTGATGGATTTGGGGGCAGGGAGAATGTGAAGCTGCTGGATTTTCTGGGAAAGTGTGCATGAAATCAATGGGCTGTTGAGGGGGGGAAGAAGGAAGAATTTGTAATTCATATATTTGTTCTCTGATAGGGAAATATAATACTGGTGGGTTTGCTTTTGAGAGAAAAAAAATACTATTTGAGAAGAAGGTTACTTGCATGACTAGAAAATGATTGAGGGAACCCCGTTTAAAAGAACTGGATGCCTAAGTCTGAATTAATGAACTAGGAACTGCTGTTGAAACAATGCAAGGAATTTCCGAAGGAAAGACAGAAGGGACCTTGGAAAAGCAAGAAGGTAGGAAAAATTATCAATTTAATGATCAAGTTCAAAACAGATCAGAGATACTTTTGCTAGTTTATTTTCTCTCTGTGTGTGTTTATACAAATCTTTTTCCTCAGAAATAAATGTTTAAGTGGAAATACATGTAATTATGACCCTGTCAGTACTTTGGTTTGGAAGGAAAGGAGGACAGGATTTTGTTTACTTTCTGAAAAAGAAAACACATCAGAACTGAACATTGACAAGCAGGCTATTGCTTCACTTTTCAGCTACGTGACCATAGAAAACATCTAGGCTGAGATCTCATAAGTTTTCATTGTGTTTTCCACAGTTTTTCCACAGTTTGCTTTTGACACCTGAGAATTCCCAATGCCTCTAAATGAAGAGAGGAAAGTAACAGAAATGTATAAATTATTTAAAATGTAAAACCTAAAAGCTCTGCCCAGCTCAAATTCTAATGTGTCTGTCCTTATGCATTATTATTACTGGTATTTAAATGGTAATGTCACTATAATGTCTTTGCTGTTGCTGCAGAGTGAATTAGGAGGGGGGATTTCACTGATGCCAGCTGCAATTAAGCATGAAATTTCAGTTTTCATTTTACCCATTGCCCCAGTGCTCGTACAACTTTTACCCAAACTCTCTCTGGCCAACAGGAACCTTTTTCTCGGTTTCATCTCACACCCAGATCCTCCAAAAGTTTCTTTTATAGCAAGACCATCTTTTTGGTCCCATTTATTTCTAGGAAGCCTGAACAAAGCAGTTTGTATTTTGTAGGAAGGCATGTGGTAGTGCACAGACAGCAGCAGGCTTTAGCTTGATTTCCTATGGAAATATGACTCATGTTAACAACTAGGCTTGATGTCTGTTACTGTCCTCTTTATTCATAACCTTGATAACCTTTTTCAATTTCAGCTAGACCTGACAGATTGCTTCAGTTTTCAGAGACACTAGAAAGCAAATTTCAATAAATTGGTAGTTGGGACAGAAGGTCCAAACCATTTTTTAGTGAGAGAAAAACTGGACAGAAGCTTAAATGTAATACCAGAAACCAGAGTGGTAACAGAGCGGCAAGCCAATGTTAGTGCTCTAGTCAGGAAACAAATTTTGGCCAGAATTTGTTATTCAGAGGAGAGTTCAACCACAAAACCTGGAGCTCCAGGGCATCAGATTTCAGGCACTCTGCTGATCATGGAACAATTCATGTTCCTAGGAAAGAAGATGGCTTGTGACTGAAGTATTTCTTTGTAGATACAGACTTTTTCACATGCTTTCATTTGAAGAGAATGAAATCTTCTACTCTAAAAACTTAACAGAAATTGAAGAAAACTGTGTTCTTTCTCTGAATTTTGGAGACAACATGGGAAATCCCACTCACCCATTCACCTTTCTCTGAAGTCCATCTACTCATTCATTTGCTTGATGATCATACTTTTTTCTTTTTATTTATGAATGATAAATAAGAAGTTATTGATTCCTTTTCATAGGTGGCCAGAATGGAGTAATTTGTACCAGAGGTCATTTTACTGTCATCATTTATAATAAGAGATTAGAGACTGTATTAGTCATAATTGTGGAGTAGTGAAACTGCATCTAATCTTATATACGGCAACATTTTTTTCCCCTGTGTTTCTATCATTATAAACCTACGTACAATTCCTCTTCTGGATTGAAGCATCTCATCTTTTGAACTCAGAAAGTGCTCCTTTTTTTAATAAAAGAATTCAAAGAAATTCCCTGGTGCGAAGAAAAATATGAGGAAAGACAAGTGCTGTACTTTGCTAGAAACAGTCATGGGGACAAATACAAGGTGGGGAACAATTGAGTAGGTGGCAGATCTGCAAAAGGCAATTTGCATGTGAGTCAGCAGATTTATCCTGCTGCTAAAAAGGAATCCTCATACAGGCTATATAAATAGGGGGATGCTGTATAAGGTATGGGGAGTAATACCTCTTCACCATATGAATAAAGCCTCATCTGGGATACTGTGTCCAGCTAAGGGCGGATAACAGTTCGAGAAATGTCTGTACCAACTGGCAAGAATCCAGAGGTGAATGAACAACAAGAACTAATAGAGGTTCAGAAAACACAACTTGTGAGAAAAGACCGAAAGAGTTGGGTTTGTTTAGTCTAGGGGAGGGAAGAATGTGGAGAGACATGATAATAGCCACTATGAACAGGACAAGACATGATGTGTTTGAATTGCTTCAACAGAATAAGGTTGGGCATCAGCAAAAAAAGCTTTTTAATGGTAAGATAGTGAAGTGGTGGATTAGCTTGCTTCAGGAAGCTGTGGAGTCTTTCACTAGATATTTAAAGAACAATTTAGATAAACATTTGCCAGGTGAGTTATGAGACTGAAGTTTGCTTATATGTAACCCTGCCTGGGGTAGGAGAATGGACTGGATGGCCTCTTAAAGTTTATGACAGCCTAGTTTTATCTCAATTACACTAAAGAGCAAGTGATTTTTTTACCATTGTTTAAAATCACAATTTTCAATCTTTTAAAATACATTTAAAGTGAATGCGGCCTAATCTGTTTCCTCACAGTATTCCCACTTATATGCACATCAGTGCATGCAAACTATTATTTTGACTGATTATTATCCTGACTATTCATTATTCTGAACATTTTATGTCCAGAAACAAGTGACTTCAAAGGTTATATTAGATTTAGACTTCTCCTTTCATAGTAACTTTAAACTGTGCAATATATATTTTTAAATATGTATACATTAGTATTTTAAAGATTGAACGATTCTGTTAATAACTGTCTTAGTAAGCTTTAAAGTCTGATACATTTTCACTCAAGATAGCAACTACTGGGGTATATATGTTCTAGCATGAAGAAAATGTAGTATTCTGTTACTGGTTTTCACTCTTTTTAGCTGTGCAAAATAGATACAGATAAAAGGTAGCAGAATTGGACTTTGGCTGAAATATCCTTTCCCTCATATCAGTTTTAAATTTACTGATGTTTAATTCTACTGCTTTCCCTCTGTCTTTGAATTGTACATCAAAATAAACAAAACTGCATGGTTTGCATTCCTTATGCCAGTCTTTTCTAGTGCATCCCTTCTCATTCACCTCGCTAAAATCCACAGACCTACTGTTTCCAGTCTGTCTTGCAGATGTCTCTTTCTCCCTGCAAGCATCACAACAGGGTGTTGCCTGGGTGCCTTCCAAGCAATAGTACGTCACATGCAGTGAGAGGAGGAGAGACAGCTGAGAACAGCATCTTTGGATCAGTAGCAGAATGGCAGATGGCTTTAATTTGATTTTCTTGACCATTTTACTTAAACAAGTACAAAGGCATTACATAGAAGAAGGTTATGTGGCATGTTCTGGTATCTTAAATGAGACAGCAACTACTAACAGTGATGGAAAAGTTTTGCAAGAGCCTTTCAGGAGGATGATACAGAATAACCTGCTTCAAACACTAGATTTCACCTTCGTTGCTAACAATCAGAAATTGAAATGAAAAACTTGAAGAACACAACTTAATAGTAGGAATGTTGTAACTAATATCCTGGGAAGAAAGAAAAGCAAGTGTAACAGTGAAATGTAGTACATTCTTAGTCCCGCAGGCATAGTTGGAAAAGAGAAACAAGCCACTGGAGAAAAAAAAAATCATACAAGAAGTTCAGTTAAAGTGTGAAACTTGAAGCTAAATATAGATTTTTAAAGATCTTAAATTGTGGATATTTCTCTCAATACGCCACATTAATTTATTCCATTTGGACTGACAATTTAGTTGAATCAAGATGAAAAAGAGTTGTTAATTTTTTTGGAGGAGAGGGTTATTTTGCTATGCACGTGACACAGATCAGCAGGTGGGTGACAAGATTGTAATGAGCTATAAACCCAATATCTGTATCAGGCCATTGTGTTTTAATATCTAATAGAGTAACAAATGTCTGTTTTCCAGATGCATATTTTAAAGATGTACTTCCCTGCAAAATCACCTCAGAAATACAACTAATTTAGTGAAAATTGTTCTGTCAGTGGATGTTCCTATCCTTTACCTTTTGAAAAGTGGTGCAAAATAGTTGTTTATTTTTTTAAGTAGCTTTTATTCCATTGGATAAAGTTTGTCTTATTTTACATGCACGAGTACAGGGATCATGGATTCTGTGGTTCTACTAATTACTGTGGTTGCGGAGGTATTCCAGTAAGTTTGGAAATTATTACTTCAACAAAGAATGTTTAGTTTGGTTGGTTTTCATAGAATCATATAATCATTTAAGTTGAAAAAGACCTTTGAGATCATCAAGTCCAATCATTAACCCAGGACTGCTAGGTCCATCACTAAACTATGTCCCTAGAGCACCATGTCTACGCATTTTTTAAACACCTCCAGAGACTGTGATTCCACTACCTCCCTGGGGAACCTATTCCAATGCTTGACCACCCTTTCAGTGAATAATTTTTTCCTAATACCCAATCTAAACCTCCCCTGGTGCAACTTGAGGCCATTTTATTTTATCCTATCACTTGTTATCTGGGAGAAAAAAAACCTACCCCAACCTGACTACAGTCTCCTTTCAGGGAGCTGTACCGAGCCATAAGGTCCCCCCTGAGCCTCCTCCTCTCCAGACTAAACACCCCCAGTTCCCTCAGCTGCACCTCATAAAACTTGTGCTCCAGACCCTTCACCAGCTTTTCTGCCCTTCTCTGGACACACTCCAGTACCTCAAGGTCTTTCATGTTGTGTGGGGCCCAAAACTGAACACAGGATTTGAGGTGCGGCCTCACCAGTGCCAAGTACAGGGGGAAGATCATTGCCCTGGTTAGCTGCCACACTATTTCTGACACAAGCCAGGATGCTGTTGGCCTTCTTGGCCACCTGGGCACACTCCTGGCTCATGACAAGTCAGCCATCAACCAGCACTCCCATCTCCTTTTCCACCAGACAGCTTTCCCACCACCCTTTCCCAGGGCTGTAGTGCTTCGTGGGGTTGTTGTGACCCAAGTGCAGGACCTGGCACTTCTCCTTGTTGAACCTCATACAACTGGCCTTGGCCCATCAGTCCAGCCTGTCCAGATCCCTCTGGAGAGCCTTCCTGCCCTCAAGCAGATCAATATTCCCACCCAACTTGGTCTCGTCTGCAAACTTACTGAGGGTGCACTCAACCCCCTTGTCCAGATCACTGAAGAAGTTATCAAACAGAACTGGCCCCGTTACTGAGCCCTGGGAATGCCACTTGTGACCAGCTGCCAACTGGATGTAATTCCGTTCACTACCACTCATGCAGCCTGGACATCCAGCCAGCTTTTTACTCAGCATAGAGCACACCCGTCCATGCCATGAGTAGCCAGTTTCTCCAGAAGGATGCTGTGGGAGACAGAGTCAAAGGCTTTACTAAAGTCCAGGTAGACAACATCCACAGCCTTTCCCTCATCCACTAGGTGGGTCACCTTGTTGTAGAAGGAGATCAGGTTCATCAGGCAGGACCTGACTTTCATTAACCCATGATGGCTGGGCCTGATCCCCTGGCTGTCCTGCATGTGCCGTGTGAGGGCACTCAGGATGATCTGCTCCATAACCTTCCCTGGCACTGAGGTCAGACTGACAGGACTGTAGTTCCCCGGATCCTCCTTCCTGTCCTTCCTGTAGGTGTGCATCACCTTGGCTAACCTCCAGTCTTCTGGACCTCCCCAGTTAGCAGGACTGCTGGTAAATGATGGAGAGAGTTTTGCTAGTATATAAATAATTTAAAGTCTATTAATGAGGACAACACGATGGTTTTGTACCCAGAGGCCACAGCAGTCGTCCAGGTAGCCAAAGGAGATAAAGCAAGGTTCTGAACCTTAGTGTCCCTTTATGGCACAGTTGTGCTGTCTGTCCCTCAATATGTATTGCCATGATGGCACTGACCTTTCGCATTTCTCCTAAGGGAGAAATTTTGTTCCAGTGCAATTTTTATTCCAGTGTGTTTTTTCTTCCAAAATCAGCAGGACAAAACAAATGCTGAAGCCTCCGAGATGTTAATTAAAATGGAAATTCTTGTCTTCCGGGCAGCTCTAGCTGGTGCCTGTTGCCAGTCTGGGGGAAGACGTTCATACAGCTTCAGGAAATTAAGAGCAGGGAATAACCTTACATTGGAAAGATATCCAACTATATGGCATCTGTGTGTATGTAATTTGAAGAGTTCTGTGATGTACAGTTCTCCATAAGCCGTTTTCCACACTGGAAACAATGAGGACCCAAACTATTGGTTTGTGCTAACCAGTATTGACGTTGTTATGTTGTCTTAGGTTTTGGTCAACCTTGAAAAGAAATTTCATTGCCACTGTATGAAAAAAAAAAAAAAAAGAGTAAACTACCATGTTGTTAATATTCTCCAGCTGGCTATTAGTTTGCTACATGGAACTGCAAAGTGACATCTAAGATGTGATTTATTATTACAAATCAAGAGCAGGCCCATTATGCCAGCCCTATAAGATTCTTGTTGCTTGCAACAGCCAAGTACTGTGGAAACTGCTTAAACAAATAAATGTTAGGATAAGGATTTGGAATAAGCTCCTCCATTTTCTTAAAAAATAATGCAAAATATCATTAGGCCAAGATGTCCCAACCACTTCATCTGTTTGTTGCTAAATCGGTATCCTTCCCTGGAATCTTCACTGCAGATCTACCAAGGAATAAATGAAAAACTGCTGTTTTCCACTTAACATATAGTAAGCAGCCTTTAAAAACTACTCTTCTCATCTGTTACATTCCAACCACATTCAGCTTTTTTTATCAGATCTGTGTGGTAGGAAAACATCAGGGGGTAGCGGGGTGGTGGTGTAACACTGAAATATGAGGATATGCAAGCACTGCTTTGAATCCAATATAAACCTTCACATGAACTTGTACCAAATTTAAATATCAAATTCATAAAAGCATACCTGTACACACCCTTCCTGAATTCGATTCTAAATTCCTGTTACTATAATCCTGTTTACTGTAGCAAATCTTCCTTCTTCAGAGAAAATAATAGCATAATAAAACCCCAGCTTTTTGCCATCCTGTACTATTCCCTTCAGTCTTTCCAAACAGTGTGAATGGAACAAGAAAGAAAATGCATAGAAGACATATAAATTAAAAGAGTATATTATAATAATTATCATCAATGAACACGCAAATACTCACAGGCATAATTTTACACAAACTGAAAGGGAGACTGAAGTATTAGACTGATTATTTCAGAATTTAAGTTTTAAAAGCAATACTTGTTTTATGTAGATTCAAGTCAAGTAAGAGACATGCTATTTGGTCTATTGTCGTGTGACATTGAAGCCCACATGCAACGTTATCAGACTAAGTTACTAATTCTCTTTTCAGTGTTCAATACTTTTATTAGATCTGCCTAGGTTTACTTTAATATTATTACACACACACACATTTACTTTATCCCATTTTTCAGTTACAGCTTTTGTGCTTTTCTTGCTGCAATCCCAGGCTTCCCAAGCAATGAGATTCCCAGCCAATGTGCTACTTATCACATTATCTATGTTCATGTTTCTTATTCCTAGTTGTAAGAAAAAAGGTGCTTCCTATGACAATAATGGCTCCAGAGCTCCTAACTTCATGCATAAAGCATGAAATGTTCTAATCTGTGAAGGAGTCTTTAACTTGCTCAAAGACATTCTATTTATAATGAAGTTAACACAATCCAATTTCCCGTAGGTTTATATTTTAAGCTTGATCCTTGGTGCAGATTTTCTTGTAGCTAGAAAAGTTTTAACTCATTCTCCATCCTCCCCCTGAGTAAAGAACTAATAGGGTCTCTTTCTGCTGACCAACAGATCATTTTCACAAAATGTTTCAGGATTTTGCGTTTTTGAGATTTCTGGTCCTCTGAAAAATATGGTTGAGATTTAATCTTGGGTTTGAAAGTTTTTTGTTTAGAGGGGAAGCAGAAAGGTCAGGAAGGAAAGAAAGAAAGAAAGAAAGAAAGAAAGAAAGAAAGAAAGAAAGAAAGAAAGAAAGAAAGAAAGAAAGAAAGAAAGAAAGAAAGAAAGAAAGAAAGAAAGAAAGAAAGAAAGAAAGAAAGAAAGAAAGAAAGAAAGAAAGAAAGAAAGAAAGAAAGAAAGAAAGAAAGAAAGAAAGAAAGAAAGAAAGAAAGAAAGAAAGAAAGAAAGAAAATAAGGAAGAAAGAAAGAAAGGAAGGAAGAAAGAAAGAAAGAAAGAAAGGAAGGAAGAAAGAAAGGAAGAAAGGAAGAAAGAAAGAAAGGAAGAAAGAAAGGAAGAAAGGAAGAAAGAAAGAAAGGAAGAAAGAAAATAAGGAAGAAAGAAAGAAAGGAAGAAAGAAAGGAAGAAAGAAAGGAAGAAAGAAAGAAAGAAAGAAAGGAAGAAAGAAAGGAAGAAAGGAAGAAAGAAAGAAAGGAAGAAAGAAAGGAAGAAAGAAAGAAAGAAAGAAAGAAAAGAAAGGAAGAAAGGAAGAAAGAAAGAAAGGAAGAAAGAAAGGAAGAAAGAAAGAAAGGAAGAAAGGAAGAAAGAAAGAAAGGAAGAAAGAAAGAAAGAAAGAAAGAAAGAAAGAAAGAAAGAAAGAAAGAAAGAAAGAAAGAAAGAAAGAAAGAAAGAAAGAAAGAAAGAAAGAAAGAAAGAAAGAAAGAAAGAAAAAATGTGGTCTTACCGTTATAAAGACCAAGGCAAAGAAGTCATGAAGTACCTCAGCCTTTTTGTGATCCTATGTCACTGTTTCCCTACACATCCAATAAAGGGTGGAGATTCTCCTTAGCCCTCTTTTTATTATTATTATATGTATAGAAACATATTTTTTTGTTGTCTTTTATGGCAGTAGCCGCACTAAGTTCTAGTTTGGCTTTGACCCTTTGCATTTTCTCTCTGCATAACCTCACAACATCCTTGTAGACCTCCTGAGTAGTCTGCCCCTTCTTCCAAAGGTTATAAACTCTCCTTTTTACCCTGAGTTCCAGCCAAAGCTCTCTGTTCACCCAGGTTGGTCTTCCCTGTGAGCTTGTCTTTTGGAACATGGGGACAGCCTGCTCCTGTGCTTTTGAAACTTCCTTCTTGAGGAATGTCCAGCCTTTACTGGACCCCTTGGCCCTTCAGGACTGTCTTCCAAAGGGCTTTGTCAACCAGGCCCCTAAACAGGTCAGTTTGCCCTCTGGAAGTCCAAGGTGGTGGTTCTGCTACACCCCTCCTTCTCTGAGAATCAAAAGCTTTATCATTTCATGATTGCTATGCCCAAGACGGCCACCAACCATCATATCACCCACAAGTCCTTCTCTGTTCACAAACAACAGGTCCAGCAGGGCACCTTCTCACCAGCTGTGTCAGGAAGTTATCTTCCACACACTGCAGGAACTTCCTAGACTGTTTCCTCTCCACTGTATTGTGTTTCCAGCAGACTATTTATTAATTATTTATTAATTTTTCCATCAGCTAAGTTGAGGAGGCCATTGGTGCTGTTTGCACTTGTATGGATGCTGTCTGTGTTGATCTGTGTGGCCAGCCATCAGTATATGTGTGTATGTGCTTGTCTGTATGTTTATATCATGCATGTGTGCGCGTGTGTGCCTAATGGGAACAAATGCTCAGCCTTACATGGAGTCGTCAGCTGGACATGGAGACATGGAGTTGTGACAGGCTTGCCTTTGTTGGGCTGCCAGATTCAGCAAGTCCTAATACATATTATTGCATTTCATTTCCTTAAGAAATTAGGTTATCAAAAATTATAATATAATTTCTTAGAGCATTAAAAAAATGTGTTGTTTTATAGTGTAGTTTTTTCCTTGGAAAAAATGGACCTATAATCTTTGTGAGTCTTTTAGTCTTGTTCCTGGAAATGATTTGACAGATGCTTCAGCTGCTATTGCCAACATTTCTTTGCAGGCAACTCCTTCCCCATGAGAAAGCATCTTTCCAGACTCAGTACTTATTACAGGGTAACTCCTGGCATATGCCAGTACCCTAAGTGAGTAGTTTGCACCCTCTTGCTTGATCATTTTGGCTTTCTTTTCCTGTTGGCTACTCGGACTCCAGGGTTTTTCTCCTCTTGACCATATGCACACGTAAGAGTTGATACACAGTAGAACTGGTAGGTAAAAATTAAACAAACACTGTTTCACCATGAATGTGGCACTGAAGCTACTGGAAAATAGCACTGGCATACTATGATATTTTTACAGCAGAATACTAAGGTGCTCTTGGTCTTAATTTGTGATTACCAGGCTGTGAGGGATCCTTTTCCTTTTTTTTTTTTTTTTTTCCACAGCAGTCATCTAAGGAAAAGTCTAAATGGGAAACACTTGATTACAACAGAGAAGTAGCTGGCTGTTAGCATCTTACCTGACTCCTCAGGTGTTTCTTCATTCAACTCCACATCTTTTCTCATTATTAGCTATAAGCTTTTTGTAGACACAGTCTATAGAAATGTTGGCCCAGCAGCTACTGCAAGCAACTGTGTTACATATAATACTCTACGTTAAATTAGCCATGGTCCAGCTCAAAAATAATTCACTTTTCACAGCTACTTTTCTTTACTGGACATGGTAAAAAGTTAAAGTACTTGAATGGTTAAAAATATACTTTAACATTTATTCTTCTGTCCCTTTGCTCCGATACCTCTTCTCCCCCTGCAAGCCTTCTAGCTCCTTTTATATTTCTAGCTAGTAATTACAATAAAATCCCTCTCTCTCTTTGTTTTACTGGGCCAGACAAACTCTTCTCTATTGTTTTTCTCTGCTATTTTTTCTCTGAAGGGCTTGCTGTCCCTGATGCTACCTAGTATCTCTCCACTGCAACTTATCAAGATGCAGTTCATCTTTCCTGGTTATTTAAGCTTACCCCTCCAAGAGAAATTTAAAACTCTTTCCTGCAGTGGTGCACACCAAGCAGTACCTGAGCAAGGATATAGAAATGGTTCACAGTTACAACTATGATGATGCTGAATAATTCCACCTTACTATTAACTCAAAAAGTTTGGATTATTCTTGATTCTGTGGATATAACATACATATTCACCAAGCAAAGTACGGAAATTGACTTAGATTTAATGTCTTCCTTTTAATGTTCTCACTGCCTCTAGGGCTAATTATAGAGGAAAATACCAGATAATTGAAATGCTTCTATTTTTTAAAGATATACTTCTGTTAAAAACCATGAAAGTGTATCTTTTTAAAATGAAGGTATTTTAACATTTGAAATATGGAAGTTTATGAATTAATGTCTTTTTATTAAAAAGTACAAAATTACAGAAACCCATAAATGTTCCTTCCTTGAATTTATAAAGTATAGGAATGCATATGAGTCATCAAAAATTAAAACTATAAAACATCAAGCAAGGTAAATCATGCTAATTAACAGTTATGACAGAAACTCTTTCATCTTGTCTATTTTTTTATTAATTTATGGAGTAACTATATCTCCTAGAGGGTTTTGATGTGAGACAACAGTTCAATCCAGCAGTCCTTCCCACATAAATAGTTCCAAAGAACATTCCAGAACTGGGGGCTGTAAAAAGAAAATAAAAAAATAAATTAAGAAGTATTGCCAAAAATATTAGCGTGACAAAACTCAAACAAATAAATATGCCATATTTAAGAGAGGACAAAACACAAGACAGAACATGGAGTCCAGACATGAGAGAGATCTTATGAAGCACAGAACGAGAAAAGGACAGGAATTAGTGGTGTAGGAGGATGGATTTCTCTTTATTTCCCTCTCCTGGGGCCTGTATTTTATATTTTATTTAGAATTATTCTTTAAAATAAATGGTTTGAAGTGTGAGATGATGTCTGGAGACAGAAATATTTAGGGGACCCCCAAAACTGATACAGTCTAAAAATGAGGAAGGTTAAGGCAAAGGAACCCCAGATAAAGTACTTTAATCAAAATGTAGGTCTAAGCTCAGGCATTGAGGATGGAAAAATCAAGAAAGAATGAGCAGAATATCTTTGAGTAACTGTGATAGTATAAGGAGCTCGGTGCCATTGGGGGTGCCTTCTGCCTTCCATGTGCAGTAGGAGTGGGGTCTCATCTGATGGAGAATCTACAGAAGTGGTGCTCTTAATCCAGGCAGCTCTTTATCCAACATCAAAGGGTGGATGCAGAGAAACTTGCATTGGACAATCCCAGAACATACCTTGCATCTCCAGCAAACCCAAAAAATTGCAATTGAGACAAAGTGGACCCACTTTATCTCCCATTTAGGTGCTATGAACAGAACAAAAATGTTATATGTGTAAGCCTTTTGGTGTCAACCTATATTCTTAAATACACCTCTGCAGCCCTTTTAAATGCAGGTGTTTTTAAGCATCACAAGGATATGTGCATGTCACAGAGCAGGTAAACAGTACAATCAAGAATAGAGGCCAGATTTGCTGGTAGGACCACACAGATTTAAACCCAGGAAGGATGGCTAAAATATCAGGCACCAAAGAATGAAATTAGATCAAATAAGCTTTTCTGAATGCTTTGGGAAATAATTATATATTTTTTCCAGCACTCCAATCCTGTAAGCACCCTTTTGTTTTCAGTGCTTGATGATATTTGGTTTCAGTTTGTGGTTTTGCTATTGTTACTTTAAATTAAGGAAAGAAGCATATATTCAACAAAACAGGGAGTGTACTTGACCTCTAACATTTCCTGAAAGGGCTTGTTATGTTTACCACATTTAAATGAAAACCAACTTTGACTGGAGCAGCAAAAGAGAAGACGAAAAGGATCAAGCAGTTTGATGATAGAAAGTTTTCCTAACAGCAAACTCTTTTCAAGGTAGACCTAGATTACAGGACCAAACGGCAGAAATCTACATTCACTGGAAATTGAGTAGTTTACAGCCATGATATGTCTCTAAGGCAAGTGTCCTGGGCTGTTTTTATTTATAACCTTCCCTATTTCCTCAAGTACATCTTGAATACTGTGACAACCAATCTATCTATCTACTACCAACCTACCTACACAGTTAACTATTCCACTTCCAAATTCCCAGAGGAAACAATCCGTGATGATACACCAGTCTTGAAGATACAAGCCAAAGTTAAAAACAATAGAAGTCAGAAAAAGGTAACACTCTGGAGTGTGTAGACTTGGGACTTTGTTTCCATATCGACAAAGAAAAGGAGTCCAAAGCAAAACACCAACCTATGTGTAGGTTTTGAATGCACCAGGGCAAAGTCGTGTTTGGTTCAAAGGCACTATTTTCCAGTTTCTGCTTGTAAGGATTCTATCCAGGACTCAGCTTTGCTTGGTGTTTCACTGTAGGTTACATAAAACTCAAAAGTCTACAAAAGAAAGAAATAGTTCAAAGCACAGTGCCTCATCTGCCTTCACAAACCTTCTAAAGAATGGTCATCCTTAAGGTAGAACTACAGGTAGCTGCTCATGTGTGTTTGAACTGACACCCTGGTGCATTCAACACAAAGTGTAATGTAATGATACAACTTAGCTAAAACTGCTAAGCTTAGTATCCAGCACAGGAAAGCTCCAAATCAGGTGAAAGTTATAATCATTTTATGAACAGTGTGACAAAAAACAAAAATCCAGTGGAGCAGCTGTGCAGGCTTGGAACTCCAAACTGGTTAAGTAGCTTGCATGCTCCTAATTCAGTTGATTGATTGGTAGGACTGAGCATGTATGTGACAGCAGTGACTTTCATTACTAAGGTCAAAGCTAAGGCAATGACAAGTCTACCCAGTTCCCTGTGGCAAGATTCCAGACAGCAAACATAATGGTAAGAAGTAATGCTGTGTTTCTATGTGACACTATTGTGGGAGGATCCTTTGAGTCTTTGTGTGAGGCAGATATTGTACTTACTACTGTCACTGACACATTGCAGCACTTAAAACAAAACATCTTAGAATCTTAATTCTAATTCATATCCTCAGAGTTACGTAATAACTTTGACCCCATAGAATCCCTACAGTCATTAGAAGCAGAGCAAAATCATCTTGGAAAGAAGCACACAAATCTTGTGGGTTTTTGTGGACAAAAGCAGCCTTTGCATATTGGTTTTTTATAGTTCTTTTTTTTTTTCACTCATAATTGTTCAATGAAGATGTGAGAATTTTTTTAAGCATCTACTTACCAGCAAACTCTGCAAAACTGTGTCTAAGTGTTTGGTGTTAATCTCTTTCTGTTGTGCACTTAATTTGCCTGGCCAGACAATGAAAACTTCTGTAAGCAGAAAAAGAAATAAATTGTAAAAGAACAATATAAATATTCACCTGGCATACATCTGAGCAACTATATGTTTGTTTCTTTCGTCCTCTCTAAGAATAGACAATTGCTCCTACAATGATAAATCAAAATATAATTTAAAAAATATTCTGCAGGTTTTGGCCAGCTGTAGGTACAAACATTATTTCTACTTATAAGTGACAACTGACACTCCTCATTGTTTGTAAAATGAATACACAGCAATTCATAGAAACATAATACTCCGTAATATTGAAAATTAATATATTTGCCAGCTTCAGTCTTATGAAAGCTGGCAGTAGATTTTTAGTGATTAAAGAATTGCTGCTGATATTTCTTGTCCTCACATGTGGAATGACTGAGGAAAAGCACCCTCTAAGTCCCCACCATCTCCCCGTAGTCCCCACCATCTCTCTTTGGGTCATTTGCTGCTTGTGTCAGTCCCTGGGCATGAATCACAAAACTCTACATGCTCCAGAGCTTCAGCTGTTTTTCTCACTGGATCAGGATTTTAGTGGTTAAAACACCTTCATTTTTCTCTTCCACGTGTGCATGTGCCCATCGTGTCAGTGCACAGGCTAGGTACCGTCAGAGAAAAATGCATGTAGTTCCCAACAAACTAAATATTGTCAAAGCACATAGGTGCCACAGCAGAGGTAACAAAATGTTTGTGATTTGAGATGTGCTATGATTATCTATGTCTACATCTCCATTATTGCTCTTGATCTAATGTAGCAAAAACCCCACCCCTGTTTCATAAAGGCATTTGCAATGATTTTGAATGTTAATCTGCCTGACATATCTGCAATATTTCCCATGTCTGCATTTTGGAAACCCTTGAAATGAAGGAAAAATTCCTCCAAATATTTATGTTCAACAGTATAATTGCATTGTATGCATACAAACATAATATGTATGTGTGATACATGTGTGACAAACCTTCCTGGACAAGGAGAAATGCTGATGAGGCTTAGGTTTTCCTCATTTAGACTTTCTGCTTATACTCTCATTGCTGCCTCTATTTCCCACTTGCTGTACCATACCACAGGCTTTGATGCCCATAGCTGGAAAGGGTTTAGACGCCACTTACTGAATTTCAGATTGATTCACATCATCAGTTTCAGTGGAATTACCCTGAGAATGTCTTTGACCCATTAGTTTTAAATAGTGCTTTTGTAGGAATTGTGCAGCTGGGGGAATACGTCTGTGTCCAGTTATGAATTCCACTTGGGTTAGGGAAGATTGTTTTAGATGTTGCAATTACTGTGAATTAAATCAGTCATTGAACAGCATGAAACTGGCAGGTCTCAAAGTCCTGTGTCTGGAATGGTGCCTCATGAACCACAAGCTGTACTGGTGTGACAGTGCGTAATGCCACTAGTTATGCTAACTGTTGCTGTCCATCCTTGCCCATCCATCCATGCAAGGAGCCAGGGAAAACAAACTCGTGTGGGGAGAAAAACGACATTGCAATAGGCTTTAAAAATTACATATGTTCTTCAGCTACAAGTACTGAACTTGTTACCAAATGCTGGAGAGTGAACAGAAAAGGAAACTGTGCCTTTTGTCTTGGAGATACTGATCAAAATCCACAGGCTGTGAAGTTACAAGAATTATGAAATACTCTTAAAGTTTTGCTTTATCCCTGTACATCCTATCTGTAATTCTCTGCAGGGATTCTAGGAATGGTATGGTATATGCATCTGAAGGCACATGGATATGATCCTCCTTTTAAGAAATTCTTACCTTCATTATTTTACCTGACACACAATCCTTAAAGAAAGTAACTAGAAAAAAAAAAAAAAAAAAAAAAAAAAAGAGTTAACTCACTTGGTTCCCTTCTGTTAGAGGGGATTGTCTGAGTAACTAAGTAACCAATTCAGCAAGCCCAGACCAGTGGGTCTTCCTGAAAGGCAGCTAGGGCATAGATGTCCCAAATACAAAAGAGGTACAGGAGACAGGAACTGTACTGGTAAGATTGAGATCGCAGTCATTAGTTAGCTCCAGGGAACTTATTAGACCAGTAGAACTCAGGATCCTATCCTGAGTGAGTGACACATGGTGAGCTTTGCCTTTTTCAGATCGACCCTGGACATCCATTTTCTGACCAAAAAAATGAAACAAAACAACTGGGTGGTGGTGGTAACATATTGCAGGGCCACCTCCCTGCTCACAGTGATTTTTCAGCAAACCATAGTACCAAACAAACACAATTTACTACACATTCTCACAGAATATATGCTACAATCCTCTACCTAAAGTTTTTGCACCTTTCTGCAGATCCATTTTGTCTTCATATACACACTACAGGGAAAGGGAGCTGTGGCAGAATCTTTATCCTAGACACACTTGTCCTCAGATCCTACCACAGTGCCAATGGTAGGAGCACTAGTAAAGCTTGCCAAGTTTCTTTGTAACTCCCAGATACCGAGTCAAGTGAGATTGCTGATGAGTGACTTGCAAAATCCTAATCTGGCCTCTGACACTAACACCCTTTATGGCTTTAGGCAAGTCTCCACACCTTTCTGCTGCTGCCTTCCCATGGCTAAAGTGTGTATTTGTCTGTTACACCAGGTTTTTAGGGAGAATTCATTATTCAGCACATTCACAGATGTTGTGCTTTACTTTCTGGCGCAGGGTGTTGCAATAAATCAGGCTACTTGAAGTGAAAGAATGTGAATACAAATGATTATTTGCTGCCTTATCGAAAAAACTATTCACTCTACCTTCCTGTGAGCTAATCTGAGCTACTTAAGGTCCTAATACTCTTGTCTAAATTAATGTTATAATGTATAGTGGGGTAGTTACCTTTATGGACTAATGAACCATGCTGAATTAATCATTTCTATTGAGATTATCAAATAGGGTTAAACTCATAATACTAATTAAAATCTTAGACACCTGCCATCCTTAGGCATTTTTAGAAATTTTGGAAGATGAAGGGACTTTATGTCTAGGATAATTTTAGGTTTTATAACATGTCAAACACTACATAAACAAATCAATGCAACGCAATCAAGAAAAAATGGTCAACAGAAGCACAATATAAGAAGCTGTTGCTGAACACAGGTTAATCATCTAAAAGTAATAGCCCCACTTCGAAAAAATAAGAAAATAATTGGGGGTATCATCTGGGCTGTAAAACCTGTCTCACAGCTGTCACAAGCGATAGGCTTTTAGTTTAGTGGGGATGAAAGAACATAGCATCCTAAACATCCATCACCAAGCACTATTTGTCACGTATTGCAGAGCACTCCATCACCTTACAATATGCACAGACCAAACCTCCAGAGTATGACTTGCCATAGGAAGATCAAAGATGCCACCAGTTCCTTAATTCCTGCAATAACAGAGAATTTGTAGTATGAAACTGCCCAGATGTAGCATGAGAATAGGGTGCATATTTATGCACAAGAAATATTGAATCATTAAACCTGTCACTTGTAACAGAAATGTTGGATAGCCTAGGAATGGAAGCTCTGCTCGTATACTACATCAGGCTCATGCACTAGAATGCGCCAGGTTTGAAGCACTGGAATGTACCAGGCAGATGTTGACCACATATGCAACAGGAAAGAGCAATATCTGAAACTCTGAAACCAGTAAAAATTACCCCAAAAATCAGAAAATTGTGATGCAGCAAACCAAAATGTTTGCAAAGGCAATAAAGGCATGCAAAGGCATGCAAAGGGATGCAAAGGCAATAAACTGTAAACTATATGAACTCGTGACTACACAGGCTAATAATTTATGAATTTTTATGGCCAGACACTAAGACTTTTTTGTCTCTATATTGTCACCACAGCTTCAGAAACAAATGCGTAATATGAAGACTATTCAGAGCAAAAGTGACACCAGGTTTGGAGGATGTCTCTAAGGATAGTAGAGAGTGGAAGGTGTGACATTAATGCTGCGGCAAGGGCATCTCACAAGGAAGGAATCATTCACGGTTTCCAAAAATAGCCTAGAAACACATTTCTCTTCTAACTAAGGAAAAAGAAAAGCTAGGCATTAGTAAAATGGCTATTATAACTGGAGTAAGTGGGTAAAGGAATTGATTCCCTTTTGATTCCTTTACTCTGAAGCAATTCAAAACCAGACGTATGAAGATATTAGGATGATTAAATGACAAGATATTGAGTAGCCTTGCAATGCAGCAGGATTCATATTGTTTTACTGAAAAGGGATTTGGGGGTTTTTAGGACTACCTCTGACAGATTTTTTTAGCTGTGATGCCCTAATGTACAGTCCTTTGGACAGACACGAATCAATTTTATGTCCACGTTTCTGTACGAACAATTGAGCACCCTCACAGCTAACAGATGACAGAAAGGATCTGCCTGCAGTAGAAAATGGCTATCCATTTTCTCCAGCTCTTTGCAAGTGGTAATTAAATTGTGCAGCATAAAATTAAAATTCATAGAATCACAGAAACTGGAGATAGAAAAGAGCTACTAAGGTCATTTTTGCCCATGCCCTTCCTTCTGCCAAGTGCTTTGTCCAGCACTTTGTAGACAATTTGAAATGCTCTCTACTTACCTAGTGCTTTTAAGAGACCTGCATTTGATTTACGTGCAGTAGAAAATTATACCTTTTCTCTAGAGATGGACAATTTGCCTCATTCAAACAGTTGTGTAATCAATTTCATTTACCAATTACAGTTCTTCATTAACACACAGCCACCAGGGCACATGGGAAAGCAGAAAGTTAATGAGATTGAGGATGGGATCAGGAGGGTCTCCAGAATGACTTGTTTTCCCCTGACAATCCAGTAAATCTTTACCTAGCTGAGTGATTCTGAAGGAGGAAGCAGGTTTAGAGGATTAATCTGAGGCATATCACCATTCATCCCGCTGTGGATTAAATGGACCTGCTGCTTTACAGGGGCAGATGGGGTTTGGCAGGGGAGAGAGGAATGGACTGGTGAACCAAGCTTAGGGAGAGCAGCTGGGTGTTTGCTGGGAAGTGCAGAGCACCTCACACTGGTGGGAACAGAGGTGGTTATCAGTGCTCAGTTTGGAGTACTCAGAAGGGAGTAAATGCTGCCTGAAAAAGAAGCTTTCCTGTAACATGGCAGAAGATGTGAATTTCACATCTCCCTGGAAATGATCCTGTTTCTAGCCTAAGCCTGCAAAGCCTGAAGTGACTGTGCTTTGCATAAGCACCTCCCATACCCCAGAGGCTTGAGTCTAAAACAGCCTGTCTGAGGCCCCCATCACCCCTTCCAGGGCTTTTCAAAATGCTTCTCCCCCGGGACTGGAAAGTGTCTTGTCCAAAATCCTAAATGTTTATCAAGCTTCTTTTTTCAAATAGATATAAATCTTCTGCTCAGGACACAAGCCATAAATATAATACTAGGCTTTCCCTGGGGATAAATTGTAACAGTCTACAGCTGAATTTCTTTTGAAATATCTAGCACTGCCTGCAGTCATAAATAGGACATTGAACTAGGAGGGATACAAATGTGATCTGATGCAGACTTCCTAGGCCTGGCCACCCCTCCCACCATATGGCTTGTCTTGAATCTTGGCTCATCAGTTGCTTGACAAGGGTCCTGCTGTTCAAGTGGTTGTCCCAAGCCTAATCCTTATATGGCCTAAGTTGATGGTGACAATCCTGTGCAGCACCAGGTTCTTGTCTCCACCTCCTGCTGAGTGCCCCACAGAGACCCCTAAACTGCCTCTGACTAATGGGTATCCAGAGCTGGAGTAAGTTAGCTGTGTCAGCAGGGCAGCGCCCCGCTGCAAAGAGTGCCAGGGGTATGGAACTGTGCTGCACTGTTGCTGGTACATTGCCCACAGGATGAGCGAGCCTCCTGACCCAGCAGCGTGTGGTGACATCTACATGAGGCAGCACACTTGGAGCCAATACTAGCACTGTTGTGCATCTCCTCTGCACCAGCCAGAATTCCAAAGTGGCTGGAGGGCTGTTGCCTTTGCTTTCAGTAGGATGAACATTTCACATCACCCTTCAGGTACTTAAAAAATTGTCTTCAGATGACTCTGGAAATCCAACATGTTGGCAGTCCCATTTTCAATACACTTTCTATTGGGTCCAAATGGCCCAAACATGGATCTGTTGTGTTTCTACTTCTTTTTCAGAATACACATTCTTACTAGTATGTGAACTGATACTACTCTAATAAGAAAGGGGGCACAGCTGAATAAATACGTATTTCAGGGATGACCTAACTATAAATGTGGTTGCACTGTATAAAAGAAAAGCCATACATCATGACTCTGAACATGATGGTGCAACAGATTGATTCTTATAAACCTAAGCTTTCCTTCCTCATTTCTTTTAAATATTTGTCAGCAACAACACAAGAAGTAAAAAAAAAATAGTTTGATGAAGTGAACAATTTCCATTTAACACAGCATTTTTTCACATATACATATCTGGTATCTTAGCAGAATTTTTATTTTAAATTTACTTCTTGTTTGTGTTGGTTCAAGACTATCACAAAATGTGAGCGAATGAAAGGAACTATCTAAAAATGTGAGAGAATACAGACTTTACTGTGGGGGTACGGTGACAGCTGACTAATTAAAAAAAAAAACAATCATGTAAATTCCAAAAGGGAATTTCAATTAAAATAGAGAAAATTACTAGTGAAGATGCTCGCATGAAAGTGTTTTCCTTTTTCTGTTCAGATATCAGAATACACAGAGAATTCTTCTGAGGCAGAAATTAATCCTCAGACTACACCAGAACCACACCCATGCTTTTGAATTGCAGAAGGCCCTCAAATAATTGTTACTTCTGTCATCCTGAATCTTCATACAAAGCCCAAATTCACTCCTGGGTCTTATGGCTGCTTTGGCTCTGGAAAAGCTGGAAGTTAATTCCTCTGCATAGGGGTCTGAAAGCCTTGAGTTCAATGGCAAATGGGAACATCTTGCATTAAACATAATTCTCACCTTAAGAGGTCTGATGCAAGTCCAAGTCCTTCCCAGCTTTGCTCATAAGGATACTGTAGAAACAGTACAATTTTTAAGGCAGCATAAATGTCCTTCATGCCCAGCCTATAGCTTCTCAATGGCTTGTAATTTACTCAACCTGAAAAGAAGATAATATTCTATGAGTAATTGTAAGAGCTCTTGCCTTTAGTTACTATGAAAACTGTGGTAGCTGTAGTACATGCGATTGCAGAAGGTGTGAGGATGACCACCTGCTTGGTCTTTATTTGGTGTCAAAGAATATCACTATGTCACTCTCTGCTTCTGATATAAGAAAGGAAAAGAAGAGTTTGGGAAACCTCCAGCTCTGTATTGTTCTTGGATTTGCTGTCAAATTTAGATAAGATTCCTCCGTGGCATTCTCTTTCCAATTTGAAAGATGATTATTTGGCATGCAGAAATATTTGTTTAGTGCCTGAAGTCTAGCCAGACTGAGATTAAGGGCTGACTTGGATATTTTAGAAGCATTTATTTGGTACCTTCTTTCTTTTTTATTTCAAAGAAATGATGATACATTATTCCATGGCTTAGAGAAGGTCATCCAAATTTTAAAATTTGTTACATAAGGGTAGGTACCTCAGTCCTTCATGAGAGCAGTCTCGTGCAGACAGGGAGCAAGTGAGGCTGGGCGCATAAGTGCAGCTCTGAGAGAGGAGCGTGGTGAAAGCGGCACCACCCTCACCCTGATGATTGCTGAGAGGACTGTGACTCAGATGTGCATCTGAGTCACCATTTCTCCCTTCCCTTCCTCTGGCCAGGGAAGGTACTGATGTTCTGCTGGTGCCTTGGAGATGTAAATGATAATATTGCCTCCATGCTCCAGAAGCCAAAGAAAGAAAAGATTCCCTCTCATCCCTGTCCATCTGGACTTGCTCCGGGTAGTCTGATTAGGGGTGAAAAGAAGCGGCATGACTAACATCAAACCAAGTGCTAGAATCAGAGACTAGTCAGTGCAAGTTCCCTCTGCGGTCAGTGGAGGAGGACAGGTTTCTCCAGAGCATGATTCAAGGCAGGAAACTACATCAGAAAGTATGAGTTTGTGTGGCAGTGCGTACGTCTTACAATAGACAGTGTCCATTTAAATGAACAGTCACAGCACATTCTGTCTAGTAGTGGTGGAATCTTGTAAGTCAATAATGATTAGTAAAGGCAAGCAGCAACTCCTACATATTCAAATAAGATTTAATTGCTCAGAACATCATCCTGATTAGAGTCAACAAATCAATATACAGCAATGTAACTTAAATCTAAGATAAGGCACTGCCTACTGAAAGATGTGGTCTCTGTTAGTACATTGGGAAATTCTCCTTCTTAATGAGGTTTGGAAAATAATACCAGACACTTTATCAATGTTGAGAATGCCTAGGAAGGCTTGTAGTCCCTCCTTCTGGTCCTTCCCTAGCTTCCACTGGTCTTCCCACTCCTACAACCTCCTACTTAAATTTTCAGTCATCTCTTTCTTTGAATGAAGAAGTGTGCCTGTGTTGTTGATTGCTTTATCTGCAAAAACATACTGCCGAGATTCTTAATTACAGTGTAAAGGTTAATCTGTTCTGTTTTGTTTTCTAAAAAGATACAATTCTGTCACTTGGTTTTCTTGAGTTACAGAAGTTTTCTTTGATGGTCATGTTTTACCGCTTCCCCTGGTTTTCTGCACCTGGGATTCTGGTTTCATCTTGTGCCTTCCTCCACTTTCTGGAATACTTTTTTGAACTGTAGAGTTATGGTGTGAGATCCTGCCAGTTCACCAGCCTGGCAATATCATATTAGTCTGACAATCAGCATAGTGAACATTCAAATGGTTAACACTCAGCACTACATAGAATAGCAAAAGTCCATTTATAGATGCCCCAGAATCAATGGGAGATGGATTTCTTTTCTTACCTGACAGATAATAATCATATCCAATTCCTTTCCTGAGATACTAATTTTTAGTTCTTTGGCCACTAGCAGACCAAATTCTTTTCAACAACTGAATAGAAAAAACTTAAGAGTTTCCCCATCACCAAAGCTTTCCTGACACAAAGTAAAAACAACTATTGAAATTAAATCTTCTGACAGTGGTTAATGACAGCCTTACTGCATTAATAAATCACAGTATCTGAAGCTTCCCTTGGCTTGCATGGTTCTCCCTCCATTGCTGCTGCAGTGTCTACAAATGGCCTGGCCTTACTCAGGAAATACGAAAGTGAGATTCAGAATTACAAAGTCAGACAGATTATGTGTATAGACACACATATATACACACATCTATATAAATTCTAAGATGCTATATTTGTTACAAGCCAATCCTAATTGTCTCTGAGGAATTTTGTAGAAGCTGAAAGAGACAGTGAAAACTTGCTAAAAAAATAAGAGAATAGGAATGAAGCCTGAGAATAAACAAGATCTGATTTACTAGTCATAGAAAAAGTGAATAAAAATAAATAAGAAAAATAGATGCCTACCACACTTTCTGCAGATGCTATATTCCTTCAGACCCAAGGTCAAATGTCACCCTTCTTTATAACCACAAGGTGATGTTTTGCAGCCTATAATTAAGAAGAGGTTATCTTTTCCAAGCTTTGTAATATATTATGTTCATCAACCTGATTGTTCTGATTTATTTATTCACTTTTAAAAGTTATTTTTCTGTGTGCTGAGTCTCAGTTTTAATGAGGAAAAAGGTTGTCCTCAAGTCAGATTTCTCTAATATGAGTCAGGGTTTTACAACTCAACTTGATCATTAAATGAAAAAGGTGACTCATCTTCTAAACTAGAAAAATAAATAGTACTTGTTCTGATATTTGATTAGTCCTGATCAATTTATCCCACTAAAAAATTTCCAATTCACATGTCAAAATAAAGGAGGTAATTTGCATGTACCAAAAAAAGTTCAGAATTGCTTTGAAAGGCAACAGAACAGAATGGGAAGAATTAAAATTACTATAGTGACAAGGTGTAGCTGTAGTATTTTATAGCAAAACACATTTTGTTAATTCTGCTGCTTATTGTTTCAGTTCAGGACTCTAGTGCTTTAGAGCTTCCCCTTGATGTGGAAACCCCAAGCTGAATTCTGTTGTTTGCCCTACAGCATTTGACCCTTATCTGCAACTTCCTAGCAGAGTATCTTAATCATCCAGCTGTGTATAGCTTTCCAAGGACAAGGAAAATGCTCTTGGCAAAGCTATGCCAGTCCATAGCAAAGAACTCAAGATTCACTGAGCTCAGAGATACGTATACAAATGCAGAGTATCAACATTTACTTTGTTTGCCTGTTTACTGATTATATTTTATATTAGATAAAAAGTATAAGGAGAAACCTATCAGCTAGCAGGGGAACGAAGAGTTCTCCTTTCCCAAGCAATCCATAGCCTATTGGGAAGTCTGAACTTTGCTTCATCTCCTTTCCTCTAGAGCGATGAATCAGAGTGGAACAGCTACTGCAGCAGAGCTTGGGATGCCCTTTCACTTCCCAACAGTTAGTTTATAGACTGGTGATTAAGTAACTCTCACAGAAAGTAGGAGATAGAGTTTGAAACCCCTCAGGTAGGGGTTACTGTATGCAAAGAGACACAAGGTAC
The DNA here is from genome assembly GCF_015220075.1 of Falco rusticolus. Taxonomy (NCBI): domain Eukaryota; kingdom Metazoa; phylum Chordata; class Aves; order Falconiformes; family Falconidae; genus Falco; species Falco rusticolus. The sequence continues at coordinate 82,014,621 of NC_051191.1, forward strand.
CACAGTGACTGCATATCCATCCTCCAGCTGCCCTTTCCCAGGAAAGAGTAGCCCATCATCAGGTTTGAATGAAAAGACTCTGTGTAAAGTCTTCAGGCCAGAGCAGCTGCACATTTGTACCTACTCTTCCTGAGAAGGCTCAGGGCTATAAAGGAAAGCACCTTCTCCATCCCTAATGTCAGTTGTGCTTGGATGTGACTTACAGCTTACTGCTTTCCAGGGCTTTTCCTTATATGCTAGTTTAGGTGGCTTCCCACCCAAGTGAACTGGCTTTGAAATTAACTGATCCCACATCATAGCACTGAAATAATTTCAGACATATTGTCTAGAGAATTTCGGTAGCAGAAAACTATTGTGGCTCCTATTTGCAAGAGTTAATGCACCTGCCTATAAGATCCTGCAGTGCTGACCATGGTAGCCTCCGAGCTCTCTGTAAAGGCAAGCCACAATCTCTCTGTTTTAATTCCTCATTTTGAAAATCAACATACTGTGCAGAGATGTATAGACAAGAAATACAAAGATGTAAAGCACTCAGATACTAAAGTAACAAAATGTCTAAATAAAAAAGACTGATAAATATTTTCAATGGAGCTTAATAACTAAGTCATACCACAGCTTACTCAGCAAGGTTGGCATCTTCTGTCTGCAAATTTTCTGCAAGCCACCAGAACTTTACTTAAATACAACAAAGATGTTAATCGTGAATCAAGTTGTATGGATATATTGCATTACTGTCTAGACATGAAGATGACAATATGTTGTTACAAGTATGTTTGGGTTTTTTTCTGTAATAAGCTGTTTTACAGTGTTCAAGGCTATATTTAACTGATAAAGAAAGGGAATAAAGTAAGTTTCCCCATGGAATATACTTTGTTTTAGAGTTCTAAAAAGTTTGACTCCGTTTACTGTTGCCCTTTCCATGATGAATTAGATCGATTTTCCTCACTATAATTCTGTTAAAAGATCCCTTCTGCTCTTAAAGTATCCCTGTGATACAGCAGTTCTGCCATACCAAAAAGCATAATTTTCTGAACAGGAAAAGATATATCGTCTCTCACTGCATTGATAGTTTTCCAGACTATGCAACTTCTCAAGGAAAGCTGAGTTCATGTCACAGTGATTGCAAAAATGTTGCACTGTTATTAAGTGCTACTTCCCCAGAACTGTCTCAAATTCCTCCAGTGGGAAGTAAACAGACATTTCTCATGATGACTCCCATATTTTTTTTAAATAAACTTTGAATGTTCCAGATATCTCATGGCGTTCATATGCTGTGTGGATCTGCTGTCCAGGAACTGCAACTGTTTCACCCTGCTTAGCATGAGGACACAGTCATTGATGTGTGCAGAGGAAGGAAGCATGTTGAATCTTAGAAAGAAAATATTCATTGTAACAAAGGGTGATTTCATATTGCTTTCCTTTAGAAATTTGCAGATTATTATATATCCTTCTACTGCTTGATAGGATAGAGGAACCATTAAAGCCTCGGAGTTTGCAGGAAACAACATTAGCAGGTTAGAATGTCTAGAAAGACTGTGCAACTCAGATAAACAAGTTTGTAGGCTGTAGAAACTATTTTAGGCTTTTTTTTTTCTTTTTTTTTTAAATGACAAAATAAAATACTTGCCAGCGTGCATTTCTGAAAGCAAATAGCTCAAAGAGTGATATCTTACAGCAATTTTTCCTTTACTACCTTACTACTTTGCCTTTTACACTCGACACTCTGCAATATTCTACACTGCCAAAAAGTCTTGTTTTTTCCAGACTGCTTGAATTCCTGCTCCATATTTAATTGATTAGACCTGTTTACATGGGACTGGAGAGGACCTATGCTTGGACATAGCAACACAGTAAAACACAGTCAAATCTTGAGTACAGTCATATACGAATATGAACCTCAGTTTTTCCTTTTAGTCTTGTCATATAAAAGCAATAAATGAGCAAAAGGGATTTCCTGGGGGAAAAAAGTAATCACTGACTTTTAAAATGAAGAATATCTAGCAAGCAGGAGGCGGCACTCATGCTATCCTACTGCATTATGCAGTTTTCTGTGCTTACAGATTATATTTTTTTATTAAATAAATCAGCAGTTAGTATCCTTCCAGGAAAGTGACCTCATTTCTCTGGTATCACCGTGATGGGCCTAATATAATGACTCAGATGACAGACGATGGATAGGCATAGATTCTGAACTCACTTGAACCTGAAAGTGGCAAGCATTAAAAGCATGACAGAGTGGTTGGAACTAGACGATCTTTACGGTCTCTTTAAATCCACACCATTCTATGATTCTATAATATTATAACAAAATAGTGTTTTGGCCTCTTAGGAAGCAGGAAATGTCCCTCATGCACTTGTGCAATTTAGCAAAGGTGGATGTGGAAAGCGAGACCCTCCTCTAGTGCTAAGAGTTTAGGGAAAGATTGGGGTTTAAAAATTAGTACAGGTGATAGGTGACTGAACTGAAAACTCAGCTACTAAGTTGAGTGTTTCCAGAACTAAGCCTGGGGATTTTAGAGCTAATTGAAGATCTGTTTAACAAACATTGCATGGAAGCTCTGTGTAGGGTCTCCAAGCCAGAGCAGCTGTACATTTGTGACTGGTTTCAAAAAAGGGGGGCAGGGGGGAAGAGGAGAGATGAAGGAGTTGAGACAGGTATTGCAGCTGCTCCTCATTAACCTTGCCAAACAGCAAAGGGAAATCAACAGACTGAGTACATTCCAGCAGAAATTCAAAGTGGAAGTGATAATAGGAAGGCTAGACTGACAGGTTCTGGCAAGTTGGGAGGGCATTGCTAGAAAAGCACTGACGGCTACAAAGCTCAAAGCTAAGGGGCTTACTTCTTTCCTGCTTCCCTCCCCCTTCCCATTTCCTCTCCACAAGAGCAGTTATTTTATTTCATCTATGAGAAATTGTTTGCTGGGGTATGTTCATTTCCAGAGGTGGAATGGAGCAGGAACAGGCAGCATCAAGTAGTAGGAGAAAAACCGAGAATCTGAGTAATCTGAGGAAAAATGCTGGTGTTCAGTGGGGAAAAATGAGTACGTGAGTGAAAGAAAAAAGACAGCAGAGCAGTAACTGAAGGCTGGATACATGCAGGAGGAGATGGCAAGCCGTGCAGTGGGGAATCACCGTTCCCCAGTGGCATGTTTTAGTGTGTGGATTACTGGACATAGAGCCACTTCTGTTCTGGCTCATGTCAATGGTAACAAATAGTACTTTTGCTCTGTGCTGTGGCTAAGTCCATACACACTTAAACTGTGGCATATTAGGAAGTCTGTTCAGGCACAAGAGACATAGTTGGAGACAAAAGTGTTGGGGTATTATAGTAAAGTTCATACATGATCAATCGGTGGTCTCGATTCTCATTTAAACTGTGTTCGCTTTATATTACTCTATTTTTCACTGCAAAATGGTCTGCCTACAAACACAACTCTTTGCAGATCTGTAAGCCTGGTCTTCAACCTACATGGGCGCTGAACACAAAGGGTACGGTGGGTCAGTCATGATGTGCAAGGAAGGAACCAAGGAAGGAGCGGTCCTGAGCCAGAGGAACATCTTGCACTGTATTTGTAAAAGGGCTCAATATTATTTCAGGAAGTTCTGTTCCTGCAGGCCGAGTACAGGAAGGTACGTCAGTGGCACTTCATAGCACCTCACTGTGCCGCCTTCCCTGGAGATACAAGTTGCTTCTTGGAATCCCTCTTTTAAGCTTCTTGAGGTCTTGATATAAGTCTGGCAGTACCTGAAAGCTTGTCCACAGTGTTCTCCTAGCCACAGACTATCCTGCATGCTTCTCAGGCTTGATGAAATGGGAAATACACTTTGGGTTTGTAATAAAATGAAACTGTTTCCTGTTCCTGCCTGTAAACCTTCCACAGGAAATTGAGGCAGTTTTCACTGGAGACAAGGAAACTACCACTAACAAGGAAAAGTTACTTTTAGTGTGAAAAATGGCAAACTTCTGCTTATAGCAAATGCACTGAAATGTACACTTTTATCCAGGGACTGGAATTACACCCTTTTCTCAGAGAACAGCTGCATGTGCTGGTGGGAATGGTAAAGTTTTGGCCTGGCTCCAGTTTGATAATACTTAGGGAAAGTTGCAAGGGGTGTGTGTGTGTGTGTGTGCGCGTGTGCGCGTGTTGTTTTGTTTTCTTTGAATATAAGTTCTTCTACAACAAAATTCCATCACTGGAATATAGGTCTTGCAAGGTGCTGAGTATTCTGGCTGTGATCCAAAAGTGCACTTAAGCACATGCTTAACTCTGAGGACACAATTAGTCTTGCCAATTTCACTGGGGCTATTGACATGCTTAAAATTAAGCATGTGATTAAGTCCGCTGCTGCAAGAGTGCTTAGCCCTTTGTAGGATTAAGCCCAGCCCTATGCTACACAAATAATCTTTTGTTCGGTCTTGAATGACTAGGACAGGCAATGGAAGGAATAAACACCGTTCTTTAAAATAAACATTCTGGTGATCACAGAGATAGCACACAGAGTATTAACACTGAAACTGTCATCACATTTTATTAGCAACATTTTAGCAGCACAAATGAGATGATTCACTTCTCTGAACCATGTCTCCATTATGTCTTTTTACCTGAAATGCCTGATTGGTTATGCTCTATGATAACTCTAAGTTGCATCTCACATCAGCAGTTGCTAGTGTCAGCATAATGGTGTTTTCATGCACCCATGTGCACCTTTGATACTGTGCAGCTTTATACTTGAAATCTCCAAGTTAGCTTTGAGCAAGCTGCTGTGTCTGTCTGATGCAGCACAGTACCACACAGAGGCACTAACTTGCATTGAAGAACAAGGTGATCCTGGTAATGGGACAGTCATGTCCCAGCTTCGAACTTCATTCAGCCCTACCACAGTGTTTCCACTTCTGGTGCTACACAGTTGTGAACAGACTAGGTCAGATCATCTAACCCATGAAAACGACTCCGGCAGAGACCAGTGACTGCTCAGGGAAAGGGTGTAAGAAATGGACAAGTATACAGTGATGTTATTTCAGATCATGCCATCCTGGCAAACTCTGGCACAGGATCTTCCTGAGTTAGTAGTACCAACAGCTTGAAGTGATGAAGTTCACAGGTTTTCTATATGGAGCTACTCTCTGCAGTGTGGCCAGTACAGTAAGTGACTGGTACTGTGGCATGTTTCATAGCAAGCCTGCATGATGCAGCAAAGGGAATGTTGAATGTTAGTGTTTGCAGGCATTTTTCTGCTTCACGTTCCCATTTTTGGTAACACAGGCAAAGCTGAAACATGGCTGCAGCAATGGTAAAGCATCAGAGAAAAAGGTAATGGAAGGAATAGCTTTTGCATGTTGTTGAACCATAATTGCCGAGGTCTGTAAGCTAAGTCACTGAACCATTCATGTTCATAAATAAAATGAAACATTCTTCAAATATAATTAAGAAAAAGAACTGAAGCTTAAATAAATCATCTTCCCCTGTTTTCTCTTTATGCATTTTTCCTTTCCAGATACTCTAAAGCCTTAGTACTTTCTCCTTTTTGGCTCTAGTTTTAGTTTTCAGGGCATGGCTGGTTTTTATTTGTTTGGGGTTTTACTTTTTTTTGTTGTTGATTGTAACTACTTCTTTATGGTAATCATATAGTTTCACTTTTTTCATTTGAAAACTCCACAATTTACAGTTTTGAAAATTACCGATTCCAAACATGGAAAAATGATAGAAAAATCAGCAGAAATCAGAAAATAAAGCAATATTTCAGTGGGCTGAACAGCTGTCAAATTCAATGGAAGACTTTTCAAAGAGCACACTTTTCTGAAAAGATGCAAGTCAGATATTAAGTTGTTCAACACAGTCTTCAGATGTAAAAGGACTCCAACAGGTCTTGAGAACATACTGTTATTTCCATGAGGTCTGATGTAATCCTTACCATGTCTGCAGGCAAAGTCTGGAGCTAATTTCTGCACATGATTCACCAGAGTTCAGCAGCCTGGAGGGCACAGAGAAAGACACAGCACATCTGGTTTAGCAGGTTAAAAGATGAATTTATAAATACTAAAAATAAATTCTTTATAATTCCATCCCATCTTGTTTCCAAGGACCTGACATTTGGCAAATTTTGCTGAAGTGAACCTTGCAACACCTCTGCGAGGTCAATGTAAATATTATCCTGATTTACAGATGAATGAAATTATAACGCAGATGGAGATGCAGGCCTTGATTCAGGAAGCATCCTATACAGACATGCATCCTTTCTTACAGGTGGTGTTGGCAGCATTAGGGGATGTCTTTTTCTAAAATAATTAAATCTGATTTGGAAGTCATTGCCCAGAGACATAAGCCTCTTTTAGGCTCTAGGAAACGAGTAGACATTACTCATGGACAGCTTTGGAAACATTTCTTCCTCATTTACAACCAGTCAGAGTCCTCTGGAAGAAACTGAATGCAAGAACAGTTGTGGAAGAACATTCTTTTTTGGAATATCAAAATGACTTTGTTTCTAGAGTGAAATGAGAGCAAACAAACAATTCAGATTATCCTAAGTCCTATCATTCAGAAGTAAAGAGAATCTCAGGCCCATAAGGACATTTTCCTTTTGAAAACTCTTGATGTTTCACCTTCTTAACATTTGTTATTTGTTTGTAATTGTATAAATAACTTTGCAACAGAAAATTAAAAAGATTGAGCTGGAACTTGAACAAAAAAGAGCAAAGCAAAACGCTTGAAAGGCATATTACTGAGGGTTTTTTTTCTCATGGGAACAAAAAAGTCTTTGTTGACCTCAAAAGATTTTGTTTCCAAATTTCTGTCTCCTTCAAATTCAGCGAAATGGAGATAAGTGAAACTTTTTTTTGTTATACATCGACAGACTCAGAAGTTTTTAAAAATCAGTTGGTTTATTTAATGTTTTTTTATACATCCAGTTGTTTAAAAAATAATCAGTGACAGGAAAATCTTAAGGAGAAGGAAAGACAAGAGAGGGTGCAACTGAGAACAAGATTGATCTCCCCTACATTTGGTTGTCCTCACTTAATTTAATCTCTCAGATGAGAAAGATTCATCAGTCCCTAGAGGTGCTTATATATTGACTGGAGAAAGCCCCACATGATTAGCTTGAGCCAGACATCTAATTTTCAGATAGCTAAAACTCAGTGGGACTAATCATGCCCCAGTTCCTGCCTCTTCCAGCAGAGAAGCTGGAATCAACAGCTCTGAAGGACAGTCAGCCTCGTGGAGCTTCATTTCCCAGCCTGGACAGAAGATTTTGAAGGACGGAATGATTTGCTTGTCTAGTAGTAACGAAGATATAAATAACAGTTTACATGAATTATTATGTTGTTCATTCATAACTTCAGGTCTTGGATTTGGATGGTGTGGTTGTAAGTCAAATCTGGATGCAAGAACAGCAGAAGTCCAGGACAGAAGTCCATCTGGCTCAGAAGCCTATCCCTGGGGAAGGTCAATAGCACGTTCTTTGGAAAACAGGTGAGAATTGAGTAAATATCAAGTGATAGTGCCCCAATATACCCTTCCAGTCCCTAATAAACAGCTGGAGGACTACATGAGTCAGAGGTGATAACCCAGAGTTGTTTGCATTTTGAACTGCCTAAATGATTTCGATCTCGTGAAAATCAGACTTGGCAGGAATAAACCCTTTGTTGCAGCATACGTCTACAATACCATGTGGGATGGCTGGAATTCATGTAGGCATATCTTGGCTAATTGAAATATCATTAACTTGCCATCTGTAAACAGTGTAGATTTTGAAACATGATTTTCAGCACAGGCTAACTGAATTCCTCTTTGTGCTTTGGCATGTGCTGAAGTAACTGTTAAGAGCTGACCAGATGAAAGCTATCTTGAGTTTGTAGTTAGGCTTTGAATGCAAAGGTGCATTATACAGAGTAGAAGGAATTCTGTCCCAAAGTTTGTCTTCTTCTGGAGAATCTGTATTTCATTTGAAAATAATTTCCAGATTCAAACAAACTTTGACAAGACATAGCTGAGTTTGCAGTGAGGCTGTTACCACGCTGTAATGATGTTTTCACAGCTAATGGCACCACTGACCTGACTCTAGCATCCAGACATGCAAACATTGAAGTATAATCCTTGTGGATACACATTAAAATGAGATGTGGCAAAGAACACTCCCCGACAGTGGCACCCCAGCTGTGAAGAGCCATCTTTTGACTCCAGCAGATTACTTACTAATTTCAAAAGTGAGTTAGGCTTGTAGTGAATGCAGCTGGAGCTGTCACTTAGTCGTCTGGACCAGCTGAAGTCTGACAATTAAATCTGCAGGCTGCTGGCCTGATTGCTTTCTTGAAGCACCAATTTGGTTTGCTCATTTTCATGTGAATGCTTGAACACATGTGTCCCTACAGAACACAAGATCAAGCAAGCATACATTGAAGCAAAAAGACAGAAAGGCTCTACCTTTGTGAAAATCAAGGCCTTTTTATGTCTCTGCTTGAAACAAAAGTAAGATTCCTAGCTTGAATGATATGCAAAAAAGTGAATCCATTAAATAAAAAAGATATATGTCTAAATCAAATCAATGAATTAAGGTTGCCTGAAAGATTTAAGGGAAGTTTAGGTGTAGGGAAATATAATAGCAATGTTAAAATTATGAGACAGATGGGACTGTCTGGTTGTAGAAGCACTACAAGACCAGAAGAGGAGAAGGAAGAGCTATTAAGGTTCTCAAGAAAGACATAAAACAATGAATAAATCATAATGTCTCAGAGAGGTGGGACAGGATGCAGAAGCAGAGGATGACAATCACTGTCAGGCCCTGGAGACTACAAAGAAGGAAGATCCCCAAGTGGCACATGGATTCCAAGCTAAGAAGAACCTCAAAGATATGGAGAGGACTCAACAGTCATTCTTTGTCCTCTGTGTCACTGCAAAGACGACTAGACAGTTCATACTGCGTACAAGTGCCTTGGTGCCTGACTTCAGGGCACATTCGATAAACATGCCGTGGTACTTTAGAGAATTTGGGTCTGACAGTTGGAGTGTGAATGAGTGAAACTGGTTTTGTTTCTGTTTTCTTTCACCACAAAATTACCTTCCTGCCCTATAAGTTCTTGCATTAAGATTTGTCGTAGTGCTGCAACAGTCTTGCAATGCGCAGGTTGCAATGCAGGTGGAAGAATCCATATTTGAATGATAGAATCATAGAGTCATTTAGATTGGAAAAGACCTTTCAAATCATCAAGTCCAACCATTATACCAGGACTGCCAAGTCCATCACTAAACCATGTCACCAAGCACTGTATCTATGTGTTTTTTAAATGCCTCCAGGGATGGTGATGCCACCACCTCCCTGGGCAGCCTGTTCCAATGCTTGAAATGCTTGATTTGAACCATGGATGCCCATTTGTAGCAGACGTGAAAATTTAAATAACTTTTTGTGTTTTTCACATCAGAACATATCCTTTTCATTCCCTGAAAATCAAGTCTGTTTGCAAGGAGGTTAATCTTCATTTCCACTGACTTAATGTGATATCTTGAGCAGCTAAAAAATAAGAAAAAAGCAAGCTGTCAAAAAAAATGGTGATGGTGTTAGTATCTTGTTCAAAGGGTTCATTTTTTATTTTTTTTTCTTCAGATATAAGGACCTATTTCCTGACCTGCTTAAATTATTGAATGGAGAAGAAGTTAGCTCCCTCTCCTGACTGTGCAGGTAAATATCTTTTTCAGGATCAGAACTCTAGCACATACTTAATTCAAGCTTTCATTGCCATCTAAGTATGTTGAATCCAACCTTATGCAGAAACACATTCTTCAGTTGCAATCTCATATTGGTACTTTGGAAAAAAAAAAAAAAAAGCAGTAAACAAATCACTTTGTCATTGAAGTCAGCAGTTTTAATTCTGATTATTCAGAATGGGGACTGATCTGTGTAAGAATCTGCCATTTTACATAAAATGTTTTCAGAGTAGAAACATATTATATTACATTCTAAATCTATCACACGAGACCAAGTTATCTCTGATTAATCTGACTCATTGCAATTCTTTTTCCAAGCAAATCAAAATGTAGCATTCATTTTTTATTCAGTTCTGGAAAAGCTGAGCAAATCAATGACAAATGAGGACCATGAACTATTAAAAAATATGTAAAGTAACAGACATAAAAACAATGAATAGATCTTCTGTTGTTCATCTGTGTCTACTGGTTACACAGAAAATACTCTTGGTATAATTCTGTCCTGGCTTGCAGATAATACTTGTTACTTTGATAAATATTTTTTTATAAATAAATATGAAGACTAATCTGAGAGGAAGGTTTTGAGTGATGGAAAAAAAGGTACCATCATATGTTTAGAGGCCTTTGTTTAGGAAAACCTGTAAGCATCTGTGAATGCAGTCCTGTTTAGAAGAATACACATAGCCTGAAGTTCTCTGGATTTAATCCAAGCATAAGTCCAGCAAAGCATATGCTCTAAAAATGTTGTCCTGGCTGGACATGCATTTTGGGTGGAAGCCAGGACTCTTACAAGGGTTCGAACATGGACACGCGGCATCCCACAGGACGGTTTCATAGTCTCAGTTACCATTCCCTGTGCATTGCAACCAACCACATTCTGAACCCTGTAATGGTTTTGGCTGAGATAGTTTTCTTCATAGTAGCTTATATGGAGCTGTGCTTGGGATTTGTGATGAAAACAGTGTTGCTAACACAGGGATGTTTTAGTTCCTGCTGAGCAGTGCTTGCACAGAGCCAAGGGCTTTTCTGCTTCTCACTCCACCCCAGCAGTGAGCAGGCTGGGGGGGGGCAGAAGAAGTTGGGAGGGGACACAGCTGGGACAGCTGACTCCAACTGGCCAAAGGGATATCTCATACTTATGATGCCATGCTCAGGTATAAAAGCTGGGGAAAGTAGGAGGAAGGGGCAACTTCTGGAGTTATGGTGCTTGTCCCAAGTAACCATTATGTGTGATGGGGCCGTGCTTTCCTGGGGATGGCTGAACACCTGCCTGCCAATGGGAAGCGATGTGTGAACGTCTTATTTTTCTTTGTTTACATGTGCAGCTTTTGCTTAACGTATTAAACTGCCTCTATCTCAACCCACCCACCAGTTTTTACACTTCTACCTTTCCAATTCTCTCCCCCATCCCATCGTCTGGGAGTAAGTGAGTAGCTGTGTGGGGCTTAGTTGCCAGCTGGGATTAAACCACAACAACCCAACCCTTTTATTGCCGATCTTATGGAGTAAATGTTTATCAATCACAAAGTAGTTCAAGCCTTTACATCTCTCAAAGACATCACGTGTAGGCATGTTAGTTCCTAGTATAAGGTGTTGGCTTCAGTGGTAGTTTATCACAGAATTACTTCATTTCACCAATTACAGGGACATCATCATGCTGTGGCTAGGATGGGCACTGATCAAACCAAAGCAAACTTTCTTGCTGACCTATTTTTCCTTCCACTTACTCTCTGTAAACCAGGAGTATATATGTGAAAGTTCAGAAAGCTGATCTGATTAAAAGAAAGGGAACAGGGGAAGTTGAAAGAGTATCTGTAATTTTCACAAAGTTACAACTGTTTAATTTAAATGTACATGGTTCCCATACCTAGTAAATCAGTCCTTTTTTGAGTAAATCTTTAATCATTTACTGGGGTAAATTGTAAATGGTTCTCATGTTTTAGATATTAAAGAACATTTAACTTATTTGGGCATTTAATATGGCAGAGAAATATTTTTAATAGCAATTATTTTGATAGAAAATGTGTTATTTTACATTCAGAGAATACAAACCAGATTCTCAATGTATTGAAGGCATTGGTCCAGGTCCTGCTGTTAGCTACAGTGTAATGTATGTGGAAGGCCCTAAGTGAGTAGGGAACAACCTTAAAAAAGCCATACCTCTGGTATCTGATAGCAGAATCTGAATCAAAGCAATTTTCTAGCAAATGAAGTAAACCTTTTGTTTACTATGAGACTGGACAAACTGAAATCATATTCATCTTGTCCTCCCCTGGTTGCCCCGAGCACATAAGCATGTATTCATTGTTGAGACCACATGTACTTGGAGACCGCACTGACGATTAAACATGTTGTGTAATTCATCCTGCGCAACTGAGGTTTTGTCACTCAAAACAAGGCAAGATGTTGATTCCAAGTTATGGTAGAAAGCTCCAATAGAAACATGTCTAACAGAAAAATCAGTCATTTGTAGGCTTTAACTGAAGAGTTTGGTCACACACAACATGAGCTTTTAAACTGCATCTTTGTGGAAGTAATAGTCATCAGTGGGGTTGTGATAATGTCAGAGTTTGTTGAGATGAAGTAGATGGGTAACTATCTATTAGAAGTCCTGAGCCATAATGAATTCTTTCAGCATTTATCATAATCGCATTAATTAGGATACATTTTGTGGGCATTAGTGAAGCTCTCACAAGTATTTTCCAGATATTTGATCATAATTTAGCATTAGTCAGGCATGAGTTAATGGCCACCAAAGGCTTTATTCCCTTAAAAATCCCTTCTTGTTTTGTGAGTCCCATTGCTATTATATCATTTAATATTCATTTTCATGACACTAATCATGTGGTATTGATTTAGATATTGCATATTAACACCGGGACTCCATTTTAATTCAGTGTTAGTGTAGCATTAAAATGTAACGCAAAAGTGTTAGCATTTTAAGTTAAAAGTCCGTCTAAAGTATTTCCATTTGGTGAAATTCTGCTGCCCCCACTGAGTCAAGAAGTCAATCCAGATCTTGCTTAAGGGTACAGACTTGTAAACAAATGTCATGATGCTTTTTATTTTAGCAACCAAAAGTATTTCTGAAGTATTTAGAAGACCTAAAGCTCAACAAAGCTCTTTGCAAGAGTAAAGGACGTTTACTTTGTTACCTAAAGTCAGTGGGATGTTTGATTTCAGTGACAACAAAACCAACCCTAAAGAATTTGCGATCTGTGTAAATACTGAAATGGAGTTGTTCTGCACCAAAGGGAGACTCTGACTATATTTAATCTTCTCTGTAGTGGACTTTTCTTCTACTTTCAAGCCACAAAGCAAATGACCCAAGAGGAGAGCCATACAGAGAGAAAAAAACCCCTGTCTTTCCCCTTGCTTTATACCTGTGTATTTCCCACCATGATGTGAACATGTCATGCATGAACAGACTACAGAATCCTTGCTCTGAGTGTAGAAAGCTCTTATTTGTGCTAGTGAAGATTCCACATATGTGGCTTTCAGGATAGTGCCCTTGATTTACTTATAATTTCTATTCCTCAAGCCTAGTGCAGTCTCAGTGCAATCTGTTAAAGTGCAGCACTAAACTTCATTTATCTGCACATTCACTAAAGAATTTTTCCCATTCATACCAATCTACCAAAGTTTATGCTCATTAGATTTTGTATATCTTTTTATTTTAAGAAAAATGAGATTTAGTCACTATAATTAGACTTTAAGAAACCTATTTAAAAAAAAATGGATAGTCTTGCTGAGTTGTGGCCATGGTAATTCAAAGCAGCACACTCTTAATTACAACCCACTTTTCTCCCATTCATTATGACTGTGAGATGTTTCTGTCTCACTACCTTTATTAAGCAGAAGAAACAAATAATTGTTTTGAAGTTGCTTTGATCAGAGAGGAAGAGGTAAGAAACATTTTACACTGTCCAATTTTAAACACGTTAACTTAGCCTCCTAATTGGCAGCAGTGCACAAGATGATTAGACACTCAATATGCTGAAGAATAGACATATGCCCCGGGTTCACATATTTTAAACCACTTCAAATGATATACACAGAAAGTCCTCCAGTAGTTCTTCAGCACATATTGTTTGCCTGAGGCACCCACATTCTGTTCCTGGAACAGAAAAAAAGAGAAAAGATGGAGGACACAGGGCTAGGGCAGAAGAGGATCTATAAAAATGAAAGAAAAAATGGGGGAGAAAATTCTGCTTCTGTGTGTGTGAAAAGGAATTCTCTCCAGAATGTTTCCAGAGTTGTTTACACAGCACCAGTTCTAGTGAAAATAATGAGTCTAGACCCTGAGCCCTTTCTCTACTGGGACAGAGCATTTAATCTAAGATTGCACAGGCAAATAATCCTGGGCAGAGAAAGAAATCACGTGGCTTCTGGACACCACATACTCTCTGGGTTCCTTCACTCCATCTCCCCACCTCTACCTTTCTGCTCTTTCTGCTGATAGTGATATATGGCATGTTTGTGCAGACTGGAACTCATAGAGGGACTCCATGGTGATCCGTCTAGTTTCTGGATAGCAGTTCTCCATTTGCACTTCCTGGCTGAGTAGCAGCTACTGAGATCAGATAACACAGCACAGTCAGACCTCTCATTTGTACACCTCAAAATCTGCTGTCAGCAGTGTACGGCAAAGCCTAGCAAGCTGCAAAGCAATTCCTCACTTGAGTTAGTGAAAGACCTCCTGGGAACATAATTGCTTTAGCTCAGCTCCACAGAACAGAGCGAGGAAGTAAAATGAGAGTTATTACATGTGAGACATGAGAAGAAATGGGAAAAAGATGTAAGGAGAGGTAAACCGGTGAGGACTCATCTGAATGAACGTTTCATTTCCTAAACTGCCTTGTGTTCTTGTTTGTCAAGAAGGTTAAGATTTGTTGCGTTCTTGCTAGACATTGGGCCTATTTACATTTGTTCACTGATACTCTATTGTCCTGCTAACACATCTTTATGATCCTGTTCTCACGAGTTATGATTTGGTCCAGGGAACATAGAAAACTTAGAATTACAGAATAGTTACAGAGCCATAACTGTTCTATGAAATTTTATGAAAGGCTAAAATATTTCAGGAAAACTGACATAAGGATTAGAAAGCATTTCTTATACGTATCTCATCAAGGATGCTGATAACTTTGTAGCATTGAATGCTGCATGGTATACATCACAACTGCAGAAATCTTAGATTTCATATTCTGAAAATATGAATATTTAAGAATATAAAAACATAAAAACATTGGTTTAAGTAATTGATATAAATAGTCTCCATCACATTCTTCTTCAGATACTCTTATACTTTGAAACTCAAGTACTATTTCTCTGTGCTTGCTGTTCCTGATGAGGCTAGCTTTTGTTGTAGGCTTGAAAATCTCCTGAGGATTTTAGGTTTTATGTGTATGAGTTCAACATTATCATTATAAACAGTTCAATAATAATGTTGCATGAAAAATACAGTTCTAGACTGCATCATTTCGCCAGCCAGTTCAGCATTTTTTTTATACTGCTGGCCACTGCCAAATCTGCAGAAAGATACATATAAAATCCTACCAAGAAAGCCAAATAAGAATTCTGTGCCAACTGGGAATGCCTTTTTCACTGTCATTACTATTTCATACTTCACTACTATTTTATACTTAGTCCTCCAGCTTTGCAATAGGTAATAATGATGAACACTTGTTAAAGACATTATGTTTATAGATAGCTGATTAATAAATACAGACTGCTCTTTTGCATCAAAGTTAACTATGGGAAACCTTTCTTAAACCTCTGGAAACGTGGCCTGAAAGAAGTCTTTCATAACTCAAGTCTGTGATGGATATAGACAAAAAATTGACTGTATGCAGTGTGACATATAGCAAAAAAAAAAAAAAAGGCATGTATATAAAACTCCAGGCATGCTTTAGCCTTTTCCTTAGACTATTATTACCCTACTAACATGGTGAGAACCTGGTGTTCAAGGCCACGTGATGAGCCATTGGTTTGCTGTAGCATTGTGCTATGAATACCATCACAGTGCTGCAGCACTTCTGAGTCTTTTCCAGTCCTTTTTGGAGTCTTGTCATCTAACAACAGATTTACCCCAGGCATCAGAAAATCTTCAACAACATATTCTCCAGGGGTTATGCTTCAAACATAAGCATCAAAAATAAGCCTTGTAATCCTTACCCTAATGTAACACTGAGCAAGTACCTAACAGACACTGATTTTTGCAAGAAGTTTAAGGCTTCTTTTACCACAATTTCAATATGTGCAAAGCCTTCTATTCTATTGAGAGCATACAGCTCAGCAGCCTGATGGATTCAGCACTTTCTTCACTGCCCCAGCCAGTCGCTAGCACATAGGACTAGCTTCCTTAAGTTCCACTATTTGATAAGTAGTTCAGCAGCAAAGATATTGTACAACATTTGTTACTGATGAATTTCCAACCAAACCATGTCTGTTTCTGTATTACGTTCTCTAAACATCTCAATCACAGTGTGGTTTAGACTGTGGAAGCAGTTCCACATGGCCGCTGAGACAAAGCAGCACATACTGTTCTGGTTGACAACATCTGGAAGCTCAGAGTAACGTTACCTAAAGAGGAAACATTTAAAATATATTTATTCTTAGTCTTGTGGCACAATAACATCATGCTGGGCTTCCCAGAGATACTAATTTTTCCTTCAGCCATTGTCAGTTCTTCAGCTGACTGCGGTCCCTCCTATCAGTTTTGGAAGGAGTCAGTCTTGGATCCTCTTGAATGGAGACAGATGCCAGAGAAAGGAAAAGTTGAGAAACAATGAAAGTATTAGGGAACTAGTCTTGCAAAGGATAGCTGCTCCAGAGGGGCTAAGTCTTTAGACCAGTCTCTGATATGCCATCAGTAGTTGCCTCAGCCTCATCATGGCTAGTGACAGATAACTTAGAAATCAAGGAGATAGTTGTGTGGTTTGCACACAGGGAATACAGGCTATCGTATTTTTTCTTGCTACCTGTCACAAGTTCTCGGTAGGCTTCAGGTGTCTGTAGGACATCATAGGCAGGGATATGCCAGCAATACAGTCCAGGAAGCTTTGCTCACTTCACCCTCTACTAACGTTCTGGACTTCAGTGCAGAGATGGACAGCAGCATAGTAAATTTGCATCATGCTTCTATTACCCCAGGCATAACACAGCTCAGAGCTGCACTGTCAGTGTGCCTTGACCTCCAGGATAGGTGATGGTGTAGCATGGGAGAAGCCTAAACACCATGGCCCGGCTCAAAGAGAACTGCCCTAGGTTTGACAAGGAGGAAGCTTGTGGGCAAGTCTGGTGCTTTGGATATTACAGGCCTGGATACATGGACCATGCCTCAACAGTTTTGCTTGCTGAAGAATGAGTTTGGGGTTGGCCTGAAACGATGCAGCGGTTTTGGACAAACTTCTCTGAAAATTTTAGTCAGAACAAACAGTTTGGGTAGATATACTAACTCAAGTGGAGATAGGATCGTTATCCTCTGTTATGAGACTACTGATGCATCCATTTTGGATGTGAAGTACGTCCTGTTCCACATCGAAGGGCATTATCACATTAAGGATATTCCGGTTTAGAGTGATGGAAGGCGGTTCCTATGTCTGGCTGCTGTTCCCAGATGTGTATCACTGCATAAGAACTGACCAGGTCAATAGACATGAGAAACAGTAACTGTACGTTAGTGCTTTCACTGTTGTGGTTAGGATGCTTACCTGGAAAGTGAAATGCCTTGGTTGCTGTCCCTGTGCCCGTGATCACTTAAGCATATTGTAAACATTTGAATTACTTCAAAGGGGAGACTGAAAAGCTGTCCGGCTCTGGCATAGTGTCTGGAGGCCAGGGAATTCTTCTGGGACCTGGGGATTTGAAACTTCTAATGGGAGAAGGAAGTGAATCTAAATCTGATATTCCAGTTATGCAACTTAAGCACTGGGTTAGCTAGAAAGAGTGACACCTCTTTGTTATTTTTCAGTGTTACCTAATGAAGCTTTTCATTTCCAGTACTTGGCCTTTATTAGAATTGTCTGCAATGAAAACAAAAATATTTCCTTTGACTCATAATGATTTTTTTTTCTTTTCTTTCTCTTAAGACAAAAGAAAAAATATCACTTAGGTTCAAGGCTAAATGCTTTGTTTGTTTGGACTAAGAACTGAAAAAGTCATTATTTGCACAAAGTATTAAATGAAGCTAAGAACTTAATAAGATTCATAAAGAATTGAATATCACATAGAGAATAAAGAAGTTCCAAGTGCTTTGGAGGACTCGATCAGAATCCAAAAGATCTTGAAATATCAGGAAACCAACCTAAAATAAAAAGAATCTCAGGAAATCTAAGCACAAAGTGATACAATAAAAAGCAACAATCAAATACATATAAAAGAAGAAATAATTGCAAGACAAAAGTACTGAAAAAAAAACAGGATCACTGTGAATGACAGAGCATTAAAAACACAAAGCTGAAATAGGAAAAGATAAATCTCATTTCATGATGTATTCAGAGGTCCTTCATGGGTAAGACACCACTTCAACACACCTATGATTGACAAGGTCTCAGCAGTTGCACAGTGTGTCATCTTCAGTGCTACAGTTCAAGAAAGGTGTAACCTTCCTGGAAAAACAAAGCGAAAGATAAGTGATCAGAGATGGAAAAGCCTGAAAGGCTGCATGCTTTTAATCCACAAGAGTGAAAGCACAGGGACAAAGTGACCTTCACTTCATATAAAACCAATCAGTCAGTCTCTATTCCCATTACAGAAGGACAGAGATTGATTACTTCTTATTTTTCAGCAAAGACATAGGTTATATATACATTTAAAACGGGGTGAGGCATGGTTTATTTTCTTCACCATAAGATGTGGCTAGTGAAGAGGTTATAGAAGCTCTCCCACTCCTTGTCTTTGATGTGATTTCTCAAGACATCCAGAGTTATGTTGGTAAGAACTGAAAATAAACTGGAGGGTCCTGTTTGTGCATCACCAGGAATGTAAGTCCTGGCTGGGTCTTTCAACCCTGTTTTTAGTGTAAGTGTTGTACAATGAGTGGAAGGTTCACTGCAAACCACTCACAGCTGCAATTAAATCAACTAAAATGACATCACCGGCAAACCCCAACTAACATTTTCTGGTTGCAGCAGGAGTATGTCTGTAAAGTAGTCCCAGAGCTAGCGCTGCCATGGCACGGTATGAAATATGTACAGTCACTCAAGGCTTATGTTGAGATCAGAAGATATTTCCTCATTGAATAGCCCCTGGGTAGGAGGCAAGGGGCATCTTACCACTGCAGACAGTCCTGGTCAGTCAGGGTTGGTGGAGTAAGAATGAAGCAAACCATTTAGACACACCACTTCCCCACAGTCTGAGAGTTCCCCACCCCCCCCCCTTCTTTTTATTATTACATTGCTGCTTCTGTTTCTTATTACTCTGTGTTCCTTTTATGTCACTTGAACAGTTGAAAGGGCCCTTAAAGTGAGTGTCAATAACCTTTATGCATTCTTAATCACTCCTTTATGTGTTCAGAGAACAGTAAAATGGCTGTGGTAAAAATAAGAAGGTCCAAAGTGTGAAATTAAAGTCTGAACTGGGAAAAAGAAAAAAAAAAAAATCCCTTCCTGGTTTATGGCTTCCACAGATGGAAAGGAATTGGTCAGGATATGAAATCTCTAGATTTGGCACCAGGAATATATTGGGGTGGGGGTGGGGAAAGGGTGCTGAATTATTGCTCAGTTTTATCTGCTCTCCCCTTCTTGGTTAAGAATTGCCAGGACTACATTACATCTGGGAGGTCTGGGCAAAAGTGTCCCGAGAGACTCATCCATGAAGTTCCTCACTGGGCAACAGGTGTTTTTCTTGTTCAGCAACAGAAGTTTTCCTTAGTCCAGGCCACAAGAGGACACAGATAGTCTGAAAACTTTCCTTTAAGGAAAGCCCGTGAAGTAATTTGAGATACAGCTTAGAGGAAAATAAACCCTCTTAAAACTCAGTGGCTTTCTCCCATACTGAGACCAGGATTGCCAAGATTTTTGCCCAGTGAGGCTTTTTATAGCCAGATTCTAAACCCTTGAAGACAGGGCTTGCCAGTAGAAATCCTGACACAAATGTAACAGCAGCAGTGTAAATGAGGCTGCAGAAAAACTGCTGCATCCCATAAAGGACATGGTGCTATGCAGGGGAAAGCATTCACCTGGAGCTCAGGTTTTCGGCATTACATCCACCTCACTGTTCCCATGCAATATTATTTTTCAGTATTTCACACTCAGTGCAAAAAGAATAGTTCCTGGGGATCTCTAAAACTTTCTGTGACTGTTGTCTTGGTGGCTTCCCAGTGAGCACAATCTTTTTTTATTATTGTTTATTACACAGTATGGCAGGTAATAGAGAACAAATTGTAAGTTTTGGAGCTGGAGCAGATTTTAAATATTATAAAACTAAGCAGATCTAAGCATACCAAAACAACACCTCAAGAAGTGAACATAATTTGTTGCAGTGTGTGTTGGTATTGCTCAACTTTGAAGGAAGAAAGCAGAGAACTAGAAAACGCTCCAGATTTCAAAATATCCTTTATACCCAAGATTAGCAATGATACAATTTTGGTCACTTAAAATGAATAGAGCATGTTGACAGATGGAGGAACTCTGTACTATGTTAATGTTTAACTCAGTGTAGTAGGGGAGGGAGAACGCGTGTGACACTGACGTGAATGCATATCCTGCATAGCCATTACCTCAGCCTACATGTGGTATCAGTACCATTTAGGGTGGGATTAACGAGTCACAAGATAGCACTGAAGTCAGGTGTTTAGGAAGGTTAACAAAGAGACCGGACACATATAATGAAGAGTATGGTCTACAGTTACATAAAGAAGAAATGGGGGAAAGAATAATACGCCCAGGAGTCACTGGAAGAAAAAACAAAGCATCGTGATTTGGAGTATATTCACTCCTACGAGTGAAGCATAAGGAAATAACTCCCCCTTTAGTCAACAACATTCAATTAATGGCTTTTTGCAAATGAGCTGCCTAGTGCAAGGCACTACAAGAGAAAGAATACAGGGATGACTGCACCTGTAATCCAATGTGTGATACTGTTCCTATTGTCATGAGTACTGAACCTTTTAGGGTGACTGTGGGTACAGAAATTATAGTCTTCTGCGAGGGAAGACAGCAATAGATGTAAACTGCCTTTATTGTTTTAATAATGTTAAGCTCTTTGCTGGGAGAGCAGCAAATGTCAATTGCCATGGGACAATGCCATGACCAACAAGATTTTGGCTTTGCACCTCCAGAGGAACGCAGCACGTGCACACACACATGCAGGATGGGATCATGTATGGATTTAAAGACAGATTTAGTCCTGCTGCTTTGCAAGGAGGCAAACAAAGGACAGAAAAGTGCCTTTTCAAAGCTTGTCTCATCAGAAGCTGGAAATCTCAGTCCCAGCCCTGTTTAGAGTAGCTTTAGGAGCTGTTGTCATCTATGACAGACCTCCCACTGGTTGCGCAGTACTTGCAGTCCTACTTTTGGGATGAGGGACATAGTCTACTAGGGACACTGCTCTGCTCCCAGTCACTTGCTCTGCATGAGGCTCTGCATCAGGGCAACATAGTGTTGCTGTAAGAACTTTAGAACTACATGAGTTCTTGCTTACCTTGCAGCATCTCCTCCTTGAAGGTCCACCTACACTGACTAAAATATCATAAAGAGCTCAAACTGGACAGTAACCATTCCCTAGACTTCTATGATAGAAACCTGTGATGATATGTTCGCATTGCAATGGGGGACCTTCAGGAACCTTGAAACCTCTGAGAAACTGAGTTCAGCAGCGTACTCTTTGCATGTTGTCTTATTCCTGGTTAAGAGGAGGCATGTCTTTACTGTGCTAATACACTTCTTCATTAACATAAAGACAGAGAGACAGCATGGTAGCAGCCACCTACACTTTTAATTGAAAAGGAATGCCCTACTGTGAGAGAGCAAGTGCCCTGATACTCCCCCTGACACTACTGCAGGGTGTGGACAAGTGCGGTGACTCAAAGCCTCTCTACTTGTATTTCTATCTCCCATGGGGAAGTCATCCTTCTTGCAAACACTCCTGACAGCTGCAGGAGAGTAGCTGTGGACAGGAGTTTAAGATCTTTCATACAGTAACCTTAGCGGGCAGATCCCAACTTACAACATTTTTTGGCTTTTGCCACAGCATAACTTTGACACCCATGTTTCACACCCTTGTTGTATTCAGCTCCCCTCATCATATGTAAAAAGGGTTGTTTGAAGACCTAGTTTGGTGCCACCTGGGATATTAAAAAGCCAAAAATCACCTTTCAGACTGAACAATTACAAACTGACCCAGGGTTATAAATCTAAACACAAATAGGCAACTCACACATTGCCTCTGGATGTCTGAAGTCTTGTGTAATCCCTACAGTGATATTTGTGATATTATTTTTTATGTATTTATAAATTTCATTTTATTAAATTTCTTTTATTGTGAGATTTATTTGCTAAAACAATGAACAGAATAGTTATTATGGTTATTCTGTCTCCTTTACAGAACTTTTAGGAGCTCAATCTTTTGCAGTTTTTTTTTTGTTTGTTTGTTTGGGTTTTTTTTTGCTATATTAGATTATAGTCTCAAAAAGTAACAAAGAAGTTAAAGGAAAAGTTGAAGGAATTTAAGAATCACAAGACAAACACAAATTAACCACAAACTCAACAAGATGAACACTGGAAGAAAAACAATGCCTTTAAGCTTTGTTTCCTTTTACTGTTAGAGAATCCATCTTGGGAACTTGGGAAAGTATAATTTACAGGGACACACAAAGAAAACACATTAACTACTCTTTTTGGTTTAACAAAGAATTATAAAAAGGTTCTTAGAAGCCTCAGAACTACAACTAAAAAGTGGAAAATTTTCAGCATGCAAGGCTTTCCTTGTGGGAATATGTCACTGAAAAAATCCATTTGTATTAAGTCTTCCTTTTATTTCACATCTTCTTTATCCTTCTAACATTAGCTTGTAGTGTAAAGATGGGGGTTTCAGCACTGCCTAAAATATGTCAGCTCCTTTTTTCCATTAATATATTGTACATGTAGACCTACAGGTGGT
Organism: Falco rusticolus; assembly: GCF_015220075.1. Classification (NCBI taxonomy): domain Eukaryota; kingdom Metazoa; phylum Chordata; class Aves; order Falconiformes; family Falconidae; genus Falco; species Falco rusticolus. The sequence continues at coordinate 82,037,423 of NC_051191.1, forward strand.
TGATACTCCCAGCCTTCATAAAAATAAATGCTGGTGGACAATTTTATTCTCATGCTCTCCGTGGAAAGGAATACTTTATGTCTAGAAACATAGGTTAATGTAGTTTAATGTTAACGAATTTCAATGTTGTAAACGGAGGAAATTAAAAGTGTTCATGGGGAGGATTATTTTCTATAAGCAGCCCAGTGTAGTTTGTAAGATTTTTCTTTTTTAATGCACAGACGCAGCAGGTGGGATTTTCCTGTCCCTATATAAGTGTACATTTTGGTTTTTCCACTTTAGACTTGTTTGTAATTTTTGGAAAAAAATAGACAAATCAGAGTGTGATTAATTTTAAGGTTTTGATATCTTCCTGTGTGCACATTTATCCAAATGAAAGTATGTGCAGACCAAATACATATTTAGTGTCGAGATGCCAACACCTATGTTTGCACAAATTCTGGAGAGCAAATACTCATATTTGCATTTGCAACATCCAAAGCAAGATTTAGAGTTCATTCGCATATTTTGCGTGCAAATGAAAGTTCACACAATGGCATAAGTGACAGTCATATAAATTGGAAAACTAAAATACAACAGATAATTCTATGTCCACAGTGAACTTCAGAGGTGCAGGTGCAGCTCTTTAGATATATCAGAGCTTCTCTAAAATTAATAAGCTCCCATACAGAAGGCAATGCAGCTGCAGCATTACCTGGTTCTACATGAACTATCTAAGACCTCCTGGTGCTCTGGGTAAGCACATAATTTCTTAGTACTCATAGCAGTAACCATAAAAGAAGGGCTTTCAACTACCTTATTCAAAGCAAATTCAAGTATGCCTACAGAAGTTGAAATAGCATTTGTGGACTGCAAAGCCCAAGTACAAGATACAAAATAACTTAGACAACAATATATTCAGATCTGTACAAGGTAGCCAATGCCACTATTAGTGGAGATGGGGGTAGGAACTTCCAGCCCACTCCTTCTTCCACAGGGAGCAAAGGGGAAGAAAACGATCCTCCAAGATGCTTCCCAAGGAAGAGACAAATTCCCTCTGAGGTGAAAAATAGAATAACTCCAAGGCTCTTTTTGCTTCATAGTAAGTGTTCCACCCATCTGTAAAAAGACCTAAGTGATGGGACTTTTATTTTCAGCATTAAGAACACACAAGTATCAAGCTTTTGCATTTAGCCAAATGCTGGAGCTGTTCAGCACTACAGATTGGAGAGCTGAGAGCATTATAGTTTAGCAAGGAGCAAAAAATAAGTCATCACCACCAAAGTCTGTTTGACATCCTTAGGGTAACACATCTGTAAACAAGGATGGTGTCAGGCGCTCTGCATTTTTGGACTTCAGAAATTATTCTGGGTCTTCTGTTAGGTATTTCTAGCTTTCAGAATGCACACCAGTTACGATTTGTGGACTACAAGGACAGGAAAGAACTGTGCTGTAATACAATCCTATAATAAGCTGTATTGCATCATAACTCTTGAAAGTAGCAATACATTTGGAAAATATTAAGACGTTTGCAAGTGGCTACCCAGAGCAATTTTGGTATTTTGCTCTTTTCAAGACTGCACTAAAATTATGCATCTCTTGATTTCTAGAGAAGGCTATGTTTAGTGTTTGGTGGAACAATCCACTTAAGTGAATTTAGTTTTAAGCCAAAGGAAATGTGCCCTTATTTACATCCAGTTGACCTCTTCACGTTCAGTGGACTTTTACAAATAGGCAAAGGAATAAATTTATTGTCTGGCTGCTATATCTAAATTCATGAGTCAACCAACGCTTAATTCTGTCTTCCCCAGGACTCTGTCTAGTCTGAACAGCTAATATGTGGTAACCCACAGGAGGTAAAATCCTAGACAAGGCAGAGTAAGTGTAGTTTCAGCATCATGACAACTTCAAGACCTGCTAACAGACTGAGAACTGCAAGCAGCTTTATCTTCAGTTGTAAGTTTCTACATGCCTGCTAATATGAGCTATAAACCTACATGTGACATGTGCATGCTACTTGCATTTAAAGCCAGTTTACCCTCCAGGAACTGAACAGACCCACTAGGATTTGAGTATCATACAGAATAATAGGAACTGATAACAAAATACAAGTAGTTGCACTAATTTCCAGGCCTTTTTCAGACTCACACATAATCCATATAATTCTCGCTTCCATTGTGATGTAGTTTCATGACAAGTCACTGGATTTTTGGCAGAATGTACAAACCTGTCTCTTTATGTCCTTTATTGTCAGGATAATCCTCTTAAAACCTTTTTTTTAAATCTCTGCAAGTGATTATTTTTTTTAAATGGATTGTACATATTTTATTGTTGCAATAATCATCTTGATTTTGAGCATCTAATTCCTTCCATTGGAATCTGTGGGGTGGTTCATGCAAAGAACACCCTTATTTTGCCTGTATATAGGTGTTTTGGAAAAAGAAATAACTTTCAATAATTTCAGTGCTTTCAATATTTAAAAATAAATAAATAAATAAATAACCACATCAGCAGAAAGTAAGAGAGACTGCTTTTCTTTTTTAAAATTCTTTTTTAAAGGAATGAATTGTGGGGGCGGGGGGCACGAACGGTTAGAAACTGGGAAGACAGACAAGGCTCTTGGTTATGCTAGTAAAGAGAAACTGGGACTGGTGTACATCCTATTTAAATCCATAAACGAAGATGGCATCTTACGTAGATTTGAGTCTAGCCCTTATTTCCAAAGTTCAAAGTTTCTCTGGTCTTGCATTCCTAATCCTGCTCATACATCTGTGTTTCTCACTTATAAGCCCTACCTGTCCCATTCCTGAAGGAAACTTCACAATATAACATAATTTGCCCAGAGAAACAAATTTAGCTCCAGTAAAGTTCACAAGGGTTTTGGCTCTATTTCCTTGCACCGGAGCAGCAGCAGAGGCTCTCTGCAGCGTGGTTGAGGGGTGCACACTTGATATGCCTAATCCTATTAGCCCCCTTCCCAACACTACCAGTGAGCTGTGGCACTGGGAGTTTTCAGAGGTTAGGGTTTACAGTAAGCTGCAGACACAACCCCCATCACCTTGGCTTCTCGTCAGGGATTTGTTGTACCGGTCCAGGCCCTCCACATGCAGGATGGAGGGGAAAGAGTTTGGTCATAGGCGCCTTGCAGCCCTGACCCACTCACAGTCCTTTTTTGATTCAGAATTTCTGTGTTCCTGCTCTCCTCAGGCACTACCCTCTCAAGAAAGGCAGTCTAGCAGCTAGGCCATCTGCACGTCCACTGGCTGGGGACAAAAATCACCATGGCGGGGTTATCTGATAGCCATTAAATGTAGTCCAGATTAGCAGAGCAAATACTTCTGAGACTACTTGATGTCTTTGCAATGAAAGACTAAACTGTGACAAATCTGGAATTTGGTGCTGGTGTTTTACGTTAACACTCAGGTGCCATCTAAATGCCCTGGCTCCCCAGCACTGCGGTGCAGGGAAGCATCTGCACTCCGAGGGGAGCAGGAGGCAGACATCGGCGAGGGGCTCTGGCACTAGTAGCCACAGAAAGACATTCTGGTTACCTAAATGTAGTGTCTGGCTGTGTGATCAGTATGTGTCTTCATCCCTTCAAAGACAAGGTAGCACACTCTTACTTTTACACACGGTCTGTATCTCCTGCTACTGAAAGGAATACTCCTCCTTTCCTCATATGCAACACCTATGGATTTTAGCATTTTTTGTTGTTTCAATTCTCTGTAAGAGATCAAAAAACAGAGAAGAGTTGGACTGAGAATCTAATACCTTTCCTCTTTTTCTAAAAGGTTAAGAAGGAACTTCTGTATGTATAATTTAGGCTGCAGTTTTTCTTCCCGGGGCTTATACAGCATGTAGAACAGCAAGATACTCAAACTACAGTACAGCAAGCTACTTTAAGACAGATAAACAAAGACACATCTTGTTTCCAAATGCTAGACACTGGGACGATAAATTGCATGGCTCCTTCTAACAGTTCACAGGTAACTTTTCTCTTAAAGCTCTGTTTACTCATCAGCTCTAAGCAGAAAAATGCAACAAATCCTAAAGCTGAACATACAGATTTCCTTCCTGAAGAATCCCATGTGCTCTGGAAGAAGAGCTGTCATTGCACAAACTTTGCCTCTGACTGAGGCTGTGGTACCCTCTGTTGTGGTTGAGGACCCCATCATGGGACTGCTTCACAGGCACAGAGCTTGTTACCTCAGCAGCGTGAGAATGCGCTCTTTCTTCCTCAGAATTAACAGTCAGTCTTTGGTTGTATTTTTATCCAGGGCTGCTTCTCAGTCTTAGAACCTTCGTTTTGGCTGCTGAGAGATCTTGCCACCCAAGTACATGGAAATATGATTAATGGACATTTGGCTTATGCTTCATGTTACATCAGCCCTCCACATTCAGCCTGGGATGACAGGCTAGGATTTCCCTCTCCTATTTGCTCTCTGCTAAACAGCTCTGGTTATTGATTTTTTAATTATGTTTTCCCACAAATCCTGAGAATTATGTTTTCCCTTTAGATCCATTGGTCAGTTCTCATTCATGCTTGCAGCTTTCTGAAAGTCTCAGGCTGAGACTGTCAAAGCAGACTGCAGATGTTAAGTGCTCATATTCAAAAGAACCTTAATACCTTTGGGCTTCCCTGAGGAGCTTTGCCTTAGTTTTAAAACTCCTGAAAAAAGCCAAGTGTACATACACACACAATGAGGCCTGACCAGCTATAAATGATGGAGATATTTTACCCTCTAGTGGCAGGAATATACGTCACTCCTAAACGCCTGCTGCACAAGCCACCTTTTGTTTTAGGAGAAGCATTCCAGGATGGAGGCTTGTAAGGGGCAACAAAGTAGACACTGAACCTGACCGAAAATCTTGTGGACCAGGCACCAGGCAGTGTCCTTTATAACAGATTGGCATCTCAAGAATAAAACAGAAAGACTTGGCCAGAAGAATAAGTGGTAACAATCCACATTTGAGTACTTAATGGCATGAAGAGTCCCCTTCATAGATGGCTAATTCAACACCACATAAACCAGGAATAACTGCAGCAAAGCTACTTTTTTTTTTCTTTTAATCTTTTTTTGTTCTCAGATAGTCTCAGCTATTAACTCAGAATTATCTCTAATTGTATTAAATAATGCAGCCAAATATTAAACACTTTTCATGCTTTGTTTTCACCAGCAATGTATTCTGCAGGGTTAAAGAATTCTGGAGGAAGCAAAGTATCCTAGGTTTGGGTATTATTAAAAACATAAACATAAAAATCTACTGAGAACAGGAAAGGTTTATATACCTGACAGTTGAGATCATATCCCTCTAGGTAGTTTTGTTCTTATACAACAATAGTTGCCTCGGCAAAGCAATGGGAGGGATAAGCATGTTTAATTCACGCCTGCTAATATATAGTATGTTGCAGAAAGCAGCTTATGAATTTGCTTTTGAATGTCTGGTGTTTGGGGTTTGCTAATCTAATTGCCTGAGGGCAGGATGACATTCCTGTTGCATGTGCTTTCTTGATTTCCACATAATGCACACTTCTTTTTTTTTTGCCTAAAACCAGAATTAAAAACAAAGGGGGAAAAACTTCCAACTTCAAGAAATAGTAATTGATAGTAAAAGGTAATAGGTCTTTAACTGGATTCTACTCTGTGATGAAGCATATATTGCCTCTAAGGTTTGGTAGTGACACTGGTGTTATAACCATTAGTTTGGAAACACATATTGTTTACTGCAGTGCTGATCTAAATTGCCATCCTATTTTCAGATTCCCCACCACATAATCTAGAGCAAGGCTGCCTCATTTCAGTAATGCTCAGAGTCACAGTTTTGTTACGTTAGTCCATTCATTTCACTTTGGTGTCCTGCAAGAACTAGATAAGTCAACGCGTTATTAATTTGAGGTCTCTGACTAATTTCTGCTTTCCTCATTTTGGGGTTCCTATGAAGAAGGAGATTTACTAACAGGTGATGACCAGTTTTGTTGTTTCTTCTGCTCTTGCTGGAAGCCAGAATGCTTGCTGTAAGCCATATCACCACAGGCACTGCTTTGCAGTAATTACTGCACAGCCACCCATGTATCAGCACTGACAAATAAAGAAACCAGTAATTTATAGGTTGGACGTCATGATCTTGCTTTTGATCATTTAAAAGCAACATAGGCTGTATAGGTCTCCTCAGCCATAATCTAGTTTCCTTGTCAAGAGTCAGATTAAATAACATATGCTTGTGTTGAAATGAAATGCAAGGTGTTTAAAGATTTCTTTTCCAAAGCTGTGCTAATGGTCCAGCTGGGAGCACAGGGCTGCAAGCTTTGGCCTCATGTGGCAGGCTTGTGCTGGGGGCACGTATCTGTGTGCACCCCCCTGCAGCATCCCACCAGGGAGCCAAAGGCTAAAACACAGAAAAGACTCTTTGCTCAGATGGTCTGCATGAACAGGGGCCAACAACTATCCTAAGGGGTAACAGTCACTGGGATGTAATGCATTACTGCTAAGTGGCATCTGGAGAAAGACAAGAGATCCTTTAAGGTTCCCTTTGAGGGAAAAAATAAGATGACTTTGGCTTTTATTAGACATCAGAGATTCTGCCCAGTTCAGCCTTATGGCACAAACCCAGTAGGAATCAGGCTTCAGTAGTCCTACTGTTTGTGAAATGGCTAATTTCATAATCCATGTGGAAATCCTTAGGAAGGTTAACATTATTTACTCTTTTTAATAAGGTAGTTCAAAATCCTTATTAAAAGGTTATTGTACGCAGACTGAAAAATAATGAAGATGAGAGCAAGAAGCAAATCTGTCCGTGTTGGGGGAACTTCAGGGAGAGAAAACAAATCCAGGGGCTTGGACAAGAAGTAAAGAGACACTGAGGAAACAAAAATTCACATAGAAAATTCCTGAAGAAGAGGAAAAAAGGATAAAGGACATTCAGCAGCAGGGTTGAAGGACTTAAAAACATGCATGGGACAGGTGAGGTGGGAGAACTGAACAGGATTGGAAAGACAAGGGATGAAGGCCAAGAGAAGGGGCTTTGGTAGGTGTTTTTTTTTTGAGCTTAGCTGATGATATGGCACTGGAACTGTTCTGGGTTCAGAGAAAAGTCAGTCAGCAACTGAAAATCTTCTACAGTCCAAAATACCCTGGGGTTGCAGCTGGTAGAAAAAAAAAAAAACTGAATAGGCTATAAGTTCAAAATGCCTTTTGGAAATGTACTTGGTTTTCCAGGGAAATGTAGGCATTTCTCATGGCCTGCATTTTTCCAGATTGCTAACAAAGACAGGCCCTGTTCCCTTTTAAGTTAATAGCAATGATTCAATTAATGTCAAGGGATTCAGTCCAGAATGAGACAAAACATTGATGCTCCTGTATGTAGATATACTGATAATAAAAAAAAGACTTAAAAGTCAAATATAAGTCACTACAACCAGTGTTGCAGTTATTGTCTTACGCTATTACTTGGAATATTGTTAGAATAAACTGTATGCCAAGCAAACTATTCTTGTTTCTCTTATGCAAATACATGCAATAAAAGTTGGAAACAAGCTTCTTCTGGGTTTATAAGACTTTTCATCACTTGGTTCAAAGTACAGCCTTCAGCCTCTAAGGAAAGAACAGATGGACAGAGCTGGCCTACAGGCAGTGGAAGAGAAATACATTTCTGATTATGGATGATCTAAATGTAATACCCTTTTTGGTAACCACCTTTCTTAGTGTCTGAAGAGAAGCTGATATGACATTAATCTCTTGGTGGTGGAAATAAGAAAATTCTCTTAGCCAAACACACTTCTATTTGAATGCGGTTTCCCCTTTTTCTGGCTTCATGAACTGGTCATTCTCTGTGGGCATATGTGTGTTAAATATATATATATATGTATGTATGTATGTATTTATTTGCTGCTAGACATATCCCCGAACCAGTGTTGACTCAATGCATCACACCTCTAAAAGAAAAAAATCAGCTGGGAGATAATATGTTTCCAGCGTTCACATAAACTTGGTGCGACTCGATGCGACCTTCCTCCTGCCTGCCCGCCTCAGTCAGCGGGCACAGAGCCGACAGGCAGCACGTTCGAACACGTCTGAGCCCTCATGGACTCTCCCGTCTTTTTAATCTGTTTACACACCATGTCTTCCAGTATTTTGCTTCCTGTGAGCGTACTGGGCTTTGGTGCCCAGGCGCCGGCAGCGGGGGCTGCAGGGGCCGGCTCTGTGAGGAGAGGCCATGGCCACCCATGCTGGACACAGCCGGTTCCAACCGGCTCCAGGCAACCGGCCCCACCCCCGGCAGGTCACGGCTAGGCCCGGCAGCCAAGGTGGAGCTGTGTCCTGGGGAACACACTTAAGGAAGGGCAAAAATACACATAGGCAGAGAAAAGTGAGGAAAAAAAGCGTGGGGAACAGCCCTGCAGACACCAGGGTGAGAGCAGGAGGGGCGGCAGGTGCTCCAGGCACCCGAGCAGAGGTTGCCCTGCAGCCCTGTTTTGCCCATGACACTAACTGATCTCCACATCTCTATCTCAACCCACAAGTTTTTTCATCTTATTTTCTCCATTTGCCCTATTGAGGAGGGTCAGTGAGATCTTTTGCAGCCTTCGCTCATCATAATGCACATTGCCTATGCTTTGGGAGCAGGTCATTACCCAGCTAAGTCAGCAATACAGACAGAAAAAATATTTGATTCAAAGGACTCTGCCTATTTAAGTTTCCTTTTGAGCCCACTGTCTATCTCATAGTTGAGTAGTTTTGGTCTAAGAAGCATTTATCTTCCCGAGAGAATGGTAATTGCCTAAATCCTTTCTCTGCACTAAACCCCTTCATGAAAACTTTTGACTAGGAAATGACTGATATTTTTTAAGCTACTTGGTGCCACAACTTGTAGACTGATGTAGATGGGGACTTATGCTTCTTTTGCAAAATTTCCTTTTCTTCTTTTAGGGAAAAATACGTTCTTTATTTTTCTCCAAGTATTTCACTACATTCTCTATGGCATTTAATAAATAATTTGTAGCAGTATCAGTAGATCTGTAAGACATTTTTGTGTCAGCACGAATTTCACCCCTCCCTCCATGATCAGTGAATCTGTTTTCTCTTTCAAGGTCTATTTTCCCCTCAGAAACATTTGTTAAAATCTCCCATTTCTTTGTCTAATTACTTTGACAAATAAATGCTGTTATTCTTAATATAAATACAAATTTTATACAGTCTTTGTTGAATTATATTTATTGGTTTTACTCTGTACCCAGACACCCAGACATAATTTTAATATATTTTTTTTGTGTACTCTCTTTTTTTTTTAATGTAGGAACACTTGCAGGGCCCGTTCTCATCAGATATAACATGCTCTGCCAGACTGAACACCCTTTAGGCTGTGATTGCTTTTGCATGGATCTAAAGGGCAGAAGGACAAAGGGAGCCTAACCAGCCCTTGCACAAGCACCAGGTATTACGGGCTCTTGCATTTCTTGGAAGTAAGAAGTCCTTGTTCTAGTCTTCCTCTCTGCATTAAGAGGGCAGGGAAGACCAAACATTCACACACACACCCCTCCTGTCAAGAATACCGTAGTAACTGCATGCTGCAGAGCTCTGAGAGATGCTGTGCCAGCCACAGGCACAATGCCACGTGGACTTTTCTCTGGAGTAATGTTGCTGCTCACTGCCAATACCACAGAGCTGTTCCCTAAAGGCAGTTGCTACAGTACCCTCTATTTTTGTGTTTTAAGTGTGAGGTGATGGCTCTCTCCCTGTGAGTGGGAACCATGTGAACATACATAGGAAATTATTCTCTTGGCCCTAGGGTAGCTGTTAAACAGGGCAAGTCCCAGATGTTTGCATTTGTTTCTAATCAACAAAGTTTGCACTGTAACAAGAAACATAAGACACTCTCCTGCCACGGGCAAGGCTCATTATGCATAGAGGAGCTCACACACTGCTTTCAGAAGATCTGTTAAGAAAACAAGCAGAACAATGTTATACCTTGCTGGACAGTGTTAACGTTTGAGTGTAGTAAGTTACAAATGAATTTAAGACTTTGTAGAAACTTTCTGTAATGAACTAGATCACAATAGCCTTAGAAATTTATCTTCTGCCTCTTCAAAGGAATGTTTTCAGAAAGTAAGCAAACGTATGAGCCACATGGTACTCTCAGAATATCTCTCTTGACTCTTTCTTAGTTAGAATAGTTTCATTTCCACCAACGTTGTCTCAGCAGAGAGAGAAAAAGTTTCCAGGAACAGATAAAAGGGACAGAAGATTCCAAGCTGTGACAAAGGAAAGCCTGCTTAAAAGTCAGCTGATTTTTACTGGGTGTAACCTAGACACTGGGATCCATGGAAAGAAGAACGTCAAACTGAATTTATTGGCTCCAGCCAAAGCATTCCTAAGGTCCAGCTGGAGCTGGAAGAGCCCTGACCTTAGAGGGTTTTATCACTTTAGGGGAACAGATCAATATTATTAATTTAATTTATTTTGTTTTATTGAAATCAGTTCCATACCATGACCTTCAAGATAAGTAGATTGTGTTAAAAAAACAACAAAAACAATCAAAAAAACCCAGCCAATGAGGAAAGCAATATCATTCTGGATAAGAGGAGGCTCCATTAAGTATTAGAAAGAGAAAACAGTTTTCCTCAACCTTTGTGTGCAACATGGGAATCCCTTTATCTTCATTAACTTTACACAACTTTTTTCCATTTGGAAGGGGTTTTTTTCCTAGCTCTTCTTGCTCTTTCCCCCATGCCCTGCACTCTTGTCCTCCTTTCTGGTTTCCAGATTTCTTCTCTGCTTCATTTTTTTGTATTTTAACAGTACTGAGAACTAGCCATACAGTGCTGCACACAAGAATGATATTTAGGGACTATCAGTGAACTTAACATGGAACTGATGGAAAAAGACCCTGCATTAAAATGACAACTGTGTATCTTCCCCAAGATCTGCATAAGGCCCTGTTCATTGCATTTACAGTTGGCTTAAATTCTCTTTCACTCACTAAGACTTTTCTGTGAATGTAGCATAGGTCTGCTTTGCCCACCATTGAATCCTGCTACCAGTTCTATTGAGAGGTCTTCCTTGAATTAAGGCAGTAAAATATCTGGAAAGAGATATCAGTGAAACAATCTGTTCAACAGTATCCTTATCTCATGTGAGATATGTGAGGACATGTCCCATGTTAGAAAAACCCAAAGAATGACATGCAAATTCATTGACATTGAAATGACCGGAAATGTTTAACTGAGAACAGGGCAAATACAGGAAGACATCATAAGCATTTGGAAAATAGTGACTTGTGTGAGGTAATTTCATCACAAGCTTGTTCATGACAGTCCATAACACAATAATGATATGTAACTAATAACATTTAAACGCAGGAAGTTTGAAAGTGATAAAAGGTTAAAAAAAAGGCATAAATACAGTGAGAAACAGAGAGTCAGAGAAGCCAAAAATTTAATCAGATTCAGAATAAGACTGAATATTCATATACATATCCATAACCATTTGATAACAACAAAACTGCTGTGTCACATAATACAGATCAAGATTTCAATTGGTGTTGAAAGAAAAGGAGAGCTCTTTACATTCACTTCTGCTTAGTAGGTCTTTCTCAGAGACACCTACCACATTTATGTCAAAGACAGAAAGCCCGTTTTCATGGCCACTAGTTCTCACCCAGTATGCCAGCTCATTTTCCTTAAAGCTGAGTGATCTTACAATTGAATGTGACCACATAGCACTCTTTTCCCCTGCATATCATATGCTTCTACTACTGTGTATTAGGAAAGTGAGGGGAAAAAAACAGCAGATTAGATTATACATTTGTATAAATACTCTGACCTCAACTGATGTTGTCTGAGCTACATTTGTACCAGGACCTGGCTGATATTCTTTCTTAGTCAGTGCTGCCAGATGTCCTTCTTCATTTAAAGGTTATGAACATATGTCCTTGGAGGGGGTGTTTGTTCATATGTGAGAGGATAGTGACTAGAAGAAGAGGTAGTAGGGGCCCTGTAGTTTCAAGAGAGTAAATTGTGAGTGTTCTTATCTTCTATGGTTCTGCTACTGAACTATACAACATATACTGCTGGAGTGCTGCTAAAGGGCATGTTTTTAGAGTGTGCTCATATTCAAAGTCCCTGACTGCAAAAGCTGACCTTGAAATCTCTGAACCTTCAACTTTCCAGGGAAGATGTTGTATTGCAAGAAGTGCTTCAGAAGACAACAGTTTCCAATCTCCAGATGTTTAACTCCTTTCAAAATGTATGCTAAGTTATCTTGTGTGGAAATCTGAAGGGGAGGGAATCCTCTGGTTAGTTGTTATGTTGTTGTCAAGACAAGGCTGGAAGGACTAAAGCCAAGGGAAAACAAAAGATCCTTCATCTTCAAAAAAAAATAAAAATCATCCCCCAAAGCAAAAGCCAAAAAGCCAAAAAAAAATCCCTTTTAAAGGAATTACTCCATTAAATCATTTCCAACACGGCCTCTGCCAGACTCCACTCCCTTGTAGTAACATAACTAGAATGATTCACTGAGTCAAGAGCTTGGAGGTTGCCAATAACCACTGTATTTCATGGGCTTTTCAGATTCAGTAGGAAATAGCAAATTAAGGATCAGTTAAAGCTCTTCTATACATGAGGCCTGCAATGGTATAGAGTAGGGAAGGGATAACATGTGCTTGCAATTGTGAAGGCTTCAAAATATACCATACTGAAAGTGGGTTTAAGTGGTTTGTGGAAAAAGATATTTTTCACTGTACCTGTATGTAACACTCTTACACTACTGCTGTGACCTTCATCTGTTTTTCTCTTCCCACCTCAAAACAAAAAAAATACTTTCTGATTGCTGGTAATGCCAGTCACATACAGCTTGTGCCTTTCCACTCTTTCCCTGAACCTGGACATTAACAAGCACAACATGGGTGAAAGAAGGATCCTTTTAAAGCTTTTCCTATTTAATACACCTGCATTTAGCTCAGAACACAAAGTCCTTCAGAAGCTAGTATAAAATCAGAAAATAATTCAGGTTGGAAAGACCTCTGGAAGTCCTGTGGCCCAGCCCCCTGATCAGACCATGAGTAAATATTGAATTGAGGCAGTTGCTCAGGGCTGTATCTAGTCAAATTTTTAACAGCTCCAAGAATGGAAACTTCATAACCATCCTGGGAACCTGTTTCAGCATCTGGCCACCCTTGCTAGGTGGTGCTTTTATCTGATCAACATTTCTTTTACTTTAACAAGCTTTTTGATTTAAGAAGGCTGGAGAAGGAGACAAATTCCTCTATTGCTTCCATATGCACTTTTGGAAAGACCCCATGAAGCCCCCGCTGATTTTGCATAGTATGTAAGACTTTTGTTGGCCTTGTTTTTACTTGGTCCTATTTGCCTTCTCTCCATTGCCAATTCTGACTTCCCCTCAGCACCTACAACGTTCCAGTTTTGGGACAGAGATGCTGATGGCAACACTTTTTGGTGCCAGAGCTGTTTCCCTGTGAAAGACTTCAGAACACTCCAGCCTTGGCTCCAAGACCACAGCCTGCATTTATAGTCGCTGGCTGTTTTCAACCCCTTCCCCAAGGGAGCAGGAACCTCTTACAAGATTATCTGTTTGCCTTGCTGCTGGTATTGGGAATTTAGCAGGAATCTAGCAGTGGTCTGGCTGGCATCTGGGTTTACATGCTGTAGTCAGTTGTATGTGAAACCACTGCAAACTTTTCTTTATACCCTGTGTTTGCTACAGCGCAATACAGAGGTGATGTTCTAGCCCTCACATTGTTAATTTGAGCCATGCCACTCATAATTAAAAAAAAAAAAATAATCACAAAAATCAGTTCTTATATACAGAAAACTCCAAATTTCTGTTTTCAAAGATGCCAAATGATAGGAATCTCTTGAACCTGTCTAATTAACAGCAGTGAAAATAATTAATGCAGCAGGGAAAATGTTCTAATGTTCACCGTTTAAAATTTTTTCCTGTTCATCTGGCAATAGTTTGGATGGGCTAGATGTCCTGGCTTCATAAGCCATTCTGCACAGGGAAAAAGTCTCAACACCATTAGTACTGCTCAGAACAATCTAAATCATGGAGGGATCCTCAAATTTGGTGATTCCTCCCTTCATCTGACTATACTGGCTGCTCCAAAATACATTATCATAATGTGTGTACCAAAGACACAGTGAGAATAATCAGCCATCACCAACGTATGACCAACTGCTGTGAGATTAAATTTCTATTTTCTTCATTGAGGAAACCAAGTCTTTCACCTTCTTGGGATGTGCTGTAAGACATGCATGTTGGACTTTGCTGCCTTTTCTATTCCTCCCCTAAGCTCTTAACCCTCCACACATGTAAATGAAGAGAGATTTGCTCTTCATTTCCAAACCACAAGGCTTCTATACAGTGGTTGATACTTCTGTGACAGAACTAGAAAAACTTTAGAATACTGGAAAAGGAGCTTTTCAGGAGATTTACAGACTGTAATGCTTTGTGTGTAGGAAAGCTTTCTGGTTTTGGTTCCCAGATTCACACTTTGCATGCTGGAGAAATTTTGTCATTACAGAAAAAATAATAACAGCAACAAGAAGAAAAATGTATTTCTGAATGGATAATTAAAAATTTGTTTTAATTGAGATGGTGGGTAGAGCACTCCTAACTCTATCAGAGGTGCTCAGAATGCCAAGCATTTAAATACAGTTTCCTTAGGAACACGTAGGACAAGGAGGTGAATTTGAACTGCAGGAGAGGTCAGAATTATTTGCCTCATTTTCTGTCCCTCCTAGATGATTCCAGGAACTCAGTCCTTTTCCTTTCTTGCAGTCTGCTGTACAATGACCTCATATGACAGTAAGGAATATGATGTCTTTGCCCCTAGAACTCAGGCAAAGAAAACAAAAAGGGTTAAAAAAAGGCTTTTCTGTTGGGGCCACGGGAATGAGGGATAGAGGATGGTTTTAAATGATTCGGAAAAGTCCTTGAACATATTAACGTTAAAAATTCTATTTCTCAGTTAAAACATTCAAGTTTTCTTGCAGTGAATTAGCAATTATTCCCTCCAAAGAAGTCTTAATCCTGAAGGCATTACTTCCTTATATGACTCTACAGAACAGCAAATGTTGGGAGAAGCCCTGCACTTAGAAACCACTGAAGGCTAATTTATCTGTTATTTTTCTTCTTTTTTAAAATCACTGAGTTAAGAGGGGGGAAGACAGTGAAAAAAACCCAATACTTAGGTTTTCTTTTGTGTAATCACAAAGATAATTCATTAACATACACATACATACAAGCATGTATACATCCATACATATATATTACAATGTATAAAAACATTCTTTGAAAATATATATGAAACAAAAGTTAGATTTATGGGTGAGAAAAGCTGGTCCTGATTGTTTAATTGCATAAAAGGATAAGAAACTAGACTGAGGCTGAGGTCGAACTGAGAGGTAATTGATGGACTGTACCTGAGAAATGAAAGAAATACAAGCAGAAGAGAATGGGAATATTCTCTGAGTGGCTGTCAATTTACAGGGTGCCATTGCAACTCTTCGGCAAGGGCAGTAATGTTATATCACAGGAAAGACATAGTAAATAGATGGACTTTCTTACCTCTTAATATTTTTCTTTCATATTGCTCCTGATAACAGAAGTCTGAGGGTAGTGCCTGTGGTTTTAAGAGCTACAGAGATCTACTATTAAAGTAATGTCACTGAAAAATGCAGTAAAAGATCTGATCTAATATAGCCCATCTGAAACGCAGCAAGCAGCACTAATCACCATATCACAGGCAAGATATCAGCACTGAAAACAGTGCTTGAAGAGATCCTGAAACCAACTAACAGGAGGATGACTACCAACTTAAAGAGGTTTGGAAGCTTGTCTTAAGGTTAGAAAAAAAGATTTAAAATAAGACTGCAGATTTTTCAAAATAGCTATGGTGAAAGAAAAAAATCCCAAATCACCAACATTTCTTTACAGGAGCTTAATTTCATCCTTAAACCCACTATTATTACCTCATTTTGAAATTCTCTTTTCCTGTCTTTGATGTGATACAAAATACAGTCTTTATCTACTTTGTCCACTGCCAAATGAACTGGTGGTATGTTAAAAAAACTTAGTTCCATGCAGATTGGCATTTTTTTTACAGGTTAGTTTGAAGCACACTTCCTAATTTTACCTTCTTGAATTCATATTATTTGACAGTATTGTAACAAAAATAAGTACATCCTCAAACCAGTCGCTTGCATTTTGTCAAAATCTAGAATTAATATTTTAAGTTCCTTTGGGATGTTTATTAAAATTATTTTTGGTCCAGTATTGAATGATAAGCTTAAATTTGCTCTTAAGTTACTAAGCTTTGGTAAGCTTAAATTTGCTCTTAAGTTACTAGGCTTTCAAATTGACTTTTTATAACATTATTCAAAGACAGCTGAAATAAACTTCAAATATCACCTGTTTATCAGTCTTACATACCAAGCCAAACCTTATAATATATACTAAATTATTCTGAAAGCTTATAAATTAATTGTTTATTTTAAAAACCTGTCCATCTAAACTTTTCTCTTAATTCCTAATACAACAGGAATATCTACTCTACTGTCATTGCTAGACTGTAAATTCTGGAAAGTGAGGATTCAGTATTCAAATACCAGGTCGTGCAGCAAAAAGTTCTTATATATGTTATTGGCAAATCTAACCAAACTAGTGAACAAAAAAAATTCAAATCACAGACTATGCAATGTTAGGTTATCAATAAATAGCTGAAATAATATCTGCATGAAGTATGTGTTTATGTTTACAAGCTTCTCAGGAAATACAGCTCTGGTCTACAGAGCCTTTAACAAAAGCTTCATGATTCTGGTTTTGTAGGATCTACAGCTTTAATTGGAATAGTTGAAAAACCTTCTTCCAAAAACCACATGAGGACTGTTTTTTCATTCTATTTCTTTTTTAGGTAGCAATACTGATTTTAACCTTCTTTCAAATGCTTGATGTTTTACCTAGTGGCAAGAAGCAAATTTTAAGAAGTATACCTCATCCCCCTGCTCCTGAATCGTCCACAGAACACTAGCAGAAAAATGGGGAAAATAGCACCATTGGGCCCAAAGAAATCTTAGTAGGCTACTCCAGATGTAAACGGAGTAATTATTCAGTCTTATTTAGAACAACAGCTTAAAATTTAAAAGGCTGTTATCTTGGAAGAGCTCTAGTTTTAACACCAACTTAGGAATAAAGCCAACAGTTGTGTTGTTGCATTTTTCCCCTTACACGTATTAATTAAGTTGTGCTTAACTTCCATCCCTAAGACCCACTCCCCTCCATTATGAAACCAGTATTAATCTTCCTACAAAGCAGAAGATATTTCTGTGCCTTCAGCATGAGAGGAATTCACATGACTGATAACAATCAGTTATTCACCCCTGGGTGAGGGAATTGGTAACAGAGTGGCAAGTTAATGAAGATTTAGGTATTAGATCTGGGATCTGGGAAAGATTTCTCCAGACCTTATTCAAAACACGCTAAATCTTTCCTCTGGCAACAAAATCACTACCTGAGTTGAAGGGACCATCAACAAGGAGACTAAACCACATCTCCCGCCTGCCAACTTTTCACTCAATGACTCCCATCAAGTCAGCACAAAAATATGCCACTGCACATGGATGTTGTTCCGTTTCTAAAACAAATAAACATGCAATCAAATTTCTTCATCATATAAAATACTGCAGACTGAAATCTCCACACCTGCTCATGAAAGCAGTGTTTTCCTCTGGGATTAGCAGGTCCTCCAGCATTAGGGGGATGGAGATCTTGTGGCAGCCCAATCGTGGCTTCCAGCTCCTGTCTGGTTGCTGGGGCAGGACTGAGGTCTCAGATTAAGAACCTACTACATGTGTGTTTTCCTGCCTGGTGTCTCACATACCTCTTAAACTTACTCTGGCTTTGTACAGAGTTTTCCAAACTAAGGCTCCCCAGACTAATCCTCTGAGTTGAGATCAATTCATCTTCTTAATTAGAAGTAGACATTTTCAAGAGGAGATTGTCACCCCCAGGAGGCTTGTGTTCAGTGTGTATAGTTCAAGATCCCGCATGCATTTTACTGGGCACACAAAACCTGAAGTCCCCAAAAAGGTGGATTCTTAACGAATTTGACTTACATGGTCTGTAGGCTCCTATCCTCCTTTAAATTAACATAAAGATTTACCTACTTTTTTCTTTATCCCACATTGAAACATGAATGAAGACTAAAGTTCAGAAATCCAGCAAGGAACAGAACATCTTCTAAAAACAAAGACCTGGATGTCTCCTGGTGTTCGAGAGCTGAATCCTGGTGTGAGTCCAGTACGCTATTTCTTTTTCTAGGAGACAGTTCCTATCCTCTCCCTGAACAGAGAGGTGTAAATTCCCAAAGCCAAATTCCCAGTTTGGGATCCAACCAGAAGACAAATAGGAAATAATCTGTCAAGACACTTGGCATAACATAATGCATGAGCATGGGAGCAAAATTCTTCCTGCTTTGGCATGTGCCTTTACTCATCAGGAGGGGAAAAAATGAAAAAAAAAAATGGGTTATGTTCAATGACTCATACAGAATTTCTCTTAGCTAAGGGCTACCTTGTTGCCTTGTCACTCTCAGGCCTTCTTTAGGTAAAGGCAGATACAACCCAGAGATGTACAAAACAATTCTTCTGAAGAGCAGAAGAATTTCCGAGGGTAGAGAAGTGGTGTGTTAGTCCCAGCAGTTCAACCACCTTTGTCAACATAACAGTGACGTCTGCATTTTCACATCTGTTACAATATGCCAGCCATGAGATACTACGAAAGGAAAAGGATTTCATCACTATTTTATCACATAAGGTTTCATCACTATTTTCCCTAATCTTCCTTTATTAGAACAAATCCCTGTATTCTCAGGGATTAGGGTCAGGCAAGGTCTGTTGAGATCTCAGCCACACTGTTGCTGGTCTTTATACTAAGGTGAACATAGAGTAAAAATAAATTATTTGCACCTGAATCAGAGGTCATGCATTAAATGGCTCAAAGTAGGCTTCAGTACCTGATGAACAGTTCCTATGGGTGCTGTCACTGTCCTGATTCCCATGGAGCCTACAAGCTTTTGATGCGAGAAGCAAAAGAACAGACAGCAGACGGGTAACTGTGCTTCAGACTTTTTTCGTCATGCCTGAAATCTTCTGAAATTCATTAAAGAAATTAGGTTTTAGGGTTTGGTTGGGGGTGGGGAGGGAGCGGGGGATTCTCTTCACAAACCACAAAGAGATGCAATTAACTGTTGGCTAGGCAGGCGCTGCCCACAGCTAGAGCCTTCTCAGCAGAGAACATTTTCTGTATGGCAGTCAGTCAAATACAGCTTTGTTTAAATTTTTGATTCATCTCTGTGCAGTTGGTTAGTTAATTGTGTTTTGCAAGTGGCAATTTACAATTGGAGACAACACACTTTTTCCTAAACAGAATTCACCTAGCCTCAAGGCACTGTAGTCAACTCTGATGTACCTAGCATATTCAGCCTGCATGGTCTATCCTTAGTGATTAGTCTTGATTATTTCAAGCTTGTTTTATAGAAGTTCCAAGTTTCCTGAGGCAGAAGTTTCTCCTCAGCAGAAGGGACAATGTAGCAGCACAGGCTTGGAATGCAAAAGCCAGAGAAAATAACCTATGCCCAGCAGCCACACCAAAGAAACCTCTTTTTTTTTTTTTTGTACATTGCCCATGAATCTTGTCACATTTTAACTGTGAGAACCATGTGGGAATGTGGGTATGGTAGATATTGCCAAATGGAGGATGTAGTATGATCAGAGTGTCTGAGACAAATTACAGCTTGGGTACCTGTCTGAAAGTAAAAGGATGAGATCGTAGGAGGTCTGAGGAGCAGCTGGATGGGTATATTTTGTCTGTGTGTCAGCCCATGGAAGAATGAGTATGCCAGAGCCAAACTGTAATCAGACCAACTGAAGAACAGAACTAATTTAATTCTATGAAGTATAGCCCGTGGTTGAAATGAAACACCTGTGCTGAAAGGAGGCTTTCCATGGAGTATGAACTAAACCACGTAAGTCCTGAAATTCAGTTATCCAAAACATACTTCTCCCCTACTCATGTTTCATGAGTATGTCATCATCTCTCTCTTGCCAAAGACAAACTCCTACCTAACCCCAGGTTCTAGTTCCCAAAAATGTACAAATATGCAATGGAAAAGGGTCAGAAATCCAGAACCTCCCTCTCCTAAGTGACTGCCCTTATCACTAGCATATTTACACATTTTTCCTCCCTCTTCTAAAGAGCAGTTACAGATTTTATCTTTTTCTGAAGAACATTTAGCAAGACTATCAAAAGGGCATCTTCAGTGATGAAGCACAAGCAAGAGAAAATGGCAGTTATGACATGCACCAGGCTATGGAAGACTATCCCAGAAGAACATTGGAGTTAAGGCTCGCAACATCCTTCACAAGTGCCCTAAATTCTGATTTTTCCAAATGGGAAACTGGGCCTGGAGCTTCAGCGATTAAAATGTAGGTGAAAACTTAGGCATTGAAAAGCAGCAGCAGATGAACTGGGGTCATAACTGCTGAAGTTTTAGACCTAGGCACTTACAGGTGGTATTTAGCACATATGTTGAGGGGGTTGGTTGTCCAATTTATTTATTTGCATGTATGGAAGGGAGTGATGTTGGATATGTAGGTGCTTCAGCTTTTTTCTGTTAAGTGAATACTCTACACAGCTGTTGCCCAGCTGCCCCGCTAACTCCCAAAAGATGTTTAAGCAAACATGCACAAAGGAGCATGAGGCACTCAAACGCTTAGCAATGGGTCGAAGAACGGGAAGAATAAGGCAGTTGAAGAATAGGTGGTCCTGTTTATGTTTGGGTTGGTGAGGGTGATAGACAATCTATGCTTTCTCAGCCTCTCATATAGAACCAATGGACATGGAGGAGAGGCAGGCAAAGGAAGTCACCCCTCAAGTCTTCCTTGCTGTTGGCTGAATGGTGGAATTCAGTTTTCATTCTAACTTACTGCAAGTGGGCACAAAAGTTTCATGGGTGCTAGCTTTATTCTTATTCCTTGAAGAAGCAACCGGGCTTGTCGGTAGGGCACGTGATTCACTCTTCAGAAGGGCAAAGGGAGGAGGAAGGAAGGAAGGAAGGATCACAGTGACACTAGTTCTATACACCTCAGCTGGGAATACTACGTACTCCCAAGTACGTTTCCACATGCGGCAGTCTAAGTCATCACTGCTCATCAGATTTTTTTTCTTTCACTACCTGATTTGCAAGCCATCTAGCATGCTTTTGGTGAAGCAGTTGCCCCTCATGAGCTAGGCCCCTCTCTCTAGAAAAGAGTAGGTTTCTTAAGATAGCTTTGTGATTAAAAAAATTGTTTATCAGATAGTTCTGCAATTTCTCATGTGGCTCCGATGAACTCACCTGTTCTCTGCTCACTAATCCATCTCCCTGAGGCTGCTCTTAGCATACCAGACCACTGGGGAGTTTTCTGCAGCTGCTATATGGGGGGGGGCGGGGTGGGGGGGGTGGGGGGGTGGTGTGCGGAATCATTTACCACTAAAAAGTTCTCTCCTTCTTCCTGTCAGTGTAAAAACACCTCCAAAACGCAGCGACAGCTATTTACCACATGTTGATGACTGGTACAAAAAAAGGTACCTGACAGAACTCAAAACAAGAACAATTTTAATAAAAGGGGACAATTACATATGTCCTTGTTTCCAGTCCTGGGCATACCCAAGAAGTTAGTTCTTAAAACTAAAATATGTTTAGGTCTCTAAAGTATTTTTTTTCCATTTTGACTCCTACTGAACTCCAAATAGCTGACTTCATAAAAGTTAAAATTTATAAACCCTACAAAACCTTAGGTTTATATGGTTAGTGATGCAACTAAAAGAAGCAGTTATAATGTAAGAAATCTAATTACATGAATAACTGTGGGCGCATTTAAAAATCTACATTTCTAAACTACATTTTTCTGGTAAATATCCAGATAAATACAGAATATTTGTTGATAAAATGAAGCATAAATGATGTATTGCCCTCTCTGAAACTTTCTGATCAATTTTCAACCAGTTGGCATGACAGCCATCTCCAACTAATAAGAACAACCTTTCTTATTGATCATCATGCCAATTGTTTTTTTACAGATAAGTAAAAATTATAAGCCTTGAACATTGAAATAAACTCTTTCTTCAACTCCAGGACATAAAATTAAAATAACCTGGATCATAGCTTACCACCAAACTCCCATTTTCATCACTATTTTGTATTACATTCCAAAATTGTATTTATATCATGTTTGGTTAAGCATCATGTTGACAGTCAATAGTCAGAAATGTAATACCTGAAGGCATTTTTTCATAAGAATAATGTGGACTCATATTGGTAACCACCACAGAAGAAAACAGGCAGTTCCTCCGAGCAATAATTTGTACAGCTGACATGTTTGTCATCAGGATTTTGGTCTGTTATGACACAATGATTTAGCTTGATAGGTCTCACTCCTGCCAGACTGTCACTGTCTTTAAAGAAAAAAAAAAAATCACTGACTAGTGCCAAAGAAAGAAGATAATGTAGAGAACAGGCCACATTCAGGGTGATTTGGCTTCACAAAGAAAAGAAAGAATGTGTTGAGGCTACTGTGATGAAAAGCTTTCCTTGTGCACTATATCCTGCTTTAAGGCCTATGAGCACTGAGGTGGCACCTACAATCCCAGATTCTTAATCCAACTAAAGAGTTGCTGGTTTTCAGCAACAGAAGATCATCAGCAGGTTAGAGAGATTCTCTTTGGTGTTTTCCTTTGTTTCTTGCCCAATGTTTTTTTGTCCAATGTGTGTGAGATAACAACTTTAATGCAAGCAAACTCTATCCTGGGATTTGGGGACTGGGGCATTGCTTGGGGATTAATACATTGCCACCTTTATCTCCCAGACTGCATCATACCACCAGCAGGACCAAAATTAAGAAAGCAATACATCATCTACTTGCTTTATAGCTTTTCTATGCACTGGTCACAACAGTGAGGCTGACCTGTAATTTTCAGTTGACACTCATGTGTACAAGCTCTGAATTTGAGTAGCCCTGTTCAGTCATTTCAGGATGGAGTGGTCACAAATACACATTTACAGACAACATACTGCAGAAGGTATTAATTGTTTAAGTGACAGAATATCTGCCATTATTGTCCAATATTTTTTTTGCATTGTTCTAGCAGGATACCAGGCTGTGTTTCACATTAACTGTGCAAATACTGGATATCACAATAGTGGGTGGCTGCTAGCCACGTGGCTCCTACCTCAAATGTGGGTTGGTGTAAGACATTGATTTGCAGCTTTAGTCTCCTCAAGATATGAAAGAAAGAGCATTTTCAGCCTAATGAACAGATTCACTTAGTGGAAGCATAGTTTGCATTGAACTAAAACTAGTGATAGGAATAGTAAAATCCATGTATGCCTAAATGGATATAAAAGAAATTTAGGACATACACTTACAGTAAACTTTAAACAATGTCATGCACAACTCTACTTTTTCACTAAGGCTGGAAAACTTTAAATAAAATTTAGGTAGCATTTGAATCTGTAAATTAATATCTAGACTTTCTGCCTAGACAAAAACATGCTTCTTTTCACCTACTGGTGACTTCCAGCCTGCTTGACTTTCTGTTCCCCCCCCCCCCCCCCCCAATTAGTCAAAATTACAATCTCTGCTTTCCTGGTAAGGCTTTCAATCCTCTGTCTGCTGGAGAGCTTTTAATTACATTGCAAAACTTAATTTTTTTTTCTTTCCATGTGAGGTAGAAATAGACATCAAGATAATACTGCTTTAAATGTGTCTTAATATGTTAACTACAATAACCTTAAAAGTAGCCACAAAGGATAGATGAGAGGTGATGTGATTTTAGGAGTTTATTTGAAATATTGTGTAATTTCAACAGTGTTGCACATTTGAATAGCACAACCAATTAGATTCTTAAATAGCATTGGTAAATAAAATGAACATTAAAGTTACCCTACATTCAGTGGTATTGAGTTTGCAAGTTTAGCTATTACAACAGCACACGTATTTGCCAATCAAAACAACATCTGTGTTGGAAAGACAGAGAATGAAAGAAAATTCATGATTCAAAGATATTCCAACCCAAATTGCCAGGGTGTGTCATTTTTCCCTCTGTTTTCTTTGCTTCATTATGTAAAAATCTGGAAAAGTTCATAGGAATTTCAACCACTTTGGAATCATAAAATGAAAAACTACAGGAAGACTGGTGAGACTGATGTTTGACGATAGGAGCAGGAAAAAGTATAGAGCATATTTAAAATTTAGACGAATTAACAATTTAAGGATTCTGTCTCTTGCTCTGTAAAACATTCATGTATTGAAATAATATAAAAACTATTTGCATAAACTTTCATTCTCTTTCCTTCTGTTTTATACAGTTTGTATAATTTACACCTGAGTGTGGGTACAACTCTGTAGCACCTCTCTCATAAAGTTACATAAATTTAGCCAAATGCCCAATCCCTAGCACACAGCTTTGCATCATTACAGAACAACATCAATAAAGGTTTAAGTAAATGAGTAGCCGATTCCCATGCAAAAGAGTTCTTTATTGTGTTGCAAGTAGTAAAAATGATGACAAAAAGGTTATGAATTTTTTAAGATAAGAGAAGGCAAAACTAGGAGCTCACTCTAAATGTATTGAGGGGCTTCTGCTACAATAGCAGACTGAAATAATACCACCATCCCCAGAGCCCATCTCTCCACACACACACTCCCGGTCTCAGCTGAAACCCCCTTGAAAACAGCAGTGCGCTCAGACTCTGACCGGAATTTGGATTTTGCAATCCTGGCCCATGCCTGTTTCTAAGCTTTGCTTTTATCAATCCCCATAAGAATTTTGTTAATTAAATCTTCACTGCTATAAGGGAAAGTCCACCATAACAATTAATTTTTTAAAATTCAGTTGACTGAATTTGAGCAGTCAGGAATACACGAGTCCTGTCTGTGTACTTTTAGCCTCTGATGTCCTTACCAAGGGCTGAAGGGAGAGCACTGCTCTGTCTTGGAGGACAGTAAGCAGTTTGAGCAGAACAGTGCCTCTACAGCATGAAGGACAGCTGCCAAATGTTCAGACAGTCTTCTACAACCCCCTTTCTCTCTTCCCTGACCCCTCTGTAAGTTAATCTCCTGCAGCTCTAGAGGTACTACCTGGCGCAGACTGCTCAAGGTATCAGAAATATAGCAGTGGTGGTGGGCCCATACCTCTTTGAAAATACAAAGAAAGATGCAATTCATATTTTTTTTTACTGATTTTAATTCTGACTTGTAAGTTATTCCTACTGTTAACTTAAATATTACTATGATTGCTCAAATATATTACCAGTTCAGTACTTCTTTGGAATGTGAAAAGAACAAGTGGAAAATTTTCTTCTGAAAAAATACAGGTTGTAAAGCTGGTGTGGTAGTTTCTGAACTATTCCTTACAAATTCTCCATGAAAGAAAGAGGCTTCAGGAGATAATTTAGAATCACACCACTACTTAGCCACCTTGTTGGGATATCTCTGTGACTGTTTCTGCTTTTAATTAACGAGTAATGGCAGTCTGAGCTTATGAAAGCAAGAGTGACTACATGAGAAGAATTCATGTCTAATACTGTAATGCTGAAGTCCATTATGGGAATGAGGTAAATCACAGTAAGTCATTTTGATCATAGCCTGAATGTCCACATGGGCATTAACCATAAAACATCAAGCTTACAGCCCCACTGGAAAGATTTCTTTTTAATGCCATCCTGTTCTTTAAACCATCTTTCGTCTGGCATTACATTAGATGAATGTTAAAAGCAGTGCTGAAAATTGTGTCACCAACAGGATTTAACCAAATATAGTTTATTTCCAATGCAGAATTAAATTCCTATTTTTGATAGACGTGTCCATCTTGGATTCATTTATCAAAAGTAAATGTCTAGGAAACCATCTGAAATTAAATTAATACCACACACACTATAGGCACTGGCTAATATCCAGAATGCTAAAATGGCAATGTAGAATTGTAAAGGCACAGGCATATTGTTTATATGCACTGGCTGAGATCCAAAATGGTTACAGTAAGTAGGAGAATAAAACATTAGTAGCAGGGCCCTCTACTCCTCATTTTAGGCCAGCAAGTGTAACACTAGCTGGGAATAGGTGATAATTATGAAACATAGGCTCATAAACCTCCAGGCATAGATACTTCATGATCCTGAGCACCTGGCAGCCACTGGAGGAGAAAGAGCAGAGGCACAGACGCTCTCTGACATTCTCATAAATGGGACAAAGCAAGAGTGGTTTGGTTCTCCTCCATGCAGTGTGGCTCTCCGATGAGCAAGGATGTTGCTGGCTTTTCAAGGGTGCTATGTTGGACTGTATTTTATTTTACAAAATTAGAGGCTGCATGTGTTGGTCTCTATCACACTCCAAGTCCTCAAATAGGAGCCAGCAGATGCTGCATCTCAGAGAGGCAGCCAGTCTGGCAGTTGGCCTTTGGGAGAAATGGTGCTTAGGAGGAATACCCCTGCCACCTGCAAGGGTCTGGAAGAATCTTTATGCAGCCTGATGAAAAGCTTTTCAAGACCTTTCACACCTCCCCAGCCTCCTTTCTAACGTAACAGGTATGTAGCAAGGGCATGGACCTCTGGCATTTTCAGAATTTATTTTTTTGAAAAAAGAAGTCCCCAGATTAAAGGCTTCATCCTGTTTCATGAGTATGCAGTGCAGACAGTGCACACTCAGTAACCTAGGCTGCTTTCCAAAGGTGGGAAAGACATGTCATAAGATATGTCAAGATTCTTGAGATCTGTATCCACATTTTAGAGAGGTCATCCTGAACTTCATCTGAGTGCATAACTCATAGAAATTACATTCACTTTGTAGTTGTTAATTTATTTTTCATATTTATTTGCCATTGGAAATTATTCCCCAAAAGCTTAATAATAGATTTGGCTCAGAGAAACAGAATTAACATTCCATGGAAAATGTTGAGAGACTGGAAAACAAGTTCATATTGATTCACAATAAACAAAACAAAACAGAAAAAAAACCAGGCATTGTTCATGGGATAGGAATTCTAAAATATTCCGTTTGAGGAGTTTGGTAGCCTGCTTCCTGTCCAACTTGAAAGCATCATCATTTCTGCTTTCTTAATGCAGGAAGAAAACCACGATAATTTAAATTAAAAAAAAAAAAAAGCAAAAAAGCACTCTTTCACGTTCTGTTGTCTATTGTCTATGAACCCATATACTTTGCCTTCTTGATCATCACCTTTTTTCTACCTTCATGCTTGTGCTCAGCTTTTCTATAGGCAGCACTGAAGTCTTTGTTTTTCTTCAATGAAAATGAGAGAAATGGACCAGAGTTTTCAAGGTAAGCGGCTGAGAAGATACCGTTCTGATTTTCTGAAGAGAAAACTACAATATTCAAGTAAAATTGTAGGTTTTTCATAGAGGATCTAAGTTGTTCAAAACCAGAGCTTTTTCACCAGGAAAATAACCCTCCAGTGAATCTACTCCATCCCAAATAGTCTAGAGAAGGTCTTCAATTAGTTTCTGGCCATTAGATGATTTATAGACAATTCACTACCAAAACCTGACATGTTAAACTCAAACTCTGCAGATTTATTTAGATTTATCCCTGAGATCTGTCTGAACACTACCAATATTTTCTATCTTTATTTCAAAAGCTGCAGTTCAATTGCGTATACACAAGTATCTGGTGCAATTTGAGACACGAGGATATCTAAGACATTCACGTGAGCTAGACAGAAATGACACAGGAGTCATGGAAAGCCCACCCCTTCCAAAGCAGCAGCTCCAAACAGCATATCAAAGAATGACATTTAGAACTGAATACCACCCCAAACGTGCATCTATATAAGAGCCTTTAAGATCTGCTTTTTCAAGTATCTCTATGCACAGGTCTATTTATGAGAATCTTCCCCAAAACTAAACCTAGTTTAAATGAATTCCAGCTCATTGACTTAGAACCAAGAAGATTAATTTTTTGAAAAACAGTTTCTTCTGTAAACAGCTGCCTTTAACATGGGTCCTCAGGGACACCTGTGTAATGTTGGTACCCACGCAGGCTACACAGGTACCACAGAAGAGCAGTAATAGGCAATTTGATAGAGCAATATGTTAATGTGCTGCAGAGGGGAGTTTGTATATGCATTTGTATGTATGGGAGGGAGATCCCACTCTCTTTTGGCAGCGCTAAAAAGGATAAAGGATAAGGGGTTACTTGTATTCCTAAAGAAAACACATCTGACTGACTACATACATGGTACAGCAGCACTGAGCTAATGGGAAGGATCAAATCCTCAATGACCAATTTTCAGAACAGAGACAAACTTTAACTATCTTGTATTGCCGAAGAGGACAGCCTCTGAAAGCTGTGGCAGTGTATCAATCATTTGATGAATTTCATGTCCTTATCTCTTAACAACCTAAAGGCAGTAATAACAGACAAAGACCTGGGTTTATAAAGGCAACACTCAGACTGCGTTGCAAAAGCTTGTTTGGAAGTCTTACGGAGTTTTACACTATTATAAAATCAGATACGTGCCTAAGACACTGCTGTAAAAAGTTCATGGTCATCTTTTCTCCATTTAAATAGCTGTATTTCTTTATACGAATAAGATAAAAGAGTATCTTTCAGGGGGAAATATAATGTATGAGAGATTTAATGAGACACAGAGATAATAATGTACAATTTGACCATTTTAAAAGAAAAAGGGATAAAGAGGAGGTATTATGACACAAGAGAAGATTCCTGCATTTCACTGGAATGATGTTAGGAAAGTAGTTCTTCAGAAACATGCAGTATCCTGGGGCAAGAGCTGTTTGTGATACATCTGTGATGACAGCAGTTTGTTAGAGACCCAGATTATAGGGAAGTGTTCCAGCATGCAGAAGACTTTAAGGCTTTAACAATATGAAAAGGATGCCAATGGCTTGACAGAGCAGAAATCCTAAGGGGAGCTGCACTCAAGGTTGAAGATATTCAGGGTATAGCCTAAGCAGTTAGCTCACCTCGTATGCCAGTTGAGAGAGAGCACATTTACATAAACAGATGGCATAAACTCATTGCAGGGTCTCTTTTTTATTACAGCTCCCACTTCAAAGCTGCTCTGTTCAACATCACTGCAAACCTCCACAGAGCAGCTCAGCATAACAGTGCCGTTCCCTGTCTGTCAGCTCGCTGTGGCCCTGTCTCACGCACACAGCTCATCCACCCGCAGCAACACGTATCTCAGCTCCTGACACAGCAGTAAATGAGCTGCTTATGCTACCACTCTTTCAGCATTTTACAACGTTGCTGTCACTTGTGTGTCTTGTCTTTCAGCCACTACTGTGCCAAGACTGCACAAGTCGCTGCTGCTTCCCCTACAAATGTCACTGCAGCTACTCCACCTGGGAATTTAACAGACCATCTCCACCTACAGCACCTCCCTCACAGGAACTGTACAGCACCACCACTACCAGGCTCCTTGTGGAATAGGTCAGCACTGACTTCGGTCCCCTGGTCTCTGGGGAACCCCAGTTTCTTCCCACTACATATGCACTGCCAGTCTGACAGCACACGATCATCTTCCATCCATCGGATGCTACTGTGGGAAAAGACAGAATCACTGGCGTTCTGCAAAACTTTCAACCATATCCCCTTTTCTGAAGCAGAGGTAAAACATGCCCTGAAACACAAAATAGGACCTTTTTTGGCTGCTGGATTTCCTCTTCTCCCAGTGATCCATGCAGCTTCTGTGTTTGCTAATATAGATTCACTTCCTCCACTTTGGCAGCTCTGGTGTGTTAACTGGTACATGCGAATGCTCAGACACCCTGCTTATGTCTTATCCTTGCCTGTCAGCTTCCTGTCTGTGTAAAACAGAGGTATAGACTTACAGTAGTTGCACTCCCTGACTCAACCCAGGATGCAGAGGTATGAAGCTCCATCAAAAGAACTGGTAGATTTTTTCTGCTCTGGAGATTGTCATGACTAGACAACACGTAGACTAGTGATGACACAAGCGGACAGAGGAAGAACATGAGCCCACAAGGAAAAAGAGATTTTAGCAGTTGGACTGTGTTTGTTATTCATCACCTAATTTAAACTATTAATGAATCTCAGAGAATGAAATCTTGTTCAATTTTTAATAGAATTTGTCCCCTTTAGTCAAAGCATGAGATCACATAATACGTATTTCCAAAGAATCCCAGAAAGGAAGATAAAATTTGACATGGCATTCTTTAGGTTTTAGATTGAAAGAGAAAGAGGAAAAATAGAAAAGAATTCCATGCCATCACACCTAGCCTCCTCCAAGTGCCTTTGTATTTCATAAAGAAGCAAACACAAAAAATACATGTTACACAGGTCCAAGATTTTCAAAGATCCTTTACAAACAGCTTTCTAAAATATTAAGAAGAGGTCCTTTCTCTGAGGGTAAAGTTTTGCTTCATATCTTCAAGAGAATAAGAAATCATGCTCTGATTCTTTTTTGGTCTTGACAGTCACATGACTTTGTTTCTTCTTCCTGATCCAGTGTTTACAAAAAGAGACCACAGGTGAAATTGGAGAATGTTGCAAATATCACCCAGGCTCATGTAAAAGCATGATCCCAGTAGGTGTGAGATGGAGTGGAGCTAATGATTCTGTGACACGAGTACTCAAATGAAGTTTCAGTCAAACACATGGGTGCTGTAAATTCTACGTATAGAAAGGAAGCAAAAACCACCAAAGAATACAATGTGGTGTACCTGCTCCTTCTTCTCTCCAGCAAGTTGTATGACAGTGTTAGAGAATGCCAGACCTCTCACTGTATTTTCTTAGTGACTTTTAAAACTACTTTTAATACCATAACCAATACCGCCAAAGCTTTCAGTTTGACTCAGGCTGTGATGAATAAGCTCAAATATGAAATGAACCAAAACTCATTTTTGCAGCTTCTGTAAGGAGGAACATGCAAAAGAAACACTTGGTGAGTTGCTGCTCTCTACTGGGGAAAGGATGTAAGAAAGACTACCCAACAAGAATCACATGGCACATACATCATTTAGTTGTATCAATTCCCTGTATTACAATTATTCCAATCTTATCTGTAATCTGAGTCATTAATTTTAAAGTGATTTTGATAGTGAATTGCCGAGTTAAGTTTGCATGAGTAATTTTATATGTGATTTTGTATGCATGTGTATATACCTATCTTAAAATTTCAATAGACTAATTTGCCAGAAATTTACCTCTTCTCACTCCCTCTCCCAGACACATACATCACCATATTATCTCATAGCTCATCTAAAAAACACTTTTTCTATTAAGAAATGATCTGATTCTCCTTAGGCTAACATATTAAGATTTTACCAAATCATCCAAAACCGAACCCAGCATATGTGGCACAAATAGCAACTGACACTAGGACACTGTGATGATAACAAAAGAAGGAATTAGGAAATGAATAGGCTGACAGGGTGAGTCCAATGTGTATGATTACCTTAGGGAACATGCTTGAGCTCAGGTTTGAAGAAACTAACAAAAGCAGAAGATGGGGTTACCAGACGGCAATCTAGTTGCCTAGTTAATGTGCTGGTCAGAGCAAGAAACACTTTGTTCTCATTAATGGTCACTGACAGAGCTAATAGGACAACACAGAGATCACTGCCCCCAGAAAAGAGGGTAATGAAAGTTATATCTTGCTAAAATATAGTGTTACTAATCCCCTCTCTCCATACTCTAAGTACTGAGTGGGGATTTATCCCGGGTGAATCACCCTGAGGTCAGTCTGAAGCCTGGCAGGATGGAGGTGACTGTGGCTGGAAGGATGAAATCTTTTCTGATACTCATTTTGGGCTCATGCTCAAAAATGTCCCCATCGAAGCATCTGCCTTCAGGGTGTTAGATCACTTCACAACCCTAGTGGGAGGAACACTCACTGCCATCTGCACCTGACTTGCAGTCACACCTTACTCTATGGGACATGGGCTTGGTCGCTGTATTTATAACCTCTTGCTTAGGCTTTACTGCAGTTCTAGGAGACAGAAACTAAATTTCCACTCTGAAGTAAGCTGTAGCTGCTCTTGAACAGAGCACCCACTTCTTCCTCCTTCAGAAACACAGATGAGGGGGATGCCATTATCCTCATTCACTGATCCTTCCACTGACCTACCAAGCACCAAATCCGCTTCAAAGCCCCTTGTCTAGTTCTCAGAGATACACCTGGCTGTGGCTGTAATTAACTGCTAGGGTAACTTCTTCCACAGCGAAGACCTCACGCAACTGTGAAACTCTTAATTTGTTAAGCAGAAGACTTGTGGTCACAAAAGAATGAACTTTCCCTGGGGTAACCTAAAGCCATAGACCTGGCCAGCAGAGAAAAAGAAGGAAGAAGGGAATCAACACTTTACTTGCAGCCAAATACAAAATTCATTCTTTTTTCTTTGTCTTTTTTATTACCACCACCACCACTGTCCCTTAATAGCTTTTTTAAATACATCAGTAGCTCACAAGAGTATAACTACTTACAAATACACTTATCTGTTTTCTTAAATTCCAGCCTGGAGTTTCAATTTTGCTTTCAACTGCTGGATTGAAACATTTCTTTCTGCAGGACTCACAAATGATGGTTTTACACCAGTACATACAGATAAACTTGAGGTGACTTCAACTGCTCCAACCCCAGAACTGGAAGTTAGAGGAGACCAGAGCAGAAATACCTAAGTCAGCTCAGGCATCCAGAGAACCTTGCCTTGGAACTGTTGGTAAGGCAATCAAGAATTTGTGGGGAAGGATCAGAGTACAGACTAATGCAGGTGATGATGTGGCAGGCATCTGCTACAGACCACCTGCTCAAGAAGAGGTACTAGATGAAACCCTCTCCAGGCAAGCAGAAAAAGTCTTGCAATAATAAGCTCTGATACTCACTGGGGACATCAACCATACTGTTATCTGTTGAACGTGCAAAGGGGCTGGATGCAAGCAGTCCAGATGACTTCCAGAGTGTGTTGAAGACAATTCCATGATGCAGGTCATTCATAAGATTACTAGGGAAGATGTTCTGCAGGACCTGCTACTCAGGAAAGAGGAAGGACTGGCTGAGGCTGTCAAGGGAAGGTCAAGGGAAGCCTTGGCTGCAGTCATCATAAAATGCTAGACTCCAAAATCCTGAGAAAAGTGAGCAAAAGAAACAGTAGAATCACAGCTCTGGACTTCAGTAGGGAATATTTTGGCTTGTTCAGGGACCTTCCTGGGGGAGGGAAAAAAGTCCAAAGGACCTTCAAGGAGTTTTCCAGGATTATCTCCTCCAGCTTGCCTTCAGTTGTGTGGAAATTCAAGCAAACATGGCAGAAGGCCAGTGTGAGTAAACAAGGAACACCTACCTGAGCTCAAACACAAAAAGCAAGTGTAAAGGTGATACCAGCAGGGATGGGCTAACTAGAAGGCACACAGAGGCATCGCCTGAGCACACAGGGATGGAGTAAGAAAACCCAAAGCTCAGCTGGAGTTGAAACAAGCAAGGATATGAAGAGTAACAGGAAGGGCTTCTATAAATACATTGCCAGCAAAATGAAGAAGGCTAAGGAAAAATTTAGTCCACTGCTCAATAGGCTTGGGCCCTACCAACCAAAAAATTAATGAAAAAGCTGACATATATTGAATACATTTTTTGCCTGTGTTTTCATTGGTAAGGTCTACTTTCAGGTCTTCACGATCCCTAAGTTCATTTATATTAATCTTGGGGACAATAACATTACCCACAGTACAGGAAGATAGACCTAGGGAGCATTTAAGGCATTTGGACATAGTCATGTTCATGGGATTAGTTGGTGTGCATGTGATGGTGCTGAGGGAGCCCTGCAGTGTCACTGGGAGGCTGGTCTGTATCATCTTGTCCTGGTTTCAGCTGGGATAGAGTTAATTTTCTTCTTAGTAGCTGGTGCAGTGCTGTGTTCTGGATTTGGTGTGAGAACAATGTTGACAGTACAAATATCACCCAGCAACAACCAAAAGCATCAGTGTCCTAAGTCAAGGACTTTTCAGTTTCTCAGGCCCTGCCAGTGAGAGGCTGGAGGGGCACGGGAAATTGGGAGGGGACACAGCCAGGACAGGTGACCAGAACTAGCCAAAGGGATATTCCTTAGCATACGACACCATGCTGAGAATATAAACTGGGGGAGAAAAAGGAAGGTGGAGGACATCTGGTATTATGGCATTTGTCTTCCCAAGTAACCATTAATGCATGATGGAGCCCGGCTTTCCTGGGGATGGCTGAACACCTGCCTGCCTGCCTGTGGGAAGTAGTAAATGAATTCCTTGCTTTGCTTTGCTTGCATGGATGGCTTTTGCTTTACCTATTAAACTGTTCTTATCTCAACCCTCGAGTTTTACCTTCTTTTCCAATTCTCCCCATCCCTCTGGGTGAGAGGGAGTGAGTGAGCAGCTGCGTGGCACTTTGTTGCCAGCTGGGGTTAAACCACGACACATTCTCAAAAGCTCATGGCAATCAGGGAAAGTTCCTTATGAGTGAAAAGAGGCCACCATCACACTCTTTTTTAAGGAGGGCCAGAGGGAAGATTCAAGGAACTACAGAAGAGTTAGCTTAATCTCAGTCCTTGTGATGGTTAACGAGCAAATTCTCCTGGAAGCTGTTTCCAGACACCTGAAGGACAAGAAGGGGTTTTGGAAGAGACAATTTCAATTTACCGAGAGTAATCACACCTGGCCAGCCTGATTGCTTTCTACTATGAGATGACTGTGTGGATAACAGGAGTGCAGTGAATGTTGTATACCTTGACTTTGGAAAGGCCTTTGATCTGGTCTCCCGTATTACCTTTATAGCCAAATAGATATATGAGCTGAATAACTTGATGGTAAGGTTGATGAAAAATGGGCAGAACTGTCAGGTTCAAAGTGGGATGGACAGAAACACAAAATCAAGCTATGGGTCAGTAGCCAGTGCCATCCCTCTTGGAGTGATATTAGGCTCAATACTGTTTAATATCTTCATTAACAACCTAAACAGTGGAACAAAGAATACTCTTAGTAAGAAGTAAATGATAGCAAATTCAGAGTAGTTGATACACTGAAGCACAGGAGTGCTATTCAAAGGGAACTAGACAAACTGGGAAAATTGCCTGACAGGAACCTCATGATGCTCAGAAAGGCAAATACAAAGTCTTATATATGGAGAATTACCATACTGACCTGTGACTGGTACCATGGGATCTGTGTCTGGGGCAGTGACTATGGGAGCAACTCTGCAGTAAAAGATCTGTGAGATTTGATGGAAAACAAGCTGAATATGTGACAGCAGCATGCCATCACCAAAGAGTCTGCTGTCTGTGGAAGACCCAGACCAGCACAGAGGATCAATGAGAAGCAAAAGGCAGTGAAGGAGAAGGGGTAAGAAGCAAGGAGTTACAGCAGAAAACCACTATGCACTGACCCTGGCCTCCTGTGCCATCTGTTGTCTCACCAAAGGGACTGGGAATGAAAGAGTGTAACACCTTGTGAAAAACAAGGGGAGTTAAGACTTGGGAAGTCAGAGGAGCTGTGTATGACTCAAGTTGAGACTGAGGAACGGGAAAGAAATGTGTATCCCTAAGTGTTTGTTTAATATCTTCTTTTTTTTTTTCTCAATACCAGAATCAGTAATTAAAAGTTTGTGTTAATTGGCAATAAATTAAAATTCACCAAGTCGAGACTATCTTGTCTCTGACATTTTGTTTCTATGGACAAATATCTAATGGGAGGATATAGAGAAAACAGGATCAGACACATCTCAGAAGTGCACTGTGAAATAAGAAGCAACAGATGTGAGCTGGAATACAGTAAATTCTGGGTCAAGATAAGGGTTAAAAAGTAATTATGAGGGCAAACAGGTGCCCAGGCATACTGTGGAATATCTTGAAGATACTCAGAACTCAACTGGACAAGACCCTGAGCAACCCATTCTAGTCAGACCTGCTTAGAGCAGGTGGCTGTACTAGATGATCTCCAGAGGTCTCATCCTATTCTATGAATGCAGGAAAGCCACGTTTGCCCAAGGCTGTATCCGAGCTAATTACCCTCCTGGGATTAATCCCCCAAGCATAACTAGCACCATGTGTCAAGATTACTGCCAGCATTAAGCAAGAAATCCAGCAGAACTGCACAACAGTGAGGATTTACCCGCTCAGGGTGCCACCAGCTCACAGGACTGTGCTCACTGCATGGCATGAAGGTGCTCTAGAAAGCCACGCTGAGAGGCATCTATAGAGACAGAGAGGAAAACAAATGGTCTTTATTAAGGATATATATAGGCAAGTATTTAACAAGATGCACATGTATTTTTGTGTGGTTATTTATATGTGTGTGCGTGCGCATTTGTGTGTGGACATACGTATATAGGATTTTCTTCATTCTGGTGCCTTTACATAACTCTGCCAGCAAAACTTTTAAGGATACAACAGGCCTTAGCATAAAAGAAGAAGTGACTGTGCATGCCTATGAGAAGGCACATAAGCTTACTGTTAAAGATGAAAGGTGAGGTTTTGTCTCCCTTGCAGCCAATCTCCCTCAGGTCCCCCCTTCAGGTGGTCTGTGAATCAATCACCTTGTTGGAAAATCAGCATAGACACTTTGGGTCAAGTGTGGTCAGATGCTGTTTCGAAAAAGAACTGGAAAGACAACAGAATAGCTCCCGCCACCCTTTATCTCCCTGGTGGAGTCTGGTTAAAGACCCTATAGAGAAGTTCTGATTTCCTCTCAGATCTGTGAAAAGGTGTACATGAGCAGGGAGGGAGAGGGGGCTAAGGCTCTGCCATGATCTGTCTTTGCTGATTAGTCAGGCTCATTTAGGAGTAAGCACAGTGTCATGCATGTTCTGCAAGGACAATATGACTGCCATGCCACTACATAGTGTCTGGCAGCCTCCAAGCAATACTCTAGTAGATTCATGAGTAGCTTGGCTCCCATAGAGCCATACCACACCCTCTCCAATGCAACAGCAAAGGCCAACACTTCAGCCCAGGAAGGTAGACAGTCACCTGGCATAGAAATTAAATTCATGATACTAGTAATAATATAGCAGATCTGGAGTGGAGACAAGAGCACATCACTCACAGGAGACAGCTGGAGAGTATTCTGGTATGTAGTCAGGGCTTTTATGTTGGCTTCTTACTCTAACTGAAAACAGGCTTATGTTGAAGACCTCAAGTGATCTCAGCTCTCCACACAGTTCTGCCTGTCAAGACAGGGACAGAAACAGAACTGCTGCTTCTGCCACCTTCTTCTTGTGCAGAAAGCACCTTTCCTCCACTAAATTCAGTCTGCTGGCTTCATAAAGGGTGAGATTTGAGGACCCTTACAGGCAGGACTTGACCATCATTGGCTTGGTCAATCTTAAGTACTGCTACAATGCAGCACAAAGAGCTAATCATCTCAAAGAGAGCTTCACCCTAATCTTTTCAGGTCAAACACAAGCACTGGTACCTTGAAATGAACCT
Organism: Falco rusticolus; assembly: GCF_015220075.1. NCBI lineage: Eukaryota > Metazoa > Chordata > Aves > Falconiformes > Falconidae > Falco > Falco rusticolus. The sequence goes on from NC_051191.1 coordinate 82,074,902, forward strand.
AGTAAGAGCTCACAGCCCATGCTGCCCTGGGCAGCATGTGTCAAGATACAGCATTCAGGGAAACATTGCCCTCTGCCATTCCAAAAGCACCAGCAGAGCAGACTTGCAGCATCTGCCCAGTCCATGGCCAACTAAGAGCACCTGGGCTCAGAACAGCAAATTACCTTTGGGACTTTGGAATAAAGTTAATGTAACACTCTCCTCATCCTTCTTGTGTTTATTATTGCAGGAAAAATGGTATTGGCACAGAAGATAAGAGAATCACAGCTGATGGCATTCCTGGCATTTTGATGTCACACACAGGTATCTTTATTTTTTCAGTAAGACAGAAGTAGTTGAAAAACTTTCTGATGTTTTAGGTACCTTATACTATGGACAGCATTAGACATTTCTCAGGCAACACCCTAAGCACATTTCTGCTTTTCTTCTGGACTTGGTGAAAAGAAATGATGATTTCTTAGCATGCTTCACTCATATGGGGTATGAAAGATAACAGAGAGCTCTAGCCTGAACATGTTGCATATATATATATATATGCACATATACATACCAGCATGTTATAGTCTCCTGACACATAAATCACCTGCAGACCAGATGCAGTTTTGTTAAAAGAGAGAAGCAAAATCTGGTGGCAATTTTTATAAGACACTGGAAGAAATCTGAGTGCATATTGATTATTAACATGGACTGCAAGCTGATCTAATGAAACAATATTCATTTAACCCTTTTTTTCCCAGAGATTCTATAAAGCTCAGACATTAAAAAACTCCAAAATATACCCTCACCTAAGTGAAGCATACCGGTTATGAGCAATAGAGGCTAACTAAAAACTACTTTCTGGAAGTGTTTTTTTGAATTGAAATATATATCTAATGTGTATGTTAAGTAACTGTATTGCACACACCTGGCTTGTGGGTGGGTACGTACCTGAAATCCCCTCCTTAGGAATGCGTAAGAACAACACGTAGGATTTTAAGGTCAAGTATTTAAAAGATAGAAAACGTCAAAAATGAGGTAGTGCCTGAAGAACTGCAATTCAACTCCTTGGTGAGATTGAAACGTGATAAATTCTGGAACTGAGTGAACCTAGTCCCTTTTTACCTTTTCTTTTCAAGTACTTTCTCTCTCCCTCTCAGTGCTCAAAGTGCTGGGGCTGGTCTGTACCCATTTAGAGCCATTCTCCTCATTCATTTCTCCTCATTCTGCATGTGGCCTCAGGACACGCTTGTTCAAATCTTGCTCTGAAGACTTAAGGCTTAACTTCCCCCTGGGATTTCCCACAGGTAGCAAGTGTAAATCATCTGCCTCAGTTCATCGGTGCCACAGTGAGGAGGTAAAGGAACGCTTGACTGAGTGTCTTGCTTGCTTGACATCACCATTTCTGAAGGCTTCATGAACAGGAACAATGTTATCCCAGAAAATACCCTTTACCGATGGGGACAAGAAACAGAGAGATATTAAAATCAAAAATATCACTCGTGTGATAGCCCAGTTTGAAGGCCCAAATTACTCAGAGTTCTTAGCAAAATTAGCATGCTCTAATACCCGGGTTCTGAGATTTCAGTTGCAGTGACAAGGATTCAGAGCTCCTGCAAAGCCAAAGCCAGGATGCAAAGCCAACCACTGTAGCACCCAGTGCTGGGCATGATTCAAGGGTGTGCCCTGAAAGGTGGTGCTGGTGTAAAGCTCCTCAGATCCACCCATTGCACTGACAGCACGGAGAGTCCATCCTGAGTCTTGCATCTGGCAAGGGGAGCAGAGCCCATGTGTGTGTGCTACCATCTGCTTCAAAATTGCCAAGTGAATAAAAAGCAAACTTCGTCATACAACATTTTACTGACATTCATGTGAGTCACTTCAGTCTAATCTCTGTTCCTGGAGCTCATGGAGTAGATGACAGCTGCAACAGTTTAGCATTTCTAGTGTCGACCATCCCATTTTGCCAGTAAGCTTTAGAGCTGTGTGCTGGCAATGGCTCCTGGGTTCCCTTCCAGTTCTAGCAGGGAGTATTTTGTTCCCTTCAATTCTTATTGCAGCTAGACCTTGTCTACTTGTTGCCTTCAGGTCCATTTCTTCTTTTTGAGCTACTTCTAACTTCATGTTTTGCCTCCAGCCTCTTCTGTACCATGCCTACCCCATTTCTTCTGCTATATCCTTGCTTTCACCAGACATCTACCCCAACGCTTACCAAATTTACACCTGATTCCTAATCCACTGTTTTACACTGGGACTGAGGAAATTAGTGAAATTGTGGGTTTGATCCCTGTATCAGAAATTGTTTGTGTTTTATAGGAAAGAACTCTTGAATAAAAGCCAGCAACCGTCTTAGAAATCACATGGAACTTAGGTAACATGACATGAGCAGTTACTGCACAAGCATAGAAGTGGCAGGTAAAGCATTTTATCAGTTTTATCCAGTTCAGATTCAGGGACAAAATTAGCATTATGTACAATGTAAAGTCTTGCCCCTCTGAAATTTCTACCAACTTTAGCAAGACAGAGCTTTTTCCTGTAGTCTCTACTTTTAAATTACCAAAGGAAAAAAATCTGTAGATTAGATGCCTCTAAATGCCAGACTCCAAGAATTAATCAAACTGTGCTCCTGCCTTCTGTACTATTTTCCTTTTCAAATCTGAGGTTCATACATGTTATGCACCCTCACAAGTCAAGTAAATATTCCCATTCTATACTGTGTAGAAATTCCCAGTAAATTCTACTCGTTTTGGCAAGATTACTTTAAGAGAAAGACACTATTCGTTGCTAATTGGGATACACACTGCCATCATAAAGTACTGGGACAGACTCAGCTCCACAAGGCATCTTCTTATTCTTAATCATTGTGTCTCTTGGAGTGAGTTTTAGTTAACTTTCCTTTTAGAAAGAAGAAGAAAGGTAAATCTAATTGTCTTGAACTTTAAAAATGCCTTTCTTTGAGTCCTCAACTCATAGCTCCCCACTTTTATTGCATATACAAGATATTTATACTCAGTTATTCTGGGGTTACATTACATTCATGGCCCAAGATAATGAATGCCTTCAATTCACACCAGCTTCCAGGTTCAGGCTTCTGTCAATACCTATGCCAAGAGTTATCTATAACAAAAATCATGAGATTTTTCACATTGGAAAAATAAATTGCAAGTATCTGATACCTAAGGCCTGATCCTGGGCTCACTTTATCTAAAACCATGGAGGTCACTGAAATCAAGAGTGATGCCAGGAGGAGACCAAGATCCAGTCTTGATCCTGCACTGATTTGTTACCTCAGTAGACACAGGATGGTTCAAAATAAGGAAGACAGGCACTACAGTTGTCCTTCAAAACGTTCTCCTTTTTTTGCCCTTTTGTTCCCTGATGTTCCCACTCCCAAGCCATTAAATGCCAGAACTACTGTTAAATGTCTGACCTCAGAATAGTTCCCAGAATAACCAGCACATTGACCAAAGACCACAGCAAGTCAACATCAGCAGAAGTAGACCACTGGAAACTCTCTCCTCTGTTTTGCAGTTTGATCCACAACTCGGCCCACAGCCAAGTGCTCCTTCCAGACAATCCCCAAAATCCTGTTCTAAAAGGAAAGCCACTAGACCTGTTTCTCACCATAGGCATAGGCACTGTGCCTTAAACAAGATTCTTTATTTACAGATGGAAGGAGTGGCTCTTTTGACAGCAGTAACGGCTGTTCACATGGGCAGTTTGGTTCCAAAAGGTATTTTAACACCCCTTGTACCCAACAGCATGACAGAATCTTGTTCAAGATTCAATTTCCAAAACCTGAGCTCTGCCCTTCAGGCATACAGGAGTAGCACTCTGCATTTACAAGCAGTCAGACCTGGAAGCCAATGCAAAAAAAAAAAAAATATCTTCTTTTACTCTCATGCGCGTGCACGCACACACTTCATTGTATCCCCAACACATACTTTGCCTAACCTTACAATGACCTAAATTTCCACTGTGCTTCCAAAATGTGTTGTTTTCCTCAGTCTAGCTCTAGATCTACTGACAATCTTTCAGCACTCTCTTCTCCCACTCAAAGCAGAACTTAAAGCGAAGTGTATCTGCTTCCAAGACATTTTTTTCTTTTGCCTCATAAGGTTTCTGACAACAAGAAGCTCATTGTTCAGTGTTATTACTTCAGCAGAGCGCCTGCTGAGAGAGTTCCTGCCCTCAAAAATATACTCAACAGCATGGTCTCTGAGGGCTACAAGTTGTCATATTTGCCAAGAATGCACACAAAAATAATCAAACATGTCTCATAAAGAGACAATTTACTTACTTTTGTCAGAAGTCCTCAGAGTTAGTAGTCTGAAGTGGTTTGGAAACCCGATAACCTGAAGTCCTGAAGACTGTCTTGGTAGAAACAGCTGTGACCTGTTGGCTACTTATAATACTGCATGCCAGCTGAACACAAAATTGCCATGAGAGCTAGAAAGTCATCTGACAGGTGAATGGGCCTTGTGCACAAAAGAAATAATGGTGTAGATGCAAAGTTAGTGTTCCTGAAGTTAAGAACTGAGCTCACATTTTCTGTAGCCCAGCCATGTATAGACCACCTTGGCCAGTGTCACCTCTGAAGTCATGCAGGGCTTTCATCTAGAAAGTAAGGAACTCAGCAAATTCCCTTCTAAGTCTGAGGAGGCTTAAAACCTTATCCCACCACTTAAAAACTGGATCACCAATGGCTAACCAGGAAAAGCAGAAGGAGTGAAGTAAAGAGTACTCTTCATTTCACCCACTGAATTGCTTTGCAAAAATAGAAAATAAATTCAAGACTCATTGCCTTGAAAGCAACTTAACTCCATGGCATTCTGCTTAATCATGACCAGTTCTTCTCCAACATCTAGCTAGCCATGTTTTCCACCAAGGCAATTGCTTTCCACTGTCAAATCACACCAGAGAAAGTTTCCACATGATTGCTTCTAAACAATAGGAAAACCTGGTTTTCACAGTCTGCTGTTCATTAGTACAGTTGATTATCTAACAGAATACAAATATTTGATGTATTACAAAGATAAGCATAAAATCAAAATAAAGCATTAACATTCCAATATGCACTAGGAAAAAGCTCATGGATGTCTGAATATGCTTTTGTTTGTGCTTTAACACCTGGAGAAGAAATTCTGCAAAGGGTCTATTTGTGTATTAAAAGCCACTCATGGTGAAACCTGTAGAAGTTGTGGTTGGGATAACTCTGTCTGTGCCACAAAAGACAGGCAGGCAAAACCCCTGGGACACTATCTATGTAAACTATCCAAGCACCCAATTTGGCAACATGAAAGGATTTAAAAATAGACACAAATGACAATCCAGTTTCACTGCCAGGACAGTAGGAATGGGAAAAGAGGGTCTTTAGCATGAATGTGACCCAAGTCCTACGTGAATGGAGTTGGTTCTTTCACAACTATTTGCAAATGTGTGTTTACATGGCTCTCTGCAGGCAGCTGAGGGGGTTTGCCAAGAGCTGGACATGCCCCCCCCCCTCCCAGGGCTTTAGCATGGACAGATTTCTTGACTTTGCTCCAGTCAGAGACTGAGAAGCTCTGTTGCGTCTGAACTTCTACTACGCTTAACTAAAGAAAACATCCTGCTTTTTAAAGAACTTTGTTTCTGAAAACAATGTCTTAACCTTCCTGGAGTCTTCTTAGTTGGTTTCCTGCAAAGTGCCCATTACAAGGAGCTGTGTTCTCCAGTCACACCCACGGCAATAATTAGCCACCACACCCCAGTGTGAATCCCCACATTTAATTTACAAACACCCCCCTGGCACCCTCCTCCCCTTCCCATAAGCTTTCACATGCCAACCATGCACAACGTTTCTGCTTCTGCTCTGAGGGCTACCACACACCCTGGTGCACAAGGATCAAATGCAAGCCCCCAGAAGCACTGAAGGAGCACAGCGTTTCTGATCCCAGCCTTCTGATTTTGAGGGTGTGAACAACTTCTTCTGTTCTGCTGCAGCAGCTGGGCTCCTCCGAGCTTCTCCACTGGGCAGCTCAGACACTCCAGCCCCCTCCTCACTCCTTAATCAAACCACGAACGCCCTGTCAGCGGGTGCATTCATTACCTTAATCTGCAACATGTGTGGGAGGGCAGATTCCACACTCCGTAATCACTACACCTCTGCTCAGGCCTGATTTAGAAAGCTTTCAAGCACAGCCCGCTCAGATCATTTCTTAGCTGTCCTCTTCCATCTGCCAGCAGCAGAGCAGTAACATTTCTGGGTTGGCTTAGAGCATCATCTCATTGCCCGTGTGGACCCTGGTGGGTTCACACAGCTAAATTAACTGCCAAAAGTGGCTCGAGCCCTGAAATCCCATTGTTTCCCGAGAGCCTGCTGAAGCCTTGCCTGAACAAGAACCCATAAGGCCTCCAAGGAAAGGAGCAGGGGTGAGGGGCTTAGCATTAAAAGGGATGGGCATGATAAAAAGCTTACAGAGATCATGTTTCCTCCAGACTGACCTGAAAGTACTTCACTCACTACGGTTTGGATTAAGTGGTATTAAGAATTACCCAACAGACATAAGCCAGAGACACTCCCAGGGCTCCTTTCAGACCAGCTGCAAAAGGTGCAGCTGCCGAGCAGTAGGTACCTGGCCTAATGGGATAGTGATACACAGCTCCTACGTTATCTACACAGGCTCCCCGGTAATCAAATGATACCCGGGATCCATCAGCCTCCTCCATCTACATAGAACCCTACCCCAGCCTTACTTTACAAGAAAAAGGAGAAGGTTAAGGTGGGGATTTCTGTCAAGGAGTTTTAAGCATTTAGCTCCAGGCTGTGGTTGTGACCCCTGCCCTGTGACTCTCTGAAAAGGATTTAAGATGGTCCCATCTCCTGCTCTTTCCCCACCACCTTTGCATTTCCTGCTGTGCACTGTAGGGTGCTTTCGTCCCCTATCCTAACATCTGGACTCTTGTAAAATTTGCTTATTATAAGGACTCTTTTCAAGGATGTGGCAACCAGTTTGGGAGAAGGAGCAGGTCCCGGCAGCTACAGGAGGATCCAGTGACTGCCGTGCTGCTAAACAGCTCCGTATTAGCATCCTCACCCTTGTGCCTCACTCTATGGCATGGGTTTGCTGAGTGAATAAGGAGAACGTCCTCTTACACGTGCTTCCATAGACAACATATTAGTATAGCAGCAACTCTAGTTTGGCATCTACTTGAGAGTATCCAGATAGAAGCCACTTCACCTGCTGAGTGCCCTCAGCTTCACAGGTACACAGAAAATGCATACCTCTGGGTCCATGCACATACATACAGAGAGATGCCAGACTCATTATGTCCTGTGTCTGGAAGAACCATCTTGAAGTTATCACTCCTAATGATGAAGAGTAGTCAAAAGAGAAATGTTCAGAGCCTCCCTGTTTGCCTTTTCTATATTTCTGTGCACAGGAAGTCCTGATTTGTATGAAGGCAAGAACAGTATAATTTTAAAAATGCCCATTAAAAAATAAACAGTCAAAATTCCATAAGACTTTTTCAAAACAGCTTTGACTCATTTGCAAAACAGCTAGTGTTTTGATTTGTTTGATAGAATCAAGTCAAATCACACGTCATAATACTGCTTTTTCTTCAGTAATATTCTCTACAGATCCCAAATTAAGTTATTTTTCTTTTTCCTGGACTCCAATTCAGCAAAGTCTTTACTATTTGATTTCAGGTGGACTAAAATCTCCTTTGTTCCAATATGTTAATTTAAAGTAAACCTAAGCATCATGGCCACAAACATGCCTTTAAAGAGCACCCATACTCTGCAACCACTGTTCACTTTCTTTCACAGGCATGTCTTGGGTCACAGAAATGTTTTATTTCAGTGCATTTTCTGAGAATGCTGAACATTTGCATCGTTATTTGAATAGACGGAGAACAAAGTCTCCTTTAGAAAATCATACAGCAAAAGCAAATCTACTCTTTTTTTAATGCTTATTTTATTATATTATATAAGTCAGAACAGCACAAAGAGGGATTGATGTAAGAGAGTCATAGAAAAGAAACCCAAAATACAGGGCCAGATTTGGTACTGACACTAAGTATATAGCCACTGATAACTGAAGATCTTCTTAATAATTGAAGATGGAGAGAAATCCTTTCTAAGTGATGTAGAGAAATGAAAGGAAAAAGTTAATTAAGAAATGAAAATAAAAGCCAAAGGTAAATAAATGACTCAACTGAAAAGTGAGTGAAACTTCAGGATTATGAAGCAACATTTGAATTATTTGCCATCTACCTTGCAACCTCACAGTAAGCAATCTTTACCAACCTAAATGGAACTATATCAATTGTTTGCATCTACTATAAGGTTAAGCTGGAAGACTACTACACTTACACTTACACGTTACAAAGAAGCAGTACTTTACCTGATATGTCTTTTTCAACATCACTATCTGATAGGTCCTTTTCTTGCTCTATAAAACCAGATTTTGCTTACTGAGAAGGAAAACAGAGAGGACTGAAGTGAAACCCACAGAAAATTATTTATATATAGAACACTTTCTTTGGTTTTGTCTTGGCATTTTTGTAACTTGTGAGAGAGAAACCTATATTTATGAAACCTCTTGCAGCATGTATTTTGAAAGAACAAAAGCAGGATAACTGTACTTGAAATAAATTGTTAGACTATATTTTCTGAAGACATCTGATGAGCTTTGTGGGGGAGAAAAGCATTTTCAATTAGTACTGAGTGGGTGAACACAGGATAATGAATGAGTAGATGAGTTGGTTTTTTTAAGACCTGTAATAACACTCTTCATATCCTTTTATGAGACACATATATAATGTATATTAATACATTTGTAAAAATGTAATATTTTTATAATATATATATTTACACATACACACATGCATTCAGAGGCATAGATATATAAATATACACTCTGTATTTTATTCATGGATAATTTCAGGCAATGAAAATAGTATAGTTTTCTAAAACATCTCCAAATTTTTAGGCCAACTTCATTCCCAAAGCTGATCCACCAAAACAGTACAAGAAAATCAATTTTATATGAAACATAATGCCTGTCCCATCATACAACAATGAAAAGATTGCTGTACTAATTTTTCAATCCTAAAATCAGGTGTCATAGGCATGAAAACAAAAGCTCGTGCAAGTTCCTTTGGCAGTGTTAAAAACCACCAGTATAAAACCTCAACTTGAAAAGCTTTTAAACCACCTTTCTGAAATAGTGTGTATCAACTCATTTGTTTTTTAAGTGCACAACAGTTCACACCAGATGCAATAAGACAAGCAGCTGGTCATGCAAATCTAAAGTCTAAGCTAGAAACCCTCCTTTCTTCCTACTCAAAATCATTAAGTTACAAAAGAACATGAAAATAATCCATTATCAAAGGCAACCAGCAACATAAAAGCAAGAACAGACTAGACAGTTCTGAATACGACCTAGTTTAGATTAAAGGCCAATGAAATATGGAACCCAGTCCCATATAGATTTACCTGGCTTAGGTTGTGAAATGTCAGTGTAATAGACCATTGTTGGAAAGATAAGCAGGGCTATGGTCTGAAGAGGAACCCTTAACAACAATGAGAACTTTGTTAGAAAAGTTTTCTGTTCTATACATATTTATTTGCTGCCATTTACTTCATTTATTAACAAAATCTTGTCCTGGATTATTGTCAGATGTCGTAATTTATACTATTCTATTTAGTCTATATTTTAAACTACAGTTGTAGTAGTTGTTTTAAATGACACTTGCTTTTTTTAACTAAAAAAAAGCTTCAGCCAAGTTCCCAGATAACTATTGTTGCCAGGTACAATGAAGCATAGAAAATGAACACATTGGACATTTCCAAATGGTGAATCAGTTTTTTGATAGCCATCAGTGAAATCTTCATAGTACTTCAAAGACTGGATGGAAAGCACTGGGTGTTTGTGTCAGGGAGAATGGATATTAGGTCTCATTATTCCTAATAAAACCACTGGAGAAGCGTAAATGGCACACATTGAGTCAGCCCTAAATAAAGGCAGAAAATCTCTTCTTACGACAACAAATTTGTATGCACTCCATGCAGTAGGATATCAAGTGACCCAGATAAACTATTGTGCCTGTTTCCCAAAACCATACATTTCTTTTACACTTTTGTTGAGGAATTGCTTGGAGGAGGCACAGGTATTCCCCATGCAGCATATATTATGGCTTTGAACAAAAAAAAGGATCTCTCTGCAGGATGATGAAGCCCCAACTATGAATTGCTTTCCTAGCCATTAAAAGCAATTAAAAATAGGGAAGAAGTTTATTACAACATTGACTGTAAAGTATTACAACAGCAAAGAAACCAAGATAGATATTACCCATACAAAGACATGTCATCTAAGAGGACAGTTATGTTTAAGAGGGAATACCTTAACCGATTAAAAGTATTCTTCTGCCCTGAAATGAGACTTATGGAAGGACACTAGTTCCTTCACAACGTAGTTGCATCTGAAAACACACTAGGGTCAAAATAAGCATGTTTTTTGTTGGTTCATAAACCTGTATATCCAACACAGGCAAGGGCACTGGCACACCTGCTTCTGCTCCAGCTCCAACCAAAGGATCAGAGATCTCTCAAGGTCTCAAAACAGGGCTTACATGAGTTTTAACAGGTGCATATGGCTTTTGCTGTCCTTTGGACGGGCATATGTTTCATCAAGAAAACTGTATATGTGAGCAGGTTTCTATTCCTGCTCATACTTTAACAGCAGTACTCTTTGCAGCTTTAGTTGCTCACTCTTGTACAACTCCCATCACAGCTAGTATGAGTAAGCAGCTACTATGAACAGTGAAATCCAGAATACAGAAACATTAACACAATCAATGAAGTGGGAGACAGGAGAAGAATAGAAGTCTGGCACATTTTTAAATTGTATTTATTAATTTTTTTAAAATTCAGGTTGAGTTCTTGGAGGTGGTCTGAAACACTGTTTTGTCAAAATCCCATAGTATTTTCCCTTGAAAACACTATCTGCTTGCTGCAAAAATGCAGACAGTAATAGAATAATTAGTTTGCACATCTAATAATCAGTACGCATCAGGCATCAGTTGTATTTCTGTCGTAAGTCAGATATTATATGTAGCTGCCCACATTTGTTACCCAAAATGCTTACACTAATGTTGCTAAGTTCATGGACAGCATTAATGTAGTCAGGCAATCATTTTCTCCCCTTTTCCATAACTTCTAGATCTGTTCATGGCATTTTGCACACTTTTGGCTTCTGGTAGTCTCTGCTACTATGAGTTATTATTTACCTGAAGGTCTGAACTTCCAAAAGCATACTACAATTTTTGATGGACATCAGAAGGAACTTTTTTGGGAAAAAAAAAAAAAAAAAAATTGACAATAGAGATGGTGTATATAGCATTGTTTTCTGAAGATTGTCAGATGTTATCCTTATGAGCTGGCACAGTCACAGAAGTCATCTTCTGTTCTGCATACATGCCTTTCTCTGCAACCTCTGCAAATCTGCAGGATTCAGTGATGTCCTCATCATTTCTGCCATACAAACTTGCTCAAAAAACCCCAGAAGTTAGACAAAGGAATAGTAGGTTGGCTAGCTTAACTTTACCTATTGTATACAACCTGATTAATTACAGCAACTGTGCCTATGAGCTTTAGATGACAAAGCCTTTAGTTACTGATAAAATGTTTCTTTTTGTCAACTTTCACAGCTGGAAGCAGTTGAACAATTTTTAGGTATATAAGCCTGTTAAGCCTGGAACTTAGTGTTTACAAGCCAGACCACTTAAGATAGCATACTTAACATTTCCAACCAGCTACGTTTTCAGTCATGATCTGTACCGCATACTAATGCCTGATTCATATCATGTCTCAACACAGTAGAAATGTGTGGGCTATCACTGCATGCTGCTGCACTTTACTTTTTTAATAATAGTACTGAAAGCAGGTTTATTTAAATGAAGACCATTTAAATCAGTGACTGAATAATTAACTTAAATAGTATTTATGTAAATCACTAATTAGATTTTATTTTATTTTTTAACATAACATTTATCAAGTGTGACAGCCTTGGTAAAAGTCTGTTCAGATCTTGATTTCCTTATGTTCCGAGTATGAAAACGAAATATACGAAAACTTCAAAATCTTGAAAGCAGATTAACGACATTAAATAATATTTACAGGTAATGAGTACTACATTTCTTTGGAACATATAATGCTTTGAAATGTCAAGAAAACATCAACAAAATTTGTAAAAATCTAGTCACTGTAATTACCATTTTTTAATTATTTTTTTAAAACCACACGCTAGTCCCTGGACATAACCATACAACACATCTGCCTCATCTTTGACACTTGTAGTTATCCAGTCCCATGTGCTTCTAAGTACCTGGGGCTGGAAAGCTCTTGCCCTCAGCTCCGATCTTTACTTCCAGAGCTAACGTGCCCTTTTTTCTTTCTCAGCAAGAAGAAAGAAGTACACAGAGTTTTTCAGGACCACCACTTGAAAGTCTTTTTTCTCACTCTGGCTGCTCTTACCAGCAAGTGGTTGTCCAGTCAAGGCTAACATGACAGCAATAATCTGCAAAGAGGACATGTCTTATTAAAGTTATGGCCACCCACTTTGCTCCCTTACTTCTTTGCTTCCCACACATCTTGCCTGTCAATCCTTTATTGTGCTAACAGGAATAAATAAGAAGCAAACATGAAATGGCAGATATAGCATTTCCTCTCTCACCATAGGAGTCATAAACATTGAATTTTCAGAGATGGAACGAACAGAAGATCCCCATTATTAAATTTGCAATTGATTTTTACGGGGACTGCAATGGGAGGCTGAAATTCACCTTTCCCTTAGAAGCCTATGATAGTTTTGTCCCAAGGTACTGGTCACCACTTGCAGGTTTTTTATGAGGTGCAAAGGGATATCTTTCTGCTGCTTTTGGTTTCCTTGGTTACTTAAGCAAGTTATTTCTTGAATTTAAGTTTTTATAGTTCGTGGCATCACATTACACAAACATGAGCTATTATTGATGTGCCACAGACTTATGCCTCTGAGAACAATAAGTAGAAAGAAAAAACCCTTTTGATGTAGCAGTTGCTGAAAATTCCTTCTGAGGTCACTCATCTGAAGAACAGCTCTCCGTTTACAGCAAAGACAGACTTGTCAAGAGATATTTTTAATGCCTTGGATCATTTCTATGTAAATATTAATTGGTGGATCCTACGCAAGCAAAAGCAGCACTAACTTTTCACTTGCTAATACTGAGCAATCTGGTGTGTCGGCACCAGTTGCAGGGACTTCCAGAAATTTGCTCACACTGGGTTCAGTACTTTTTTTTTCCCTCCTGTATCACAGCAATATTGCAGACTTCCAACAATTTTCACAGTGAAGCTGTGAAAAGTAGAACTTGTAATAGCCATCCACATCTGGATTTTCTCAAAGTAATTGCATGTAAATGGGCCAGGGGGAGAGTTTTTAACTACAAAGCAGCATGCCATGTTTCAGAGGTGAGAGTAAGCATTCAGCTTAGGTACTTGAAACAAGCACACAACAAAAAGCAGCAGTTTGCCCGACTCCAACGGTAGATTTAAAAGGAAGGATTCAAGGAGTATGCCTAGTCTTCTGTACACTAGCACAACGCGTATGTGTGTATAAATAGGCATATACGTATATATACACCCGTGCACATATAAAAGTCCATTAGACTGAAGCCTGCAACCAGCCAAGCAAAACCGACACCCCACTTTCAAAGTAGTGTAAGTGTGTAGGAAAAAATGTATTGTAGCTGAACCCTCTCAGACATAAGACTCAATGGTTGAAATACGAAATGTGAATACCAGGGGTGTCGTACAGGGATGGCAAATAGCCAGGCCCTGCCAGGCTGACCTTGCAAAAAGAGCTATCGGGGTGGGAGGCAGGTGACAGAAAACTTCTGCATCCATCAGGAGGTAGCGCCTCCTCACTGTTTCTGGCTTGAAGGGCTGAGATGTGAAGGACTGTGGGTGGGTTCAGAACACGCAACCCCCATGGCAATGGCAGTAAAAGGAGCTTTAATGGCAGAAATATGAAGTGCCTTTGACACCTATTAATGAAATGATGATAAAAATAGTATTAGGTCACGTGAATCTGTAGAGAACAATATTATTTATACTCAGTTGAAGCAACCAATGAACTCTTTGGTTTCAGCTGTTTGGTTTGTTTAAACTGTGAATAAAATAGACAAAAATATAATTGTTAATACTGTGCATTAGACATCCTTTCAAGCCACAAATGTACACCCCTAATTCTAACATTTCCAAAGGGGCAGAATTAAGATTACAGATGTAGGTGCCTGCCTTTAGATAGCCAGTTTTAGAAATTATGAAAGATTCACCCAAGGTCACAGGAGTAATTTTTGGTGAAGCTCAGATTAGACACAGCATGATTTGGTATCTTATAGTGCATCACTTCAGCAACTGTTTAACTGGGATCACAATGTAAAAAACACAATTTTGGGTTGGTTGGTTGGGGGTTTTTTTGGGTGGTTGGTTTTTTGCTTGGGTTTTTGTGGGGTTTTTTGTCAGTTGTAATAAGGTGGAACTACCCTGCCTTCTGCCAGGAGAGAAGACTTGCTACTTAAAAATTACTAATGAAAGAGGAATGGGTCATTAAGAAATCAAAAAGGACTTTTTGAAACAGATTTCCCATTTTAACAAGATAAATTGGTTAATAATTTTATCCTGAAACTATTTTATGCTTCTAACCTGTTCTCCTGAGAGAACAGCTTCACCAGATTGCCAAATCTCTGCATATAAGTATGCACATCAGGTCTGAATACTATCTCCAGTTTAAGAAACAGCAATACACATTTTCTTTCTTGAGCTTTTAATGTATTTTTCCAAAATAAAAAAACATCTTCTTAATATACTGTTAAACTAATGTGTTTGGGATTTGGCTTTTTGGGTTTTGTTTTTATTTTATTTTATTTTATTTTAATTTGAAGGTTACCAATACATGCCTGACTTCAAAAGAGTATTTTCTTTAATTAGAAAATGCTCCTAGCTAGAGATGTCAAGCCCTAGTTTCAAATAAGGAACGACTGGTTAAACAACCTAAAGAGGAAAATCTCTTAACCCATAACTTTAATCATATCAGGTATTTTATGTAACCAAATATGTACTTAAACCAAACTGCTGTCCAGTTCAAAGAATACCGAATCATTTACTTGAAGTGAACCAATAAAGGAAAGTCTGGCTGCCATGTTTTAGCCTGAGGAGTCCTTACCATGAAAAAAAGTGTCACATGCATACAGACAAAAAAATGGTTTCACATCTTCCAGTAAAACCCAAAATAAACTTACCAAAAAGAAAAAAAAAAATGCACTGGGAATTCATGAGATAATTGACACACATGTTTTAATGTCCTGCCATAAAAAGCATAAAGGATCTTAAATTTTCTGACTAGCTTGGACTTTCCAGCCTCTTCATGGTCTATTTGCTGATAAGAGATGCCAATCTCTGGCTATAATGACAAGCAACATCATGCTGAGAATCAGTGGGTCAATGACAAAGAAAATTCTGTGCTTCAAGGCTCTTACAGCTCTGGTTTAAGGGCTGGAATGTTATACAAGCTGTGTCTGCTATCTCATAAAACATGAAATCTTTGGGTAGGACAAGACAATTTCTTCCCAGAATCCCACAAAAGAGTCCGAGACCTAGACGTAAGGACAGGTTGTAGTAGGTGACTTCGGAAAAACATTGCTATTAATAATATAGTATAATAAATAGTTTTGCAAGGAAAGGTGTACAGTTACATGGAAACAGAGAACAGCTGAATAATATTAAATCAACAAGCTAGCCTTGTGACTCCACTGGTCCTAATATTTGTTAACTCACATATGCCAGAGAAAACCTAGCATGTACTTCCCTTGCCTTGCCTGGATTTGGGGCCCAGGCACTACACCCATCCATCCCCACCCCACCGTTTCTACCCCCACAGTGTAAGGCTGGAGTGGCAGAAATGCATTTCGCTGACAGGTCAGGGCAGGGATTGGGCTCCTTTTCACCCTCAGGTTGCACGATAACTTCTGAGGGCTTGTTTAGATCTGTCCTTGGCTACTCTCAGCTTCAGTAGGAGTTGCTCTGGCCCCTCATGGACCTTAAACCCTGCTTTTTACATAAAAAATAATAGCTTACACCCTTTTCTAGAAATAGCTAAAAGACTAGACAAATTATTGGCAAATATCTGCTTGAGAAGAAACAACAACTGTAAACCCCAGTATTTTTCCTTTTAGCAACAACAGGGAATTTAGTAACACAACTAAATAGCAGTAGTAGGTCCTTTCAGTATCTCCCTGACTGGGACAAAGCTTCAAGTAAGCTTTCCCTGACAAGTTAATTCAGATTAACTCACATCCATATTTTAATTTGCCTCAAGTTTGAATGACTGCACATTCAAGTCCCACATGAATGAGTATAATTGACTGTGTCCACACTTAACGCTACTTTAAATTGTGTCATTACTGGGACTTGGTAGCTCAGAGACGTTGTCCTTGGGGCTACACAGACCTGAGCCTCTCCAAACCCTTCCTGGGGACTTGTGGAAAGATGCTCCTACTACTTCAAGTCCAGAGGGAAAAGAAGAGAGTGATTTAACTGTGTCCTCCTGGCAAAGCAGTCAGCTCACTAGATCAAGCAATAGCATTGCATGGCTTCTACCTTTTAGTTCAGGCTACATAAGAAACTCCACATATAAAACATGACCATGCTCACAGGAGTTGTTTAAATGCATGAACAGCAACGAGGTTAAAGAAAAATCTAGACAGAAGTTTTCTCACAGCACACTGAGGAATAATTAGCTTGTCACGGTCACTAAGCAACATGAGCATTGGTATCCTCAGAATGTTTCTTTAAACATGATCTAATGCATTTTCCATTGGAGCCATTTGCTAAAATTCAAGGCAGTTACATGTATTGAATATGTCAGCTTAACAGGGGTTTGAGAAACCTCAGATGAAATCTGTAGATAGTTGCTTCCCAAAATTCCTGAAGATTCAGCTCTGCGTCCCTTTTCTGCGACTAGCATTCTGTGGCACATGAACACCCTTGGGTGACAGACAGTATGTTACAAAGTTTTACTGATGCCTGTGCATAAAGAACTGCATCATGAATTCAAGAACTATTCATGAAAAACAAAAATACCCACTATTAATAGTCAGAAACTTTGATGTCCCTTCATTCTGGATCATTTGGTTTTTAAAATATACTAAAAGATGCTTTAAAGCAGAAGAAAACTACAATTAGTTAACAAATAGATTTTCCAAAGCACAAAGTGAATTTAAATGTCCATCTCTCCGTAACTTGGCATTATTGAAACGTCTCACTAGTGGAGTGCACATGAATATACAGTGATGGTTCCTGCAGACATTATTTCACTTAAACTGTCCAGAAAGAATTTCAGTGTTTGCTTTCTTAAATATACATTGGAAGAAGGGGTTTTTTCATGCTTTTTTCACCTTTTAAATATTTACCATTTCTTCTACTGTAATTCAAACACATAGCTTCTGAAAAAAAGTCTGAAGTTCATCAAAGAGACACTTTCACTCCCCAACTTTTACTAGATTTTTTTGGATTTCCTAGTGAGGCACTGTCTGTCAGGAAACTGCATATACCAATTAAATCTGTTTAAAAGTGATACAGCAAAAGCTTAGACTGAAACAGCTGCACTGGGTCAAGATGTCATTGACCTTTGTTATTTGTTAACACTGTTCTGGGGAAGTCACCGCTTGCTCTCACAATAGTGTCTGTGGAATGGCATGTGGCAGCATTTCTCAGATGCTTCAGTGAAACGTCTAGTAGTTTAACTTGCCCCACAAGATGCACACAAAGAGGCAGAATTTCCCAGCAGTATCTAAAAGAGAGTGTGTCCATTCTGGCCATTGCATGTGGTGGAGAAATCATTTATGGAAGGGGCAACAGCATCATAAAACACTGCAGCTGCCTGTGAAATGATCATATAATTAAGCCTTAAAAACAAATCCAACCAAACAAACAAAACCAAACAAACAAAAACAAAGCCACCCCCCCAAAAAAAAATCCAAAGCCTCTGAAGCCTTATTTCAGCCATTTGAAGGTGCGACCTTAAAATAAATCATTGCTAACTTCAGATAAAATAAAACAAATTGCCATTAAACTGGGACAGCACGAGATTAGCATTCATTTAATCACATTGGTCTTGAGATTGTTTTGCCAGTTCAATTTAAATCAGCATCACATAGGCAAAGTCCAAAGTGCTGTAAATTTAAAGGAGGGAAAAAAAAAAAAAAAAAAGAGAAATGCATGTTTGTCATAAAGAGCATATTGTTGGGCCTCATCTGCACATAATCCCATACCAGGTGAACTGAAAGTGTATTTTCAGATTAATTTTGTTAGCTGTGGTATTGTATCCATAAATCTATGACCTGCATTTCATTTATTCTAATGCTCTTTTTTGCACTACTTTGGCAATAAAACAGTCTTGAAACAGGAAGCAAGCATAATTGAAGTCAGTGGAATGCTTCATATGCTTACAGCACTTCAGCACCATTGTGGGCTGAATAAAAGTGCAAAGTGACATAGACCAGAGTACCACTGTGCTACACACCATGTATGTATACATGGTCTTGGCCTGGTGGAGCTTAAAAGAGAACAGAAGATGGCTACAGCTGAAATGGGGAGCACCAGGAAATAGTACCAGATGAGAAATTGTTCTCTCTGCTCAACCCAGCTAAGTAACAAATAATGGAAAAGGGGATGGAGGAACTGAGAAATGTGACAAAACTTAATACATAGCATGTAACTCCTTCCACGTTTGAAGGACAGGCCAGAGAAAGCACATGCTCATCTGCTCAAAATCACATAGTTTAATCATCTCTAAATAAGCTTGAACACCTTTCTGTTGAGTTCAGAAGAGACCAGTTGCAAGAGGGGTCAGACAGTGTTCCATGGGACTCTGCAAGGCAGCAGCTGTGGCTCAGCAATCCTTGTGCTCTCTAGCAAAAGAAACCTGATTTCTATAATCCCAATCTTATAGATGGGCCATGAGCATCTGGGTAATCAATATCTGTCCATACTGTTGTAAAACAATCGAGTAAAAATAGTAGGAATTGTTTATGGTCATCCAATATTAAAAATGTCTTCAGCCAGGGCTACTAATGCAGCTGCACTACCACGTTCAGGGTGATGGCCAGACTGACAACAGGTTCCATCTCTGAAATGAAAAAAACAGACTGTTACAAGACAGAGTTTGAAAAGATTATGCTAAACTCTGGGATCAAGCAACACATCAGGATATTTACATCTCCTCTGAGTGGACCAAAAAAGGAAACATAATTTTCACGAGCATTTCTGTACGATCTATTTTTTCCCACCGCCTCCTATGTACTGTAACAATGCATTTGGTAAAGTAGGTGTTCATCCCATACCTCCTGATCAAATTTTGTTTACTGTCTTCTTTCCCAGACTTCATGTTAGTAATGACCTCCATAAAGATGCATTCAGTCGCCGTTAAAAACTAAGCGGGGGCGGTAACGGGTGTACTAGGGAAAGGAGAACTGGGTTGGCAGCCATGCCCTCCACTCCAGCAGCACATCACAAACCTTTACCTTTCATGGAGCTTATCGCTACATCTCAACCTTAGGAAGGAAATGAATCAGAGGTGGGACGACCCAATTCCAATTAGTCACACCCAGGTCAGCTGCAGCCTTGCTTCTAAATCAGTTCTGAATAGGAGCCAATTAAAGGGGGGAGGGGGGGGGGTGGGGATTAAAAAGAGTGTCTTGAATCTGTGGGAAAAGGAAGCAGAGCCTGCCCCCTATGGCTTAGCTACACCTGCCTACCACAGGGTAAAATTCAAGCCACTAGAGCCCAGCCTGCCTTTGCAGCTAAGTTGCAAGATGGAAAAGACCAATTTCAGCCATCTGCAAACTGCTGGGATATCAAGGGCCTCATTAGTGTGCTTAAATAGGATGGATGAACCCTTTCCTTAAACATCTTTGCTCTTTGCAGTTCCTTTCCTGCAGCTTAATCCTATTTCTGTTCAGGCTGCTGGATCAAGTCAACAGGTAAAGTGCCCTTTGACGAGTTCTCAGCTAGAAATATCAACATAATGTGGAAGCTACTGTCTTAAATGCTGATATGTCCTAAGTCGCATAAAACCAGTTTAATACTTTCAGAATAAAAGGTAATAATAACCCACTGTGGGGGCTTGACATGGTACTTTGTAGCATCAGAAGCCTCAGGGAAGGATCTTTAAAGAATGAAATGTGACTGGAGATGTCTGAGAGCATGAAATTTTCAGGAGAGAATGCTCCTTTCCTCCTGTGATGGATGATCACAGCAGCACTGAAACACAACACAGGTATCGTTGCTAGAGATGGAAGAAATTTTTCACTCAATTAAGCAAATAGATGGCTGATTCTTAACGTCAAAAAAGCTTAAGAACTTAAAACTTCTTTTCCATTCAGCTGTTAACAGAAGTAATGTTAATAATGTAAAATAATTTGCAGTAACAAGAAATAATTAACATTCTACATGGGGCTAAAATTGTGGTCATTGAATTAATTATTCTCAGTGGCCCACTTTCTGGATTGAATAGCAATTCAGGACATTTTCAGCCAATTTAAAAGGTATAATGTTTCAAAATGTGAGTATATGTCCTGCAACCAAAAGTCCACAGATTATTTTTGATAACCTCCACTGATTCATCTTTGAAGCATTTCATTCAACACACCAACTTGTTACATTCTGACCGTATTAGGAATACAGTAATGTTTTAAGTAACATTTTAGTATTTTGTACTCTTCTTTGTGTAAAGAACATTGAATAACTGAGGTGCATTTGCTGAAATACCCACCTACCATCAGACTCATGACCTACAGAAGAGTCAGACTACCTGTTCACATGTTTGAATTTTCTTTACCCTGTATGAACTTTGTATTACTTGAATCTAAATGAGCACTTTGCGTCTTGGGTAGCAACTGATAGGAGTGACTATATCCCTGTACTGCCTAAAAATAGAAATTATTAATTCCCCAATTCATTGCCTGGTAAAAGGGTGGTGTGGATATGACAGTTCCCAGAATGCATTTATGTCTTTTGGGGGGAGCTTTTAAGTGGATATATGAAAATGTATGGAGATGTAGAAACATGGATAAGGAACAGCGACCACTGACTGGACCATCAGTCACACTCCTTAACATGTCAAGACCCTTAAATATAAAAGCGTGGGTGAGGGAAAATGATTGCACATTGGTGTCAAGTGGTACCCTCTAGCTATTCCCGAGAAGTGGGGGCTGAGGCAGCTTCCGTACGTTCACCTCCTGTTTATCCCACTCCTTGTTTATTTTTGGAGCCTGCATTGCTTGTGGCTGTAACAGGGGATGTTGAAAAGGAACTGCCAGATTCAGGGCAGTTTTCCCAACTGACAAGGGTCATGCTCGCCGGTTATGAGGACAGGCAGACTGGGCTGGGGGAAACAGGAGAGCTGCAGGTGTCTGCACCTCCTGATTCATCGAGGACACCTTGAGGGGTGGTGCTACAGGGCAGTACGAGTCAGAATCACCACCTTAAAGGTTAAGCTGAAGGCAGAAGATGGTGCTCTTTCTCAGGCAATTGCAGCATCCAGAAAGAGTGATACCTGCTTTTTGAGTTTGATCCTGTGGAAAGAGAAGATGAAGCAATGACTCAGCCAGCCTGAGAACCCAAAATGATGCCATCAGTGTAAGGTGAGTCATGAACAGATGATGTCAGCATACTCTCTGAACCACTGCCTGCTACCACAAACATCCAAAGACATGCAAATCAAGGGATGAATCTTTCCTCCAGTTTTAAGGAACTCTGTACCTTTTTCCTGTTTTCCTACAGGGTGGAATATCACCATTACCATTCTCTCTGATGCTTGATGTTCTAAGCATGTGTTTGAATTTGAGCACACACGGACAAGTTCTTATGAAAAAAAAAAAAAAATACATCTGCCACCATTTCCAAAACTTCTAAGCTACGCAATTCCTACTTTCAAAATTGCCAGGCATCTGACAGTGAAAAGGTCCAGCAAAGGCCATGCTGTACTTGACAGGAGGAAGTGGAATCAACTAACTGCTACAGTATCAAAAAGCAAGTAAATTGAGAGGGGCCACATCAGCCGTATCGTATTCAGCATATAGAGATCCAGGAGTCTAAATTTGTTTCGAGTACTTGTGGGTAAACAAGTTTGGGTTTGATGTTTAATATGTTTAATTAATTCAATCAATCATTTTGCTGTAAATGTTCCTATAAAAGGTTTAGCATTAAATGGAAAAGTGTCTTCTCTAGAGGTTAATATTTTACAGATTTTTCTTGATGCTGTGTTGCTTTCATTACGTGATTATTGACTGTGCTAGTTTGATGTCTTAGCTAATGGACAGATATCCTCTATTTCACACTTAATTCACTGATTTTCACACAGTTGCAATTGTGACTGTTACTTGCTCAATTTCATGATTAGCATATCTGAACTTTGTGATATATTTGCCTGACTTTAACTGATTTTATAGATGAAGATTTAATTGACAAATCAATAATTAGATTCAGAGATGGTTTTCTTTTCACTGTTGTGAATTATCTTAGACTTCTAGAGAAAGATCAGCAGAGCAAGAGAGGCTGAGAGCTGCTGGGAGTTACATTTAGGTCAAACCTTGTGCATCTCACAAGAACAGTCTCAAGTACCTGCAGAGCTGTTCTGAACTAGGATCAGCCATCAACGTTGTTGAGCTTTGTTACTAGCTGAGCTGAAAGCAGCTTTTCTGAAAACTTCCAGGACAATTCAATACAAATCCTGTTCATTTCACCAGAACAAATATAGTGTGGAATAAATTAAGTGGGTATGTTTCATACACTTAACAAGCTGATAGGAAGAGAAGGGGAAATTTCATTTGATAAATAAAAGGGACTGAAAGACACATAAAGTTCACCAGTTTATTTGTAAGGAGGGGTTTCTTTGTTTAACATACACATCACTGTAACAGCATCTGAGACCCCTGGCTGGATTATTTTTTCTTTTAAATAATTCCAGATAGCAAAGCTACAAACTATGAATTTTTTTTTTTTACACTAGATAAAGTTGTGCTACCTTTCTCAGCTCTGTGACTTAATCCACATCCAAGCCCGCAGCCCAGTGCTGAAGCAGAAATGGAAATTGGTAAATACTAGGAGGACCTGCAAGTTTATAGGCAAAGAATGGAAGAGCACATGGGAAAGCATGAAGAACTGGCTGGTCTGGGCTGATCCAGAAAAGAACATAATGTCACATTAAAAGGCAGCTATGTGTTGGCAGGACAGTCCCACCATTTGTAAAAAAAGTTTTTCTGGTATATAATGAATGAAAAATTAAGAAAAGCTGAAAAATATCCTGAGAGTCTCAGCTATTTTAATGGACAGACACCTTCTAAAAGTGACCACAATAGTTAAGCTGTACTTCTACACAATCTACCGAAATGAGATCTCCTGAGAGAGAGGACAGGGCAACACTAAGACTGAAAAATTCCTGAGTTTTTCAGGTAATTTCTCATATTCATTTTCTTATAAACAACACTCTTTTCAGGTTAAACCATTACATGAACAAAAGAAAACATTTAGGAAATAATCAAGGGTCATCTACTAAGCATAAAGAAATTACAAGGATCATGTCCTCTTGAGTTTATGCAATTTAGCATTCAAATCTGTGATAAAGTTCCAGAAAATATAAAACCAGGTTTGAAAAATAAAATGTACACATGACCAAAGAGACCAGATGGTTTCAGACTGGTGTATCTTAAATGGATAATGTCATACTGGGATATAGATAGGCCATTGCAAACAATAAGTTACTTTTGCTTAGTGTTTCCACCCAACCCATAAGTAGCCTAACAGCTCTGTGGGTTCACAGTGTAAACTTAAATCCCTTAAACTCTCTTCTGGATGATTTTAAGCTAAAACATTTTACTTTGCTGATAGAACAAACAAAAAACCACACAAGCTCATACTCTTAGGTGGTTTGTTTGAGCTAATGAGCAGTAACTCATTCAACCAGAATAATCTGACTACTAATGCCACAGCTGAAGACACAGGATGAGAAGGGACTCCACAAGCCTGTTTTCACAAAGACATTTCTTTTTCATAAACAGCAATGGAAACATAATTTGACAAGAGCCATCAGAAGTGAAGTAGTTCCCCAAGAGGGGGACTTTTTGCAAGTATGCAAAATTTTTGTAAATCCTTGTATGATTTCTGAACCATGCCAGTGGTTCTGGAAGACTGGTCATGTATGTCCTTGCTCTTCTAAGAGCAAGACATCAACCTGCAAGATATGATTAATTTATGAAGATTGCAGCACAGTAAAATGGTGACCACAAAACGTTCCCCTGTGCAGTCAGACATTACCGAACCTTTCCAGACCAGCTCCTTGCCTGCCTGCAAATCTCCTTCACATATTTAAAACTGAAGAACTCCCTTCTGATAACAACACAGATGCCACTCTCCCTGTTCTCCATTTATCTGTGCGTTTTCAGTCTTGGGCAAAGTGATAGAGCAGTCTCTGTGCAAGGTCCACATACTCCAGTAAAAGTTATGTCAGAGGTAAAAAGCAGAAGTTATTTTGTGAAAGAGAAAGGGCCCAAGTATGATTAGCAAGAAAGAAACCGAGGGGGTTTTTTTAGGAATCCCCAAAATGAGTCTATCCTTATCAAGAAACAATTTTTCATGACCTTACATTGGGAACATTTTTATTTCCTACCAAAAAGAGAAAAACATCCCACACCATTAACAGCTGAGTTTTAATACAGCAGCAAAATAAAACATAACATCACAGAGGCCCTGATTCTATGCTATACTAAATATCCCAGTTATTTTTACTGTAAACACCATTCTATTAACTGGTGCAAATGCACCCAACATGAATTTCAGCATGTTATAAAATTTTTATTTGTTGTTGATCCTTAATAGAATGAATAATTACAAATTTTAATTGGAAAATAAGAACGTGGATACAAGTTGTATAAACTGCAGTTATAGTTAAGAAGAACAGTTGGTACACTGTGAAAAGAATGTCCAAGAGCTGATGGCAAAGAGCTTAGCATTTATTTTATAGCTTTTTTTTATTTTTTTCAATCACGTGAGGAAGTTTGAAAGCATCACTTTCTTGAAAGCATCACAAAACTGAAGTTTACGTTTTTATGTTCCAATTTTTGCTTTACCTTGAGTAGAAAGGTCAAACTAAAATTAAAAAAAAAAAAAAAAAAAGTCTTCCAGAAGTGTAACTTCCTTTTCCTTTTCATGTAAGAATGACCAAAGGTAAACTTATATTTCTACTGAAATAGTGCATTGTGCGCAGAGTATAGCACTCTTCATCAAAAAAGAAGAAAATCCAAATCACTTCCAAGATGAGGATTCAGTCCTATAGCTCAGCTTTCATAGTCCCCCTTGTTTCAAGTAATATGCAAAAAAAAAAAAAAAAAAAAGCTCTCAACTTTAATACAGAAGGTGAAAAGAATTTATATGGAATTCAACAGAACTGGAAGTGAAGAGCAGTGTATACAGTTAAAACTTAAGGTGGAATTGAAGCAGGGTGCAACTACCAAAGCTGAAAATCAAAGACAGTCGATACCTCTGTTTTCAGTAAAGAAATTCACCATGTAGCAATTACTACAATTGATCAGAACCTTAGTTTACTTGTTGAAACAACCTGTAGGCAACTTTAGCAAACCGGCAACCCTTTCCATCATCTTTCACTAACCATCTCATGCACTTTGTCGTTCTGTATTTAAAAATGTCTCAAATTTACTGAGGCTTTGGCTCATCCTAAGCAAAGCTGACTGCTTTTTGTTTCATGGTAACTTACATGAATACTCTTAATGAACCTGCTTCTCTTCTGGAGAAGCTATTGTCCGTTTCCTACTTAGTGAAAGATATGAAGCACAATTGTTGTTGAAAAATTCTGTTATCTTCCTATCATATCATTTTGCTGAAGTTGGCCACCTTGTTCAATTTCTTGTAAAAAAAAAGGTCTGAACAATGTATTTTAACAGTCTCAATTAATTTAGATAATATTTAAACATTTAATGTGTATAGTTGACATATTTTAGGTCCATACCAAAGTTCAGAACCAAATCTATGTGCTTATTACAATTGTGTATCTCATTACATTCAGCTGTTTTCAGTCTATTATCAAAATAAATATTCTGACATTTTATATGTATTTTTTGAATTTATTTCCATGGGAAAGACTTACAAAGATGGTTTTCCCTGCCTTCAGAATGAAAACAAGAATTAAAATACCATGCTTTTCTGGGGAAATTTCATTCGGTAGATAAAAGGGACTGAAAAACATATCTACAAACACAATCAACTGTTTCCCACAATGCTTTAAAGGATCTCTTGCACATGAATAAAGCAAGGCTCAGAAAAATTATGCAGTTCACTAAAGCTGAATGAGCAAAATTAGAAACAGTATCCAGGTGCCACAATTCACAGTTCTACAGTCAGAATGGCTTTTTTGTTTGTTTATAACATTCATAAACATCCATTTAAACCTTATGTCACTTAAGCAGCACTCTTTGAGCACCGTTTTGACAAAGGGTTGTAAAAGAAGCTTCCAAAATTCAAGGCAGAGCAATGGGCTTTTTGCCCTTTCTTACCACTTTAATATCATAAGTGTTTCAAGAGTGGAATCAAAGATTTCATTGCCACTCAAAGCAGTTCTCCTTCCCATTGAAACTTCCCTTATTTGAGGCATAACTAATTTTGCTGTTATTTCTTGCCCTATATTAAAATACCTTGTACACTGGATGTCTATCATTACGGTCCAGAATTTTTGTTATTTAAAACACCTTGAATACTTTGAGGGTGGCCTGTCTACAGGCTTACATATATCTCTCTCTACAGTGGTATTTTTTAAATCCAGCATTATGTTTCCTAACTTTTTGTCTACAGTCTTTCTCATTTGGTTCAGTCTCACTGTTCAGTCTCTTGTAAAGACAACAGCATAACCGAATCCACTTTGTATAGGGGATTTTCAGTGTTGGTTTGACTAATCCCACTGAAGTCTGTGATAAAACTCCCACCAATTTCCGACCCCAAAGGCTGGCTGCAGTATAGCATCACCCTCCAAGTCACAGCCAGTGGAAGCCCATGCTCTGGAGCAGTGCAGGAAACAAGCAGAAGCCGTATGGATTTTGGTTCCCAAAGACACTAATTCAGTTTTGGAGTCTGAACTTCCTTATGAGAAAAGCACAAGATATTGGTACTATTTCTTCTCTGTCAAGCTATGAAGAACATCTGAATTCAGTCACAAGAAAGGTATACAACGTTGCAGTTAAGCTTTTAGTGATAGATTTCTTCCGCAGCAGGAAGATAAAACTGCCCGTGTGAGAATTCCCCTGCAGTTCACTTCAGCGGCAGCAAAGGTAGCAAGCCACTCTTGTTCATTAGATGGCTGAAGCTGGACAGATGGAAAGAGATCAAGCAGCAAAATCATGTCTGTAGGTGACCACAAAGTCACATTGCTCTTCTGTCAGGAGTCAGACGTGGCCTTTTCACTCTTGGCCCTTCCGGACCCTAAGGACTTTACTGACAAAGCAGCACTGCGATGGGCTTGCTAGTCACTTTTCATCCTAGAAAAAGGAGATGCATGACCATTGGGTGGTAGACAAAAACTTCTTGACTAAAAGAACCTGTGAAAATTTGCCCCACTAACAAGAGGAACTGTCATGAAGGCAGTTCTGGGAGAGCCAGCTTTTGTTGTGACTACGTTGTGTCAGACATCTAGCTGATAATCCATACTTGTCCCATCTTCTTTAGTGGTACTACCCAATTCACATCAACTGGCAGTCTTGCCCATTCATTCTGAAACCATATTTTACTCCATCCAAAAAGCTATCTGGAGTTAAAGTAAAATAAAATGCCAGTTAAATATGGAGGCAAAAGCGGTGTAACACTTCTATCATTACAGACAACAACTCAAAGTTTCAGTCAAGGAATTCATTACTGCACAAAATTAATAAAAAACATGCTTTGTGAACAAAATAAACTGGTTTAATTACATTTCTTGGATAAGAACAGTTTCAGCTTTTGACTAAAACCGTGGTGCCCTAATGTTCTTTAAATAGAAGCAGAAAAATGACACTGCTACCACAGTGTGGGCAGCACTCAACACCTGCAAGACATCAGTGTAAGACTGAACTGTATAGAAGCTTAGAAATCTCCACATTCCCTCCATTTCTCCAGAGAAAAAAAGGGATTTGGCTCTCCAAGCAGCTTTAAATATGGATAATTATTCTTTATAGTAATCAGTGTATTTTATATGGAAAAATAATAAAAATAACATAATTCACTTGATCAGTGTGTCCTCCAAGTCTTCTCCCACTGTGATGCTCATGTTGTATGTCAAAGCAGTACTATACTCATAGTAGACCGAAATTTTTCTGCAGAACCCTAAAACACCTAAATAAATACATGTGTATTGAGTAAGATGCAACTCATATAAAATGCAACTTTTTCAGGTCCTTGGTCACCATCCTTGTTCATTCAAATAACTCTCATTAAAAGTATGTGTATATCACACATATTACAGCAGTATCTAGAAGCCCTAGATGAGACAAAGATCCCCTTGTTAAGAGAAAAAAAATATACATATAACTAGGAGACAAGTTGATCGGAAACTGAGACCCAAGTTCTGTGCAGAAAACTGATACCTCTCAGCACGCGGCTCTCAGGGTCTACCACCATTCTGTCACAGCTAAGATGACACATGGCTCTATAGATTCCTGCATATTGAAACTCGGCATGAAGGTGGCTCAAGACGTTTTTATTGCAAGAAGTGTAACTTCTCCAGTCTGTCTTAAAACAAACCTAAAAAATTAAGCACAGCCAGAAATATGTAGAGAAACTTAGCATTCTAGAGTGAAAATCTCCAAAGCAAGCTGGTAACTGTCTTACAATGTCAATGGCAGACCATCACATGGGCATTTGTGTAGTCTTGCATTCTTGGTTCTAAGCCAAACAACTACTGGGAAAGGCCAGATAACAACCATGAACTGAATAGCGACTGCTGGAGACAGAGATGAAGTCTGGTGGAAGTGATTGGCAGCCTGTACATATTAAATGGAAAACGCAGCCATCACTAAGCTCCGAAGTGAGAAAACAATCCTCATAAGACCTATTAAAAGATGAAGAAATTAAAGGTCTACCAGAACAAATCAATTGGGTAATGAAACTCTGGAACTAGATCAAAACTGAAAGGAGGAGGAGGGAAAAAAAGGGGGAAATGAGATCAAATAACAGCTGTGGGATGCAAGCTGCAGAAAGGCCTGATTGAATATCCTCAGGTCAGACCCGGAATGAGGCAGCATCTGTCAGAAAGAGGGAGAAGAGCGGTGGGAAACCAGAACGATAGGAGTAGAGAGTTTGGGAAAGCTGGTTGGATGACGCTGCATACCAGGGCACCCAGATGTGCTGACAGCACAGACACGCTCAGGCTCAAGCACACCCAGCCCATTCTGGAAGAGAAAGCAAACCTCAGCAGAGGAGGAAGACAAGCAAGTGAAAGGCAAGGATTTAATGAGATACGAATCAACAAGATAACAATGGGAAACAAGGCTGGAGATACTGTTAATATTAAGTGGGATAATATTCACGCCCAGAAGGATTACAGTTTCATAGTGATGTTATAAGAAATACAGCAAACATGGCACACCATAGGTATGGACTGACTTGCCTCAGAGTATCACATTTGTTGTTCCATAGCCTAATCTCTGTAGCCTTTAAACCTGATTCATTTTTCGTTACCATGGAAGTTTGTGGGAAAGCATTCAGGATCTGTTTTCCGGCCTCTTCTTACAGAAGGTGTGATCCTGATCAGGGGAAGGGTTACCATGCCACATGTTAAAGAATTATTTTGTAAAGAGTGATGTGGTCTCAGTTTCTTCAAGACACTCAGATACTTATTCTTGTGCATCACAGAACCTCTTTCATAGGCTAGGCTTCCTAAATCCCATGAATATTTCAGTGAAATGAATGGCTAACCATTTTTAAACAGGACTTTGGGTGACAAACTACCTGTTGCTTTAAAAAATTATAATACGATAATTTACTGAGATGACAATAAGTCTGACTTTCTAACATCAGTAGGATAGACTGAACTTTCACACTTCTGTAAAGAGTTATCTGTGTGTACAGAATGAGCTGGAATAATCTTGAGGCATGATTTCCTAGGACAATGAAGCTAACACAGTGTCCTGGTTTCAGCTGGGATGAAGTTAATTATCTTAGGAGCTAGTACGGTGCTGTGTTTTGGCTTTTCAGTTCCTCAGGCCTTGCTAGCAAAGAGGCTGGAGGGGCACAAGGAATTGGGAGAGGACACAGCTGGGTCAGCTAACCCGAACTAGCCAAAGAGGTATTCCATACCATGGGATGCCATGCCTGGTATATATAGCTGGGTGACTGGCTGGGCATCGGTCGGTGGGTGGTGAGCAGTTGTGTTGTGCACCACGTGTTCCTGTCTTCCTTTCCCTCTGGATGTTATTCTTTCCCTTTCCTTTTTCATTATAACTGTTATTGTCATCATTGTTATTATTTTTCTTTCATTTTAATGTTATTTCAATTATTAAATTGTTCTTATCTCAACCCTCCAGTTTTACATTCCTTTCCAGCTCTCCTCCCCATCCTGGGTGAGGGGGGAGTGAGTGAGCAGCTGCATGGTACTTAATTACCAGCCGGGGTTAAACCACAACACACAGTCACAGCATAATAACTGGCATTGTCACTTCCCTTTCTCTCCAATTTACTGCCCATTTTAATTCAAAATTATCAGAGAAATGGAAGTCTCAGAGACCCAAGATTCTTGTGAGTTTCAGGAAGAATAGGAGAAAGAAAGAGGAAAAAGCTGAATTGATGCCCTAGTATGTGAGGGCACACATAAACTTGAGCTAAACAGTTAGCACTCCTGTTCTGTGACTCTTCCCCCAGGTAGGTGCTGATCAGCTGTAACACACGTTTCTTCTTGCCCAAACTGTGGGAAGACAACACCGGGAGGAAGACGGGGGTCCTGGCTTGCTGCAGCAGGAATGAGATTATTCTCATGAAATCCCAGTGAGATTTTTCATAGATGAGAAACTGTTGTAGTGAAAAAACAAGGTAAAATGCAGCATCTGTAGTGAAGGCTACTTTCTTTTCTTTTGCTCCACTAATCACAGTAATGTTTATCTGAAGTATCACATTGTTTCTATTCCTGGGTTAAAATAAAATTATTTATTTTAATCAAAAAAATCAAAAAAAGCATCACTCAAACATCAGGTGGAATAGGTCAGAGGGACAGCAGCAGAAAATGTTTAATGCTAGAATTTTGTTTTTCCACAGACTGTAATTAAAAGTTCCAGCTAAAATGATTAAAAGAAATTATAAAGGTGAAGCAGCTGATGAAAGAGGACTAAGTCTGCCTCAGGTGATAAAGGCTGTGACCTTCAGGAGGTGAAATGGCCCTTAGTGCAAGTGTGTGTCTGCTGAATTTAAAGCTGCAGTGCACTGACCGCAAAAGCATTTTACTTTCAAAGCTCTTCTCTCAGGCAAACTGTACCTGTCATGTTACAGATTAAAATGTTTTGCAAGACTAACAATTGGGCAATGGACACAGAAAGTACTGAATAAACATTTGTATCTGTACTTGTCATTTGTTACCAGCCTGTACAAATGCTGAAGATCAATAACCAGTATCACAGCCTGAAGAAAAAAAACCAAACAACCTAAAATAAAACTGGCTATACAAAAATACATGGTAATACTCCATGTTACTGAAGTAAATGGGTACTCATCATTTATGTCTGTGAGTTCCCACAATTTTGCTACACATTCATCATCATTTCAGCATTAGACTTTTGCAATTTCATATTATATTTGACACATTGCAGTCTGAGTATATGAGCTAGCATATCCCACTTACATCTCTTACATATGGAAAGAGAACATTCTAAATGTCATGGAATATATATACCCTAGATGGTTCCTTTTACGGTAGCAGTTTGTGTCTCTCACTAGCATCTTTTTGTGGCATGAGACATAGTGTATTTTCTCATTGGGTTAGCGCTGGAGACTAGACTTGTGTAATCTTTATTTCTTTATCTGTTACTATATCATTGCAGGGGTTTGAGTCACATATTCCCCTCGGTACCTCACTTTGTCCATCCAAAGAAGTCAGCGGTACAAGAAAATGTACAACAGGCACAACAGATGCATTTGACTGGTGAGGGGAGAAGGTTTACTCATGAGCTGGGGCAGTCCACCCTTAGGTAGAAAGTTCTGCAGCAGAAATCTTGCTCTCAGAAGAGGGATATAAAATATAGGCACAGTAAAGAAATGTATGTGCTGTGGAAAACACAATCAGGAAGGTTACTTGGTAAATGATTAAGGCAATTAGCTAATATGTTCTCCCTTATCAAGAAGAAACTGTGCT
The DNA here is from genome assembly GCF_015220075.1 of Falco rusticolus. Lineage (NCBI taxonomy): Eukaryota > Metazoa > Chordata > Aves > Falconiformes > Falconidae > Falco > Falco rusticolus. Next base: position 82,107,334 of record NC_051191.1, read on the forward strand.
ACTGCACCAGAGTACTTCAAGACTCTTGTGAATGCAGAATTTGGTCTCATCAGGTTCCCTGTTATGATAATTTCCTTCTCCTTCATGCAGAGCATGCAGGGCGGATTGTGAAAGGTGAAGGACTACAGGAACAAGGATATTGCACAGTTACAGGCAAGGTTCTGCCCAGTGTGAACAGTGAGGCTCTACCCCAGTTGCCTTCCTTCCACTATTAGAGCTTCCTGAAGGCTGTGAAGTTGACCCGGAGCAAAAATTGTCACAAAGAGTGTAGTCTTTTCAGCAGGAAAACACCAGTACATCACATGCAATCATATACTCTACAGGATATATTTCACCTACTGTTAAAGCTCTGAAAATTCAGTCTCTAACTGAAAAAAGAGGACTACCTTTCCCACCCCAAAACCACAGAAAAACTACAGTGATAAATGTTCCTTTTTTGTTAAGGGAGTCCCTGTATTTTCATGGATATACCCTTTCCCTCCCTTCTTCAACCACCTTTGCTTCAGCTTCAGGTGAGCCCCACATGCGAACTGTTCAAGGCAGTGGAATTTTAACAACATCACAAAAAAGAGACAGAAGTTCTGGCGGAGGAGGAGGAGAAAAGGCAGATGTGGTTTGACAAGTGATGAGGAAATAGCCTTTCAGGACACGTAAACTCAGGACAGCTAAGCTGACACTGTATCCCTGAGAAACAGAAGGAAATCCCACACCAGCCAGGGAACAGCATTACGGAGTCACTAGAGCATATAGGAGTGACCAGCAGGCATGCTGGTATTTCAGAACAGGCAGACTGAAGTCATGAGAATATGAAACACCATCTGAGAGGAGGCATTCTGTACAAAATGCAAGGAAATCTCCATGGAATCAGCTAGGAGGCATGTCAGGAGCATGACCAGCAATGCTGGCTGGAGTTCAAAAGGTTCGGCTCCACATCACAAAAAGAATCCAAGCGTTACAAACTTCTTTGGTCCTGTGTATGTATCGTAAGTTAGTTTTACATTAAAATTCCATGATTCTCATCCACCCCTTTAATCATGAAATGGTGGTCTCCCATAGCACCTACCACGTGAGGTTGTGAAGAGCTCTGCACTCATTATGACACCCATGTGAAGTGTTGCCTTGGTAGATGGAGATCTGAAAAGCAAAGGCTGCAGATTTGAGGTGATGCTGCAAATTACTGCTAGATGTTACAGCTTCCGAAAGTGACTCCTTAACTACTAACTCAGATTTCTCTCACTGTTGTACTGGAAAAAGAGCTTTTATTTTGTTCTTGTTTCCTGAGTATTATCAGTGGAGAGCCTTCACAAGCCAGTTACAGTAAATTAACAGAGCCAGAAAAGTGGGCCTGGGCAGTATCAAGACCACAGCAAATTACTGAGTGCTTTACAGCCCTTTTTGTTTGCATTTGAAGAGTGATTCAAACATTATCTAAATGACAGGCAAAACAAGTTTCTGTAGACCCAGACAGCTCAACAGCAAGCAAGGCTTTCTGAGCAGGTGGCATGGTATCTGATAAGAGAAGGAAAAAAGAAAAAAAAAAAAAGTAAGTCAATATGTGAGGCTCGATCTCGATAATCCATCACCAACAGTGCTAGAATATCCTTCCCAAGGCCTGATTCTCCATTCCTTCATAACAGCAAATTCTTGCATTACTAACAAATGCAATTTAATAGTAAGCTTCACAGCACAGAGTGTTTCTCCTAAAATGCTGTGCACTAATATAAAAAAGCCACATCATAAATTCAGCCTCTCTTAACAGTAACTTTCTGCAGGACAGCAAATATCTGTCCTACAATTTCAAAGAAATACTTGAAACAAGAGCTGGCTGAAAACTCAAACCAACTCCTTTTCCTGAGAAATAACTAGATAAACCTTCAAATACTGTTTGCATTCTGCGGCAAAATGAGAGATTTTTCCCTCTTAAAGTCCTGCCTCTTCCCAAAGAAAAGAGGCATATGGATACTTAACTCACAATACCATGAAGGAAAACTACCACCTTCTGGCTGTTTCTTCTGCACTACAAGTAACCATCTGCATCTTCCAAGGCTATGCTTGGAGACTGAGATACTGCCAGACAAACATGAATTTGGTATTAATGAGCAAAACACTGCTTTCAGGGTTAGAATAGACAGAGTCAGAGCATAAGAATATGGACAGAATCAGGGTGTGAGGTAAATCGCAGTTTTAGTTTGTTATATCAAAGGATACGGCTATCTGCAGGACTCTTACTGCTGTCTTCATTCAGCCTGGCAAGCTTACTCCAACAGCTTGCTGAATCCCAGTGTAAGTACTTATCTCTGAGCAGGAGCGTGACTGGTTCATGGGAAGCTGCATGCCTGTCGTTAACCATGATAATCCTATCAGGTAAGTCCTCTCAGAGTAAGTAAAGAGAATCATGCTTTGGGGTTCACATATCAAGCAGTTTCTATTATCTACTTGAGAGGATGAATTCTTTAACACCAGCATTTGCAGTTACCTGGCAGGAGATGATGGCCAGACCTCTGAACTTCCTTTATGGGGATATAGGGAGGAAACAGTCCAGCACGGCTTTACGTTGGCGTAGGTTTGTTGAAGTACACACTTCAACAATACAGCCCTTTCTGGCACCATTATGCATGGCTAAGTCTGTATTGTAGATAAAAGAGGGCCAGGACATGGTTTCAAATACTGACCATGCTATTTAAATTGTCAGAATGTTTTCTCCCAGACAGTGCCTGGGAACGGCAGGTGACAGCAAGATCCAGGGGTGGTTCCCAGTAGGCAGACTGCAATCTTTTCCATCTGTTTTGGAAAAGAAGAAAACCTAGTTGCATGGGTATGTATGTCGCCGTGCCATTTTGCATAAGAAGCAGTGAACAGATCACATACATTTTACACAGCAGCACAGCTGTAGCTTGTTTTCTAGAATGTAATCTTGTGAAGGGACAATGGTAGCTATAATAAATTATGATAGAATGATCTAGAAACATTTCTCAGGCCTCTTCCAGGTTTCAGTTATCCAAGGTGCATGTTGCACTTCTCCTTCCTACCCACCGTCCCATGCTCCCCACAAAAGAAGAGCTGTGCAAGCCAAAATTCTCATTCTTAGGTTGAAAGCTTGTATGGAAACCTATGGTATGAAATATGTGTAAGGTAGCTGTAAGAAACTTTAGAAAGCGAGAGAGCAGGAATGAAAGCTGAATTCAGCTCTAGCAAAAGCAATCACTGGTTGATTCTAAGAGTATCTAGTTAATTGACTTTTACACCTGGAGCTGCAAAAAGTTTTCAAAGTATGAAGCCATAACCTTGAAAGAGACTGGAGTCATCTTCCACTCTGACACTAATGCCAAGACTTTACCTAGACTAATAATATTAACTCTGGATTTTGAAAAAAGCTTTCAGACAATCAAGTCCTGTAACTCTTTGGGACAGTATAACATGTATCCCGCTCCATTTCCTTGGAAATCCTCATGGCTCAGCCAAAGCTGCTCTGTTGTTAGACCAGGCATTCACCACAGGCACTTCCTCGTGCCTCCTGTCTTGAAGAAGAATGTTTTCTTGGGTACATTGCTCCTAATTCTCCCAAATCCAAAGGATTTCAAACATGACTCTAAAGAAATAGAAAAAAAAATACATACTTTTTTTAGTAGCTGAAAGATGACACTGATTACCTACTCAAGCGAAATAGTTACTCCAGTCCTACCAATTGTTACTTCATGAACTGTCATTGCTGCTGTTTTCTGTTTCTTATAGAGAGTTATAGTGCATCTTATTTTCTACCTCAAATCTCCTTTTCTTCAAAGAAGAAAGTCATCACACTACCACACCTGCCCTACTATATGTCCTAGTTTTTTGCTCCTTCCAGAAGGGATTAAAGATGAAAGAGCAAGATATGAAAAAACCCCCAGTCTCTAGAGCCAACAAGGGAGCTTGGGGCACCAAAAAGTGAATAGAACAGTTCAGCAATTATTTTAAAGACACATACAACATCACAGTCGGATAATAATTCAGGCCCAACTGGAAATATTTTCTATTTATGGGAGATGGATGGGGTACCAGGAGTATGGTTCCCAACACTGGTTAAGAATATCTGCAGGGACCAAACTCAATGACTGGACTGAAACATTAAGCAAACCAGGGACCACTGTTTGTAAACCCAAAACCTTTCCAGACATCTCTTACAGGGGGAGTTAGCCACCCACATAGACAGAATCTGCAGGGACATGGGAGGACTGGGATCTACCCTCAAACAGAAAGTTTGCCAATATCATGTTGAGAAGCCAACACGGGATCTGTCCTTTGTCTGCTCAAGCTACTGTGTGCCCTGTTGGCACATAGGCACTAAAGACATTGAACTGATTTTTAGTACAATGAGGAATAACACTACTACAATACAGAGATAACACTGCAGGAGATTACTGCTTGCATAATGGGCAACCTCCTGCAAATATACTGAGGGACAGGCTCTTCCATGCAGAATTGCATACATGGTGTTTGGTCAGTCAGACACCTTACAGTTCCTGTCACTTAAACATACACTGCTTTGAAATCAAGAAAACAGCTTTCCAAGATGTCTTACGGCTCAGCCAGAAGCTCTAGGCTCAGCGATGAGCATGGCTTCATAGCACATGTTACAAAGTCAGAGCAGGTATCTGAACATTCATTCCTTTCCTGCCTTAAAAAAAAAAAAAAAAAAAAAAAATCAGTTCTCAGCACCAATGACACCAGGGTTACCCTAATTATGTTTTCTATATAAAAATATTTTCCTTGTCTTTTCCTCATGCTTAGGTATGTTGGAGGCTGCCATTCCTATGATTCACCCCTTCTCGGCTCACCTCACCACTGGCAATGCTCTTTTTCCCAGGAGTGGGAGTGAAGAGGGATCTATGCACAAATGCCAGCAGATGCAGTCTGTGAGCAGCCTAGCTCAAACAGCTATGAAACCAAAATGTCCTCCTCCTCTCCAGCAGAAGGGGAAAAAGAGAAAAACCATCTATTTATGGCTGCCAATTCAAAGGTCAATGACAATAATCTCATTTGCTTTCATGGGTTTTGGATGAGACCCACAGATCTTTATTTTTAGGTATGAAAGGATCTGTTGCTGGCTGCTTGAAATACACTGTGACTGACTCCTCATTCACAGGACAATACTCCTCCCTTGCCTTTGTTGCACTTAGGCTATGAAAGGTCCTTTTTAAGTTTTGTCCAGCACATACTCATTTTCCCCAATACACTCTAAATACTTTGTTTAGAACAGTTTTCTAGAACAACATTTCTTTCCCTTCTGTAATGAAAAGGGCTTCAGTCTCCTTTCTCGTAGCCCTCCTTTTACAGCTGAGCATCCATCTAAGTCTACTGCATTTACCCTGTCCTCTGGCCATATAGCTGGATGTCTCTGTGTGAGTAGACCATCGTACCATGTATGCCAGTTGTAACATACTCTTCAAACCACAATGTCCAAAAAAATTTGCTACCATTTTGCTCAAATTGCTGTCATTGCCAGGAATCTCATTGGACTTCTATTGTGCTGGATTGGATCAAAAGCATGAAGTCAACAGCAACCCTAACAAGTTAGGGCCTGTTTTCTTTTCTTAAACTGTTTGAGGATTTTGTTGTGGACTGCAAACAACATAGACAACGAACTTTATCACAAAGCATCTTCCTGTATATGAGAACATACTTTTCCAGTCAAGTAAATATGCGTACATAAGGTGCTACTGTGGGAAGTCACCCGAGACTTTAAATCTAATCCATACTCTGCCTACCATGGCCATCTTGCCAAATGGAAATTAGACACCCTGGGACAATTTTTGAAAACAACAAGCATGAGCCCCCAGAGCATCTAAATAACATCTGAAAGGATTTAAAGATTTGCCATAATTATAGTGGACAATAAATATCTGAGCAGAGTGGCAGTTTTCTGTGGGACAGGAAGCACCCATACTGGTAGCTGCCCATGATAACACATCCCATTCTTCCCTTTTCAGACTAATAACTTATGGGCACCAAGAATTTCTGTGCATTAAATACATTGTTTCAATTAAAACCACATCAAAAGTGGAAAGCACAGTTTATCACAAAATAGCTAAAACAGATAAAATAAATAATATAAAATACTTAATACCAAAATTATTACGCAATGTACCAGGGTCTTATGACTGGAATAAAAATAACTTCAAGCACCCTCCCAACTTAATTGTGCTGTTTATGCTGTTAGCAGAGACAAGGGGTTAGTTTCCACACTACTCAGAGTCTGTGGATCAGTCTTCTTTTCAACAGTGGCTATCATTCTTAAAAAAAAACTTGCCTTCTCCTAATGCCAAGCTGAAGTCAGCTCCCTGCCCATTCTTCCAGCCTTCCAATACGTAAAAATGTGGGGGGGGGTTCCCATACACATTCTGTCAGATTGCATTCCTACAACCTGAGAAAACAACACACAAGCTAAATCAAAGATAATCTAAAAATACTTTCATAAGGAAGTGTTTTAAAAATACTTTACGTGAGGGATGGAACTGAAGCATTCCCTTGCAAATAAAGAGTATTGGTTCCTTTTTGTATTAAAGAAGTTTTGAGCACTAACCATTATTACCTAGAGTTTTGAGTCATTATTTTACTCCTGATGAAAGGATCAAAGATGCAATTACTAGTGAGCAATTCTTGACAGCTTTCAGGAATCTCAGCATCAAGAAAACTGAGATTAATCGGTCTGCTCTGAAAAGTGCTAGGACAGCTGGATATTGCACAGAAAAAAAGGGATCTGTTCTGATTAAATGAGGACATCTGGTCAGCTTCCTGTTGGAAATGATAATTCTAATTTTAATAACAATAAAAGCAATCCAATGTATCTAGAAGGCAGATACTCTGAAGAGCCAGGCGCTGAGCGTGGACAACTGGATGTCACCTCAAAAGATCAGTAGCAAAAGCCACCATCCAATGCCAGGGAAAACCATAAGATTACAGCAACCTCTTGCCTGCAGTCCTGGCTTTTACTGCCACTGGTACGGAAAGTGAAGCTCCTCTGCAGGAAAGCTACTGCCTTGCCTCTTCCTCTTCCTCTCTTGCTCTCCCTTCTCAACACTGCTTCATGTGGAGCAAAGACTCAGCAGACTTGGAAAGGCATTTGTAATACATCTGCCCATCCCAGCCACGTTACCAGGGGCCTGAGTCCTTGATGCCAGCAGGGAAAAAGCTTTCAGTGCTTACAGACTTCAGATTTTTAATTATGTCCACATATATTTTCAGAAAAATCCAGATTTACCTATTTTTAGGTTTACTGCACTTAAAACACAAGGAGCTTGAAAAAGTCCCACTACTGGTGGATATTTGAGCACAGAAGGAAGTGATTGCAAGGAAACATTTAGCCTTCTTCAGTGCAACAAACCCATGTGCCAGACCCTTGGGCCCAGGCCATAGTGGGCATTTGGCAAACAGACTAGCAATAGCATAGTGATTTACAATTCACCTCCGCTTTCAAAAACAGCAGCCATTCCCTCTGCAGCAGGAAAAACCAGCAATTCCATGTTGCAACCATAAAATTTCCTTTCAATAGGGTGGTGCTACTTCTTCACAGCATGGATGGCACTGACTTCCTCCTTCCTACTCCCACTGGGAAATCCTCAGCAGCACTAGGAACTTTGTCCACAAATAGATCACGCCGCAATATTACTTATATTTATGTCAGATCCCCTTAGAACCAAGGGAGCATAAGAGAAGACTGACTGTAACTGCCTGCCATTGGCATTGTTAATTACTATCAAGTGGCTTAAATCCAGAAAAAAAGATAAGTCATTTGAACAAAAAAAACTATAAATGGGAAAGCTAGTCAAGAAGAAGAGTTATTCCATCTAGCACACAGACAGGACAACCAGGGGCGGTATGAACTGGTGCCATCTCAGACTGCCTGTGGTGCCCTGCCACGACTAAGAGCGAAAATAGGACTCATAACACCAACATCTGACTTCCAGCACTCCAGGCTGCATAGACCTCTGCAGCTGCAAAAAAGAGTCAGAAATAAAAATGAATATTAGCTAAAGCAGAGGAAAAAGCAAAGGAGACTCTCAAGGACACTGAAATATTCCCGATGTCTGGGAGAGACACTACTTATCTATGACTAAGGGCTTCCTGGATTATTGCAGAACTGCGGAATTAGCACCACTGACCAGCACCCATTGCACTCTGAGGTACCTAGACAGAAGAGAGAGGTGCTCCCTGGTTCAAAAATAAAATTTTCAGCACATGCAGGTAAACAGATAGGAAAGGGTTGTACGGGCCTGATTCATCTGCAGTCTTTGCCTGCTGCCAGGGTTGATACAGCTAAAGATCTTTTGAAAACACAACAGAAAAATCCAAGCCCCTTCCTTGAGCTACATTTTTGTTTCGATTGGTAGGAAAAAAATGCCACACTTTGTTGGTCAGCACTGACACTGGGTCTTCTCCACTCAGAAATATTAAAATTCTCAGAAGTGTGGAGCCATCAATACTGAGAGTGCAAAGAAAGGAAGGGAAGGGAAACAGGAAAATCTCCACGCAGCCACATACATAAATAAGCAGAGCAAAGCAGCACAACAGGACTCTGTTCAATTTCATGCTCCAGGGATCACAAGTCCATTCACCTTACTCCTCAGCCTACTCCAAATCCAGTGTCCTGCTCAGGAATCTAGCTAGGTCAGATCTTTATCACTGCTGGGCCAGTCCAAGTCATCCACGGAGGACAGGACCTCCAGATGACAAGCAAGAAGAGGGCCACTGAACAGCTGTTCTGTGTGCTGGGTAAATAAGGAAATAACAGCAATCTCATCTCACCTGTCTGATGCCAGCCTGAGAGTTCATGTTAGTATCTGTGGAGAGAGTAATACTTTTTCATAATACTGAAGGCAACGTTATTCGTGGAAAGGTCAATAGCAGCAACGCCAGATCATGAAAATGGCCAAAGTGGAAGATAAACAGAGCTCTGTAGCAGGCAATCCTTTCCCTTAGACAATGCTGTAATACCATATCTCTCCTTATCTTACCAAATATGTCACAAATAAACTTTATATTTGAAAAAACACAATCCAGTTTCATATTCTTAATGCTCTGGCTGAGTAAAAAATGCTACCTTTGCATTTGCACAGACTTTTCCCTTCGGTAAAAAAACTGATTGATTTCTAAGTTGTCTAAAGCTAATCTGGACTGTTTGGAAAAGATCTCCATTATTCCCTCCTACCAACCTTCCCACCTCTTTCCTTAGGGAATCTTTTAAATTTATGCTCCTCTGGAGAAATCTAAAGGCAGATAATATTAAACCACATCCTCTGGTAACCTACCAGCTTCTGAGCTACTAGGATGCTAGCTATAAGTAGACCTTCTTTCAAATGACCTAGCACAAAGTTATACCTGGCGATGGGAAGGGTGAGAGCTTGCACTCAGAGATACCTAACTGAGCTGGAGTTGGAATCTTGTTTCTTCTTCAGATAGTTAATGTTCATCTACATACAGCAAAGTATCCTGATACTGCACGTTGGGATTAGAGGACTATCATGATGATCTGAAGGCAGAGCTGGGTAATTTTATATTTCGTGTCCTTCCCAAGAGCCATTAGAGACTCCTTAGATGGAACACCAATCTAGCAGATACTTTTTGACTAACAAAGAGAAAATTCAAAGAGCCCCAGGAGTACTCTGAGCATGTGATACGAGGCAGTAAATGGAGAAGAAACACAGGGAACAGACAGGGACTTTGAAAAGATAGGCTACAACACAAATGTGTCTCTAATAAAAAGGATATCAAACTCAAAGTGATTGTGAGAAGCAGAAAAGACTGAAAAACTTGCTGAATCTCATTTGTAAGGTGATCCGAAGGATGAGCTGCCAAGTTCTGTCAATGTACTTGGGAAATACGGCCCTGCCTTTCATTCACATTCCTCCCATCCTTTCACAAAAGAAACACAGAAGGCATTGCACAAACGCTTAAGTAATATAAACAGGCTGGACAAGCTCCATCCCCATTCCAACAAGCCTTATCTGAAAGAACAACAAAGCATATGGGCACTCGTGTAACTGATATGCCTAGAATACCTCTACCATGAATGAACTTGAAACTTATAAAAAATATCATATATAACTGCAAAGGACTCTCCTTTGCATACAGAGGACAAGATGCCTTCTGGTGCCTTCACCTCCTATTCCTTTCATGACACATGTTAGGGCAGCAAAGCTAGTAAAAAAATAATTCATGATTAATTAATTTCATCAGAATGTCTTACAGCACTGTGTAAAACTTTCAGACGATGCTTCAGTTCAGGTTACTCGGGCTGAGCATGGAAAAAGGATAACCAATCACCCACTGAAGACCTCAGACAACATCCTCTTTCGGAGAACAATGTCTGGGACAGGAGAAACACACATCAGATTTTTCCTCTAAATATGAAAAAATTATGACTTTATCCAGAGTCTTCAGTATAAGAACTTCCATCTAGAATGAAAAAATCCGGGCCAATAGACTCACTCGCCCATGGCTCCAGCTGTGAAATGGTTTCCTATCTTACTAACAATTGTGATATGATGATTTTTATTTTTTTCTTTCATGATTTAGGATAAAACCCCAAAGATCTCAAGGAAGGTGTTCTTTTGCAGGAAAAAGATACTTTTCAGAGAAGGAAGTATTCCATTTCAATCTAAAGATTAAAAAAAACCCTAGTTTAAACTTGGGGGGAAAAAATGCTGTGCAAAGTGGTTTTAAGCAGGGGAAAAAACCCCAAAATCCTCAAAACTGTTGTCATAGTACAGACCATCTCAAAACTTCTACCTTATAGTATATTTGAATCTGATTTTTTTTCAGAAGCTAAACTTTTCTGTAAACAGTTTTTAAATCAGCATTTTTCAGAAATAAAGATAGAGATCAGCAAATGTTCACTGAAGTGTAAAATTGCCAGGCCAAACGTGGAAGAAATACCAAGTGCTTGTATTTATGAATTCCCATGGTGCAAGGAGAAATGTTTTAGAAAAGAGTAAGAATCTGAAAGAAGTAAAAAATTCCACATTCATTTGTCAAATATTGGGAAAACTTTGTTATTGACACTGCATCCTACACAACTGGCATTTTTTTCTGCTTGGAATTTCACTTTGAAAGCTGCTTTTTAAATGTTTTACCAAGCAGAAAGGCTCCAAAAACGAGTTTTCTATATTGCATTCAGTCACAAAATTACCTTAGTGTGAAATCACTGGCCACTCAGGTTTTTCCATACTAGCCTCTCTCCTGCTCTGGTGTCCTGGGAGCCACCATTCTGGGGGGAATGGAGGAGGGAAGAAGAAAAAAATCACTCCTCACTGAAGATGCCAAGCTGCACGTGCAGAATTTGAAGCATTTAGGAGCTCTACTTACTTCTATGTAATGTGATCTATTTAAAAATACGGTCACACAAAAAAATCACTTTTTTTTAAATTAAAATCTTGGTTAATGAAAAGACAATCTTGACAAAGGCACTGGAGTGTGCTGCTTTGCTTAACAGGCTGTGGCAAATCTCCAAATTCCAGTCAGAATTGCAGCAATCTCATACGCTGTCAAGAAGTACAACTTTGCTCTGACAGAACATACTGCAAATTTTATGTGAGATAATTGAAGCCAATTCTTGTAACATCCATTAGAATCCCTCTCAATCTGTCTGTGCGAGGTCTAGAAGAGTGTGAGTTTTCCCAGTCAACTCCCCTTAATGGTAACTCCCAGCTTCCAAGTTCTCTGCTGTTTCCACCTTTAAAAAAGGCCTTTGCTCTGTACAAATCATTCCTGGCACCTTTAAATTATTAACCTTTCCAAAACTTTCCTGTTTCATTGTCTAGCAGGCAAAAATATGTGCCTAATGCTGAAAGAAATAAACTGGTGATGCTATATCTCACCCCACGCAGTGGAATGTTGGTACAGAACTCTACCTGGTTTAGTAAAGTATGCAGAGGAAAACTGACCTTTACAATATTCTGCATGTTACACAGCTTTATAAATACACATTTATAAATAAACTTCCCATAATTAGAGAGTTTGCAAATCAAAGACAGGCGTGGGCGTGAAAGTTATGGTACAGGCAGTATGACCAGCATCATTGGGGTGATCCAAGAACAGGAAAGATTTGCAGGAAAAGGAGCTCTCCCGTGTTAAAGCAGCTGATAGAGTTCAGGTCCAGCTATGTAAATGGGTGTGAATAAAAGCTATAATGGGTATAAATAAGAGCTACACTGTCTCTGAATTGTAAGTCTTAGTATTCAGTTACTCACTGATACTACCTTATAAGACATTCTTGGTCTGTCTGTCCTCCCAGTCCTTCTTCCCACGCTCCCCCGACAGCTTGGTTGCACTGTCTCTGTGGCTACCTCGTATGCTGGCTGCACGGAACACCAACACAAGGCAAAACACGATCTTCCGTTGTTTCCCTGCTCAGTGGATTGCTTGTGTCTCTGCCCGCTCAGATGACTCATAAAACAGACACACGCATGGCAAAAAGGTTCTGGTGAGTGTTCAAGAGAGTGGTGTGCCTCAAGATACTACTGTCCTTGATGAGATTATTGACGGGTTGATACACAGGGTTCATAGGCTCCCAGTCAGAGGCACCACACAGGCCTGCAGCTCTGCAAGTTACAAATTCTGATCTTAGAATTAACAAAACTCTCTTTCAATATGCGGTACAGTATTTACAATGTTCTTCGTGTAAAGGTCCAAAGAGGGTAATCAACTGAACATCAGACTTTCATTACTAGAAAAGAAAGATTTGAAGGAAGGGAAGAAGGGAACACAGCTGAATGACCACATCCTTTTCAGTTTCTTTGAGACATGGATCATCAAACCAGACCAATCATCTTCATTTTCCAGTGCAGAGCTCACTGCTTCAGGCTCCTGGAAGCCCCCAGTTTAGGAAGCTGCTGAAACTGAGTATCTAAACTGAAATACAACTTATTTTGCAAGGAAAGACGGAAGCATTTCTTTGACTCTTCCATCTCCATCAAGGTAAAAAAACCCACAAACCAACAACAACAAAAAAAAAACCCCAACAAACCCAAACCCAAAGAAAATAAAAAGACCATGGCTATACATAAATTGCCAGCACATATATTTTTTTTTTTTTTCTCACAAAGATTTCAAAAAATCCACAAAGATTGGCTGGAGGTTTTTTGGACTCAGTTTGCTGCAGAATCTTTCTTCATCTACTTGAGGTCTGGCATAAAACCAGAAGCAGGTTAACATGCAGCAGTGTTAGATCTTGTGAGGAGGATGTAAAAAAAAAAAAACAAACCCGAACAATTAATTAAATATTGGAAAATTAATAAGCAAGGGAAGAAAAAAATATTACAGCCAGTGGCATCTTCCAGTTCACCTACTGGAAAAAGTAACTTGTACAGATTTCAGGATCCTGCAGCACACCCAGCGGCCGCCAGCAGGCAGAGGGACGCACGGCGAGCGGTAACGGCGCCGCTGCACCTGCTCCTGCACCGGGCGGGAATGCCCGGCGGAAGCGATGCCCGGCGCCGCGCAGGTGGGACGGCCGGCGCTCGCCTCTCCGCGCCCCCGCCGCAGGACACCCAGCGCGGCTCCTGCGCCGCCGAGCCGCGGGCAGCCCCGCGCGGGGCGGTTGCGGGCGGGTGCGGGGCGCAGCGAGGCGGGAGCGGGGCGGGGGCGGCAGCGGGGCGCAGCGGGGCGGGGGCGGCAGCGGAGCGAGAGCGGGCGGCAGAGGGGCGGGGGCGGGCGGCGGGGCTGGGGCCCGGCGGGGCGAGGCGCGCCGCTCCCGGCAGGTGGCGCCGGCGGCCCGCGGCTGAGGAGGCCCCTCCCGCCCCCGCAGCGCGGTGCGGCTCCGCGCTGGCCGCCGGGCGGGGCGGGCGCCCCCGGGGACGCGGCGGGCACCCGCTGCAAGACGCGGGATGGCGGCAGGCGCGGAGCAAAGGCGTCGGTAACACCGGGCGCTGTCGTGCAACAGGTACGGCAGCAGGAGCCTCACATCCCGATGAAATCCCAACGTGCCGAGAGCTCGGGATTTACTCCCTTACGTGCCATCTTGAGCCCGCTGCATTTCCCCAAACCGGAACGCCACCACACAGCTGTTACGCCGGCCCTTTCTCCTTGACCCGAACGTCGGGGCTATGTCTCTTCACCTTCTTAACACCCACTGCTGCTGTCACCGAAATCGGGAATCAAACCTCTTAACACCAATGGAGCATTAAGAAGCAGGTGCTCCTTTACTGCAGCCTCGGTGGCATCTCCACAAATCGAGCACACCTGTGCAGATTTTACCGTTACATTTATACACAAAATTACAAGGCTGTACACTCCCAGTTACAATGATTGGTTAGTAATTTGCATGTAATTGTAATATTTGCTGTGTCATCCTTTTCTGTTACTACGCTTGCGCAGGGGAAGGGTCTTCACTTGGGCAAGGGTCTTGACCTGTGGGTGTGATTTTTAGTATTATAATGAAGGTAGTTCATTTCAGGACACCTTACAAGTAAGTTTTGCTGCCAAGTTGGATGGCTGGATATCAGCCTTGCCAAGCTGTCCAATAATTCATCCGATACACAGTAGAACCTAGGTGCTCTGGTTACGGTCTAGAGAATAAGGACTAAGGGTATTATGGTCTACAGCATAGGGACTTCAAGTAACAGTCCCAGAGAACAAGCAGCACAGCAGTTCATACGTCATTGGTTAATAAGTGCTAACATAATTCTAACATGGAGGTTAAGTCCTTAGAATCAAAATGCTATTATAACTTTACTGTTACATAAACACAAAATATAGAAAGATTCAGTAAAATCTTTAGATAATCTGCGACACTACCTTCCCCCCTGTTACCAAGCAGGGTCTGAACCCCCCTCCCCCTTCCACATCCCTGCACCCCCCAGACCTGCCCGGCCCCAGCAGCGCAAGCTGTGTGCACCCCTGCCCGGGTCTCTATGCCTGGCCAGCCAAGCCCTCAGGCCCTGTGCACCTGCCCCCTCCCCCAGCCCCTAACCCCGCAAGCCACAAGCCAGGCTGCCATGGCTCGCTCTGCTGCCGACCCCTCGCCCAGGGCGCCCCGCACCCTCACAGCACAAACAGCGACAAGCCCAGAACCAGCACAACTGGGGCCACGCTCCAAAAACAGCCACTGCCTCCAGCCCCTTTAGGGGAAGACATGCTGCATATCAGCCTGATCCTCTGAACATGGCGGAATGTGGACCATGACAGAGGAGAGGGCCCTAAACCAGGGACAACACAGCAGAAAGGATGCTGGGTGACCCTGCAGGTCTCCTCCTCAAAGGATGTGTGCTAGGCTGCAGCCTGAAGTAACTCCACCTTTCCTTTCTCACATAAATAACCCCCCACCTCTTCCTTGCCTTGTCTCTGTTGCCCATGGTCTGTAAAAAATGAGGAGGGGGCTAAAAACCCCAAAAGCCAGCAGATCTAGACTAGAACATGCATAGTTCCAAATGCTGGGGGAAATTAAAGGCTTGGACTTTGCTGCTGTAGTGGAGGAGTCACTTGACTACACATGTGACTAGGAGGGGAGAGTGGCAGGTCATAGCCAGCTTCTCTTTCCTCTTCTCCACCTAAAAAATCACCAGTATCCCACACAGGCTGGTGTCCTGTGTCTACCAGCAGTCAGCGCTGACCACCTGATGAGGGCTGTTTTGCAGTTCAGCCATCCCTGGACCACAGCAAACTCCAGGCAGTCCAAGGGGAAGCCCCTATTTAAATCCCCTCCCAGAGATGACCTCTGTGCCATGCTGAGGGAAAGAAGAAGGATTATCTGTTTAATATCTCAATATATATTAAGATACAATAATACCTTAATGACAGGATAGTAAGAGATCCTTCACTTTTTTATGTTACATAAAATATTCATCTTCCTGGTTGTCAAATCTTTTCAAAGCATTCCATTCATTGCCCAGCTACACTACTACTTTTGGATACTAGCATTTAATCATTTGTTTGTTTTTTTTACAGCCATCAGAATATGCCCAACTGAGAAGAGATGATACAACCAAGCTGTACAGTACAGTGCCTGAGCAAATCCAAGGTCAGAGCTACTAAGCTACTGCAAGTCTGGAGCAGGCTAGCTGGCTGTAGCTTCTGAAAGCGCAGTCAATCAGAATAGTCTTTGCGCATCTGGGAACAAATCAAGCCATAAACTTGGAGAGACCACATATGCCTGGATCCCCATGGGCAATGCTGAACTGAGCAAGGCAAGGCTTAAAAAATAAACACAGAAATAATCACACACGCATCCCTTACATCTCAGGGTAGTGTAAAAAACAAAAAAACAGCATAAAAAAGTAGGTCGACCCATGGAGGGGTGAGGGCAGATTATTTAAAGAAAATAATACAAATGAAATATTTCTTTATTCTAATGTGGAGGACTAGGATTTCATGGCAAGATGTGTTGTATTCCCTAAGGGTTTCCTTCATACAAGCAGTCAGACAATCAGTATGATCCTAGATTAGTATCCTGTTTGTGCTTCAGTACAATAAACTGTACATTTGTAGTAAAAGAGATTGTCTCTATAGGTTCAGGAAGAATATTAAGAAAAGAAGAGATTAAAGACAGCAGGCCAAGGCAAATCTGTTCTCAGCATTCTCATTCCTGGTTTACAGATTTTATATTTGGTTTCTTATTCTCCCCTCTCCTTTTTCATTTAATTCAAGCAGCATTAATCATCCTATTTCAAAAACATCCCATTAAAAAAAAAAAGAAGTGATATTTCTATCAGATCTAACCTACTTTTCAGACGTTTTGACGGAGTCTCTGGATTTAATGTAAACTTCTGCAGAATGATTTATTGTTACCACAGAAAGCAAGCTGCTTATGGCAGGTTAAAATGAAGGAGATAGGTCAGGCTACTCTGACCAACTGCCCTTTTAATCAAAGATTTGCTCAGTTTTTGTTGTTTTTTTTAAATGAATTTGAAGTCAACAAGAATTATATGACTGACGGACTGTCAACAAGCCTCAGCACAGTCTTTGTTTCAGCAGCAGCTGGATCACACCACAGAGCAGTATCAGCGTGATCCAGCTATGGCAAGGGAAGAGAGTTGGGCTGTTCAGTCTCCTGCCCACCTCCCCTACGGCTTTTCTGCCAGCAGAATTTCTGGCAAGAGTTAGCAATGCAAACTATGGTGTGGCTGCACCACAGGGTCCCAAGAGCACTGATCAAATCAATTTGTACGGGCCAGGGATTCTTAAAGTTGCGACTGTAAAACATGGTGGGTAAGGGTGACATAGACTCTGCTCCAGACAGCCCATCACCTTTTTTCAGAAATCGTGCAAACAGCTGCAGAAACGAACTTGCAGTAGAACAATCTGTTTGGACAGCCACCATCACCCTATCCTGTGCACAAACATCATAATTTATCCTGAACCCTATGTGAAATTGGCCTAAAAAATAGAAAGCAATTATCCTTACTACAATATTCCTGATCATCAACTGAAATTTTAAATAACAACCTGGCTTATTTATGTTATTGCCCAAATCAAACCCTTTTAACAATTTCCTGTAGCCTATTAGAAAAAAAAAGTCCTCTTATGATCTATGTCTTTCTAACATCATTGGCCTCCTCCTAGTTTTTTGCCTATTTTGTTCTCCAAGTTAGAATTTCTTGCAAATGTGATTGTTCATTTTCTGCTCTGAGGACCATTCTTGCATTTCTCACTGCATTCGTTTCCAGCAAGGCATGGAGTAGATGGCATAGGGAACCCTCTGTAGAGGGACACAACAGCCATGGACTTCAAGAAATATAATTCATAGACTTGTTCAACACCTGAGGAAAACTAGGAGCTGGAGGAGACAGGAGCAGTAGTCTAGGATGGGAAGCAAGGAGGGGAGAGAGTACAAACACAAGAAACTAGTAAGAACTAGTAGAGAGAAGAACATTATTGAAGAACAAATGATAGAAGAACAGGAAGGAAAGACAGAGAAGCAATATCAAAAGGCAGAAAGCAATCTGGAGGAAGAGGAAGACAGGCTAAAAATGCCTGTCTTCTAGCCTTTAATTGGAGCAGAGAGGCTAAAGTTTACTCATAATCAGTACTCAAGCTCTTACTTAAAAGTTCTTCCAACTACTGGTGTAGTCAAGCTGTGAGGACAGCCAAAAGAGGTGGTGATTCTGAAAGAGAGAGAGAGTTATTTCTATTGCACTTGGTACCTCTTCAGTAACCCTCAGAAGAACTGGCAAGGGCCGTGGTACAGCATTCAAACCCTCTGCTAAAACAGATACATCCCACCAAGTCTGGAGAAGCTGTTTAATTTTGACAGTATTAAGAATGAAAAAAGAAGAAAGTCCTACATGACCTCTATATCCCAATTTATATAAGAAAGTCCTCACCTCTATATCCCAATATAGTCTGGGTTTGTGTGCGAGTTTCAGACACACTGGACCCTGCTGAAACTTGCCTGCAGGTGGACTGCTCAGGTAGAACTTGAAACCATGGGACCAGTCGGAGCTGCAGGCACTCAGGGTCTTAAGCCGTACTCATCTAGATAGCTTATGAATGGGGGTTAGAATTCTATATTAGATACACAGGAAACCATCACTGCAGAAGCTGTCATAGAAAATGCCGACAGAGGAAAACAATAGCAACCTCCAGAAACGTGTGCCTACTCCCTAATCTTACACCATCTCCCCCGTCAAAACACAAACTTGAGGAAACCAGATACTTTCCATAAAACCTCATATTTCAACTAATCACCAGAAATTTGCATCCAGAAACTCCAAGATAATTTTGAGATTGCCTTAATCTTGGCCACTGTCACTGGATACAGAATCCAACTGAGCTAACATCAGGCACAGCTGAAGCAAGTAAATGACACTGAGTATGGCCGTGGCAGTATATCGATGCCGTGCCAGCGCCTAACGCTACAGCACATGTAGTGGAGGCTATAGGCAGGTATAGACCTGGCAGCATGGCAGGGCTGGTTCTCCTGCCACATGAATAAACATCTCACTCTCCCAGGAGCTGACAATTAATAGGATACCTTGCTGCTATGGCAAGTAGCAGCCTTACCAGTTCCTGCTGCATCTCACTGAGTAACAGCAATGCTGACAGTCCCCAGCAAACATACTTTGTAAATGACATTCAGAGCACCTACAGATTTTTATTTACATGTGCTTGTAACATGTTTGCTTGAAAAAATAAATACTACCTTCAGATACCTTATCTTTTCCAAATTTCCTCCAGTCTGGAAAAGAAAAAGCCAGTTTGTCACATCACTTGGTGAAGTTGCAGGCCTCTACCTTACACTGACAGTGCCCTCCTCATTGCCCTCTTATAAGCAATTTATGTTTAGTGCTACCCACATTCTGATTTACTAAAAATAATAGCAATAAATAGATTTATCTGATAATTGGCTTCATTTTGACATCACGTTGTTTATTGCCTGTCTTTTGGTTTTTGCCTGTTTTTCTTCCTCTGATGAACACAATACCTGATCATCTCCATATATCTACAGGATCAGGACAATAAACGACAAAGCCTTCACCTGGAGTCACAGGATTTAGCAAACCTGACTGTATTGCTGTGAAAACTGCACATGCTGGCCCAATCTCAAGATATGCATGTGTGTTCTTTTTCTTGGGTGAAATTCAACTATTGCCTGGAATAAAAAATATTTTAAAAATTGGCCAAACATGGATGTAAGCATGTCAGCTTTGATACTAGACACTGGAGTTTCCTAGAAATTAATCCTCCATTAAAACAACAGATGGCCCTGTGTGTTCCAGGGGCTCAGAGCACACATGAGGGGCTGGGTGACTGATGGACTTATGAATGACTGGGTCCGCATAAACCTTAAGTTGGATTAGTATAAGCTCACGCGTGTCAGAAATGGTCTGCAGTATTGACATTTGATGTCAGCTCCGTGGAGACAGATTTCTTTGTCCCCCACACAAAATTGTGTCACTTGTAGGGGACAGTGTAGGAATATGTAGGAATAAACACATTCTGGCAGCTTCATTGCCTGCTTTGATGCTTTCGGCAAGCAATGAATGAAGCCCCTGCTGATTCATCCTTTAAATCAGTGACAGCTACTTAATTAACAGGACCACAGCCAAGCTGCTTAGGACTAGCACTGACCCTTCTTAAGGAAAGTTGTATAAAACATTTTGAAGGGCATCTCCCAGGAAACCCATGGTTCACATTTTCGGTGAGTCAGGTGAGGTACAGTAGCAGAGGTAAGTGCGAGTCGTGCCTGTATTTAGAGAGCTAGGCAGGCTGACTCAAACACAGACAACTCGCAAACCTTTCCTACCTGACTCCATCAGGTGCACAGGGATTCTTTCTTGCACAAAGCCACGGTTCTCCATGGACTTTCACAACCAAATTGTTGTCTATTACCCAAATACTTTCACAGTCCAAGGAGTATTTACAGGAGTTATAACATCTTCAAAGACCATGACAGCCTCTGCTGTAGACCAGTAAATCCCCCTTTGCCCACCTTTGACTAGTCTTCACCTAAACAGTTCTTAAATAGCATGTGCAAAACCTGTCAGTTGCATGAAATGCGTGATTATGGTACAAGTTACGCAGGCTCCAAAGATGCCTCGCTGAGGGGGTGGAAAGCCCTATACCTCATCTCAGACCCTACAAACCCCAGCAGAAGATCCACTGAGCCTGAAGAATTTTTGAAGTCAAGTCATAAAAATCCCCTGTGCTCATGTGAAAAGTATATAGAGGCCAATAAAGTGCATAAAAAATCTCCCACCATTTGCACGACTCCTCACAATCACTGTCAGAAGCAGGCTCTGGCAGGACAGATGGCATCAGTGGGCGCAGAGGAGAGGCCAGGGCCATGGCATGACAATGTTTGTTAGCAACATGATTCTACATTCAGTCAAGCACTTGTCAAGATCAGTAAAGGGGGAAAAAGAAGGCCTTGTCTTATTAAGTTTACAGCTCTGGGCAGAAGGAAAACAAATTGTTTCCTGGTCTTTTTCTTCATTCTTTTTTAAAAGTCTAATGTTTAAATATATTTGTACTTAGAATGGCTTTGAGAGAAGCTCTGTTAATACAAATAAAAAAGAAACTATAATAATTTTTCACGGGATTATGTTTGGCTGTTCCTGTACTTCATCAAGAAGAGCACAATTAACCTTAGCTTTTATGTGCACAAGCACAAACATCCTCACCCTCACTCTCTTTCGTCTTGCTCTCCACATGCTTATAGTGCAAACGGGGAGGTGAGGGAGAATAGCACCTTTTTCCACTAAATACTTGGTGGTGAAACACAGAATCCTGCTTTCTCCCACAGCTGATAAAGTGAAAACTTTCCTGTACCATCTGCAACTCATACAACTCCTCACCATTCATTCCCAAGTACGGAGACCAGATATGTTCCTTTTCCCCATCACTTTGCAAAACCCTATAAAATACTGGCCACAGGTAGCAGCAGAGCACTCCAGTCATACCACTTCCCAAACAAGTGCAAAAAAGTACCATAAAGAAGGGCAGAAACTGAAACTGGGACGCAAAGCACTTAAAGAAAACATAAAGAATGCATATTTACACGTTTCTAAAAAGTGCAGCTGCCCCAGGGACATCCCCGTTGCACAGCAGCACTGGGTGTGCTTTTACAGGTGCTCACTGAGAAGCCGGTTCCAAGAGGGGACCTGGCTGCAAGGATTTATTTAATGCAAGTGAATGTGGGGGTTCACCCAGAGGACAGCAAGCAAGCGAGCTGCTCAGAGAAAGCCTGCAGCCACTGCTCTGCCATAGGAAGCTGTGCTCAGCACAAGCCGAAAGCCTTCGGGAGCTGTGTTTGTTAGTAACGTTGCAGGAAACGTGATGCAGGGGAATAGGATTGCTGTGCTGAGCCAGGGAACGGCGGTGCAGCTGTGCGGCTCCCTGCCCTGCCAGCCATCCTCAGAGCTTGTTTGCAGCTATTTTTCAGTTACGCTGAGCTGCCGCAAGCACCACGTGGGAGTATGCGGTCTCCTGCTGTAGGTACCTAGTGATGGGCCTTTCATCTTCCTAAAATTTGGAGGGAAAGAACACAGAGATCAGTCCTTTTGCCATTAAAAAGGGGGAAGTGCAACCTACCGATTCATTTGAGAAAAAGGCAACAAACAAACAAATTTATCCCATCCAAACCACCACAGAAGACAAATACTGAAGGACACACAAGCAGCACCAGAAGGTTAAAGCTAGGCATGCCGGAGGCCTGAAAAAAACTGAAAATAGAGGCAAATGCTAATCCATTTGATTAACTAGCAGAAGAGTTTATTTTTATTGCAAGGAAACTTGCTAGAGGCAGAACACAGACTGTCCCGCTGGCTAAAGCCCACATATTTTGGTATGAAAATAAGCTGCAGTTACCAAAGCAACCAAGTATCTCAAGACCTGAACTCTGGCATTGCACCAGTCACTGCTACAGGAACAGGGGACTGGTGGACTCTACCGTGATATGCGACAGCTGACCCCTGACTTGTACGGGCCAAAAGTCTGTTTCCCTTCACACTGGATATCATCCTAGATTAATTTTTGTGCTGTTCATAGCTGAGTGTTTTGGGAGACTTCTAGCACAGAGGATACATATGTACGTTTTAGAGAGGACGTAGAGTTACTACAAGCCCTGCTAGTTGGATAGCAAGATGACATATAGTTACTACAAGCCTGTTAGATAGCAAGACTTATATGTATTTTTCTGTAAAAGAAAGAAAAAGTTGAGGAGGATTTTAATAAGCCCACAGAGATTAGAAGAATACAAATATTTTTTTAATTGGTTATACAGACACTTTGGTCTTTATTAATGGAAATCTCATGCACTCCAGAATACTTCGTATAACAAAAGCTACTCTGCAATGTTCACCTGCTTTTTTCTTTAACCTCCTTCACTCATGTGATTAAGACAAAAAGTACATGCAATTTAGAAGAAACAGCAAAGCAAAGAAACTAACAGTTCACAAACAATTCAGAGGATCTAAATTATTTGGCTGAAGTATTTGGTGGATGCATATGTTACATTCAAAGAAAATGAGATCCAGAATAATTTACTATAGTGAAAAAGGAAGAAATACAGATTAAAAAAATCGTTGTTTATGGGTTTCACAGCAGACAGTGATTCCTGCCTTTCCTGACTGTCTGTTAGATTTTCTTCATGCTCACCCTTTCATTTTTTATTCTGTCTTCTCTGTATGGGAACAGCTTCCAGTCATAAAGTGAAAATCCCTTGCCATATCTTTTTTCACGTATCTCTTTAAGACTTAGCCTTCCTAGACAAAGGACAGACAGCTGGTGTACCATGCCTGCTGCTTGTTATACTAATCTTAATCAGTTCACAGCTACCATGCAGTCCTCCTGTGAGTTTGTCTGTCTCTGTACATCCACACAGCAAGAGCTCTGGGGCAAGGAATATTTATTATCATATAATAAGCACTGAGCCTAGCACGATGGAGTCCTAATATCTGACATATCTAGATGCTATCAGATAAACAAGGAAATAATTTGACACAGCTTTTGTCACTACCATTAAATCATCTGAAGGAGTTTGATTTCTGAGAGCACAGCAGCACAATTCTGCTGTTGTCATCTGCTATTTTTGTTTGCACAAAGTGCTCTGCATCAATACATCAGAGGCTCAGATGTTGCTCCACTGTTTTCAGTGGAGTCAGCCCTCACATACCCAAGAGCAGGTATTAGCGAACAAATAATACTTGTGTTTTATTGTTTGTATGTTGGGATTTCATATGGAAGCTTAAAAAAGCATGCACACAGCAAAAGAAACTTTTTAACTAAAATAGGCAGCAAATGTTACAAAGGCCAGACTTTGAGCTAGGACCAGGAATTCAAACCCTGGTGGAAAATAAAATGGTTTTCAGTTTCAGTTTAAAAGGTTTAACTTAAAACCACCTTTGCAGCATCCTGATTTTGTGACAAGCTTCTTCAGCCTGACCTCTTCCCTTGGTTGCTTCAGACTCATGTTTGCAAAGGGAGCATTTGCCCTGCAGCCATTCGTATTAGTTATAAACAACTCATCAGATCCTGTGCAGTGCCTGTAATCAGCCGTGATTTTCTGGTTAGGGGACAGTTTGCTCAAATAAAGCAGCATCCACATGCCTTAAAATTTCTCAAGAGCTGTGTCCAAGTTTTCCACAGTGTATTGTTTCAAAGGAGACCAGGACTTTCAGCCATTCATCAGACGGTTAGTCTTTTTGCCTAGTATTAGTGGCCAATGCACTGCTGAGCAGAAGAACAGCTAACCAGCAGCTTTTACATGGTGCTGCTCTGAGGAAGGGGAGAAGCAGATGCTCCCACTCACCTTAATGGGAACTGAAGGCATAATTCACCTACTTTACAGAGGTGACTCAGCCTCTCCCTAGAGCACCATTGCCAGCTCTCCGGGAAAAGCCAAAGCTGTCTGGTAATGATTAGAGGAGCAGTAGATTTACAGCACAGTCCAAAGCATGGTGAAGTCAGACCACAGTTTTCACAATACCCCAGGATTAGTCTCTAGTCGAAATTCAACCTGTGATGCTTGGACCCACAAATCTGCCCCACCAAATCATCCTCTTTCTACATCATCAGCTGACTAAGGGGTTAGAGGCAAATGACTGCCAGAACCCAATCCGTAACACTGATATCATACTTGGAGTACCTTGTAATGAGTGAAGTGCCTTTAAAATAGCTTTCGTTTGGAAACATACAATACTAATTCAGTGGAGTGTTAGAAAAACAGACCTTTTAGGTATTGGATCCTTCTTGAGAAACCTGAAGCTTTGGTTCCATTTGCATTTTACTAATAAGTACCCTCTGATTAGAATAATAAAACCCCCTCCATGTGCTATTGGCAGGTTTAAAAAGCACTGGCAAGGCTATGTATTTTTTATATTAAACAATGTGTGTAACCTTGCTATGGCCAAACAGCCAAACAAGTTTGTGGTGTCAGCATGTCCGTGAGTGAAACACATCACCATATGGAAAAGGGGAAAACACACTGTAGGTAGGGCTGGGCTATGTCTTTCCAGTGAATGAGGCACCTCAGAGTTCTTGTGCTCCAGGATCGCACCAGTGGGAAATCATGCTGAAAAGCACAGCCATGCAAAAGCCCAGCTATTCTTTTGATTCAAATTAGCGTTCTCCATCACCTTCCACATGCCAATTGATGTGAACGTATTCACATTGTGGATTCTTTTCTCCCATTGACTCTACTGCAGAGGAAGACGTTGTGTCCCAGTAAAAAGCCAAACAAGCACAGAGGTCAGGAATATCTTTTGCACAACCAGGGATTCAGAACACAGGATTGATGTGGCAGAAGGATAAGCAGAAGCAGCCACAGCATTTCTGGGTGGGAGTTCCCACCGGGATTATTTTTTATTCAGAAACCAGAAATAAGCAAGGAAGGCTTTCTAAGAGCAAAGAGGACATAAGCTGTACCTCCTCTTGCCTGGGGGTAAAACATGTGCCATGTGGCTTGAGATTAAATTTGCAGAAAGAGGATTCAGACACAGTAACACTGTGCTCATACACAAGGATAGAGGCATCCACAGAAATTTACTGTTCATCATTTTTCATACCTCTGATTGGACTTTCTCAGTCCTGTGCTGCTTGGCAATTTCCAACTTGTGTGGTGCATTTTCTTTGTAATATTTTCAGCTCTATTCAACACCTTCCCTTTCTAGATTATTCTACCATTTTGTTCTCCTTATCATTTTCTCTTAGTTTTTCTTTTCACCTCTCGAAAACAGCACACTCGTTTGTCATTAACACTCACAGGAAGTTTCCTGCCAGTGCACTCTCTTCACTCCATTTATGCCATTCATACTACCTAGTTTGGGGATGCAGCCTTCCTAGGCGTCCTCTGCAGGGACAGGAGCAATAAAGGTACTCCACAAGTACCATTCAAACTCACCTGAGAACAGAACTGCCTCTGCATGTGCCTGTGTCACCCAGCAGTGACTGAAGGGGTGTCTAAAGGCACTGGACCCACCAAAGCAGTATCAGGGAGCATCAGGAGCAGGGCTGTTCTACGAAGAAAAGCAAGCAAGAAACCAAGGGTGACCACAACACGGGCAGATGTAGCACCCTCATGACCAAGGCACAGTCCCACAGGGCTTGAGCAGGGTGAGCAGAGCAGGGAGGTGACAACAACAGGTACCTTTGATGGCGCTGTGATCATCAGAGAAGGCAAACAAATCAAGTCCAAGGTCAGTCCTGAAAATCCACTCAGTATGACTGGGTTGCGTGCTGGCACGCCCATAAAATAGCTGGGTGCCCAGGCCTGAGCTCACATGGAGATCCTGGGTCAATGAGCAGAGGGTGCATGGGTGGAGGCTCCAGGAAAGAGCAATGAAAGCCTATTTGTGTGCTCAGGGCCCTGATAACTAACCACCTCAGTCAGGTGCCCAGAGGTAGGTCCTGTAAGTTCCAGCCTGCATGACTTGCTGTCCTGTGTGCCACAGTGAAGCTTCATTTGTGGATGGCGCTTGCATTGCAAGGACAATACGCAGCAAACAAGTGCCAGAGCCCAGAGCATCACCCTGCTGCTGGGAGTTTGGTTGGCTGCAGCTGCATGGCGGCTGTGTCCATGCCCTGTCTTGTGCCCCCGCAATCCTCAGTCACTGACTCAACTTGCTGGCTTGATCTCAGATCTGTCTCATCCCAACTATCTTTGTTATCATCACGGGGCCCCCTCTGGTCTTCTTGTTTGGATTGGTGAGACTGTGTCCTTGTTGATGAGGGTGCTACTCCTGTCTGCCTTGCCACGGCTCTCAGGTCCCTTTCCCTCACGGAACAGCCTTACTGCTCTCTGACAACAGGCAGAAAAATCCCGATCTCTGGAATTCTGTAAATACTAAGCAAAGGTAAATTCCCAGACTTTCTCACCCTACCCCCAATTACGCCACCCACCTGTTCACACAGACACATGCAGAGGTGCACGCATCGTCATCACATTTGAAGGAAGTCACACACAACAACGTCACGCAGGGGAGCGTGTCAGATGGAGGGTACAAGCCAGTTGCCTGAGTAGAAACTGGAACCCTGAAGGAGTAACTAAACTGCTGTTTGGGAGAGGTTCTTCTGCTGCCCCACAATGAGGATTACAGTCTAATGAGATTATTTCTTTCTGCTCTTTCTTTTCAGAATTAGATTTTGCTCACAAACCAAAGAACTACTTAATGCAGGATGATAACATTTCTCTTTTTTGCGGTTTGCAGATACTTACATTACGTTACTTTAAATCCCTTCATAGCCAGATAGAGTGGGTATAAGAAATGAAAAGAATCAGATTCCAGTAAAGCCTTCATTAAATTTGGCCCATCTAGTTTTCCCTCTGGAATGGATAGCAAAAAATACAGAAGCTAAAAGGCCTCAGGTGATGGATTATAAGGATATGCAATTGGCACAGAACAGAAACAGACTGAAAATGGTCCCTTTGAACCAACTGTGAGGAGACTGCTGAGGGAGGAAAATCAGAACATTGGTTATCCTTCCCTGCTATTTTAAATTGGCTACTTGCATCAGATTCATCGACCTTCTTTTCAGATACCATCGGCCCCCACTGATTCAGACAAAGTCTCATTCATCCAAGGAATGAGGATTGACTACAAAAAGAGCCACCTAAGAAACAGATTAGTTACAGGAATTTACAGAAACTAACCACAGGAAGGAACAACTGAATGAAATACAAAGGAAAAATACGTTGCAAAAAAGTGAAGTGAGAGCTGCAGGACTCAGACTGCATACTGACTATTGGTATATAACACTATGCAAGTCTGACATAGTTGCTGTTTACCAAATAGTAGGATTATCTCCTCTAAGATCATCAACATTTGTATGCACCTTTGAGAAGGAAGATTTTTAAACCATTTTGATCCCTAAAATTTGTTCCATTTTTATGATAACAATGAGAAAGAACAGAAAAAAGGTTCCTAATATAGCTGTTTTCTATTAAAACTTATCCTTCAATCTCTTCCATCCTGCTAATCTTCCTAGAAATTAGTCCTAGCAATTTTCCTACCAATAAAAAAAATTATTTCAAATTGCTAGGATAGGTGGATTTCAGGATTTTTTTTTCTTTTTTTTTTGAATGAAGAGCCCTTAAATAGTAGTGTATGGAAAATCCCCACAGGGAAAGAATGATAGAATTTAATTTTTTAAAATTCCTAGGTTTCACATCTACATCATATGGATATTAGAAAGTTATTAAAAAGCATATTAAATCATCTGGTCAAATTCCAGTAAATTTCCCATTCATTACTTTTGGAAAATACTTAAAATCATTACTAAGAAAGCAAGCAAAGAAAGCTTGGCATAAAGTGATGTATTTTAGCTAAAACTAAGACCAATTGTTCAATAATACAATCCTTAAATTGAAAATATGTCTAAATAATTAAAAGCAAATAGAAATTGAGAAGGCAACAGAGAAATAAGTTCTTTTTCCTTTCACCCCAGTCAGACCATACACGGCATGTTCCAGAATTACACACAGGGAAGGTTATCCCAGATGTGTCCTTGCTCTTTTGATCAGCAAAGTGAAAGTCTCAGCAACTGCCTGTTCACATCTTGTCCTCAAATGCATGTCACCCTCATGCCACTTACTCCCAGTATCCTTCTGCTCACTTGTACTCCAGCAACACGGTAGCAAGAAGGTGGTGTAACGACTGGAAGAGCTATCTACATTCTGCCTGTCATTTTCAGTTGTGTGTTTCTTTCCAAGAAGCTGCCTCCGCAGCATCTTAGAAGCCTCCTCAGATCAGTGTAAGGGCACACTACAACTACACTGGAAAACAGCAATTGTGTTGCAAGAGTAAGTAGGAGACTACATGTCTCATTTTCCCAGAATTCCTTCACATTCAGAGAAAATTGAAGAAGCAATTCCTGTCTCAACTCAGGGGTAAGTTTTTGTGATTTCTTTACTATAGAAATAAGGAACAAGAAGCTAAAGGCTTTTTTTTCACCCAGAACGCTGTGGCCAAGAGTACGATCCCATGCTGCTAGTGTGTCATTGCAATGTGTCACGTGACATACTGTGACCAGTCCGCCTTTGGAAAATGATTTTAGAAAATCACCTTCTTTCTGCAGAGGTTATTTTCCCAGACTCTGAAACTCTGAAATATTCTTCCCCAGACTCAAACTCCCAACATCTGGCTGCAAGCTCAGAGGAGAGTCATATCAGCTTTCTTGGAAAGAGTCAGACTTCGGAACTTGCTAGGCGAGGACATCAGAATACTGAAAATACAAACATCTGCTTTCCGAAAATATGAAAAAGAAATGAGGAGGAAGTAAGAGGGGAAGCAGCAGCACAGCAGCTAGGAGAAACAGAAAGAGATTCCCTCCAGCTTTGTTAAACCACCTACTTTAAGGTTTCTCCTCAGAAGAGATCAGTGCTAGCCTGATAGTGAGGTGTTCCTCACTATCCACTGGAAGACAAGTGGGGATTTATAATCCACATCCTTCTCCCTCAAAGTTTTATAATTTCCCTTGCTGGCCACCATCAGAGGCAGAAGTCTGGACTACAGGAACATCACATTTGGACAAGTATGCTGCATTCTAAATTACACACAGGCAGAAGGGCAAATGGGCTTCAGGTTCACAGAGTTGACATTTTGCACTATTTTACCTTTTATGTTCATTGTAACAATTGCGATGCACCCTCATTAGGGCCTGCAGAAGGAGTTAAAACACCTTCACTGATAAAACTGACAAATCCCCACTGGTATTATGGTGTGACGTGAGGCTTCTTCGCCATGCTGTTGACCACAGGACAGAGCAGAGGGTTTCCTGACAAGTTGCTCCGCATTAATGTCTCTGCGATATACTCTAAGGAAAGAATGAGAACCACTATGAAACTTAGAACTGCTGAGCAGGAACGACAGCTGACATTCACAGGGCACTGCCTCTTTGTCCAGACACTGCATTTTTCTAACCCACACACACCTTGACCTTCATGGGCCACTGAGTCTGTAAGTGTAAACTGGAGTCATACTGATCTCCAGCAGCTAAGAAGACTTCTTTCCATTATTCTTAGTTGATCTTTACATAACAACAAAATCCCTTTCTTCAGGTTCTACACTTACCCCAAGGAGAGAAATTATAGCTGATAAAAAATCATGGAAGTATGCTGCGGGTTTCTTCGTATGTGAGATCTGACAATAAGCACATTTGAAATGCTTGTTGTGTTGCTGCTGGAAAGGAAAGAGTGGTTCACTCAATATTTAAATGTTTCAAATCTGAACAGAATAAAGAGGGTTTGTATCCATGGTAACTTCCACATTCATTTTTTAAAAAACTATAATATCTCTGAAGATTTGTGACACGATGCAGCAAGCATGTCACATTGTGTAGGCTTATGTTATGTCTTGAAAGCCTGAATGACTTGATGTGACCTGGCATGATGCTATGGATATTCAAAAATTTTCATGAAAAATTGCAGTCCTAGTAGTAGATAGAGGGGAACAAGTTTTCACATAGGGTTAGAAAAGAACGCAATTAAATGCCAATCTTAAACAATTCCTTAAAAATTATGCATTTGCAGACTAATTTCACAACATGGAAGGTAAAAGATTACAGAACATTGTAGCTGCACAGGAAAAAAGTCTTCATCCAACTTGTGGCATCTCCACTGGGACTACACAGCTATAAGCAGGCGATGTCTTTTTTTCAGAACATATAAAATGCTGTTATTATAAAAACTTATTGCAATCTCAAATTTAACTAATGGAAAGTTAACATACATTGCATTTTTTCAGTATTTAGGCTGTCACACTTGGAATTTTAGAGCAGTCATTTAAAATGAGACCACAAAAGCTTCTTGTTTTGATCTCTTTTATCCTATTTTGAATTAAAATTAAGTTTTTAAAATAACTTTTGAGCATATGCTCTTGAAAAAGTATCCTTTTTGCCATCATTAGAGCTTTAGACACCAAATCAGACTCCTGTTTTAACTATTGGACTAGGCACAATACATCAGATCAGGTGATAGCTTGTTGAAAAAGGTGATATGATACTAAGGGGAAAGACCAAAGGAAATGTAATGTATTTTTATTTTTTAACAACGTCACCACGCTTTTTATTCTGGAAGTTCCAAGCCCAAGAAACATCCTAAAGAAGGAATAGATTTTAGCGAGGGGTTCACAGGCCAAGTCTGCAGAGATTGTCCAATTTATATCCTCTTCCTCAAGCGCTGATCCTGCAATCCAGTGTGGGTTACTGGACCCATGCACTGCAGTTACATGAAACATCTCTGACAGAGACATAGTATTCCAAAAATAGCATTTCTCGTTACATTAGAGTGGGCATCAGCTTGATGTAGAAGACTTTTTGTTAAGTCAGTATTTTGTAAGTTGCCTGAGAAACAGCAAGATATGAGTGACCATTTGTAACCAGTTCACATCTTAATGAAAGCTGTATTTCATGGTACAAACTAAAAACATCCTGCAGCACTCTTATAAACAACAATAATAGCTTTCTCCTCAAAAACAGACGTATATCAGCTCTAAGAGAACTATTTTATAAGGGAGCTGCTAGGCAATCAGTTCCTCCAAGAATTCCCACTTGGACACTGTCTTCCTAAGAGGACTTCCAGAAGACTTGTAGAAATGTCTTTCTTAGATATTCTGGCAAAGTTTTGACAAAATACATTTGGAAGAGCACGCTGCAC
The DNA here is from genome assembly GCF_015220075.1 of Falco rusticolus. Classification (NCBI taxonomy): domain Eukaryota; kingdom Metazoa; phylum Chordata; class Aves; order Falconiformes; family Falconidae; genus Falco; species Falco rusticolus. The sequence goes on from NC_051191.1 coordinate 82,138,895, forward strand.
TGACTGAAAGGACAACCATTATGTATTTTATGCCTTGAAGGGGCATAACTTTGAGGGTGTGATCACCCTCTGCAACTCATAGTCCTGTTGGACTTGGACCCAAAGATTAAGTCATCCCCATTGTGTCCAGAGACATTACTCTCTGTGCCCGAGATGAGCTCCCTGCCTGTGTAATGCCTTCTCTGTATTATGATCAGAGCAGGCTGCAGCAGTAGGAGCAGCAGGGAGTTACAATAAATTTGCTTATTTTGACAAGTGGGGTTGCTTTGGTATTTCTCACCTGTGCCACTCATGAGTGTTCAGTGCAGCACAGCCCATCTTTGTGCTCTGATCCATTACTGGCTCATGCACTAGAGGTTGGAGAATGCTGAATGAGATAACAAGTTTTGTTCTTTCACAAACCTCAGTTGTATTGATTTCTTTTAGGATCTGCCAGAAAATGTTTAGTACACCCATTGGCAATAGGTGCTGCCTTAACTGTCGAAGTGTATGACCACGTGATAAACTACAAGCACGCTTCCACCCAACAGACTGTCAAAGCTAATATTTGCTTGGAGACCTCTTGTCTTCTGTCCACACTCAGGACCTCCTTTTTGAGATAAATCATAAAGAGATGAGACATAACTGAAACTAAATCTGTCTATTTAAAATTCTTCTCTTCATCTTGTGGAACTGTTCAGAACATACCACATGTTCATAGACACTAACAAACAGAGGTTTGAACACCCATGTAGAATCATAGAATCATTTATGTTGGAAACGTCCTTTAAGATCATCAAGTCCAACTGTTAACCCAGGTCTGCCAAGTCCACCACTAAACCATGTCCCTAAGCACTATGTCTACACATTTTTCATATACCTCCAGAGACTGTAATACCACCACCTCCCTGGGCAGCCTGTTCCAGTGCCTGACCACCCTTTCACTGAAGAAATTTTTTGTAGTACCAAGTCTAAAATTCCCCTGGCACAACTTGAGGCCATTTCTTTTGTCCTGTTGTAATCTGGGAGAAGAGACTGACCCCCACCTGCCTGCAACCCCCTTTCAGGGAGCTGTAGAGAGCAATAAGGTCTCCCCTGAGCCTCCTCCTCTCCAGGCTAAACAACCCCAGTTCCCTCAGCTGCTTCTCATAAGACTTGTGCTCCAGACCCTTCACCAGCTTTGCTGCCCTTCTCTGGACATGCTCCAGCACCTCAACATTCCTTTTGCAGTGAGGGGCCGAGAACTGAACACGATATTAGAGGTGCAGCCTCACCAGTGCCAAGTACAGGGGGAAGATCATTGCCCTGGTTAGCTGCCACACTATTTCTGACACAAGCCAGGATGCTGTTGGCCTTCTTGGCCACCTGGGCACACATAACTCAGCTGGCTGTCAGCCAGCACCCTCAGCTCCTTTTCCACCAGGCAGCTTTCCAGCCACCCTTTCCCAGGGCTGTAGCGCTTCGTGGGGTTGTTGTGACCCAAGTGCAGGACCTGGCACTTCTCCTTGTTGAACCTCATACAACTGGCCTTGGCCCATCAGTCCAGCCTGTCCAGATCCCTCTGGAGAGCCTTCCTGCCCTCAAGCAGATCAATATTCCCACCCAACTTGGTCTCGTCTGCAAACTTACTGAGGGTGCGCTCAACCCCCTTGTCCAGATGACTGAAGAAGATATCAAACAGAACTGGCCCCGTTACTGAGCCCTGGGAATGCCACTTGTGACCAGCTGCCAACTGGATGTTAACTCCATTCACCACCACTTGTGGGGCTTGGACATCCAGCCAGCTTTTTACTCAGCATAGAGCACACCCATCCATGCCATGAGTAGCCAGTTTCTCCAGAAGGATGCTGTGGGAGACAGAGTCAAAGGCTTTACTAAAGTCCAGGTAGACAACATCCACAGCCTTTCCCTCATCCACTAGGTGGGTCACCTTGTTGTAGAAGGAGATCAGGTTCATCAGGCAGGACCTGACTTTCATTAACCCATGATGGCTGGGCCTGATCCCCTGGCTGTCCTGCATGTGCCGTGTGAGGGCACTCAGGATGATCTGCTCCATAACCTTCCCTGGCACTGAGGTCAGACTGACAGGACTGTAGTTCCCCGGATCCTCCTTCCTGTCCTTCTTGTAGACGGACATCACCTTGGCTAACCTCCAGTCTTCTGGGATCTCCTTGGTTAACCAAGACTGTTGATAAATGATGGAGAGTGGCTTGGTGAGCTCTTCTGTCAGCTCCCTCAATACCCTTGGATGAAACCCATCCATCCCCATAGATTTGTGTGTGTCTAAGTGGAGCAGCAGGTCACTAACTGTTTCCTCCTAGGCTGTGGGGAATTCATTCTGCACCTCACCTCTTGTCTTCTCTCTCAGCTGGCTGAGTACCCTGAGAGTAAATGGTCTTACCATGAAAGACTGAGGCAAAGAAGTCATTAAGTACCTCAGCCTTTTCCTCAGCCTTTGTGGCAATGTTCCCCTTGCCCCCCACATCCAATAAAAGATGGAGATTATTGTCAGCCCTCATTTTGTTTCTAATGTCTTAATGTAAAAACATTTTTTGTTATCTTTTACAGCAGTGGCCAGCCTGAGTTCTAGCTGGGCTTTTGCCTTTCTAATCTCCCTGCATAACCTCATCTCCTCAAAGACAAGACACTCTCGTCTCATATAGAAACTTCCCATAAACAATTAATGACCTGAAATCTACCCATTGCTCCATCATTCCTCATGCAGAAATGTACCCCACAAGCATTTTTCCCACCAATAAAAAGCCAACTGATTCTCAAATGTAACTTTGTATAATGCCACCATAGAGATTAAAAGCATTTTGATTCAGAAGGGACTGTTAGAATCACCTGCATAGCAAAAGCCTCAAAAACTCCCCTGGAAATGCCAGCATCATGCCTTGCATCAGTGATAGTTTATGTAACCATTGATGAGTCCCAAACAGAAAAAAAATCAAAGAGCTTTCAATTGCTCCACAGGGATTGCACCTGAGAACACCAGCAGATGAAAAGACTAGTGTCTATTTATCATCAAGGCTCACTGCATACAGAGCCTTTGAGGCTTTGTTTAGCACTGCTTGGGGGAGTACCTGTTAAATAAATGTGTGCCTTCATAAATTCATATTACTGTTTTCCCTTCCCACTTCTTGTGATTTATTAGGCTAAATCCTCACCCACTGTGAACTGAATTGACTCACTCATCTGACCGCAGCATTGTTCAGTATTTTAAAGCCAATAGAAGCTTGTTCTATTGTGTCTCATTTGTTCTTCTTTGCAACAAATAAAACAGTACGTTTTATGATAGGTCCTTTGAGATGTTAGTTTTCTTTGGAATCTAAATTTAAACTAAATCAGTCTCTGGTCCCACCAAGGACAAATATTTTAAAACTGCTGCCAGCCATGCCTTTTAGCCTGCTGTCTCCCCTTTATAATTATTTGTGTTGGCATTACACCAAGAACCATTTTCTTTGTGTATCAATAGAGTTATGTTTCTTTTGACATTTGACTTTCTGAATAAAAAACTGGTCTAAGTCATAGCATCAATTTCAGTGGGTATTTTAAAGCAATAAAATCAATTATTTGTGTGTTTTAACAGCATTTGATTTCCTTGATCTCATTGAGAAAATTATTCAATATTCTCCACTAAAAAAATCATCACCACTAAGTGATGTTCAGAAAGCAGAGATTACTTGCAACAGTCCACATCATGCTCAAAGGCTGAGTAGGCCTGAGAATGGCCATCGAGCCCCAAAGCTTTTCAAAGTGTGGTCCAACCAGACACCTGGCTCCTCCTGCCTGATGCACATTCTAAAAAGAAACTCTGTGATGTTCGCTTAGTTCCTAGTAGAAGCATTTGTTGTCATGTTCCAGGAGCAGAAGGGAAAGACCCTTTTCTTTCCACAGGCCTATTCTGATCAAGTTCCCGTATCACGATTAGTGTACTCTGCTGTGTTAACCTGCAAGCATTTGGGGCAACAGCTGCTTAAACAATGTATTAACATGAATATTACCTTGAATTAAATGTGCAATTCCTGCATCCACATTGTGTCTGCTCTCACCTGTTACCTAGGATGGGATAATGTCACATGCATGAAGTAAATCTCCTGGCACACCCTTATCAGTGGGCTCATGAGAAGCTCACTGTATGGTGGAATGCTGTCTGTGTAGGAAACTATACCCCCCTCAACTTTAAACAGTGGCAGTTTTGCCTTATACCCTTGCTTGTCTTCTCTGGCCCAGTGATGTGGTCCACTCCCTTAAGTGGAAGGCTGCATCAAGATTCTGTGAATTACTGAACACTTAAAGAAACTAGTTTCCGAGTCTTGGTTTTATCTGAACAGACACTTTAAGGTGAGAATGGGATGAGGTAAATGTCTCTGTTTTTTTCTCATGCGTGCTTATGCAGTCATTGTAGCCACCTTCAGGACATGAATTATTCACCAGATATGATAAGAAGACTGGAGCTCAATAAAAACCTGTCAGTTTTCCAGGTCCCATTCAGATGCTGACATTAGCTTTCATCTTTCAGATAATACATATTTAAATTCATTTGCTAACCTATTACTTGACAAAGGGACTACAGGTCAGATTAAAGTTAATTTATGAAATCACTTAACTGAAACCCCACACCAGCCTTTGGTTTTCACCTCTCCAAAATGTTAGCAGGCCTATCACATATCATTGCAAATGCTTTTCATTAGAATCAGCAGCAAAGGTGACTACAGTGCAGCACAACAGCTGGTTTTAAGAAAAGCAAGTTCCAGTCAACTTAATTTCAAAGGCTCTTGAAACCTAGCTTTGCCATCGCAACACTAATTCAGAAGTTATGATGTGTACATCTGCGTGTTATAACTTTGCTTTGAAGGTCATGATGGCAATGTCTCATACAACATATTGAAGAAACATGATCAGCTTTGAATGCAGCAGCTCAACACCACTGTACTAACCAATTCCTCCCATCACTTGTCTATATTAAAATCAGTAGGACGGAAAGGTGGAAAGCATTTCTCTGTTTATGCTTTAAAATCATGACCATAACTTTCATGAAGTTCACATGGTCATGTTCAGACAAGATGTAAGGAAACAGAAACAAACTCCCATGATCATAGAAGCCTGCACACCCTCATTATTCCTGCACATGTAGTGAAAAATCAGAAATGGGGTCAGAAAAATAAAGAGTATACCAAAATGTAGCAGAAAGTTTGCTCTGGTTTTCCACAAAGTACGTTTCATATTTCTGTCCAATGGGTAGACAAGCAGGTAATGTCAGCTTTCAAGTATTTGTAACTTTCTAATTTTGCTGAGGGAATTTTGTCACTTTCCCCCTTTCCAGACTTCTATCACCATCTTTGTCAAGTTCCAACTATAGAAATGGCCTTTTCCAAAGTAGGAACAATTCATTCAAGGGACTTCCAGATGCATATGGGCTTTCTTCCTTCTGTTAATGGGTGCTGGACAGTTACTACTCATGGAAGAGGCTGTGACCAGCTCTCCACTGTTGAATAAGTCATATTTGTCAGCAAAATAACCTGCACACTCATCCTGCTAGATAGCTCACACTAAGTTATTTAACTGACAGATTACTTGCTATCCTATTTAAGTTTGCCTACACACATCAGTGTAAGAACTAAGTTAGCCTCGCTGCTACTGAGGTATTACAAGAACTACAGTGTGGACCTCCAACCCCAAAATAAATTTAAACCTGATGATGACACAGCAGGTAATGACCACACTCTCAACATGCAGGTCTTTCAGAAGCAGAAAGGTCATAACTAACCTGCCCCATATTTGAAATATCTCTGCGTAAGCTTTGGCCTCCAAGCTGTCACTTGATCTCCTGTGCACTACCATGGCACAATAACATGAAACTCTACCTGTACTACCTTATGCTGCCTTACCCTAAAGAATTCTGAGGACAAATACATGACTGAGAAAGGCCCAAGTGTCCTCTCAGATCCATTGCCATAGGTTCAGTGTCTTCTACCTACATTGATAAATAATTTTGAACAGAATAAAAAGGAAAATTGGGAGGTAGTATTCCTCCTTTGGTGTTTCCTTAGCAAGCATAGACTCCTTGCTGTTTAAAAGGCAAATACAGCCCTGAGGTTTCCTAACATCTGGCCTGTTTTCTATTTCTTAATGCAAACTTGAGTACACTTTGAGTGGGTGTCAGAGGGGATTTTAAGGATAGCTCTTTAAAGAAGCCACATGTCAATGTGCCAAACCAAACCAACAATCAACCAAAAACCACCACCACAAATCCAAAACATTAAACCCATACAACAACTCAGGAAACAGATGAAAACATCACTCAGAAAAGTCACCCCGTAGGGCCACTGGAAGTGTGATACTCTCTACTTGTATATGATTAGAACAAACATTATATGATAAAAATGCATTAGCCCAGAATTGCCTGATTTTTTCAGATACACAATTTCTCAATTTAATTCCACAGGTTTTTCATCTCAAGTGCACAAAAGAAGTGGAATAAAAATAAATCCCAGATGAGAATATACCTTCTCCACCATAAAGTGAAGAACATTTGGCACTGAACCACGGTAGAACTTGCACATAACCTGGTGGCAGAGAAAACATGGCTTTGTCATAATATAGCTCATATGAAATTTGGAACAGCACAAGAGGAGAAGGATGCAAAAAGGTTGCATAAGAAAGAGATGTTAAAATAAGCTGTTAATTTTCTGGAAAAGTAGTAGGCAATCTGCCTGAAAGCTACTGATCCATAAAAGGAGAAATAATTTTTAATGAAACTATTTGAACTGATTTTTGTGCCCAGGAGAAGAGCTCACCACTGCAACTCCACTCTCTAAACCTTCATTTTCTGGAATATACAGGAAGATTAGTGCATAAAGGAGAGACCATCTGTTTCTTTTCATCACTAAGTTAAAGATGGTTTCCTCTGTACAGGAGATTGCAGCCCTTAAGACCTTGAGGCTGTAAGTATTTGTTATTTAAATGCAAGCAAGCGAGAATCTAACAGGGCGTTTTTACCTTTTAAAATTAATGAATGACGTTGCATCATCAATCAATTATCTTCCTTTATTCCTCTAACACATGGGACAGCATGCAGGGGTAGGGGAACAGTTCAGGTAATCCTCGCATGATTTTAACCTTCTCTCCTTTCTGACTTTAACAGGCAACCTCTCCCACATGGTCAGCAGCATTCTGATACGGTTTCAACCAGAATTTTGTCTTCTTTTTCTCCTGGAACACCAGGGTGACCCCTAAGTATTGAGGCACTTTTTTTAATACACACAAACAGGCATCACTGGAAAAATCCTATTGGAAACAAGTCTGTCTCTGGTGTGTACCATTAACACTGCGTTACAATTATATGGTTGTAGATGACAAGCTCTTTCCTCTTCCAATCGGCATTGTTAGGGTAATTAATTAACACAATACAAACTCAATAGCAAGCCTGCTTCTTGAGTATTGATGTTCCCAGCTCTCACACTGCTGTTAACCCCAGCGAGAGGAAATGATGGGATTTGGATTCTGCCTCCTTAGATTGTTCCATTCATATGGTCTACCCGTTCTCTAAAGACAAGAAGGTCTTTTAAACATAAGCAAGGAAAAGCTGGAGCTGTCCCTCTCATAGCTTAATTCCTGCAGCTGAGGATTTAAAGGTGCCCAGTGCCTGAAAATTTATGGTTCAACCCACATATCCAAGATCCAATGAGATGGATGGTGTCACTATCACGCATTCACTACTTCAGCCCAGAAACTATTCTTGCCATTCTTCTCTAGCTAAGACAAATAGATAAGCCAAAGAGAGACCCAAAGCTGTAAGGGTTTCGATAAATACATCTTTATTACTTTTCTCAGGAAATCAGAGACAACAGGGATGAAACGGATTCTAAGATATCAGCTAGACCATTTTTTCTGTACTGAATTAGGAACTATTCTCTCTAGACTATTCTTGATAGATGTTAGTCTACGCTGTTCTTGGAAACCTCTGGCAGTTGAGACATGTCACTTGTTCCCACACAGTCTATTTCAGGCTCTTCCTATTCTTACCATTAAAAAAGGACACCACATTTCACAAAATTACAGAGATGTTTAGGTGGGACGGGAAGTCTGTAGTATAACCTTCTGCTCAAAACAGGGATAACTTGAAAGCTAGATCAAGTTGCTCAGGGCTTTCTCCAGTTGAACTTGCAAAATTTCCACAGTTTCTTTGAACAGACTCTTCCAGTATTTGATGGGGTTTGTTATGGGTCTTTTTTTTCTCATATTTAGTTGGAATTTTCTCTGCTGCAAACTGTGTCTGTCACCCCTTAGCCTATCACTGTGCATGTCCAAGAAAAAAGAACATGACCCTCTGTTCTCTGTAACCACTCAACAGGTAACAGGAGATAAGCAATAATATCCCTCTAAGCTTTTTCTTCTCCTATCTAAACAAACCTCGCTCTCTCATCCTCTCCCACATCATGAATCACCTTGGTGTTCTTTTGCCGGGCTTTCTTTCATTCACAAACATCTTCCAGCATCCATCGCGATTCCAAAATGTCCCAAAACAATATCATCCTCTTTGCCTGACATCAAAACTCTCCTCACACTTCTGCTCTCCAGTGTAAGCAAACCCAGCTCTTTCTTGCCCAGAAGGCATGTTTTCTGAGCCTCCCTCTTGTTGCTCACATGGGGACTTCCACCAATCTGTGCTCATTTTCCTTGACCTGGAGACAGTGTGCCAGCCAAGATCATGTTTATGCTCAGTACAAAGGAAGGATTATTTCAAGGATATTTCATTCAACATAGCTATTTATACATCCCAGGGTAACTTTAGATTTTTCCATTATATTATGATTTTGCAGATTCATGGTCAATTTGCACCGCAGTGTAACTCTTTGGCCCTTTTCTACAGAAACTTTCTTTCACCAATCATTTCCCAGATTGCATTTACATTAAAATTGGCAACTATAGGAGTTTAAGTCCACACACACGTTTCCTTGCTGAATTAAAACCCATTTTTTTGGTCTTTTTGTCCAGACCTGCAAAGTTTACCTTGAATTCCAGTGTGGCTCCCCAGATTGCTTGCACGCCTTCTGCTGTCTCTGTTTCTTTTGATTAAGCTGACTCATGACTTTCACCTTAGCTTACTCAGCTGCATATCTCAGGGATGGAGTAGTTTTCTCAAGAAAGAAGTGCTTGTACACAAATCTGCAGTTCCTCTCCTTTTACTCAAAGTTCACTATTCAGGACTGCAACAAAGAAATACTTTCTGTCACTACAGAGCTGGGAACAGGATTTGAAACAATTGCATTTCCACTGCACTTCTTACATCAACTTTATGCATAATTTTTCTTTGTTCTGCAGTATCATATAGACCAAAACATACACTAGAGGTGGCAATCTTTAACCACGTACCTACTGACATCATGTAACCAATGTATTTGGCACATACTCTACTGGATGGTGTGTTGGCATTTACTTGCACTATATAGGTACGTTTCCTACCGTGATGTTCAAAAACTCCCACTCAGCTCAGACATGAGTTGGACAGACCTACATATCAGAATGGACATCTGTATGAAATCTACCCACATCCCTAAAACCTACAGGTTCTTCTTTGAGTCTTCAGAAGAAATGAAAGAATCCCTTTTCTTTATTTTCAGGGAAAAGCTATTGACAATATTTATTTAATAAACCATTTATTTAAAAATTTGCTATTAAAACCAAGTTTGCTAGTATTCTAGAATCACCAAAACTGCTCTACAATATTGAAACATCACATATCTGAAAATGAATACCTTTGACCTATACGTGACATATTCTTGGCACCTGCTTCAAAATCCATCAGTCAGTGGACCTGGAGGAAGAGGGAACAATGTGAGCCTACGTGGGCCAACAAGGTCCACTTAGTGTGATCTGATTCCAGGCTTAAGTCTCAGAGGAGAAATCGGAGGAAAATAAGAGACATTTTGCATTCCAACTATTACTACTGAGTGGAGTGCCCATTTTACGAGATATATTTGACAACTATTTAAAATAACAAAAAAGCCACCCCTGAAACAGCATATAAGAAAGTTATCAGCTCAGTTGCATACTCAGTCTGATACTCAGTTTAACAGTCTGAGAATAATGTGAAACCTCTACGATTAGAATCCTTCATGTATTTTACAATTCTTTCACTGGGGAATGAAAATGCTTCAGAGCAGTCATTCCAGAAGGAAATGATGTTATCTGACTATGACTAAATCCTAATTATTTTTTATAGCCCGTACCCAGGCAGATTTCCTTTTGGTGGCATCCACTGGGCTTTCAGAGAGTAGAAGACAATGTCCCCCATACTCTTCTTTTTGTCTGCCTTTTTCATTGTACCCCACAGCTTGCACTCCTACCTGTCTGCCTCGTGTACCCATTAAGTTCTATATTCCCTCTTATCACTTCGAGGTTAAGCTTATTAATGTTTTGACTATTTGTCTTCCAGGACTATATAGTATCTTCCCTCTCCAGCCCATGGCTGTCATTGCAGTGGGAATTTCACCCTCGCAGAGGAAATAAAATAAACCAGCAGGCCTGTGGCCTTTGCCAAGAGCCATTTCTGCAGAGACCATTTGGGGGGCCCTGCTGTCCCACAGAATTTAAATTGGGACCTTTCAGCAGCTCGTGATTTTACTTGAAAGAGAAAAAAAGGCCAAAGCCGTTGAGAGAAGTTTCCCAAGTGAAACTTGCAACTCAGAAGGCAAGGAAATAAGGTTATTTTTTAAAACATAAACTGCTATAAACTATAGCACTATAAACTGCTGCTCTGGAATTAAGATAAATTTAGTATGGATTCATCACTGAGAAGTAACTTCTCCTGGTATGTGAGCTATCTGCAAGCTTTTGAAGCTGTCTTCGGTGGACTCTATAGAGGAGTAAACAGAATGGCATGTATCTCACTTTATACATGCTCTTGCATGGGAAAATCCAATTTAATCCATGGAATTTCAGCTCTCTGTGTTCTGTTCTTAGCCAGGCAGCTGCTTTTAGAAAAATCTTTTATCTTCAAGCAAGACAAGTTGCAAACAGAATTGACTGCAAGTGATCAGAAGCAAAGTTTCTATTGCAAACACCGAATGCTTTGAGCTGTTTCAACCATTTGACTTCTGGTTAATAGTGTTCTGTGAGCAGAGGACAGTGGACAACAGAGAAAGGAAAGGAATCAGAAATTAGAGGGCTGATTAGGGATCTAAACAGATCTCGTTTTGTCTCAGAGTTTTCATTTCATGGGTTTTGAGTTTAAAGAACAACATACATGAGAAAACATCTCCTTTGACAGATCAAATCAATGAGTCAAGAACTTCACATGTGTAATATTCATTTTCTATCTTTCAGTGCTCTGCTGGCTGTCAGAGTAATGCACATTTCATGGTGCATGAAGCAAATCACTGGAGAGAAAGGGGAAAGAGCCACTGAGGTCACCGATCCCGCAGCTAATGTAAGGGCAGATTTTGGTTTTGTCAGGTCAAGTTTTCTTCATGTTGTGATCAGTTCCATCTCTTTGGCCTAGAATCTTCTCCCACTCACCTGATGTGACCCGGATTAACTTCTCTGAAGACAAGCCCTTAAACTTCTCTAAGTGTGACAAATAAAGAGAAGGGAGAGGATTTTCCACTGGTCCTTCCTTTGTGCATTTATTGGCACTTACATGGACTGGTTGCAACTCTGTGGTCTTTCACACTCATTTTGTATTTGCATACTGTCAGGTAGGTGTTAGGGTGGAAAACGAATTAAATTTAATCCCATGTGAAAAAATAATTGTTGTTGGACCACCTTGATAACCAGATATTTGTAGGGAACCATAATCATTCAATCTGTTTCACAGCATTAGCTACAAAAATTATTCTCACATCTAAGCACGAAATACAATGAGTAAATAAAGAGCAATCCAGACAGAGAAACAGATGTTTTTCCTTATGTTTTAAGAAGAAAGGATAACTACAAACAAAAGGGGAAAAAAACCCAAAAACTTTTGAAGGACATTAAGAAAGGTTAGGGCAGAAGATCTTACCTAATTTACCAAAGCTCAAAGACCTGGTTTTTGCAAAGGCTGGAGCTTTTGCATGCAGGAGTGTCTGCATAAACGATGTTCACTCTCAGAACACTGTGCTGGTGCCAGACTGTTCTTACCTTAATCTGCATAAGGGAATGAGATGCAATCACTCAATTTTATCTTAATCTACATATACTAAAGGCATTTCTGTTCCTTATTTTGTGACCAAGATAATTCTTTTGACTTTTTAGAGCTCAAAATAACTTAAGGTCCAAATTGGATCAATGCTACTCAAAGGAAATTGTATTATTTCCCTGAGTTATGTTCTGCGGTATCTGAAATATCAAAATACAATTTCAAGTACTGATAGAAACCTTATCCCCCATTAAGCTTTCTGGCAATAGAGAAACAAACCCAAGGGCTGTAATACTAGGGTGAAGCACACCAGACCTGTTACCTCAGCAGGGCTAGTATTTTTTAAATCCTATTCATTATTCTTAACTGTACCACAAGCCTCAGCTGTTTCATATTTTTCTTCCTTACATTATTGCATTGACAAACATACATTGAGATATGGGATCTTTATTCCCTCTAATTTAGGGGTATCTGGGGAACTGTACCACTGGAAGGGAATGATGCTATTCCCAGAACAGAGATAAGAAATACGAGACTATTCTCTTCACAGATTCTTCTTAATACTTTCACATCACTGATCCAGCACAGAGTTAGATCAGCACGTTCAGGGTAGGCCCTGTTTTTCTATCATTTCCAATGAATTGCTGGAGGTGTTTGAGACTACAGGGACAGAGTAAATCCTACAAACAGGCTGATGGGGATCCTGGATGTAAGCCACAGAAAGCTGACCACACATCAGACCAGATCATCTTTCACAGTAGAATAAATGCAGACCTTATTTACCCTCAGTTTCTGTCATGATCATCACCATAGTTTTCTCAGTCTTTAATTTCCTGGCAAATGGGAGATGTCTCATGCAATTTTGAGTGGAAAAGGAGCTAGTGGAAAAAATTAGAACAACATTCTGCTGGATAATTTGGTTTGGGTGAATGAAGATGTTTCATCCAACTTAACAGCAAAGTTTTGTTTCACCTTCTTATCTGATGTGTATGACACAATACAAGTAAGATTATTTAAGTGTAACCATAATTTCATACATATTCTGTTCATGGCACTGTCTCATTTCAGTTATGAAAATAATTGCTAGTTTATAAAACATTTCAGTGTGAGCTTTCAAAATTTTCAAGTCCTTTCATTAAGTATTTTTACTTCTGTTCTAGGGGGAAAAATCAAAATATGAGAAGTGCAAATTTCTGAAGTGATACAAAAAGTGACCATCTATGCACTACTACTATGCATCAGTTCACATCAGGAAAAAGCCAAAAGTCTTTCTGAAACAGTTTGTGGTCTAAGTCACACACACTGTTGTGAGCCTCATGATCAGAAATTTATGTTGGAAGGGATCTGTCGTCTTTACACTATTTCTAGACTCTTCTACAAAGCGGTTACATTGGTAATATGGCCCTTGAGTGGAGCTGCTTTTTGAAATTTCTTTCAGGAAATGTCATGAAAAATGCTCTCAATAACATGGCTACTTGAGACAATAGATTTATGAAAATCTCCTGTACGTCTTATGGCTTTTCCACTTGAGATATCAGCAGAATCCAGTTTGGAGATACTAATATCACTTGTACTCAGGCATTTTACTGGAAGAAAAGCGCTGATGAAACCAATTGACCCTATGAAAGAAAGATAATAGTGTCAGCATCAGACTTTTAATTCACTGAGATCAGTTCATTAGCTATAACTTTTCTCCTAACACAGTCTGTTGCAATAAATCCCGGCACTGGGTATGCAACTCTGTTAGCTCTTGTTGGCTGCCCGATTTTAAAAGCCAGGAGGCTACTGTTGCAGATGTAGGATTCCAAGACAGTGTGCACCAGGTAGCTGACGTGCACTCGTGTAAATAGGTACCAACGCCTGCGCAAGGAGCCCTTTCAGTAGGCAGGCACCATGCATGCTGCAGCTCTACTGAGCACTTGTTCATTGACACAAGCTAGTGTGTTTGAAACAGGTTACAGATGGTTCACTCAAAACATGCAAGCCAATGAATGAACACTTCTGTGTCTGCCTTTGACATGGGAAGACCTTTGTAAGAAACGCTTTCCCTAATAACCACAAAGACCAAGGTGACTTGAACATCAGGCTTTTTTTTTCCAAAAGTTATGTTGAGGAGATTGGCTTTGGAATACTAGTTGGTGAAAATTTTTCCCACTTTCCACTTCTTTAGCATGCATTGTTCTGCAACCAGCTGAGCCACATTTTAAGCACAAAGCAGACAGACCATAATACTGTCTGAATCAGAGCATCTCATGACAAAAGTAACTACTATGGCAGTATGGTGTGAAATCAGTTTGAAATAGAGTGATGCTATGGAAATCTGTGAACTTTGCAGGGTTTGAAATAGCAACCTTAAACCAGAGGATCAAACAGAAATCCAGTGTGATTTTCACTGCACCTCATATCTACCTAGATATTGGGAGATTCAAACTCTTCATTAAGAATTGTTTCACCAAGAGCTAGTGCAGCCCTGGAGCAGGTGACCCAGAAAAGTGGTTGAAACTCCACCCTTGGAAGTTTTCAAGACTTGGGTGGAAGCAGCCGCAGCTTATCTAATCTGGCACTGCAAGGAGTCCTGCTCTGAAGCCAAACTCAGGACCTCCAGAGGAGCTATCCAGCCAACAGGTCCGTGATTCTATGATACTTCCCTCAGTAAGAACTGGTCTACACTGTTGGTATCAATACGGGAAAAGGTAAGGCTGATACCACAGTCTGCTTCTCGGCTTTCAAGGCACCCACACTATTTTTCCCTTAACAAGCTGAGAGAAGTAATCAATTTGGCTTTATAACATCATCTGTGAACTGCGGTATTAAACATCTATAAAATCCACAGGTTGAGTACTTGACTACTCTCTATGGGAGACAGCCATGATGCAGTGAAGTTCCTTTAACTGAATTTTTGAGGCTTCAATTACTTTTTTTTTTAAAAAAAAGTTATTCCCTATGACTTTCCTCCCCACTGTACAACCTTCTATAAGCCCTCTTTAACCAAGACTTTCATACCTTCTTTCTAAGGCTGTTAGCAGTCTCTAGAGTAACCTATCCCTTTAGAAATGTGGTACATTTATTGATAAGATGGATCATGCTATCTTTGGTGCTTGTTTCTACATGGAGAAATGGAGGTGTTGTGTAGCCTGAAAATAGCTTCAGTTTAATCAAAGCACCCTCTTCAAAATAGATCTGCCATGTCTCTGTGTCCACTGGGAGAAAAAGAGAATATTCTTACCTCGTTTTCACTTGATTCACCTACTTATCAGCCACCCAAACTTCTTGGCCTTCAGTCTTGGCAAAAGAATCTATAATTATCCCATATCCCATCCACACTCTTCCATGTGTTTCTGCTTTTACGTAAAGTATAGCTCTCAAGAAGATGACTTTAGAAAGATTTTCCCTCGTGCCTACCCTGAACACTATAAGAACCATAATAAAAATGATCATTCTCTAAACTAGACGACCACAAGTGTAAAGACCTTTTCAGGCCCGAGTTTCATTTTTTGGAGGGTGGGTTAGGAGATAGTTAGCTAGATTTTATCCTTGAAAACTCCTTATTTCATGACTATAGTGAGGAGGAATTTCTTCTTATTTGCACCAGTCCAAATCTAGATAATGGCAATGCCCACCATGGAGTTGTTCAGGACGTACACCACTATAAGGTAAGAGTTATCTCAGTGGAAGGCAAGATACTCAATTCATACAGACAGTCAGGGAAGTCAGAGTTTTAGCTGTCACATCTATTTAGCTGCACTAACCTGGATTGCTAATTTTAAGAACTAGCATTAACTGTTGTCTGCTGTCCCTTTCTTCTTCCCATCAGCTCTTGTTCACATTCCACACAGGAAACCTGGTAGATGTTCAACAGTAAGTGATAAAAGTTGCCTCTATATATGTGTTGTGAACTGCATCCTGATGCATTAAAATGCTTTAAACATACTTTAAAAAAACAAAAACAAAAAAAAAACCCAACCCCCCAAAAAACCCCACAGGTAAAATTAGAGATTGTTCTTCTAAGATGCCAAATCTTGCCTAACAAACCCTCAATTTAAGTGAAGAAAACTTTGGTCAGCTATGAACTGTTAGACTCATTATCTTTATAGTTATTTGTACTTTGGAGATTTTCAGTATGGGCTTTATTTGTAGAGATTTCAAAAGGATGCTGACATAGGAGTGGCAGATTGGCAAAGCAGGCTGGAAAAAGCTAAGCAGAAAAATAAGTTCCTCAACATTTAAAGATCTTTATTCTTTCCTCTATGTGGGTGTAACAAATACATGCAGGGAGCAGACTGCTTTTTTGTCACACTGATGAAACATGAAGGGCATGGAAAAATCAAGCAAAGCCAAAACAACCCAGAAGCTCCCCTGGGTGGGGTGCTGGGCCTGGGGATTCTCCGCCTGCATGGCCAGGCAATGCCAGTGGGGCCCAAGTATGCACAGTAGGATAGAGAGCTCTGATGGGAGAGTTTTGTACTCTAGTATGCCTTTCTCGTAATGCACCGCTGAACAAAGGCAATTCTTTCTGTAATCAGATAGGAAAGGGTTTGCTCTTACATACTATTTGCCTTTCAGCCTGAGCTGTAAAGAGAAAATGAGATAAAAAGTTGAAAGAAACTCATGGGTTATCAGGGTAATGAATTCTATCAAACAGCATAATCAGGTGGTCGTGTAAGAATTCTCCACTGACAGATGGGATCATTTTTTTTTTCTCCCCACCCTTCTTTGTGACTCTGATGGGTTGCTTATATGGATATCTCAGCTCCAGACTCTTGTAGATGATTGTAAAGCTTGAGCGAGCTTCCATTCGTAACTCAATAGCCATGAGATGCCCCTGCCAACCTAAGTCACATGGCTCTTTTTTTGTTACTCATATCTGGTCAACTTCAAAAACCTTAAAGCTCTCTCAAAATGGCTACAATAACTCTCCTGCTGCACAGTTACCCTACAATCCATGTTAATAAGCCACCTTAACCTCCAGCTCTACAAAAAGCTGAATTACAAAAATATGTGAAGAAAACCAGGTTTCTAAGTACTATGGTGAATTCACAGAAAAGTAAATAAGAGATAGCTGGCAGTTTGGTCAGCTTTCCATCTTTTTTACACTTTAGGAACATGCTCTTCTTAAAATGTTATTTTGCATTTCTTCTTTCAGTGAGTGACCTTGTTTAAGTTAATCCCAGTTACCGGTTATCCTTCCAGAGGTCTGTAACCTGTGTGCAGCTGAGGAATGATAGCTGTGATCCATTTATAAAACAGATCTTAGCTACATATAAATAGCACTGAAGCTGCTGCCAACCCTTCAATTCCCGAAGGCTGCTCAGCATATTCCTCACTCCTTGATGCTTCTTCTCTAGCATCCTTACTGGACCTTCAGAGTCACCATTCAGGCTGGAGAATGGCACAGAAGCAAGCACTGGGCTGTGCTTCCTAAGCAAGAAGGGAAGCAGCCACTCACACTTCATTAATTAGCGGAGCACACATCTGTTTCTAACTCTCCCACTAGCATGCATTTCACTGATGGGCAGGAATGGGGCAGACCCCAGTTACCAGAGGAAAATTGATTCCTGCCTTCTACCCCCTTTTCTTCCCAAAAGCTAATTTAAGCTTTACTCACTGTGGATAGACGCTAAGGGCCATTGACTAAGCCAGGACTCAGCATGGTTCAGTAAGATAGTCCCTCCTTCCCCTGGCTGACATAGAGGGGCATAAGGGGCTGTTCTCACTAAAGGACCCCTCTGCAGCAGCACTGATCCTTCCACCGCCGAAGCAGATCAGATTTTACCAGTCACATGCAAAAAGGTTCCCACATGGCCATCCTCCTCGCAACCCATTAACTTAGTTTAACTCAAAACTCCAGGTTCAACTACAGCCTGAGAGGCATTTTTAAACCCGGAAGCATATGAGCACAAGGATCCTCTGTCTTGACTTTATGGGTGTAACAGGTTCAGCCAGGGCCTGAGCAAGACTTTACTCCAACCTGAAAGTGAAGTAGGATGCTCACTGCAGAACCGGACCCGTTAATCTCCACAGCTGGGAAGATCATCCTGACTCCGTCTAGCACCAAAATAAATATTTTCCCCCTTTGCCTTCCACAAATTACATAAGCGGGGCACCCCTCTGGAGCCAGAAGAGAGGGCTGCTGCAGCTGCAGCTGCTGCTGCTGCTACCTGTGACGGAGGAAGGGAGAGGGAGCAGTGAGTGGAAAGAGGCTGGCACAGAGTGGCTTTTGCTGCAAGTAAAGGCTCTCCAGCTGGGGCTGTGTGGGAGGGAGCAGAGCCTCTGTCAGCAAGCAGAAAGGTGGAGGGTTTGTAATGATGTAGTTTTGGGTTTTTAAACACAAGTTAAATTTATTCTCCTGTGGACCCTTCCTCAGGCAGAGCTCTTGAAGATAAGAGTTCACAGCACTTCAGACCATACTAAGGACAGGTTACCAGACTGGTAACACAGACTGGCTTAACTGGTTACCAGAAAGGGGTTGTACCAACAACCACAAGCATTTTCAATCAACAACAAACAACCCACCAAAAAGTATCCCCTCCCTATCATCAACAAAACATGTTTGGCCATTATCGGACTTCTCATCCTAAGGTGACTCCTAGTGTCCTACAGAGCTAGAAAGCGTATGTGGGTACATGCACAAGAGACAGCCAAATGACAGCTGAGATTCTTTTAAAGTCATGGAAGTCCAACATGATTTCAAGGGGGTTGGGGTGGGGGGAAAGAAGAATTAAAACACCCCAAACAAATCTAACTCCTTATGCTTCTTTCCCACCCTCAGTCTGCCTGCACTCAGTGAACAGGGATGAGAGCAGCTTTCGCAAGAGCACCGCATTATTTTCCGCCCGCCTGTGCTGTACCCAGGCAAAAATGCCCCAAGGTCTGCCCCAGCTGTACATCCCCCACAGTGCAGTTCATGTGCTAAGAGACACTGTTTGTGCCTAGTAATCTTGTTTACACATGTTTCCGCTGTATTTTATTTTCTACGTGCCTGTGCTGTAGTCTTATTTACCAGCTTTTCAGCCCCAAAGGTAAAAAAATAAAATGAGATACCAAGAACAAAAAAGAAAAGGCAGGAGGCTCGCAGGAATGCCCTTGCTCATCTCATGTAGGCAGTAATATGCTCTTTCTCCACTGCCCTTGCTGCCACGTGACAAATTGCACCTCTGTACTGAGCGTTCCCCGAGTCTTGCCTGTTTTTCTGACTGGGCAGCACAAAGTACAGGGATCTCTGGAGTGATAGTTAATTCAGATAATTGTATTTTCCTTCTGCCTGTGTAATGGAAATGCCAGAGCTCCGGGGGCAGAGGATTCCACGTGCGCTTGCATGCCTTATGTAGTGCACCGTATGCCTGCAGCTGCCCTTCTCTAGTCCCATCTGTTGGAGATTGATGTTGATTTTGCTCATCGTGCCTCCTAAAAGCTCAGCAATAATAATGAATGAACTCCGTGTTCAGTAGAGTGTTGGCAGCCGATCCAGCTGGGCATATTGCGGACACGTGCTCCACAAGGTTTCTTTGCTGCAGAGACACAAGTCTATGGATCTGAATCCTGTGATTAAACATCCTATCATAGCCAGGTCTTTGCACCACATTCACCTCTATGGATTTCAGTCTATCATTTTTCTTATTATTACAGAGACTTTTCTGTTGTGTTTCCTGCCTGCCTTGGACTTTTTTCCTGTAATTATAGGCACAAAGCCCAAGCAGAGGGCTAGGAGCTGGCTAGGGACAGAATCAATTTCTAAGCAAACTCCCTCTTTCAGGTTGAAGATATTTTCATCCAAATTGAATTTTTATTGTAAATTAAAAGCTGATAAATAGAATCAAAGTGATTTGATTAGCCTAGTCTGAAATATAAGCTTTTTAAACCATGAACGCATTTGCTGTTTTAGCTTTTCATCCCAGCCCAAAGCAGAAATCATCCTCAGAACCTCCTAATCCTCAGAGTGAGCAAACCCAGTTCAGTTACCTATGTGCTTTGGTCCTGGCATGCAACATCACAAGCTTTCAAGTCTACCATGGAAATATTGATCTGTCTAGCTGTACAGCTCCTACTAGAGCAGCCCACATAGCTAAGATTATAAATCTTCATATTGTTACTATTTTGGCATTACCCTTTGCTTGAACACCCTTACCAATTTTTTCCTTGAACAAGAAATTCTGTACTAGAGGAGAACAAAATCATCTCTTCCTATGGCAGATATTTAAGGAGGAATGTTAGAATCAGAACATATCCTCCTCGCCTTAGTCAATCAATTTTAGGTGACTTCCTGAAATGAGGGCTGCACCCTAAGATAACTTTCTTTTTCAAGATTATCCAGGCTGTGCTCTGCTGGCTTCACCATAACAAGAAGCAGACACAAATCCTGGGGTCTTTTTACTGTGTGTATGTTGCAATTCCATACATTTGTCAGAATTCTCAAAAGTTACAGCAGTAACTAAATTCCAAAGGGAAGCATTATCTTTGGATTGTAAGAACAGGGGACACTGTAAGCCATGACTGTCCTGGCAACATTTATCAGAAGGATGGAGCAAGGAAGGTAATAAAGAGAAATGCCATTTGCCATACCTAATAAAAGTTACTTGGGAAAGCAACCAAGTTCCTCCAGCAAGTCAAACTTCCTTTCTATCCTTTAATAATGACAAGGAGAAGTTAGAAAAAATTAATGAACATGCATTTGGCAAAACAGCATCAGTAGTTCACCTAAGTGAAAGAAGATGTCCTATAACTAGTAACCTTAATTATTAGCCAGCCCCAGCCATTTGTTTACATGAACATACCTTGTTACTGATTGGAGATGTTTAGATGTTTATACTATATCTCCAAGATATAACAGGAGTAAAATATGAATGCGTTCAACAGTGCAGTGAGGAAGATATGTCTTGATGTAGGTAAGTCTGGAGTCAGACTAGTCACCTGTCATCATGACCACTGTCATCCCTCACAGTCCTCAGACATCTCATTGGAGGTCCTATTGATCTTTCCCTGTGGTAAATACCCTACAGAGTAGCAGATGAAGTGGCTCAGGCTTCGTTCTATTTAAATAGGGCACTGTTCAGTTTATATGATTTAAAATCCTGAACACAGGTTTGGCATACAGCATTAAATGGACAAGGATGAGAAAGCCTTTCCCCCTTCGAATGCTTTATAAATAACCGTATTTGATGGAGTCTTACTTGCAGCAAGAATATGTTCCCAACACATTGAAATTGATAGAAAATTTCCCATTGACTTCACTAAACTCTGGAGACCCAAAGGAATATTACAGCAGTAAAAAGCTACTATTGTACAATGGCCTCAAGTTTCTCCTAGCAGTGAACATCTTCTAAGAAATATGCCAAGAAAAGCTGAATCTCCACAAAGCAGAAGAGACATTGGATGGTTTCATATCCTTGCTCTGGGGGAATTTAATGTCTATGAATGTTTATAGCCCACAGAAGTTTGGTAAGTTCACTCTAAGATCAAAGCCTATTTCCAGACACTCAAAAATCTACTCATTAAAGCCTCAGACCTCAATGTGTGTGTTCAGTCTGTTCATGTCAGCTACAGCTACACTTAAGCACAGAACTGAGCACCTCATTAGACGTACTCACTGCAAAACAAAATAAAAAATCTTTAATATCCTTGACAAGGGTGAAGGTCCACCAGTTAAAGGCCTAAAGCAGCTTGCATCAGCCCACAGATTCCCCAGGTCGAGTTACTCTGTTCCTCACTAGAAAGGATTAAAAAGAACCCAAAACAAATTCCTTTTAAAAGGTTGTGCTTCATATAAACAAGTTTAATTTAAATGCAGCTAAGCTCTCAGGGTTTCAGTGGGTATAAATCAGAAGAGTTCCACTAACGTCAAAGAAATTAGGCTAGTTCCTGCCAGCAGAGAATCTGCCTTCAAGACTCTGAAAAAAGGCACACCCAGGTCCTACAGCATTCAGTTCAAAAACTAGCACAGGGAAGTACTTTCCTCACACAAACTTCTCAGATCCTTCTCTTTTTCATTAACTTCAAATGGTGGAGCAAAACAACCTCCAACCCTTGGATCTGCTGCTTTGGTGCTCACTGGGCTCATTCCCTAAACAGCTATTCATCAGAAGACTTTGGTTTCGTCTGTGCTCTGCCTTAAATGTAGCGTCCATGAATAAGTCAGCAGGATGTGGGTCCTCACAGAAATTAGAGGCACTGTACTCAAATTAGTATCTGTTAACTTCCAATGAGAGCCATATGCTTGGAACTCATCTAACGTACCTGTTCTCACAAAGAACACCCATGCTAGGCCATTCAATGCAACCCAAGCCTTTGCTGTTCCAGGCCAGTGGCAGATTTCCTGGGCTATATCCCTTCTCGATCACACAGTGACTGGGGGCTCTGAAAGGTTAAGCTACCATTCCTTAAGAATCCACTTGCAGATTCTGTGACAAAGGACATATTGCAGCCATTTATCTATTCCTGAGCTGTAGTGACATAAAAGACACATGCACCCTGATGAAATGGGTAACACTGCATTGACTCACATGGCTAATGCCAGTTCTAAACTTAGCCATTATGAGAATTGAAATAAGGGACATACACCTTCGGGGAACAGGAAAATCTACCTTTCAAGTCCAAATAGCCTCATGAAGAAGTATTCCTGAGCTGAGCTTACCACTTACTGGGAATTTTTTCACCATCTCAAATCCTATTCACATTTCACATATTCACCATTCACAATCTCAAATCAGAAGAATTTCAGGCTGTGACAGATAGATATAGATTAGATATAGATATAAATATATACGTAGATTAACCCATTTACGATTATCAGTCATCATTATTCAAAAATTGTTATCACTGTTATGCACATGTGATATGGTTCTGCAGAATGGGGACATAATTTTATTGAGTTATAGATGGGAAAAAGGCATGAAGAATACAGGTAATGCACATTTTTGAAATACCAATATAAACATAAACAGGAAAATGTTCAAGTCAAAGTCACATGAAAAATTAGACTAATCTTCAGATGCATTCTAGACTTTTTGTACAGCTTTTTACGCTAAAAGTAGAAATACAAACTGCAGAGATGCAACACATCTCAAGAATACAAAATAAATAAACAAAGATGAATGCCAATAAAACAAAAAGAACAAACACTTGAATCTTCTTCCAGAATTATGAGAAACTGATATGTAAGAACCATGGGGAAAGATGCCCGAACTATGACATGAACTCATTTATTTCCAAACAAAATGTCAACTAGTAAAGTCTTCTTGTGCCGGGGAGTGAGTTCAAAGCATTTAAACTTTTATGGGACCCCTGCACACTGCTTCTGTGGTGCCGAACAATTCCTCTACTAGAGAAACCTCCAAGCAGAAGAGATTTTCAATAATTTGAATGAAGAAATCCAACTCACTGAGAACATGTTCTTGATGGGGACATCACAGTTATTTATCCAGGAGAATATTTTTCGGCAACTTCTAACCCAAGATGATGTGAGAAGAAGGAATAAATGGGTTTGGTTTCAGTCTCTGCAGCAGTGTCTTCCTAATGGTCAGTATCTGCAGGAGGAAAGCAAACAGACTTCTGTAATACGAAAAGCTACAGTAAATATCAACAGCAAATCGTTAGGCTCCACACTGGATACAGAATTATGGCTTAGAACCAAGTGAAAGATGCACCGTTATTTCACATTCTTTTCAAGGGCATTAATATTAATTGAGTGACACCAAGCACCCTCAGTGGTCTCCCTGCTGGAAATGTTGTCTTCATCAATTTGTTTGCATAACCAAATACCCTAGAGAAAAACAGTACTGTTTCTACTTTTACAGTTCTTGCAAATTAGATTTTTATGGTAGGTTGCTGGGGTTTTTTCTCTCCAGAAAAATAGGTCAGTTCCACTGCAGTAACACACACAATCCATGGCCCACGTTTCTGCTTGCAGTGACTACACTGGGTGCGACCACCCCTTCAAGCTGGGCATTTGCACGTGCAACTGACTGCTTCAACTGGACAAATGACTACTTGCAATGGACAGATTTCCCCTGACTCCTGAGTTGAACCAAGGCCTAATACTTAAGCCTTTTTCTACTTCCAGTCTCCCTCTCTGAAAATAGGGACCATAAATATCCTCTCCCAGGAGATTAGTCCTGAAACTTTATTGGGCTTAAAGTTACGTTCAAACAATGTCCTAATAAAAACAGTGGCTATTGAATAGTAAATAAAATGTGTTCCAAGGACATCAAATCATGATTACAATGACTTCCATTTTTGCATAACTTCAAAAATAAGTGTGTTTTTTTCTTTACGTATTGGAAAATAAAGACTTGGTATACAAGAATAAGTTAAATAGATGGAAATACAAATGTAAAAAGTAACAGAAGATTGCTTAAGAACAGTATTTTAAAAACAGAAAAGATATTCCCAAGTAGCTTCCCAGGCAGCCTCTGTAAGACAAAACAGGGGAAAAAAAAAAAAAAAAGAAGAAGAAAAAAAAGGGATATTTTAAAGTAGATTGAACTTAGTGGTATCAAAGTAATCGGTTTCAGCAGGGTCTGAAAGGGAGCAAGCAGTATTCTGACCATAACAGCACACCTACACCATACTGCTTTACAGACACATCTGCCTTAAATTGATCATCATTAAACGGCATCTTTTTTCAGTGTGTGTGCAAACGCTTCACTTCACCAGGTAGCCCTGAAAGGGCAAAGAGGAGGGAGAGCCCTACAAGACTGGTAATTCACATTCCCAGTGCTGTAGCACAGGGACCACACGGCCACCTCACTGTTTGTCAGGGAAGGTTGCCCTGTCATTTGTATGTTCCCTAGTTTTGGTAAAGTTTTCCAAAGCCCTGACAAAGCCCAAAGATGACTTACATGCAAAAACAGCAAAATGAAATCCATTTGAAAGACTTTGAACTGAATCTGTGTGAAATAAAATAAACATTTCTCCCCACTCCCAAATAAAAAAGACAGTTTCTATCAAAAAAGCTGTCTATGCGTTAATCTGCAGTTAATCTGCAGACTCAGTGCCAGAGCTGGCACCCTTTGAAGTTAAAGGAAAAACTCCTGCTGTCTTTATGATGCCCAGATTCCTGACCAAATTGAAAAATAACATGGTAATAGGCTTCCTAAGCTCTGAATAGCTCTCTGAAGATCACTGTCTTGCTCCACTGATTATAGGAGATGTCAAGGTGACTGGGTTAGATACTTCAAATTAGCTGAGCTGGAAACAATAGCTCCCTAGAAGGGCTCCTGATTTTGTTGTGAGTGATGTCAGAATTAAGCTCAGCCAGCACAGAATGGCAGATTTGAGGAGAAAAATAGGGATTCACATTTCAAAATAAAATACCTAGGCTTTCTTCTGATTTTACTGATTCTACTTTTTTTACCTTTTTTCTACTGATTCATGTTTAATTTTATGACAGTTTTTCACAGTATTTTTATACTTTTCTTTCTTTTGTCCTCCTGAAGAAAGAAGAAGAAGGTTGAAAAAAAAGAAGGACTTTTTAAAAGAGTTATAATTTTATTTTTTGCATAAATTTATTCAATTGATGTTAAATTAACTGAACTTGATGAACTTTTCATATAAAGCAGAATAACTATGTTGCAGAAGTGGCATTTTGACACTCTTTGATTATATATCTTCTATTGCAGCAACTTCTTGATTACAAATTTTTAGCCAACTTAAAGGCACAAGTATTAGAAGTCCCTGCAATCTGGCATCCTAAACCATAATCTTTCAGAGTAGCATAGAGAGATCTGGTTTTAGTAGTAGAGCATCTATGGTACAACATAGTAGTGTATGTAATACAAACTAGGATAACACAGGGTAAGAGATTAATATTCTGCATCATACTGTGCTCTGTTATTTTTATCCTGCTGCTTCTTTCACTCACCATCTCATGACTCACACCCTCCCCACACTGGAATTTCTGTCTCAGTCTCGTGGCTCACTGGTGTGTTATGGAAGACGATGCCGTGGAAAGCCATCTGGAGAACAGCGCTACCGCATGAGCTCCAGGTTGCTCTTAAAAACAAAGAGAGACAACATCACTTACTGATTTATCGCGTAACTGCTGTGATTATTACAGCCTCTTTAGCAAACTGTCTTCAGTATTTGTGAGGGTTGCAGTTCTTCCTTTTTTTACAGCTTTGGTGACATCGCTGGAAATAAGGTGCCAAAAGTGTTCCAAGTTACAAATAGTCACACGAAAGCTGCCACTGCACAAACCATTAGAAAAATTACAGGACTTACCCTGTGAGATGATAAAGGGCTCTTGTGAGACACGTTAATGAAATTCAACATCAGTAAAAAAGCTGTTCCTTACACATTTCCTCATTAACTTAATCACCTCAGGGATATGGTCTTCAATGCCACACCGGACAGACCAGCAAGGATCTATGCTTCATGAGTCCAAGCCAGTTACTTGGCGTGGGATGGGAAGGCCAGGTCACAAGAGGAATTAGATGCTTAAATCCTTACTAATTGCATGAACAGCTACTGTGATCCACAATATAGAAAATCAAAATTCCAGTTCAGCCTGTTGCTGTATAATCCTGCACTCATACTTCTTAGTGGACTCAGTTTTCCAAGTGCCTAGGCTGTGGCCTCTCTTTAAATCCAGAAGTAACATGGTGTTCACTAATCAGGAACCTAAGTTCTACCATACCCCAGAAATTAGGGAGATCACAGGGAGCATAATTATTTTCCCTTACCTCCTAGTTAAGCGCCCTTGCTCATGAATCCCAATTCCTGCCTGTATCTGAACTTTCATCATAGTCTTCCCAAGGGCATTTTCTAAGCAGTCAAAATCCAAGATCAAAGAGGTTTCACTCTTTACACGAACAAGCACATATTCCCTAGGCTAAGGGAGTACTTCAACACCATTTGAATCGGCAATCAGAACCACATCATCCTTCAAAAAATATTCTTACCAGAAAATAGCTAGAAAATCTCAGGCTAGAAGGTGATGTGTTCTCCTTTTTTCCCCCTGACACTTTAGAAAAGGAACCTCATTGGATGGAGTGAAAGAAGCTTTGCCCACAGAATATCCACATCAGCCAAAAAAAGGCACTTATCTGGGGGAAAAGGCAGTAAAATCCTAACTCAGGGAAGAGAATTCCACTCAGTAGCAAGATTCCTCTCATATAGGTACTAGAGCAATGAGCTCTTAAGGATCTTATCATGTATCTAGCCAAAGTAATCTGCCTTTTTGCTGAGGTGGTAGGTAGGAGTCAGCTTGGTTCTAGAGCAAAGTTAGCAGAATGATCATTCATGCTCCACTGCGTTATTCCAGCTTTCACAGAAAAAGGTACCAAAGGATCTCAGCTAGCCCTTCATTCCATGCCTTTAGATTCCCTGGCCTCCTGCTTTTCCTCTCTGTCAAATCTGGTTATTCAGGTAACACTGGGAAACATAAAGCATGTTTTACTCCATATGTGCCTTGGGACAAATTTCCTATCCTGTAACCTCAAGTCCTCCACATGGATTTCTGATGGTGACTGAGAGAACAGTCAATGAGTCTTTTGTTGGTGAAGTAGCCTAATCCAGCAGAAACACTTTGCTGCTCAGCATCCAGACGCCACCTCAAGTCACCCATCACATCCTCTGCTCTCTTGTCCATTCTCAATGTAACTGGCTGCCTGGAGGGCAGCAGATGTGCATGGTAGAGAAGGAAGACTGAAGGCTTGCACATCCACGCCACATTCAAATGTCAGGTCTTCCCTGAATCCAAAGGGCAGAAGCTTCCCTCAGTCCACTCTCAATCTAGAAATGTGACCTCAAAACACCAGTCATGTCATTTCTCTCAGAAAATTCCTCCAGCTGGAAGACAATCAACGCAAGAGCCTGAGGAGAGCCTGAGGAGGATGTGATTAGTGACCTGAAATGAAGCCTGGACAAACTGCAGTAGAAGCTTCCACTAGAATCTCTTCCACCAGAGTTAGCACCTCAGGACAACAAATGCTGCTGCAGTTTGAAAGATGATTACCAAGAAAAACAACAACAACAACAACAAACAAGCTAAAGGGAATCGGGGCAGCCAGAGAAAATCTTGTTAAAGCAGCAGGGTCCTGCTGTGAGCGGCTGTGAGCTTTCTGTTCAATAGACAGGCTCCTTGCTACTACTGACTTAAACAAGTTTTTGCTTGTCAAACTCTGATCAGCAGTTCTTTAAAGTGATGTTCATCCTGAGCTGCAACCTCTTGTCCTGAACCTGTATTTGCCTGCAGCTCTTCTAAGTTGACTGTACAAATTAACACGGACTCTTACAGTATCTTACTTTTCAGCTTTGTCTTATCATCTGAGGAGCAAAACAGGCCAGGAAAGCAATTGCTCAGAACACTCAGGAAACCACTTCTAAGAAGAGCTCTCCATTCACATATAGCTGGTGCCGGGTCTCTTCACCTCCCCCCACTCATCTCCTCCGAATACAAGGAAAGGAAGATGCAGGGACACAGTCCATTGTGCTCAGTTGTAGTCAACTGGTATACAGAATAGAGCAAAGCAAGGAACTTTCTCAATGAACTGTTTTCTTTAGAGGATGTTAGGTCCTCAGAAGAGACATTTTTCGTGTAAACATGCCTGTTTCAATTTAGAGTCCCCAGGCCTCCAGGAGGTTTCATTCATCTCTGATAGCCTGAGACATCAAGACCAACCCCCTTCCCCATGCTGATCATTCAATGAGAAGGTCAGCAAAGCTCTGATTCTGTGACTGTTGGTCTGTGTCAATACAGCCTTCTGGTTTGGATATTTACATCCCTACCTGAAAAAATGTCTTTTGTCGCTGTTAAGCCATAAACCCATGCATGTGCTTTTCTGAACTCATCCCAGTTTAATCCTATGCCTGGGAATTTTCATCTTTATCTGCTAGTGGATTTCCCATACTCATTTTAAACAAGATTTTTAGTGGGGATTCTAGAAAAAAAATATTTTTTTTTCCTTTAGTGAGTCAGAAGAAGGAGTTGAGACCTAGAAGGTAAATTAAATCCTAAAGTATATATAATCACTATAATTTCTGGATAGCACTGATCAATTTGCCTAACGTCTGCACCCTGCATCGCGTGTAACTGTATCTTCATGGCAAATGGAGGCCCACCATCAGAGTGCATCACTGGAAAGCACTTACAGTTATTGATGCAAGATTAAAGCCTTTAAAGATAAAACTGAATCTTTAAAGCGCAAGAATTTTGCCTTGAACATAAAGCGTAACCAGTTTCAAGACACGCATAGTACTATATTTGGAACAAGAATTAATAGGAAAGGAATCTGAAAAAACCAAACATCCCTACTCGATATTTTGGCACCAGAAGTGTGTGAGATATTTCTCTATCTTACAAAGAGTTTCTGTCCTAAGAGGAAAGGTTCATAGTTTTGTTTTTTTCCCCAAGAAACTACAAGAAAGTTTTGAATTTACCAGTATTAATGGATTTATGCAACTTTTATACTTATTCTGTCCATGAATTAATTAGTTGCCAATCTCACTGTATTTTAAGTAAGATCAGCACCAGATGGCGAGCAGACAGACTTGCTTATTAAGGGGTTTTATCAAAAGAGTAATTCAGTAAATATACCTCTGAGACCCAGTACTGATATTGCAAAGCCTAACAAACTTTCCTAAGAAATTGCCTGATGCTGTGGCAACTGGATTCAGTTTTAAGTTATTTACAGAGGTCAGTACCCTCTCCTTGAACTGTGATCTGTCTAAAATAGAACGTGAGCTCAGTTCTGACCCCCGTGAAGGCAGTGGCACAGCGCCAAGTGTCTTCAGCTGTATCAGGACCGGGACTACAATTTTTAAGGTGATACTGGCATTTACCTAAACTGCATGTTTTGACTGCCACGGTAAGGGTTAGATTAGCTCTCTCATTTGCATGCATGCAGTTTAATTAGATCAGCCCTGATACGTTCAGCAGTATGAGAGCAATCATTTGGAGGCATCACTTTTCCTCTGCTCCCACTTCTGCACAGCCTCTGTGAGGGCAGACTTTATGAACTGGGAATGTAGACCAGGAGCACATCCACATCAGAAAAACACATCAGAAAAATACCAGCTCCCTTAATATAACATAGTATCGAGTCAGGTTCCTGGTTCCTGCAGCTACCACCTGACTATCTGCAAATTCAGGCTGGCAAGGCAATGTTGAGTCTGACAGTATGTAACTTCAATAGGTGTTGCTAGAGCCCGTAGGAGGTGTTGTCTCTCAGCCTCACAGAGGCTGTCAAAATTAGCAGGACAGCTTGATAAGGCAGTCTTGCTAACGGCTTTGGTAGTTGTACAAAGAACCAGGCCACTCACAAAGGAAAAAGAGCAAAAAATGAAAGCCTGTTTCAGGAGAGTCCCACACACCCACAACCAAGACACAGAGATACTTTCACGACAACACTTGAACATCTCAGGAATAAGATTATGGTGCTCAGAATGGCTAATGGACACAGAAGGTACCCAATGGAGTCCTTAATCATTCACTGTTGTTCCTCTTAACTTCAAGCACTCGGCAGCCTAGCTTGGCCTCCTAAAATCTACAGCAACAACTGGATAACACAGCTAGGTCCCAGCAGGTCCTGACCTTCTAGTTCATATTCAAAGGACAGACTTCCAGTGGATGCATTCGTCATTTGTTCCTGTGAAGTCTGCACTTGCTTCAAGGAAGGCTGAATGTCCACTGTCAGTGACAGATCTGGTGTGATCGTGGGAGAAGGCCACGCAAGGGTTCTCAATGACCTTGTTTTGCTGAATATTTACATTTTCTCTGGAAAGGCAGAAGTGAGGTAGTGTAGCCTGCAAATGCTCTATTTATCTACACCAGTTGGGACAAAAAGGAATTTTGAGGTCCTTCAGAGAAAGAGGAAAGATCTAGATGAATACACACCAAAACCACCAGTGAAACTTGCAGTGGCATAATTTGTAAAGAAAATACCCTCAAATGTATTAAAGAGATCTGTATATGTTTCAAAAAAAGGCTAGAGCACCTCTGGCTAAGTCTAAACAGGCTGTTTGACAAGAAGCTAGCCCAAACGTTCAACATTACCATTTAAATCTGAATCAGCCTGACACTGCCACAGTGAACATTCAAGTTCAACTCAACTTTGGGTCAGTGCTCTACTTCAGCGACTGAGAAAGCCCACCAGTGTAGACATGGCTTTCATTACCTGCAGGGTGAAGGCTTGTGATGACTACGCAAGCTGCAATCAAAACTACAAAGATGCTAGGGGACCTGTGGAAAAGAGAATGAAGCTGAAAATGTCACATCATCTTTACATGCATCAGTGGATCAGCCACTTTTGAGATCCTGTGTGCAGCTTTAGATGCTGGAGCTTAAAACAGATGAGAAGGCTTATAGGAAACATGCTAATGGTCCAGGGCTTCAATAAACTGGCATACTAGAAGTTGGAAAGGCTGGGTTATTTGCCTTATAAAGGGTACACACTCTGGGAAAAATGTATTCTACATAGTACCTGGTAAATCTGATAGACTGGGACTTTTTGTTCCCTGGAAAAAAAAAAAAATCCACAGAAAGTGCCTAACATATAAAGCAGAAAATTTAAAAACACGAAAAGGAATTACCTTTTTATACAAAATGTAATTAAGCTAGGGAACTTAGTGACACAGGCAATCATACAGGCCAAGCACTTAAATGGATTCCAAAGGGACAGGACACTTATGAGAATATCCAGATTATAAACTACAGACAATAAAAACATGGAATAGATTGCTATTCCATCTCTCTTTTCAAATACCTGGTACCCGCATGGCATGCTGTGATGCGATGCAAGGCCTTTAAACATCAGTTTATTACCTGTAAGCCCTCAGAAAAGTTTTCTTAAGGGAAGTCCAAAAGTCCCATTTGCCTCACATTCCTTCCACCTTCTGCAGCTCCGTTTTTTCCAGGTTAAGTATTATCTACTGACAGTGACACCCAGCCTTACATAATGCCATTTGATGCCTTTCTAGAAAGCACAGAAACAGACTGAATTGTAATTTAGTCTCAGAGCTGACAGTGAATAACAATTATCTCATCCCCACTCTTTCTCAAAGTGTGCTTTCTGTGATTTTTTTCACCAGTTCAGAACAAGGCTGAGACTGACTGCTACTCTGTCCCACCAGCAGTGGGAAGTTTACTGAAAGCAGCAGCAGTAGTACTATTTGATCCTACATCTGCTGAAGCCAGTTGCAAAATTTCCATTCAGTTTTACAGTAGAGGAACAGTCCTTCAGAGTCCAAACACAATTTGCATCAAATAAGGGTGCAGCAAGCATCTCTCTGGCCCAAGTTCCCTTTACCAGCATGTTTTGCAGGTAAGAATAGTAAAAGTTTTTTCATACCTTATAGGATTATGTTACTTTTCATTCAATACTCATGAAATTTAGTAAGACCTATGATGTCTCTGCATATTGAGCAGCACAGGTCATTCTCAATGCCATCATGGGTGATACCAATTGCCTTCAATGACCACAGATGACAAAAGGAATTTAGCACCTAAAAAACATTGCTCAGCACCTTGTTGAATTGTGCTCTTTGTGTACAGCAGCTTATAGAGAAGGCACATCTGTCTGTTTCCAACAACTTTCAGTGTCTTTCCTGACTTCTCAGATGACTTGTAAAAATGGGGATTGCCTACCTATGGAAAAGTCATGTCTATTCCGATTAATCTCTGCACAGTCATTCTCCCTTAAAAAAACAAAGATTAAGTTTGTTTCAGTATTCTGGACTGTTACACGAGTTAGGCCTACCTTTATTCCAAATGTGATAATTCAGAGGAGTATGTTCCATTTCAAGCCATCGTACTTCAGATCTAGCGGGTTTTTTAATCAGCTTACACTTCCCAAGTGTTCCCATGTAGATGAAGCCTTAGTTTTAGAAAAACTCTATCTCCAATACCTGGTCTTTCTCTAGAGCAGGAAAATTGCTGTAAATTCCTGATTTCAAAGCCTGAAAAGTCATAGTAATGACCCTGTCACATACACTGTGTTTTCCCCAAACAAATGTAGCTGCACCAAAATAGACCAAAATTCTGCAATAGAAACTGCAAGATGATTCTCAGAACATATCTTGTGGCAATGCCCCGGATACACTTCTGTTCCCAAATACCTTATGATTTATCACCTATGGGGATAACAAAAGGTAAGGCTCAACTCTTTGGGGATTTGCCTTTTTTTTTTTTTTTTTTTCTGGAAAATATGCTTTTGTAAGATCTTCCTTGCTTTCAGCCTGTGGGCTTATAGCATTATTTTGAAAAGCCACTAGGCAGATGGTCCCCAAATGTGAGTTAATAACTTGTAGGTAGCTTTTGGGGAAGCTTTTTGAAATCCCTTCATGCAAAATGATTTTGCATACTGCCTGCATGCCATTATTTGGCTATTCTAACATACTATTTCAAAATGGTCAAGAGAAAATGGCAGATGATGTTCTATATGTTTTACAGCAGACTGTTATATTTATTTTGCAGTGGTAGAAGAATATAAAGGGAAGACAAACCATGCACAAGGCTTTTACTGAAGATATTTCTAGAAGTCTGCAGTGGCTACAAGGCCAGGATGATTTGGCATCTGCCTCTCTCCTGTAGCCCTTCTACAGCAGCTTCTACCCTGCTGTCAATCAGCACCTCCAGACAGATCTTCTGCAGGGCTGCTCTCCAGCCACTCCTCTCTCAATGTATAATTGATCCCAGCATTACTCCCTCCCAGGTGCAGAATATGGCATTTTCATTGTTACATTCCATTCTATTAGTGATAGCCCAATGCTCCAGTCTACCTAGATCCCTCTGCAAGCCTTCTGGAACTTCAGAAGAGTCAACAGCACCTCCCAGTTTGGTATCATCATCAAACTTGCTAAAGGTGCATTCAACTTCTGCATTGATAAATATATTGAACAGAATTGGCACTAGAATCAAACCCTGAGGAAACAAGAACTTTGGCCCAAGGTATTAAAAAAATCAGCTAAGAGCTCTAAGCTGATAGTTACAGCGAGTTAATTTCTTCCTCAAGCACAGCAAAACCACCTACCGCAAGGGACCAGGAAATAACAGTTCCTTCAGGAAAGGGACACAGTTTGGAGGATAAAGAACAGACTTTCTTCTCAGAAAACACATATTGCTAATACAGATGCATCTATATTTCCTTTTTAAAAACCCCAGCTGCTTCACTGCTCACGGCTCTCCTGAGGAGAGCCTGAAAGAACCAATACATGAGGGCTACTAGCCACATTTCTTATGGCATCATTGGAAGGGTCTCATCAACTGCATCGGTGATGAACATAGTATAAGAACGTAAAAAACCTTATTGCTTTAGCTACACCAGAAGGGTAAAGTTTAGTGATCAGAGTGATAAACTTGTTTGCAGAAACACAGAGAAGTGCATCTCTCCTACTAGAGAGCAGTAAATTGACAGGGTTTTTGGCTAGGTGTACCTTACAGTTTATTTTAGTTTATGACTGTAAAACACGTGGGCAAAAATTGTGACCACGTGGTCCTTAAAATTAAGGTATTAGCCTCCCCACCAGGAAATGTGCCCTCTCCTGTGCACCCCAGTACTGTGTGATCTTGGAAGGTTGTTTAGAGCTCAGTTATGCTTTTCAGGTCCAGTCTTAAACATGGCATAGAAATATGCTTCCCGTCCATTCTCAAATCAGGCCAGAAAGTCCTGTAGCAAACGCCAACGGTGGGCATAATGTGCATGGATAGTTGGTTAGTAGCTAGGGAAGAATAAACCAACTCTTTGCAGAGTGCCTTATGCTTAGGAAAGCAAATAGGATGAGCTATTTGCTCATATAACAATGAACTATGAGCTCCAGCAAGTAAAGGAGCTACAGCTAGTACTGCCGCTGTGCAGGGCTGCTAAGGGGCATGCAAGCCAATGTACTCAACCACAATCTATTTAAAGTCCAATAGTAAAGATCCAGCCTTCCTTTCCTTCCTCCTACCCCTCCAAGCTCATCATTCCAATGCAGCTGAAAAGGACATGAGCTTTAATTTCAAGGTTTTGTTTCCTCAGCTTGTAAAACACCAGGATGGTATGAGATGGACCATGACAAACCTGACCACAAACTCACTGAAATCAAGAGGGCTTGTTCTCTCTGCCCCCTGCCCAATTACAACAGACTTTAGAACAAGTTAGAGGTCTGAAAAATGTTCTGAAAGTACTGCTAGAAGGAAGGAAGGAACTCTGTCTCAATATGCAAGCCACTACTTGCCTTATTGGTAAGCACAAATCTGCTTCTTGCTGTTATTCTGTAAATCCCATCTAATCAGTATTTGCTACGCTTCAGAGAAGTCTGCAAACATACCCGGGTTGATAGCATATTTCATTCATCATGTCTTTCATGTTTTGATAGAGCAACAATTTAGAAGAACTAATGCCACAGCTTTTCCCTAACAGAAGCAGTACTAATTCAGATCTTTCTTTCCCCCATGTAGTCAGCTACCTTTACAAAAGTTGTAAAAAAACATTACTTTCTTCAAGGCTGGTGTGCCTTTGCCAAATTTGGCTGAAAATAGCTAACAAGCTCAAAAGTTACCGATGATCAAAAGAGTAACTAAAAAAACTTTGTTTCCCTTAGAAACCACCAAACCCTTCTCCAAAATGAATCAGAATGAACCCAGTTGAGTTCAACATACTGTTTTCTGTAACTCTGATATAATCTGTTTCTGTGGTGCTCCGTGCAGCAGTTACAGAGCGATCCCACCAGCAAACAATGTGCGAAAACAGCCGTATCTAAACTTCCTGCGAAGGCCACTGCTAAGCCACGGTGTCCCTTTGTGGAGAGCCATCCACAGCACGAGGTGGCCCCGGGAGCTCTGCCAAGGCCAGAACATGCACACCATAGCACACGGGCTGGTGTGTGCAGCACCAGGCACCACCACATCCACTCAGCCTTGTCAACATGTGAGCATAAGGCAAACAGAAGAGAGATGATGATGGGAAAGAGACTGCCGACTCTGCAAAAGACAGATAGTGTTGGGAGAACAGTGGTGTGCAAGACCACGCTGCAAAAAGAATTCTGCCATACATCAATGCTGCATGCAATATGCTCTCCACAAGGAGAGCTGCTACTCCTGTTGAGCACTGACCCACGGAGCAACTCAGCAGATCCTGCTTCTCACAGAGGCAAGACACTGCCAGTCAGCAGACCGAGCTCAGCACTGAGCTCAGCTGGAGCTGCAAGGCCCTGCCACTCACTGAGCACTGTTTTGCCTCAGTGAAAAGCACCAGCTCCTGGCCCCAGGCTCCTGCTGCGATCCAAACTCAACAGAGCCAGCAACTCAGTGGGAGCCGGCTGTAGCTCTGGATATAGACAGCCAATGTATTCTCAGTGAGCACTGATATTGCACCCTCAGAGCACGCCCTGCAAGGGTTTAACCCCTGTACAACCCCCTGTTCACTTCGGGTGGTCTACTTTTCTTCAAGGAAAGCAGCGTTTGACCTGCCCTGTGTGAAAGCCTACTATCTGTTAACAAGACATTTGCTCTGATGAGGCAGTCAAAATGAGCGTACTGCAAAGCCCATAAAAATTATTGACATTCATAGCACCATTAATCAGCTGCACTCATCCTCCGAATTCTACCATCTCGCTGTGAAATGGAAAGCTGCGGGCTTGATTCACTGCAGATCAACTCAGCTTTACACTGTTCTGTCCCAGTCACGTCAGCACCATACTGGAAAGAACAGCCACACATCAGGCAGGAGATCTGTCTGAATCGCTCTGTTTGTTATCCTCCCTGTTAAACCTTGGAAAATCCATTTTTTGCCAGGATCATTTGCTGTTGTTCCTCCCTTTGGGGAAGATGCTAATTGGCTGTTTATCATCTGGTCAGAAAGGGGAATTGAATATTGCCTGAATGAGTCACACAGCCTGCTGGAATTCATGCCAGCCCTCTCCTTAAATTGAGAAGGTATGCACAGCACACACCTGAGCAGAGACACTTCACAAGTAAGGCTTCTTTTCAGTAAAGGTACCTGGCTCATGTCTCCTATTCAACAGAGACTAAAACTTTACAGAATCAGCCATTGGCAGCACTCCCAGGATATTTTTCCATTCGCACATATTTCTAAAAATGTCAACGCCAGTCTAACCATTCTCATCTGGGAAGCCTGACATCAGATGTACATTAGCCTGGAAAAAAAAAAAGTCCAAAATGCAAGCCCCTTCTAAAAAGGAAAACAAATTCAAAGTATGTTGCGTTGGCTCCTGCCTCTGAGCTCTACGCAAATAACAGGAGGAAATTTTACAGTGTGATTTTACACCAAAGACAATTCAATAAGAAAAAATCAGACAAGGCAATAGTATGGGTTCAGGAATGAGAAGTGGATGGTGCGTGAGTTTCTTGTTCAAGCTTGATTCCTGTATGTTTGCGTTTGTTACCCAACAGCACACAAAAAATGTCCCAGGCAGGGCCTTAAGAGCCAGGATGCTTTCTTCACAGTCCTGGAATTAAAACCAGGCAGCTAAACAACACTACATCTGACTGTGGGAGAGTTTCCCCAGGGAGGAAGCATTTTGGCTTGAGCATTTTGTTCCAGTCATCAGCCTCCAATTATTTTCTCTTCCAAATTCAGACCCTTCACACACCTTCCCAGCATCACCTGTTTTGCCTGAGAACCTAGTGCAGACGAATGAGACATGCTGTGCTGCCATTTTGCTAGCTGAGTTCAGGCAATAAGCAATATTGTTTCCACACTCTCTTCTCCCCACAGCACATGCTGTCAGCATGCTATCCCTGTAAGAGAGATCTCTATTTAATTTGGTCTGTCAAGACTCAAGGAAAACAAACGGTATGACTGCGGCCCTCGAGTCCATCTGAGTAGGATTCCTGCAATGGAGTAGATGTTGACTTGTAGATTAGTAGAACTAATCCACAAATACAGAGTGAATAGAGATCAGGATGTGCTTCTGAAATATTTTAAATATATATTTCACTGTCCATGGATGCTGCAAAATGACTTTACAACTTCTCTCTCTAGGGGAAATAAATAGAAAGCCCCCCCTTCCTTACTGGCTCCAATGGGGATTTTGTCCATTGCCTCCAAGATGAGTTTGGCTCTTGAATTATACTTTTACTTTCTTGGCAATCTACATGTTATTTACATGTCCATTTTAAGTAGGTATCCTGTGCCTAAATATTAAATAATACATAAACATGATAAACGGAGGTTTTAACCTTAATTGTTGTCGAAACAGACTTTAAAGACTGATATCCTGCATAAAAAGTTTCATCAGACACTTCCCAGATGTCAGACCTCAGCATTCCAGACCCCAGGTTTTGGTGGCCTTTGCTGTAGTCACCTAAGACATGACCCCCACACTAAGCTATCTGCCCACCCATCTGCTGGAGAAAACCACCTCCACAGCAGAAATCCCTCAGCTGGCAAGTTCTGTTGTCCAGAACATTTACCAGCATCAAACAGGCCCTCAGTACTCAGAAGTCTTGTCCTGCCAGTCCTACTGAAGGATGACAACCTCTCCCAGAGGAATGAGACAAAGGAGAAAAATGAGTCATCAGGAGAAGGACAGTGTTCAGTGGAAGCTCAATGGGATGCTTGGGTATACAAAAACTAAAAAATAAAACCCCATTGATAGGTTCACTTGCCCTTAGCGGCCCCTTCAGAGGGCCTTGCCAATTTGTTGGTGAGGCTGACAGCATTAACATCTTAAATTATTGCAGTTAGACCTGCAAAATCCACAAATTACAGTGTCCGAAAAGATGTCAAGTGGAATTTTGCTCCTAGACATGCATACTTCTTCCCAGTCTGACTGAACTTAACTAATATTCCAGTCCCTGGGGACCGCAGCAGAGCAACTGCTGGCATATAGATTCACCTTGAAGTTAAAGAAGAATTCTAGTGGTGGCTTACTTCCTGCCTGTGCTGGGTGGGCCGTGATTTCCACAGCACTAGAAGCAGTAATACAGTTACACATGCTTGTAACAGTTTTGTTTCCAGTATTACATCCGAAATCCCAATGCTTTGTAAAGGAAGCCTGGCGATGCTTTCAGACCAGTCCTTACTTGCACGCACGTTTTTCTGAGGCTATCTCCACGGATTTAGAGAAGTCAAAGCC
The DNA here is from genome assembly GCF_015220075.1 of Falco rusticolus. Lineage (NCBI taxonomy): Eukaryota > Metazoa > Chordata > Aves > Falconiformes > Falconidae > Falco > Falco rusticolus. Next base: position 82,178,013 of record NC_051191.1, read on the forward strand.
ATTTGGAAGCTGACAATGCTCAGAAAGTACTTATCTGTTTTGATCTTTAGCTACTCTCCTTTACATTTGCAATTAGTTTATTACCAAATTATCCTTTTAGCATATATGCAAAGGGAAGCAAACTTAACCCACAGTTTGTGTCAGGTACAGGCCTTGTCTGTGTCAGGTACAGGCCAAGCAAACATCTGCAGACCATTCATGTGAGGCTGAGCATCAATTTGGGAAGGAGGCTGGCCTCAGTAAATCTCTGCAGGTCTCATCCTGCTTGAATTTCTTTGAATGCAGTTAGAAGTGTATCCCCAACCTCTTATTTTGTTGTTTGTTTGTTTGATTTTTTTTAATTTCCAGTTATTTTCTAGTGCAGCCTGCCAGATGGCAAGAACAGGGGATGTGCTTGGCTACCTGGGCCTCAACTGCATCACAGTTCCTAAGCAGAATTACAAGATGCAGTGACTGGAACACAAGGTATAGCCTACACTAGGGCTGTGCAGACAGGAAAATCAGAAAAAAAAGAAAAAAAACCCAACACTATTCTGCTCTTACTGTCAGATTCACTTGTGCTCCTCCATTTGCACTTGGAAATGTTGGGGTTCTGTGGGGTGACTTGTAGTATAGTTGCATACACATGAGCTCAGGTGGAAGAAGAATTAGAGGAGAAGAGATTTCTGCAGAAATAATTTGCTCAATGAATAGAGATACTATTTTTTAAGGCAAGAAAGTGTAAATGTGCAAAGCTTTTAATATACGCCAAGAAATTTCCTGAGGGCAAGATTCCATGTAGCATCAAAACAGAGCACACTTCTCAGCCTTGTGTGAATTGCTCAGGCATTATCTACGCTTGTCAGTTAAACAGTCTGAGGGAATGTTCCCAGGCAATTAATTTATCAGAATCAACTATACTGTTAAATACTACTGGTCACACTTCTAAGCCTGTACCAGAGAGCTCTCTCCCAAATACCTTCAAGGCACCATCTGGGAATCAGCACAGGCCAGGAACTGAGCCCATCAGGCAGCCTGCCTCCAGCCACCTTGTTTTAGAGGGACAGTCTAATAGTATGAACACAGGCTGTTGCATGCCAATTGACCTCAGTGCCAGAGAAAGGTCCTGGGCACATTTAATTTTCTAATATAGATGCAGTCAGGATGTCTATGAGAATTCCTATCTCCTCCTTAGTCAAATATCTAACTTCCTTATTAAGAACAGAAGCTACCCCATTTTCCACTAGCATGAAGCAGTGCAAATTCCATTTTGAAATGCACAGTGTTTCCAAGCCTTCCAAAGAGGTTTCTTTCTCATGCTCCAAAATTCTATGCTCCTCAGCCTCTGCTCCACTACCAGCATGCATCACTGAGACCCTTCTTACATCACCTGGTATTCTTCCAGCATCTGTTTAAGATGTTTTCAATTCAAAACATCAAGAAGACAACTAAAATTTCGGGGGGGGGGGGGGGGGGGGGGGGGGTGGAAATCCCCCAAAACCCAACCAGGACAAGCTTGTGAACACTCTATTAGGCAGCCAAATAAATTCTGCTATCATAGAAAAACTCTCAGACCAAGTTAGAAAATTAATTAGCTTCTGATAATAAATAACACCTTTCCATTGTGTAATAACAACAGCAAAATTACTGCAATAGTTTACCTGTTGCAACTACTATATGTGAGCAAGCTATGCACACCTGTCAAGGCTCCTCTGTGCTTCACACGTCATAGATAAGGCCACTGAAGAATTGGTGCTGTTCTCAGCTCCAGAGAAATCCAGGTTGAAATGCCTTGGCTACAGAGTTTTTGCCCACAGGGAGGTTTGGGGCATCTCTAAGTATTCAATGCACTGGCAGCAGAGACACAAAAGTTAGCATCTTAACCCAAGGAACAGGTCATTTTGAGATACCCTGTGAGGCAAGCAGGTGATGGGAATCTGAACAAAATTTTGCTGTTTACAGGGACTTACTCCCCCAAGCCTGCAGGAAGATGCCAGTCTCTGCTCTGGATCCACACTTCAGCACACTCTCCTAAAGACAAGTACCTGTATCCTTTCTTTCAAAGAATGGAGCAGACTATTTAAACATGATCCTGAGAGATATTGTGTAGGTTTTTTGCCAGGCAGCTGAAATCCAGAAACAGCTGTGGGAGCCACCATCCCTTTCAGGCAAACACCCTGGTATCTCAGCTATAGATTCCTGCTCTTCCTTTTGCTTCTTGTTTGGCTCAAATAATGTTGTCTCCTTCAAAGCACAGTGGCTAAGCTTTAGCTTGAGGGCATTCCTTCCCAGAACAATCTTTGTCACTCTCCAGACTGACTGTTTCTTTGCATCATTATCTTGCATGGACAGAATTTCTCAGCACGTTAAAGATTTTATTTCCTAATTAAAACATTCAAAGATATAATTGCATAATGATAAAATAATAATAACAACACATATTTTCACATTAATCTTTCTTTAAATAAGACTCTTATGCCATACTGCCTTGACAATTATAGTGTCTTCTGAACTAAGGAACTCATAAAATTTCCTCTGCAAATTTGCATTAAAGCCTTCCCTCAATTACACCCCCTCAGATTTTCAAATGATTCTAAACAAGACAGAAAAAAATTATAAGGCTACACTGCTTAAATAATTCAAATTATTTTCAGCTGCTCTTCCCAATCACATGCATTTCTACTTAGAATTAAAGAGGGAGGAGGGAGAGGAAGAGGAGGTGGAAGGGGTTTTAAATTCATTGAAGTTGCTTGAGAGAATTAAGTATGGTAGAATCTAACTAATCCCTACTAACACTGGAGGGAGCAAAGAAAACCCTGGTATGGATTTGAGAGATTTTTCTGGAGGAATTACTAAGTGCTAGGACACCACCATTGACGTGTAACCATATAAAGGAAGGAATTTTAACATTACCAGCCTCTGCTCTCTGTATGTACCTGAGACCCCTAGATAGCTGTGCTATCAATCTAGTATATTTAACTTGCATCTTTTCCTCCAATATCTTCATACAAACTGCAGCTGTGAATGTGAGTAGTTATTATGCAACTGTATTCTCGTGAGAAGAGCTGCAAGGTTTCATTGCACTCCTCACCTACAGGAAACAGAGCACATGGAAATGCTGCTGCCTGGCCTGGGTTGGAGACATGATGTGACAGAAGAGAACATTACTTCAACAACAATATCTCCAAATTGGCTTTGTCAGAAAACTGGAGGAGGGTAGAATTACCACCATCTTGAGAGGGGAATTATTACAGGTTTCCATCCAAGGTGACTTCTCTAGCAACACACTTTCTTATGTCAATTTTAACACAATCGGCTATAACGACCCATCCATCTGCAGCTGAAGGGAGGCAGCTGTAGAACGCCCAGCACTAATCATACCTACCATGTCCAGCAGCAGCACAGCTCTGCCACTTACTGCTCTGCAGTAATGACTGCTACCACTATGAAATATACTGTGTGACAAAAGCAAAGGGAGGAAGTGAACACTGAGGTGCAAATCCAAAGTGTAAGAGCCAAGGTATTCCAAGAACAAAATAACTGGACTTGGAAGAGATGGCAAAAATGCATATCACCCATATTTTCAAAAGCAACTCTTCATCTTGAATATCTGCATCTTCTCAGATAATATCAGTGAAGACTGAGGAACTCTGGGTCTACGTCATTACTCATGTGAAAGGGACTACAATGGGTGACATAAACTACAGAGGAGAAAACAAAACAATGTTTATAAAAAACGTGCAGTTATCCCTAGCTGCTTAAAAGCTGTTTCCCGCAAGATTGCAACTGACCGTCTCATTCATACTGTAGGTAAAACATGGAAACGAGACATATCTTTATTTTTGTCTTCTGCATGTCAGACAAGGGTTACAACCTGCACTGATTTAATTGGAGACATCCTCCTGATGATGGTGAACATGACTCAATTACTAATACAGAACAGAATTTGCAGATTACTTTTGGTAAATTCTAAATTCTATCGGGAAAATTATTAATTCTGCAGTAATCATACAGACTATGTGCGCTGGGAAGCCCATGATCTAATGGAAACACTTTGTTGCCATCTAGGAATATCACTTACTTTACTATTAGATTAGGTCATTTCTGGAAACCAGGTCAATTTGCTGAAAATGCAAAGTAACATTGTTCCATTGGAAAGGATAACCTCATTTTAACTTCACACCAAGTCAATAAGGAGAAATTCACTGAAAACAAAGAATGTTGCACCTCTTTCAGAACAATGGAAACAAGATTGCAGTCAGAGTCACTGGATTTTAATAGCTCTGTTTTGGATTCACCAGGCATCAAACAGAACAACATTCAGGTATCTGTCCCTAGCACAAAGTTCTTAAAGAAAGCCCCAAAGCTGGGGATGCAAAGCTAGTCCTAAGTTGGACTACCTGTTCATTGTGCCCCGGAATGGGATTTTAGAATGCAGAATAGCAAACTCCTTGCTGAGTCAGATTCATCACATTCACAAAAACATGAGATTACCTTACAGAGGCAGCTGAGCTCTCATTTCAAAGAAAAGTGGCACACAAGCTGGTGCAGGCACAGAATCAACTGCCATACATTTACAACAGTGGGGGACAAACCAAACTTAGGCAGTGCTGATACTGTGGTGGGGATCTGGAACTGTAGATAATGCGTTTGATCCTCAGGCGATTCCAACCAAGCCATGCCAACTATACAAACATGCTTATTTGCAGTACTTACGAAGAGAAAAATGAGCTTTTATTGTATCCCTTGGTATTACTGAGAAAACAAAAATGTTCCCAGGCAAACAAGCCATCTTCAGCGCACTGGTTCACAACAGCTCTGGGTCTGCCTCTGGTTTTGCCTTTTTCAGCCCTGGTAAAAATACAGTATAGATACCTGGGAACCAAAAAGTACCAAATAAGGACACTGCTAGATTGCAGAAGCAAGAAAGCACTGCAATACATATACTAATTATGTATGAAAGCTGTTCTTTTTCTTTAAACAAGTTGATACTTATTTTTGCAACTTCTAATTCCAGTTAATTCTTTGGTCATATTGTTATGAGCTTTACTTTTTTCCTATTCCAATTAACATAAAGCTTCTAATTTCCTATGATTTTAATGATACAATGCCCATATTTTTTTACAATGTTGTATCATACAAATATGAGGGGTGTTCTGGCCAATGGACCCACAGGTAGTTACTGGAGAATTTCTGTGTTTATTCCTACTGTAAGTTCACACACTGGTATCAGTATGACCCAGGTTCACTGAAGAGTATCAGCACCATTAGGTCCCAAATTAAGATAAGAGCAACAGAAATTTAACAAGCTGACAAGGAAAACTGGGGAGCAGTTAATGCATACAGCAAGAAAGTAACAAAAAAACCAAAACCATAAACAAACAAATACACAAAAACAAACAAAAAACCCAAAACAAACAAACAAACAAAAAAAAAGAAAAAAAAAAGCCCCAAAACAACGCAAAACCAAACCTTACAAAAGTTACAAACACACTGAATGGCATACTCTAAAAAATATTTTGTGGTGCTGAATACAACATAAGCCTTGGCAGAATGATTTTGGAACAAAGATTTTGATTTTTTATAGTCTATATTATTACAAAGACCGTTTCTATTTCATTTTATAAACATTCGTAGCTAAGTTAGCCTATGGAGGGAGGTTAGTGAAACTGGAAACACAATGCCAGGCTGAAGCTGAACCAAAGGCAGGCAGATGCTCTTAAAGCTTTATCTCGCAGTTTCCTTGCTGCCCCTCCGTCCTGAACAGCATCAACCTTGTTATTAGTAAGGTGTCTCCAACACACTGACTGCCATAAAATATACCAGTCCCATCACTGGCCAAGTAGCAAGGCCAAAGTCTTCATTATGTCTCTAAAGCCCTCCTGTCATTATACCCTAAGGGTGGCAGCAATCTGCCTGCAGCCCCTTGTCAATTTTCACTACTGGTCAGAATATCTTGCCAAATTACCTGAACAAATTTCAGCTGGGTAGCTAACATTCCTCCCTATGGCTCAATGGCACTGTTGCATGCCACGAAGCAGTCTCCCTGTTTTACCTCAGAACCAGCTTCACTGATAGGTTTCAGAAGAGGAAGGCTTTTTGCATACATACACGTTTTTGTGAAAGTGCACTGATACTTGTTTTGTTACCTAACGAGGTGAATGGCAGTGCGTGGAGAAGGGAAGCTCCTTCAGAGCAGTGCTCAGTGTGCTGTGAATCAAGAGCCCCCATCATCACCACCACCACCACCACAACAGTGTTTGCAGCACAAGGGTCCAGGGAAGAGCCAGCAGAAGTGCCATTTTCTTCTTACAGAGTCCAAATAAAAAGCGCACACAAAACAGGGATTTGTTCATGCTGCTCAAAGCAGCATTAACTCTCCCTCTGTGTTCAGTGACCCCACCAGATGGGTCACAGTGCACAGATGCTGGCATACAGCCCTTGCTTGCAGAGCCAAGAGCCATGCAGGAGACCAGAAAGGAGACCAGAGGGTGAATCTCTCTCCTCCCTCCCCTCCCTCCCTGACATCTCACATTTTAGATGTCCCAGTCCAGCCAAGCGCACTCACTTTTGTGCCACTCCTAGCCCTCTCCCCCTTTGAAAGCCTCATTCTTCCCTTCCACAGCCTTTTCTTTACGATGTCTCTATACAGATCATTGTACCATTGTTCATAAAGCACTAGGAGATGAATGGTGTTACGTAACTGTTAGTTACTGTTTTATCATTTTTTTAGAATGATGGAAAAGTGAAATGGGAATGTAGACTCCCCTTGGGGCCAGGCTAAGCAAACTAAACTTACATTACTGGTGACCCAAAAGTATATCCACTTCAGCATTCCTAAAATGGAAGAATGGAAGGGTAATGCATTTCAGTACATACTGTCCCACACAAAATGACAAACCATTAATAACTATGGCATATAGGCATGTCTGGGGTGAGAAATCTTTCGTGTTGTAGCTCCTAGTCAAAAGAGTTTACAAAAAAAAGTGTTGGGTTTTGGTTTTGAGGTTGTTTTTTTACACTTGCAATAATTTGCTATTCATTAAGCTCTGATATCTTGTGGCTTTTGATATTCCAAAGAGGTTTTATTCAGCTTGCTATTCATTCCAGGTCAGCTAACATAAAATCAATAATGGTTTGGACAGATTTCCTTCTTGTAATAAGCCTAGAATTGGCATACATAGCCTAAATTCTCTTCCTGTTTCACATTTACAGGAGCTTTCTCTGAGTGGTTTGGTTCTTTTTCTCATATTCTTTTGCAGCAGAAATTTGCAGTGGCATGTCACGAGGCTTTTGCACTGTTTGTACCCCAGACACAGATATGAGCTGCCTACTGAACTCAATGAAGCTTCTTGACACTAAAACCAACTACAGCAAAAGCAGGTTCTCACTGCTGAAAAGTTCAATTACACTCTCATCCAGGCCAAAGTTGCAATTCTTCATGCAGGCAATTCTGGTACTCAGTTTGCAACATCAAAAGGACTGCTATGAGTAGTGGCTGCACAACCAGGCACTCTTCCTGTAGTAATAATCTGGTGTTCCGATTACAGTGTCCTACAGCACCACTTGGTTTTAGGCTGACAAACTGTCCCATGTACCTAAATATTTGCACTAAAGTTCAGTGGGAAGTGATGGCTCTAACGTTTCAGCAGAGCATGTAGCTCATATTTAAGTGACAATCTCAAAGACCAGTGCACCTAAAATACCTACTGAACAATGCTTTACTTAAGCATGTGTTTAAAGCTGAGACCATGCTAAGTGATTTGCTGAACTGTGATCTAACCGTGTTTCTGGTCGTATTACTCAGTGTCTGGCAGCAACCTCTCTCATTAGAAAGCAAATCCTTTACTGCCTTATAAGCCAACAGAAATTATGCATCCTTGTAAAGAAGGTGTCAAAGCTGAGTTTGCCTGAACTGTGCTTGACAACTGTTTAGAAAGCCAAGCCAAACCAAACCATTATTTTCAACCATATTTTGAAATAATTGGTTTGCTTTTTATTGGAAAGTTTTGTTGTTGTATTATGGGAAAATATAGCATGATCAAACTGAAAGTCAAGGAATGATTTGACAAACTTTTATAGAACCCTGTGCAGCAAACATGGTATCTTGCTGTCACATAGCTTGATCTTGACTGGGACAAATTCTGCTCTCAGTTATAGCAGGGCACATACGCTGGAATCCAGAGCTGAATTTTGCAGACTGGCTCCAGTGGGAATTTAAAGGCCCCCAGCACCTTGCAGGACAAAGTCCCGTGGCATCTCTGCAAACATGAAGTAGGACTCAACGAGTGGTTGTGATCATCTAAGAGTTCACTGCCACTGAAAAGTGAGGATTTCACTCCTTCCTGCTTACTCACTTCCCCACATCTCTGACCTTCTCATCCCTTCCTTGCACTGGCTCTGGCACTTGCTTACTAACTCACTAATTTGACAGAGAAAGACCTACTTTGCTGTACTTGCTGCACTGGATTTTTTGTCCAGATTAGTGAGCTCAAGCCACTTCTGGAAGAGAAGGCAGCGCTTGCATCTGTACTTGCACAAAGACAGAACCATGTCAGGGTGAGTAACAAAAGGGCGCACAACAGGAGGAAGAAAACTAAAAGGAACAATGAAGACATGGCTTTCCCTTTCCATCAGCAATATGCTTTTAAAATCAGCAAAACCCATTCCCCATAGCCCTGATCTGCTTTCACCTGCATCAGTTTTACATCGGTGTTACCCCACTAATTGCAATAATTACTGTTATTTGTTAATTCAAATCATTAATATCCAGAAGCCCTGGCCATAAGCAGGGCTCCACTGTTAAACAAGGAACTGTATCTACACACTGCCCCTGCTCTTGAGGAGCTGACAGCCTAATTCATCACAAGGTACAACTGGATGAGCAAACTGTGGAAGAAAAAGTGGTCAGGAAGGTGGGGGTAGTAGTTAAGAGGAAGACATGACCAAAATCTTATCCTGAAACACTCATCGAATTGTTTGGTACTTATTCAGGTGGGTCAGATGAATTTAATCACTTAAAGTAAATCTACTTGCCTGAGCAAAAAGCTTCACTGTAAGCCCATCAACAATCTAGCATATGCAACAGGCAATTATACCATTTCTTTATTTCATTTTAGATTCAGCTTCACCAAAGGCCTAATTCTGCATTTCACCTTGATACAAAAACTCCCACTAAAGCAAACGGGAGATCTGCCCGAGTCTGGAGTGCAGCTGGACTAGGCAATTCGTCTGTCAGTCTTGTTGCAGACAGTTTCTCAGCATATTATAGCGTTATTCCCCATCTAAATAAGCAAGCAAACCAACCAAGAAAACAACATCTAAAATTATCGTGAATGATCCTGTTCTCTATTACCAGATCCAACCTCCTTCCCCCTCATGCCTGAGTTTTAGGCTGAGCTCTGTGTGACAGTTCTTTCTACCAAACATGAAAAATACTACTTGCTTGGCACTTACCATGCCTGTTTTGCTGAATAGGAAGGAAAAACATTATGCATTTGGCCATTATCATTGAACAGCATGGTAAGGGGTGGGTAAGCAGAATTTGTGTCTAGATGAGAGAATGTCAAAACACTGTTTTGCAAAGCTGATTTAAATTTATCACAGTACATACATCTGAGGTACTTGCATAAATTATAATCCTGGTTTAGTATTTACTTAGTTGTATTAGAAAATCTGTTAGAAACAAACCTTGAGCGCTGACAATCAAGACTTCTCTTTCTGCTAGTCTTGTTCTGCCACTGTACGTGGTAAAGGCATGAAATATCCTTCAGCAATAAAACAGAAATTTGAGGGGAAAACAGAGATGTCCATTGCAAGAAAAATGATAACACAGCTCTTTGTGTTAAAAGTACAGAAGCAGCTTCATTTCAGTCTTCACTAGTAAGCTGTACAGTGCTGTGTTATCACGATGAAGATACTGTGTCATTCATCTTTCAGCAACATCTTAACTGTAAAATCCACAGCACTGGAAAAGTTTTTGTATGGAAATAAAGGAAAACAAGGATGTGTTTTGATGATAGGTGATGCTTTCCATCTGAGTCCAAGATATAAGCCACGCAATGGTTATTTAAGTAGCACGGCATGCCATGTTAGACTCTTAAAGTGCCGTCTGTTTCCAGTCTATGATAATTAAAAAGTGAATTGTGTACACAAATGGAATGGATACATAAAGGTGACTGATACTCATGCCAAAGTAATCTAGAGCGTACAATGAAAATAGTTTTGCAGATATTGCACTCATATTCTACTTTCTTGATATATCTATTCACTACCTCATGTTTTTGATCTGTTGTGCACTTGGATCGAAACCAGTAACAGCAGACATCAATTTTTTTCTTTTAGTCCCAAATATATAATGAAGGTATAAAACTGTAAAACTACAATAAAAATAATGATAATTAAAAAAAAGCTGCACATACATTTTATGAGTGGGGACAGTAAGCACAGGACTGAATTATTTAGAAATTCTGAAACAGGAAGGTAATTAATAAAATTATTTATAAAGAAGTATATCTACAATATTTAATAATTTAAGGCTCACAAGAAACTAACATATCAATGACAATAGACATTTTCTGCTATAGGGTTAAAAGCACCAAAATCACTTCACATACTACATAACCAGATCTGTACTGATCACAAGTGGAAAACTCTGAAAGTGCTGATCCGCTAATGTTCCTAGTGCTTTAACGATGTTGTATTTCACAGGAATAAGAAATCCCCTTTCAACCATAAATACAGTTATACAGATATAAAATATATTGGAGTAATTTCAATTTGAAACTACAGTACAAAAAACCTCAACCTCCCTCACCCCCCAATCCATTCACTCTTCACACACACATCTCCCAACTCTTTAATACTAAACGTGAAGCAACTGAATTGCTTACAAATGACCCATTTAAAACTGACCACCATTTGCTAAAATAAGTTGCTACAAATTAGATTTTGCACTGTCATAATTTACCAGCTCCTGCATCATGGAGAGTAGCTTATTCTTAGTCTATTTTAAAAATAGGTGACCCTTTGTGTCATGGAAAAAGAACATAAAAACATGTATTCCTGGAGGACTACCCAGGACAGTGATCAATTTATAAAATATAGCCTGATTTAAAAAACTAATTGGTACCAAAAGAATAATTGTAGTAGGAAGTTTCTGACACCAGCAAATCCTTCTGCATCTCTGAACTCTAACCCTCTCCTCTCCTTACAGGTCTGTTTCCCTATTGGTGTCCAGACAGAGAGCATAGAGGGATTTTCTGAGATCTACGTTACTTTTTGCTTTGATATTTGTTTTCTCTAAAGAGTCGGTGCCATTGTTGAACCCCTCACTGTTTTCCAAGTGCACAACAGATTTGTTCAGAGAGTTTCTACTTGATCTTCTCTTCGCATCTCCCCCCCCTGCCGTGCTGCCCTGAGCACTACTGTGTTCATCTTTGAGGACAGCTTGCTCTTCGTGATCAGTCTCTCGGTGGTAGAAGTAATTGAAGTTGGATACAATGACAGGGACAGGCAGGGCGATGGTGAGCACACCCGCGATGGCACACAAGGAGCCCACAATCTTGCCCCCCACGGTGACAGGTCGCATATCCCCATAGCCCACAGTGGTCATGGTTACCACTGCCCACCAGAAAGCATCGGGGATGCTGGAGAAATGAGACTCGGGGTCATCTGCCTCAGCAAAGTAGACAGCACTGGAGAAGAGGATCACGCCAATAAAGAGGAAGAAGATGAGGAGGCCCAGCTCCCTCATGCTGGCTTTCAAAGTCTGTCCCAAGATCTGCAGCCCCTTGGAGTGCCTGGAGAGCTTGAAGATCCTGAAGACTCTGACCAGGCGGATGACTCTGAGGATGGCCAGGGACATGGCTTGCTGCTGGCCACTACCCCCATTGCTACTGCCAGCCCCAGGCTGCTGCTGCTCATGGGCCAGCTCAGTGCCCAGAGTGATGAAGTAGGGGATGATGGCCACAATGTCGATAATGTTCATGATGTTGCGAGAGAACTCAGGCTTGCTGGGGCAGGCGAAAAAGCGGACGAGGAGCTCAAAGGTGAACCAGATCACACAGGTAGTCTCGATGATGAAGAAGGGATCAGAGAGGCTACTGGGTGGCTGCACAGGTGGGGAGTCCCTGGTCGTGCCATTCAGACCTCCACTTTGTGGGGGCAGGGGCACGGGCAGCTCCCTCTCGTCCCTGAATTCTGGCAGGGTCTCCAGGCAGAAGGTGATGATGGAGATGAGGATGACCAGCACGGAGACGATGGCGATGGCCCGGGCCGAGCTAGAGCTCTCGGGGTACTCAAAGATGAGCCAGACCTGGCGCTGGAACTCATTGCGGGGCAGGGGCTTCTCCTCCTCCTTGATGAAGCCCTCATCCTCCCGGAAGCGCTCCATGGCCTCCTCGCCCAGCTGGTAGAAGCGGATCTCGTCGGCAAAGACGTCAATGGAGACATTGACCGGCCGGCGGAGCTTGCCCCCAGACTGGTAGAAGTAGAGGATCCCGTCGAAGCTGGGCCGGTTGCGGTCGAAGAAGTACTCGTTGCGGAGCGGGTCGAAGTAGCGCATGCGCTTATCGGGGTCCCCCAGCAGCGTGTCGGGGAACTGGTTGAGGGTGCCCAGCTGGGTCTCGAAGCGCAGCCCCGAGATGTTGATCAGCACCCGCTGGTGGTGCATGGCGCCTTGGGTCGCCGCCGCCTCCTCCTCCTCGTCGCCCGCCGCCGCCATGGCCATGCCCCGGCGGTGCCCCCCCTCCTCCGGGGGGCCCATCTCCGCCGCCGCCGTACCGGGGCGCGGGGCGCGGGGCGGCGGCTGGGGCGGCGGTTGGGGCGCGGAGGGGGCCCCGCGCGCCGCCGCCCGGCCGTTGGTGCTGCCCGCGCTGCCGCTGCGGCGCCTCCCGTCGTCTTCCCGGGGGGCCGGCGGGGGCTGCTCCCGCTCCTCGTCCGCAGCCGGCGGCGGGGCGCCCTCCTTGCCGTCGCTCAGGCGCGGCGCGGCGGAGCCGGCGATGTGCAGCAAGTTGCCCCGCCGCCGGACCCGAGCGCTGCCGCCGCCGCCTCCACCGCCGCCGGCCGCCGCATCCTCGCCGCCGGCGATGGCCGTGGCGCCGCCGTTCTCCAGAGTCACCAGCGCGATCTCCATGGGCAGCGGCGGCAGGAGGCAGGCGCGTCTGAGGCGGCGGGCATGCTGCGCTCGCCGCCCCGCCGCCGCCGCCGGCCACCTCCGGGCGGCCGCCCTGCCCTGCCCTGCCTGCCCTGCCTGCCCTGCCCGCCTCCGCCTCACTGCGCGGCGGCGCGGGGCCGAGCGCGGCCCGGGGGAGCCGCCCGGGGACCCGGATATGAACGAGCGATCATTATATTATGGTCGCTTGACGTCAAAGAGGATCCCTTCTCCTCCGCGCCCCCGCGCAGGCGGCGGCAGCCTCCCCCGGGCACCGGGATGCCGACCCCCGCCCCGCCCCGCCCCGGAGGGCGCTCCGCACCGGGCTGGGTCACGCCGCGGGCAGCGGATCTCACCCGCGGGGAGCGCGACGGCCCCGGCGGGGCGGGAGCCGCCGATGCCCGCAGGTGCCGCCGGGCCGCCGCGCCGGGGGAGCCTTGGCGGCGGGGCCGCCCCGGGGCAGGGGGATGACGGGCGCAGGGGCCGGGGCGGCGGCTGTGCCCGGGTAGGGGGCGTGGGGCGCCCCCCGCCGCGCTGCACCCGCCGCCGGGGATTACGGTGCGGCCCCCGCACGTGGATTACTCGCTAAGGGGATTGCGCGCAGCGGGGGGTCTGGCTGTAAACCCCCACTCACCCAGAATGACAATCATAATCGAAAGACCCGGGGGATTCCTGGCGCCTCTTGGCGTGCGGCCCCCACCCCCAGCCCTACTCACCCCCAGCGTAATGAGAACAAAGGGAGAGACTGGGTATTTTGCTTTGCTTTGCTCTGCCCTCCCCCCCCCTCCCCCCCCCCCCTCTCCCCCCCCTCTCCCCCCCCAGTTTATCATGGAATTGGTGCAGCTGCAAAAGGTGCTTCCAAAGCCAGCAGGCAACAACATTTGTACCAGGGTAACTTCATGCTGGCGTTTGCAAAGGGGGACTGTACTTTCCCTTTGATACATTCTTAAACCCGGTCAAGGCTGATACGTTTCAGTAGATGCACGTTTTATTAGAGAAAAGGAACTGAAGCAGCCTTACACAACAACTTCAATTGCAGTTCAGTAATATAATCAGCGCTAAGATCTTATTTTCTATATTCAAACCATGAACTCATCTACTCTATTCAAGGTCTACAGGGGAATATACTAAATATGTATACAAATACTGTTGGATTAAAACCTATATATATATATAACACTTCACTCTTGTGGAGCTTCTGGGTTTCTAATAAAATCAAGTATAGAAAATATTAAGTGAAAAAACATTTTGCCAGAAGTTGGCATCACTGCAGTGGCAATTTTACTGAATCCATAGTTTACCTAGATACACCAGGATTGGTGAGTTTTCACTTAATTTAAAACATTACCTCTGTGTATGAAATATGCCTAAAGATATTAACAACAGTGCCAAAACAGAAAACCGTAATTATATAAAATGGTAATTCTAAGTGATGATTTGCCCGAGACATGGTCATGTTCTATAATGTGCCTCTGAGAACTGAGCGCAGAATCGCTGACCTGTTCTGCCACTGTGCCTGTGAAGTAAAAGATCACTTTATTCACACAAGTAATTCCTCGAAGCAAAAGTTTTCTAGAGCACCCCTTTGGAAATAATGGCTCTTTTATTTACAGTTATTTAATAGAATAATGTATCCAACCTGAAAAATGTAGTATAATATCCTTTAGGACTAACAAACTGATAAATAGAGACACACCTGTGTACCCTGACAACTAATGCCTGATCTGTTATCGATGCATGTAAGGGATTATAGCCAGCGGAAGGGCTTGCACACTGGAAAATTATTCTGTTTTCCCAGCTCTGTCAGCTCCTCTAATGCAAGATATTCTCCCTCCAAACCTTGCCGCAGGAATAATCATTTACTTCAAGAGGAAACATGCCTGGACAAGTCATACAGATCTCTCAAAGGCAATGCCAGTCAGAATTAATAATATGCACCTCAGGAACTGTGACACCTTTCTATTGCAACAAACACCTTTGGAGTTTGCTCAATGACTATGTCCCTTTCACAGGTCTGGTAGCAGGCAGGCATCCACAGACACTCAGCTGTGCTTTTACCTGCATACAAATATAATTGGTAACACAACATAAAACAGATGACTTGCCAGCACCTGTGCCTGCTCCCTCACCTCTGTACTTTTTGTCATTTAGCCTGCTGTTCCTGCATGTATTTGAACATACAAACCCTTGTACCCATCTGCAAAACTGCCTTCCAGGGACCTCCTACCGCAAGGGTTACATTTTGCTTTTGCTTGCAATCACGCTGTATTTATGTGACCTGTCACTTCATTAGGTGAGTCCCCACGGGCTGGAGAACAAACCCCAGCCCCCTAGAAGGACATACACATGCTAAGCATCACAGATCTCCCGGCTCTTTCGAGCACCCCTCACAAAATCCCCACATCCATCCATTCTCAACCCTCTTCCTACACTTCCCTTCTCAATCACAGAGACATTTTCGAAAATTCCCCTATGCCTTAAGTACCCTCAGGACTGTGACAGAGAAAGTGCAGACAGAGCTGGGAAACTTGCTGCTGCTCAAACGGTTGCATCCATTCTGCCGTTCCTTCACCAACAGGGAGCTGCACTTAGCTGACGCCTGGGAGAAACGATGCTGAATTTAAATTCTCGTCTGATTAAACCCCAAGTTTCTAGCCCTTCTAAATGTTGCGTTGCAGTGTTCACATCCTGAATTTGCAGGCAGATGGGATTATCCCCTAAAGTGCGGATAAAAAGACAGACCTGCCCACATTCATCTTGCTGAAAGCCTCACTGAAAACATTATGAAGAAAATGTACATTATTAATTGGTACATCAGGAATATATGGCAGCTCTGTATAGCATTTGAGTAGAATATAACTACTTTCTTTGCAGTTTTAACAACTCTGAGACTCTGGTATGGTGTCTGTATATGTGGGTACATAGGAGGAGGGGAGAAAGGGGTGAAGAGGAGTCGGAGGATGCTGTTAAAATGGAAGAAAATCCACTCCAAGCAGGGAATTTTAAAGAGCAATTCTTATTTAGCATCCTTAATATTTTGAGTGTGATGAAAAGACTAACACTTTCTTGAAGAGCAGTCCTACCAGCAGAAAGCCAAGGTACTGGAGAGAAAGGATGACATGCAGAATAGTAAGACATACCAAGTGCTGAGATGTGCTACTGATGCTTTAACCAGGCACTCCCTGACAAAGAAATTATTTGTCCCCATACCTGTGATTTAGCAAAAAGTATTTACTACCCTGATCACATGCACACATGCCAATCAGTCCCTTACACCCCAGCACATCCACGCCAAAACTTCTCTCCGGCTCCCACTGCCACTCAGTTCTTCTAATCCAGTTGTCATTGCCCTCTGACTGGGATGTTTCTTTTCCCCCCATCTGGTCCATACAGCACCATTAGTGCCTTATCCTGCAACCTCATTCGCAAGTTTTCTCCTGAGGCTGGACAAGTGGCTAGTAAATGGGACTCCCCTGGTTAGGCAGCATCAAGGGGCTGCCAAAATGTAATTCTTTTTAGATTCCCTACTTTACCAGCTAGCACCTATGAGACACTAATACAAGCTTTGGAGAAGAAGAAACACTGTTCAGGCTGCAGATTCTCTTTCACCTGAAGGCAGGCTGTGTCCCCAGTGCTACCTTACCAACACTTCCACGGGGAGAAAAGAAGGACATACCCTAATGCCTGGTGCAGCCATCATGCTGGGGACGTGAATAACGCATGCCTGTGGTCAGACCTGCGTAATCCTGTGCACCACATATGAGATTTCTGTGACTGCCTCCCGTCTTCTGCTGCATTTTCAGCTTTGCACTGGCCCCCCCCTGCTCTCAGGTACTGGGACAGATGCAACTGGCTGATCCAGGCCATCATACCATTACATAGCAGGAGCGGCAGCTGTGTGGCTGCTGGGAGCTGTTGTTCAGTAGGATGTTCCCACAGAGCGAAATGTGTGACCCATCCCATGTGAGGATGTCACACATTGAGAAGTGAGCAATGGGGATAGTCTGCAAAGGCTGCATTCATCTACCCATACACAAACACGCATACACACACACCACATACACACTCTCTGGCACACCTAAAGACACCTTGAGGACATCCAGTCTTTTCACAAACACACCCTCTTGGGCCATCCCTATCACTGGCTGTGGAGCTGCAGCACTACAAAAATAAAAATAGAACTGAGATGTGGAGAGATGTACACCAGTCTCTCGAAGTTTAATCTGCCCACAGCCCTCCTCCTCAGTGGTGGTGGGACTCAATGTGTGTGCTTCGACACATTTTGTGGGGACAGGCACCCCACAAATGTGCCTTGTGGGGTGATGTGGGTGACTACTTTGTTTCTTCTCCATGTATTGACTAAATAACATTCCCATCATGGCAGATGGTGAGGAAGTCATCTGAAGCTGAGAAGCAACCGAAGGGGTTAAAGGCAAATCCGTGCCTCCCCCACTTAGTTAATTCCCCAGCAGCCTGATCCTGTGTTGAGATGATTCAGGCCAGAGAGACTGCCACAGTCCCCAAGGGAGACCCCAGAGAAAAGACGCATATTTCCTGTTCAGGAGGATTAAGTACAAGGCCATTGACAAATCACAGTAAACATCTGGATGTGAGCACTCCACCTATCAAGCCCTAATCCATGAGTTATTCATTAATGAATTCAGCAAATTCACACTGTTCTATTTATAGGGTCAGCTGATCTTTTTTAATGTTTGGCTTGGAGGTGTTTTACATCTGTATCAACAGATTTTTATTTATTGTACAAAGCAGTCTACTGTATTCTGCTTTTGCTTAATTAATTGTTTAGAGTAATTCTTTTGCCTTTTTTAAAAAAAAACACACACTGACATATTTTTTGATCATATAAAAAAATTCAATATTTAAAACCCAGTGATGCTCCTGCATTTTATATTGTTTTGCAATTTTAAGCCCAAGCTCCTCTGGAAACTTTCCATCACACAGTGATGGAAAAAAACATTAAAGAGTAATTGATTTTCTTTTCTGTATTTTGTTTTGATTAAAATGAAAATCCCTCTCATTTATCTTCAGAGGGAAAGTAAGCATTGAGTAAACGGTCTGGTTAATTCAAAAGTAATTTGATCAGAACATCCATAATTTACATTGACTTGAACAGCAGGAAAGATGCTGAGCACTACCAGATATCAAGCTTATTCATTTAAACAGACTACTTACATTATGCTTTACAGCTTGTGAATGTAAACTACTCTAAGAACGTATAATGACCAACATTTTATAAGGGGAAAACTTGCACACAATTGTGCCCTTAAAAGTCATCTGTTAAGCTTCAATAACACTCCAGTCGGCTCACACGCAAACCAGGCTGTGTCACTGAGTGCATTGCTGTTCACACAGCTGTGCCATCTTGTTCCCAGTGAAATCTGCAGGCTTTGTCATTGATACTGGTGGAATCAGCATTTGGCCCAGAGGTTTCTATAAAACCAGCTGCGACAGGATATTTTCAATTCACCCTCAAAGGTTTGAACTCTGCCAGACAGCATGAATCATTCAAACTTGTGATTTATAATTTCCAGTCTTTTTGACTTACAATGTATTACTGTGATGCAATCTTTAACTTTAGGGACTTGATCTTAAAGGGGGAAATCTCATTCTGTGCTTTTATTCTCTTTTAAATTCCAGGAGCACTACCTCTACTCTCAGGTTTTTGCTCTGGTCACAACAGGATTCCCCAAGTGGACAGTACCAACTGTGATAACCCAATTTACAACAGAAGAATGAAGACAAGTGAGTGCTATCTGATGGAGCAAATAATCAAGACCTGCAGAGCCACTCAGCTATACTTATGCAATTTTATCTTCACTGCTAGTGCAAGTACTCTCACAAGTGAATTTTGTTTGCATCGATGCTTTTGTAAGGGCCACGCTCCATACTAGTATCTATTTCTGTATGTAAAGCATGGTGTTTCTGGGCAAACTTAATTCCTTCTTATCATCCAACTGAAAATACTTCATTTTCATCCTATGGCTTTTGAAGTCACACTGACAAAAAGCTCTTACCAATTCAAAAGGACAAGATCAGGCCACTCACTCAGGCTATGAGAAAGAGGGACAGGAATAGATCGATCCAAGGTTGCATGTCTAGGACAAATAGTTACGGTGGCATGTGATCTAGGTGATCAGTCACTTCAAGCTGTCAGGTAGAATATTCATATTTTTTATTTTGTTACAAACTACGTGGCCAGTCACAGTTCCAGAATCCATTGCGGGAAGCTCTGTCATACACAGACACAAACTAAGCTGCATAGGATGCTTTAAAAAAAGCTAAATGACATGTTTACAAATGTATATATTTTAAGAAGCAGTAGATTTGGAAAAACATTGAGTAAGCCAAATTTCATGTTCATTTCTAATTTTTTATCAGTCATGAATTATGAGTGAATCAAGGAAAATCAAAATACGGGATGCTTACTCTGGTATAAAATAAGTAGTGAAGTCCTTGAAATTAGTAACTACAATCTGAAAAAGCTTATGTGAGCAGAAACTGAGGTTGAGATCTACTCGTGATCCCCTCACATATAGGCAAAAGAGCTTAATTAATTAGATTTCTTTGTAAGTATAGATAATTCAGACAGCTGCAGGGAACTATGCTCTACCATGAAACTAGGGAGCTAAACGTACTGATGGTTTAAGCAGCATAGGGCCATAAGTGAATTATTAAGTGGACAGGAGTAATGAAACAGCTGTACTTGTATTAAGTCTTCAGTGCCGGAGGAGCCTCTGGGGAAACCTCAACATGAACACAGTATGTTAGATACACAGCAGATTTTCTTTTTCCTGTCTTACCAAACAAAGGGAAGAATGGAGGACCCACCCAGAGGTTTATTATTTAAAGCTCTAACAAAACTAGCATTCTAGTATGCAAAGGCAGTACAACTTATATAGTAAGTAGTGTGGAAAACTATTTGACAGGAAGAAAACAAGCTAGCACATAGACGTAAAATAAGCCCTGCTTACTTTTCATAGTCACCAGTGAAAATCAGAAGAAAGACTACCCAAATTAAAGGAATGACATTTATGATGTGTCATAGTGGTAATGTAAGCAAATCCTTTGTGTATGTGTGTGAAGGTAAGGAGAGCAAGGAATGGAAGACAACTTTTTTATCTTATACATGTGCATGTAGTAGCTAAAGGAGAGGTTTGGCATATGAACACAGACCAGTAATGAACAAGTTGTGTTTATTTTGCATAACCAGATTGGTATAGAGCATAATTTTTTTTTATTTTTTTTCTTTGTGTACATCCGTTTGCTAGGTTCAGGCTCGCATCTAATCCTCTGGACGTTCCCAGAGGAGTTGGACTTCTTTACATTTGAGGTGAATTTGGCTTGGCAATGGCAATGCAGCATGTTACTAATTCTAATTCCCTCCTTCAAGAGCCTTGTATTTCAACTGTGAAAAAATCACTACTTCACAATACTTGTTTTAATCAACAGAGGTGAATGCAATAAATAAATACCACTTTGTAGTTTAAAACCTGAATTTAGGATTTTCAAAGCACTAGCAGATCAAAACTTTAACAGTATTTAACTGTCTGCAGGTGAATATAAATACCAAATTCTAGTTGTAATCGATTTAGGAGCAAAAAAGAAGCCAACAAGTGAGTGCTACAGTCAATGGAGCTATGCTCCTTTGCGCTAGCCAGTGGGTTGACTTTATACATTTTGTATTAATACTTGTACAACTAGTTAGTGGAGCTGGTTGCTTATAGTGGCATAAATTTTTTTATCTGTAGTAAGAGGCAAAATTTTGAAATAACAATAATAATATTATTAACAATAATAACAAAGTAGAGTAAAAAAGTTATGAATAGGGAACCACAAATCTGTTCTTTCTATTAAAAAATATGGCATCTATAAGGAGAGATTCCAAGTAGTCTTCATGCATTAAAAGCTCTCTATTGTTATGAGAGCAACCAAAGGCAAACAAGCATTCCAGAAAACGGTACATGATGTTTCTTACTGTATTAGTTTGTTACTTAAGGATGAAGGTGCTAATAATAATGCTTTCTTTAGCTTCAAAAGAGTGAAGGAACAGAGGCACCTGTCCAGATGGACAATGTAAAGACAAATTTCCTTCATGCTTATACTAATATAAAGTTAAACCATCAGGGCCATATAGCTGTAATTCACCCCAGTCCCAGGGAGAGCATCCTTAAGAGGAAAGGCTGGGATGCAGCATATAGGTCAGGGCATCCTGCTGTCTCAGTGAGTTCCTGGCTGATGCTGTTACCTGGACACTACTTTCAAGGCTGGAGACACCTGATCCTGCCTGATCTAGAACAGTAAAGCTGAAACAGTCTTATGAATGCGAAGAAACTCTCTACAACCTAAGACATGGCCAGGGAGTCATGGTTGGATGCTAGATCTTGCAAACTGAGCTAACAGATGGAAGGTAAGGAGGAGATCTTTTGGTGCTAATTTCACAAAGGCTGCTATGCTGATGACTACTTGGCTTGGCTTTGCATCAGCTTAATTAAGTGTGCTCCTCAGTACCTTAAACCCTGAGTTTATGTCATTCTTTTTTTCTCCCTAACTTGAGATATTGGAAGGCAACTGTGAGTCTGCACACATGAGCCTCACATGCACTCCTCAAATAAGTTTTCTTCATCCAATCATTTTAGAAGCAGCAGAAAATGTGCAAGTTCATCAGACGGCGCTCACTTTCCTCTTTGATTTTCTTTAAGTCAGCTTCTCCTGCTTTCCCCTAATGTAGGTCCGGTAGTAGAAGTGTAGGAAGAGAGCAATGAGGCTGAGAATGTAGAGGAAGACTGCAGCATTGAAGCCATCAGGGAAGGGACATTCTGTGAAGAGGTTGTAAGAAGAATGAGCAGCAATGGCCACAAACTGGCACTGGAAGAGGGGGAAAAAAGAAGCAGCCAGATTAAGGAACCTACATAAGACATATATCAACTGACCATTAGGGACATCTTAAAGAGTATCACAATATACTAGTAGTGTCCCCAACCCAGAGCATCACCTGCTTGCTTCTCCTGACACCTCTGAAAAACTTGTGCTTCGAGCCCAGCAGTGTTTTCCCAACATGAAGGGGTGTCACACATCCACCAAACACTGAGGCTTGCCCACTGCTGTAGGGAGCAGGTCTGGAATCCAGCCTCTCCTGCCTAGGAGCAGACAGACCACTGCCCTTGTGCCATTTCTCTGCCATGGGCCGGTAACAGAGATCTTGGAACATGGAAACTAAAGGTGGAAGACTCTTCCTCATTGGTAATCAGATTACTATACCCATAATTATTTTGATTTGTATTTTATCTTACAGAGAGGAACTAAAAATGCTACTGTTATCCATTCAAACATTAATCCTTTAAAAATAAAAATATTTTACTGTCACGTTGAAGCAATGAGTTCTACCTGCCAGAAGTATGTTAAACAAAAACTTATTTCCTGTGCTATATTTTGCACTACAAATACTTTTTCATCTCATGCAACACTTACTTTTTCTGCTTTCACCATTCAGGATAAATAAGAATTCCGGACCAGCCTTCAGTGCACCACTATTTTACATACACCTTATCTTTTCTTCCTTTTCTCTGGTAACTGCATACTTTTTGTTTGCATAATGTCTCTTTGTGTGTAATTAACTCTCACAAATGCCTAACTATAATCATTGTTCTTGTCTGGAACATTGTTTTTATGCTGTGTCTTTGCAAAGCCACAGGATTGTCAGGATTTGCCACCTCTTCAGAGATGAGGGAAAGAAAATCCCAAGGGATTTTCTTTTTTTTAACTCGCCTCCATTTGCCTGCAGTATAGACATAATTTTCCTTTCTGAAGAAACAAAATGAACTGCCCAAACTCCTGCCCTACCAAGAAGCCAAAGTTTCCCCAAGTTACTGCCCCACACCTCTCGAAACCAAGCTCTGTTTTCAGGGCTCCAGAGGGGAAAAGGCTACCGTATACAACAAAGAGAGAAATCTAGTTGCCAATTTTTCTCTCTCCTTCACATTACAAAGGTGGGGTCTTATTAGTTGATATGGTCAGTGAAAGCCTCTTGCTGGTTTTCTGAGTTATTCAAAGCAGGACACCAGTCAGTTCACCTCTCACAGTGGTACATGAGGACACCTGAGGACACTGTGATTTCCATAGCCAGCAAACAGAAGACTTGAGCCAGTAAGAGAACAGAGACAGACAGCAGGGGCCATCGCACCATCACACAAAGTACAGAGAGGAACACATGGAACTAATTACCAGCTGCATGATGGTTAGGTAACGCTTCCACCATAGGTAGCGATGCATCTGTGGTCCCAGGCTGGCCAGGGCGTAATAGCCATACATGAAGATGTGTACGAAGGAGTTTAACATTCCGATAAAGAAGGCTGAGGAGTAAAGAAGTCAGGATGAACAAGTCACACAAGCATTTCAAGACTAACACTGTGATGAGCTCACAGCCATTGTGACGATGCTTTCAAAATACATCATATCATCCCTACACGTGTACCTTCAGACTCTGCCTAGGAAGCAGGTAATATTCTCCCTTCTCCTTTCAGCATATATCCATCCTATATCTAGTGTTCAGAGACAGAGAAGAGCTTCAAAGGCAGATGAGAATACTATTTCTGACCTAAGTGTTTCATACCATTCTGGTGTTAAGGCCATGTAGCCAAAATGGCTTCCCAAAAAAGAATACCCCAGCGTCTTGTGTAGGGCCTACTACCTATAGTGGCCTAGTACTCAGGTGCTTCTCTTTTGGTGGAGCAAAAAGGAGAAGCAGCCCAGACACAGACCAGAATGGGGAGTGAGGACTAAGCTGGACACAGTCAGAGCAGGAAATGGAGACCCAGGACCTGGGCTGCTGCACCAGGCCCAGCCGAATGTGGTCTGGGTGGACATATACATAGACTTTGTATAGGATGTTACTGTTTCTGTTTGGCCACATTCTGTGGGCACATTCTCATTCTGGATGAAGCCTGGATGAAGTGAACATAGCAGTCTAAATAGCCCAAAGAGCTGAGCAGATAGTATCAGCTGAAATGTACATTTCCCACACCTTTGGAGGCAGGTGAGCTTCCTACCTGCCAGTCAGCCCATCTGCATTGCTCATGCTATCTCCACAGCAAGAAGAAAACTGAATCACAAGGTGTCTCCAGAAGCATACCTTGTCCTCCAGGCACGTATTTGACACCTGACCACCAGTTGAACAGCATAGTGCCATGATGGTACACGTGCAGAAAAGTCACCTGGTCTTGTTTCTTGCGCAGAATAAAGAAAACCTGAAAGAAGCCAGACAAAGGAAAATCTTGAGCTGATGTGTTTAAAAAGAAGATTTTACAGTAGAAAACTGATAAAAAATAGTTAATGGTGATTCTGAATTTCCCAAACCCATTTCCTCTGCTCTTGACAAAAACTGGTGAAATTCAACACATGCCATAGATCTTGTATTATCTGGAATAGGGAGGAATTAGCAGGCAGATTTTTTTCCACAAAGCCCCAACTATTTTTCCTTTTGGATTCAGACCCAAGGCCCAAAGAGGACACATCTGAGACTCTGACTGAGCTTCCATACAATTTACAGCTGTGTGGGTCTGGTCCTTTTCAGGACATAGGTTAGATGTTTAACAATGCCAGACAATGATCTACAGAAAAAGTGCTGTGTTGAATGCCCAAACCCTTCTGAAATATGCATTAGTAAAGAGAATGTTTTTGGCAGATGTATACATGTCAGGTCACTGTATTTCAGCGTGCACATGCAGACACACATAACAAAAAGTGAATCTGCTTTTCAGGGACTCAGGACGGGCAAAAAGCTGCTTTTCTTGCTGATGAAAACAGAGAGGATTGGTCAACCCAACGGCAACAGGCCTAGGAGGCCTCCACGTGACAATCCACTTTCAGTCAGTGTGTTGTCAACTCACACCCTAAAGAGCACTAGAATGTGAAGTCTTAGGCCAGGATACTGCTTCTCCTGCTGACCAAGCAGAGAGGTGGGATTCCCTTAGTTCAGTCATTTAGTTCTTTTTTAAAATAGGAGAAGACCTGAAGACAAGCTATAAAATGGTACTGTCTTCAGGTGAATGTTCAGTCTAACGCAGGACACAAACCTTTAACCCACAACTTTGGGATAATCTGTGGTAGCAAAAAATGCCAGGACGAATACTTGTACATTTGCAGTTTCTTTACTGCCCAACTAACCACTGTTACTCAGCCAGACAGGCAAGGGCAGATACTGCCTGGCAGCCTTAATCAACTGGTAGCTGAGATATGGGGGGACCATCGGGCAATAGCCAAGGTTAAAGCTTCTCCCCTAGCACTGTGGTCAGGAGGGAATGCCTGCCCGCAGGAAGGGTGCTAGGGAGCGAACTTGCAGCCACTGGGACAGAGGTGGTCAAACTGGACAGCAGTGATTCTTTTCTTCTGGAAAAGAGCTTTTGAGGAAGCCTAGTGGCATGATATCCAGTGGTGGTGCTGGACTCTTGCAGGCCAAACGCTGTCAAAAACCAGCACGCTGAAGCTAATCCCTCTTCTTTAACAGTATCAGCCTTATTCCCACAAACAGGCAGAGCAGAACACATGAAAACAGCATTTACTGAAAAGCGTCAACCAAATCAATACAGGATCAACTGAGGACGTTAGCTTCTGGCACCCTGCCCTTTTCTGACAAGGAAGTGATTTATTTACAGCATCAGTCCCACTGTGCAAGCGAGCTGAGCCCTCCTTACCGTATCAAGCAGCTCGATGACTTTGGAGAAGAAGAACCACCAACACACTCTTGCCATCTGCTGGGCAGCACAAGGAAACGCTGTTAGACCTCAAAGCAAAACCATCGCTCAGTCTCACTGCCTGAGATTTCCAACTGTGCGCTGTGTGAGCGCTGCCCACCAGGGATCGACCGCAAAGGGCAAAAACTAAGGGACTCTTTTACAGCTACTGCTTTTTCTTTTTTGTTGTTTGGTTGGTTGGTCTTGTTTTATTTTTTGCTGATCTGGGGCGTGGAAAGGCATTCAGGGTTGCTTTGGCTGGTCAGATGATTGGTTTGCTAAGTTGCTTGCTCTTTGATGAGGCAAGGTTGAGCTGCTCAGAAAATGTTCTAGCCTAAGGACAAGTATCTGAAAACCTGAAAAGAAATATCCGTGCTTGCATCTGTTCAAAGCCTGGTTATATCCGGAGCCAAAGCAGAATAGCTCTGAATTCAAACAGAAAAAACTTATGCAGCATTTTGAAAAGCTGAAGCTGGTGAGACACCCCCACCCCCACCCGCAGTTATGACCAGACAAGGAACGGTTTTAGCTAAATCCCTCTGCTAAAAGAAATGTTGACTAAGATTTGTCACGTGAAGCTGAGTATATAAAAATTTGTTTTCTTGTTGACAGTGATCACCCAGAATCCTTATATAGTCAATTGAATGAGTCACATACGTTTCAGAGGTAATTTGCAATATCTATACTAGAAATCTGTCTTCAGATGATTGGATCACCCTGTCTCCCTCGAAGAGGAAACTTAGATGGCTATGTTGACTGAGATGATTAATTTATAGACAACTAAAGCGAAATGCAACTGTTGAAGCAATCAATTTGCTGAAACAGGTTTACAAGCAACAAACTGGAGTACAAGCCTTCTTAGGCATGCAAATTGCTATTTATAAGTAAAACAATCTGCATACCCACAGGTGAAGCTGGGCCTAAGGCAAGTTTTGCATAGAACTGTACCCTCATTCCTAGTTCACTTTGGCTGTAATCCACTGGCTGACACAGGTAGCTGTAGTCATCCAAGATTGAAGTTGCCAGGAACTGAAACAAAAGAAAAGCAATAGAGATCCATTTTCTTTTCAACACCATCGGTTCTAAAAGATGTGCATATTAATGCTAAGGTAATAGGGTCTTAATCTGCTAGTCACTGACAGAAAATCTATGCAATTTATACAGCTGAGCAAATATTAAAAACCTAAAACAAAGCACATCCTTACTGGAATCTGAAAAAAGAAAATTCAGTCTGGGCATATTTGTAACTCTTTGTGTAACCACTGGAGTGCTCAAAAATGCTTCAGCAGGAATAGTGAATTCTAGGCTTCAGAATCTCTCTGAAAATACACTGTTTTCCTTTGCAAAGATCCCATACTGTTTTGTTTTGGCTGGTTGCATTTGACTATTAATTGGAATGCCAAAACCTGGACCAAGTAACCCACATAACTCAGCAACAAAGCACAGACAAGCAATTTTCACACCTGTCCTCAGATCAAGTAGTAATTGTTCAAAAAAAAAAAAAATATGCAATTTGCTTTAACTAAATGCAACAATTGTATTATAAACTAAAAGGGCAAAACTGTCGACAACATGCTTTTCAAACCTATTCAGCCATGTTCCCTTGAAGAGTTTTCAGCAGCCTATCTGAACTAGGGAACGGCTTGTAGAAAGACTTATGCACTGAGAACAAGCAGAAAACAGTGTCGGCAGTACTCTCGGCAGCAGGAAGCTGCAGTGTGCTTGGCACTCTTGGAGAGGACTGCGTAAGTCTAGAAAAGCAGTTCTTATTCTCGGAGACGTGGCCCTCACCAGCCAGACCCAAGACAAAATGAGGAGGTTCCATGTCCTCTGTACGCTCTTTGTCTATGGGGGAGATCTCAGCTTTCAACTTGTCCATCCAGGAACCTTCCAATGTAAATTTTATTAATGAGAGGAAGATCGAGAAATGGGAGGAAATGAGGTATGCTTCAGAAACAACACTTTCAACAGAGCAATACTGCTCCTCTTGTGGTATAATAGACATGTCGAAGTTGGCTCTCACTCCCTTCATTACAGTCCATCAACAAAAGCCATTGAAAAGGTTCTGGCATTCAACCACTTCCCAGATGCTTACCTAGGATCCAATCCTGTCTCCTCACCTCGTAAAACATGTAGCTTGATAATGTCATCATGGTTAGATTGTAGGCAATCAGCAGGCCTCGCAGCTTCAGCGGTTTCCGTCGACGCATGTAGAAGGGCCCCAGTGCCACGACAAAGAGGTAGGAGGCAAAGAGAAGTGTGACTGGAAGTGGAGAGTGGACCAGGGGCCACGGGTCTGTCCTTGGATCTGAAAAGCAAAACACACAGCCAAAGATGGCAGATCCCGCACACTGGATGGCAAATATATTTAGTTACTTCCCTTCTGCATGCTTTCCAGCAAAAAGAAAATTGGTATCTTGTGTCTGTACAAAACAGTACCACAGTCCTTCTTGTACCCTGGAGCTGTGTGTACCAGACTCTGCTGAAAGGCTTTAGAATAGCATTTGGGTTGGGACTGTAGTACTAGAAGACTGCTCTGCTGAGCACCAGCCTTCTACAGCACAGCAGAGAACAGACCTTTCCTGTCATGAGCTGGAGCCCCCACCACAGGCTGCAAGACTGTCCCACACACGGGCTAACGAAGTTCAAGACATACGCAGCAGGGATTCGCAGAACAAACCCATCCGTTTCTGGCTCTTCAGGAATGTAAATCTTGACAGCTAAATAATAAAACTGTTTCAGTCACTGGTGCTATTTCCTCCCTGCCCCACAATGCTCAGGATATCTGAAATTCTCCACATTCATTTTTATGTCTACTCATAGGGTGGACTCTCTTAAAGCATGCCATTTCACTAGAAAAAGACAAAACACTTCTCCCTGCCAAAAATGCTCTTTAATCCTACAGCAAAGGGAAGCTCAAAAGATTTTCTGTCATGTCACCTCCTAATCCTGCGTCATCCCTGATCATATCATATTGCAGGATACATTACATCTGCAAAAATGCCCCAGTTCCCATTCATGCTTTCTTCCTATTCCCATTGTGGTCACTGCTCTGCTAAACTCCCTCAGCATCTCCCTTTGCTTCCTGACCTGCCAGTTCCAAGCCCCAGATCCCTCTCACGGTTCTAGCCCTGGGTTCCTTGCAAAAGTCCTCTATTGAATTTTAGTCCTTGGCTCACTGGTGAGTCTGTGGGCCTCAAGGTTTGCTTTTTGTTTGTTTTTTTTTTTAAATGCCATCCCTGTCTACATTACACTGTTAAGCCCCATCCCTTCTAAACCTCCCAGTTCTTTAGTATTCCTGTTATGGGCTTTGCCAAGAGCTCTGATATTCCACTTCTGGATTTAACAGTCCATCAGAGGTCCTGAATCCCAATTTAGACTCTTCTGAAATTCAAGTCCTGAAACATTGACAGCCTGAGCACTATGCCCCAAGTCCTTCTCCTGTCAAAGCCACCATGCAGGCCTTCCATTCTACCTTCATTCCACTTTGTTGGCATTTCCTTACATCTGGGGATCCAACAGAGCCCCGTGGGACCAAATGGACCTGCAGAACCTCTAGCTATTGAAGATCTGCAGTCTCCTATAACTGCAAAATGTCAGATCTCAAACACTGAGGAGTAGTTTCTGTCAATATTTCATTTGATAATAGGTTTTGCTGGCTTCACAATGAGTTTAAACCTCAAAGTATTACCTCTTTGGTCTACTAAGCTTTCCCATGACACACGAATATGGATTTTTAAAATTCCGCTTTCTTTAATATTCCAGACTTAAGGCAATCCTGAGCACATATTGCTCATCATCCTGTCAAAGCCTGTTGTACATTGAACAGAAAGCTGCTGAGAGTTCCCAACCATGGAAATCGGAAATCCCCCATCCCTTCATTCCTTACCGTGATCCAGATGGAGTGTCCCTGAGATATATTTCAAGACTTGAGGGAAGTTCATGATCATGGAGAAGGAAAAGTGAAAATCTGCTTAGCCAAAAAAAATGTAGGCTCACAGGATCCTGTTCCTTCTAGGTTTGTTCTTCATGATAAGGCTATTTATGTGGAAAATTCTATTTAAGACAGTATCTCTACCTACCTCCACTTTCAAGGACCCAATTGTAGAATTCCTGAGTCTTTTGCCAAGTTGAAGCCATCACAAGTTCTGGAAAGAAATTAAAAATTAGCATCCCCTGGATGAGATTAAGCCCATTGATCCTAGCCTTGACTGAGTTTTAAATAAGGAGGCTCCTTAGACAAAGACTCGGGACTACAGCTAATGAAAATAGTTTGCTTTCTGTAGAAATTTAAATTTTGGACCAGGATTAGAGTCATGTTTAAAAAAGGAAGGAAGAGAACCCTCCTTTAATGATTAGCTATTTAACTTCTATTTCCAGATTTTGATATTTTGTTGAAGTTCACCTCTAAAAATACTCTGATTAGCTGCATGTGAAATACCAGAGCCAGGAGCTCTGTGTACCGTGTTGGGAAATCAATCACGTGATACTTTTTCTAAAGCAGTGTAGGCACAACACTTCTGCAAGGACACACACCAGCAGGCATAACGGCATCCTCTGCAGGCATTCTTGGAGATTCACCGTGTTAGCAGGCAGTTTGGGATTACTTCAGTACTGCTGCAACTCTACAGATGTTAACTGAGCTATGTTGGTTATTTGCCTTTCTGAGGCCCAGTTTATACATTAAGTTTGTTTATCTTGTATATATTCTATAATACAGTATATTAAAGTAGAATACTCATATATAATATGATGTTCCTCCTCTTCCCTTCTTTCCTTTAGCAGGAGACCTTTCCAATGGCATTCAGAAGTTCACCTAGAAAACACTTTACTGCAGTTACTTTGAACAGCTTGTGTTACCTGCCTTACTTCTCCCCACCAGCAAACGCACAGGACCAGCTTTCTCCCAGT
This sequence comes from Falco rusticolus, assembly GCF_015220075.1. NCBI lineage: Eukaryota > Metazoa > Chordata > Aves > Falconiformes > Falconidae > Falco > Falco rusticolus. Next base: position 82,208,805 of record NC_051191.1, read on the forward strand.
TTCATCTCCTCCTGGTACTGAGAAAAGCACATTTTCTCCTTTGGCTCCTCATAGGCTGCTGGGTATAAAAGTACCCACACCTGCTCTGGACCTGTCCCCTACTCTCCTGTGCCCACCGGGTCCCTGCAGCACAGTAGTTTGTGCATCACATGGCAGGGAAAGCTGTAGCCTAATGTAAGGCTTCTTACACTCATATAAATTTGTTTTAAGGAGCCTTATGAATATGAAGGGCTTAATACCCAGACCATATAGTTCTGCTGGAACTACAAACGCATAAAGCGTGCCTTGCACTGTTTACCAACTGTATTTTAAATTTGCACATCTGGATAAAATGTATTAAAATTAACAAGGCTTTGCTGTGTCCCAGCTTATACAGATGTACTCTGGAGAAAAATACCAAGCAACAAGACGTGCTGTAGCTACACCTCCCTGTCTGCAGACCTCACAGCCTGGTGACAGAAGCATACTTGCACAAATTTCTCTCCTGCTGTCAATCATTGCAGTCAAACTCCTTTTTGGTGTGTTTCTCTGACACATACCCGAGACCCTCAGCACAAGCACCGCTCACACACAACCTGACACAGACACCCCCACGCCCTCATAATCTGGGCAGAATCTGCCAGCAGAGAGATTAGTCGGTGATTATCAGCTGGCTCAGAGTCAATCCAGCAGGGATTTCACGCGGTTACATGCCCTCAGACAATCCATACCCATTCCAGCTCACTCCACTGCCTTTGCTTCCCCTGAACCGACAGCCTGTGGTGGACGGGCAAACCCAGGAGGCATGATCAGACTTACCCCAGCAGTGCAGCTGGCTTTGTGCCTCCCTTTCTTCAGGGGTGTCCTCAGCACGCAGCCGCCGCTCCTCTCACTGTGGGCACACGTGGCAGGCAGCAAAACAAGAAGCTGCGAGAGTGTGTGCCATTAAGCAGGTGTTGTTCTCGGCTTTCTTCTCCGCAAGAGAGGTGAGTACATCACCTGCTGGGTCTCATGCAGATGTGGTGGATCTTCACGCCTCTTAAGCACGATTCATAGCCTCCCAGTGGTACCCATCACAAAACCACCGTGAGCTGCAGGCACCCTGGCGTGGTGTTGTTCCGTAACTTTGCCAGAGCGGAGGTTACATCACATACTCCTCCCCCTCCTCCTCTTGCCTCTCCCCACATGATTTATCAGATTAGGGGACTACAAAGAGGAGGAAAATGAATGCGGAAGAGGACTGGGATTCCACAGGAGAGAACCACTGACCTGTAGTGTCATTCTTGGGAGCCTGGCCAAGTAGGAACCAGCCCAGCATTTCTTCTGCAGGTTTCTTTCAGGACACGTTACAACAGCTTTGCAAACAGTCAAAGGTGAGGAATCATGCCAGGGAAAGACCCTGGAAAACAATCTGTTTGGAACACTCCTTCAGCCCATCACAATGGGCTGTCAATGAGATTTTTGTGTGCTCAAAATATGTCCAAACCATAAAATGAGGGAGCAAAGAACAGTGGGAACACCCACCCACCCACTCACTCAGGGAAGGCAGAGCAAACTCAGATGGAGTCACCCCCTCATATCCAGTCTCTGTCCCTGTGGGAGTGGCTTTTACTGTTTTTAAAGATATATGAAAAGAAAATTGAGGAGTTTCACAGTGATACAAAGGTTCCCCCTCTGTGACCTCCATCAACCATATCAAGGAAACACACGCAGAGCCTTAGCCAGCAGTGGCTCCAGTCAGAAATTGCAGTGCATGTGATTCAGTCCCATGTGCGGGTACCAATGCAGAACCAGCACCCTGGCCGCGTCCCACCAAGAAACAACGCAAAGCCAAGCGATGGCGTTCTGCTTGGTCATCTGAGGTGTACCTGCACCTGGGGGGTAGCTACGCCCTCTTTTTTTCCCAGTGGGCACAGTTATTAGCAGAACTCTGGAAAAAGAGGGTAGCATCATAGCTTGTACCACTGCATTGTGTCTGTCACCGTATATATCATAAGCACTTCTGAAGGGGAAAACAGCAAAGATTAGCTTTCGAAAGCAGGATAATTAGACATACTATGTGGTGGCAGTTTTTCATTGAAACACGTCACTGTTGATGCTGCTGGTGTTTCCATCATGTGGGGAAACGATGAAAGAAATTAAACAGATACTTTTGGAGAAGGTGATTTAGGGTGCAGGCTTTGCGTTTTGGGGGTGGGAGGGTCAGAAGGTCAACCCAGTTTAGGAGAAGGTTTGACTGACCTTTGGTATCATATTGGGGGATATTTTGTTGATCCAGGATGCTGGATGAATCCAGCAGATTCAAGTTCAGGGAGACAACGATAGTGAACTTTACATACCATTTTTTGCAGATTTCCTAAAAAAGCCCTTTCTCAAAGTTTTTAGTTACTCATTATCCAACAGGTTTCATTTCAAAAGTTTTGGTGCCCAAGTCCTTAAAAAGGTTTGGTGATTTATCTGTGTGAATCACTGGAGATAATAAATCAGACCAGCCTTTTCTATCTGTCTATTATGTGTAGATGGGAATGTATTTTATTACTTCCATCTGGTAACTTCTAAGTAGTATTTGTTGAGATATTTATATTGATGTTTAATATTCAGAATTATAGGCACAAAATCTTCCATCAAACTTTTTTACCCTGATGAAAAATAATCAGCTGAAGTTAATTTTTCACAAACACATTTCATTTGGGACAGAGTATTTTGTTGTTCATGTAAATTGAAATTAAAAAAAAACAACCATGAGGCATATTTCATTTTTTTAAACCTGCCCTGTTCCTGAAGTGTTCCCAGTGGTACTGTTGCAGGTGTTCACTAGCACGGCTGGCAGATGGAGAGATGACATCAGTAACATGGTACTTTTACACTCTGGGAATGGGTGTGCTTTGATGGATGTCAGTACAACTGTGAGGGCAGTTCTGTGGGGACCACACACAAAAGCTGTTGGGGCTTTCAGTTTCAGCAAACACTCAGTGGAAAAAAAATATGGCTCCTTCACTGAAATAGTATTAGGGAAGCTCTGAATGCCAAAGTGAATTGGCATTTTTCGTTCAATGACTTGTCAAGAAAAAAGGGTATTGCAGGAACATGGATTACAGCCGTAGTAATACGCAACTCAGTTATATACAATATGTGACAGCTTGACAAGTCAATTAGAGATCTAAACGATTGCATATTTCTAATTTTAAAACTGGACATCTCCTGCATACAACATGGGTGTTTGCCACAAAATCATTATCAATAACAAATACCAACAGTAAACCAGTTCTGAGAGCTTCTGAATGATGCAGGTCTTGTTATTTGGTCCTCTGCTGTTGCTTCCAAACAAAACTATACTAAAAGCACAAACTAACAAAACAGACCTGTTTCAATACTTGAGAAAGAAGAGGAGCAGTGGGCCAGCTTCATCTGGATATCCAGGCTATGTCATAGTGATGCTCTCAACACCACAACAGAGGCTTATCAGATCTGGCAGGTCTCTGTGCTTTGCTTTTCCTACCTACATTCCATACGAAAGAGATGTACTGCGGCACATATCTGAAGTCCGAAATCTAATGAGTTCTAACCTCATCTCTTGTAGCAATGTTCTTTGTAGCTGTGATCAATTTAAATAACTCTCTTAGATCAAAATTGCTTACCCACCTAAAAAGTTTCTTTTACTATAGATAAAATTGCTTGAAAAATGAGAACACCTTCTTGCTCTTAATCAAGCTGTTACATAAAATTTAATACTTAACTTTTTCTTTTCTGATCTTTAAACCATTAGTAGGTTGTTATTTCAGTTATCCACTGAATCCAGGGCAAGTCCTACAGGGCAGGAAAGTCTCAGATATGGTACCGCATTTATGCTGATTTCCAGTGTGACAAAGGTGTAAGACATGCTCATACAACACCAATAAGCAACAACAAATCTGCCTGAAAAAAAATTACTAAGCTTACCAATCAAGCAAAACTACTTTCTTTATCAGCTTTTAAACTGCAGGGATACATGGGGTGACAGTGAAAGCACTGAAAGACAAGATCTCTTCTGCAGCAGAACACACCTTCAAGTGGTATCACCAAATCAACAAAACACCAAATAATAGCAGCAGGAATTTCAAGCTGGGTCAAAGAATATCTAACCAGTAAGGCCCCACAACCTTAACTACCAGCAAGCACTTAAAGATCCGAGGTGGCCAGATGCCTTTTAGAAGTTGCATATACCTGGCCCTTGGAAAACCTGAATCACATCAAATGAACTTCATATGCAATTTAACTGAACCAAACCTCTCGTGTTTTATGCATACAGATATTCATATGCAGTGTTTTATATGCAGATATTTTAAATAACTTGTAATTTATGTATGAAACTTATGCCACCTGACCAGAGATGAAGTCCAAAGGAAGATGTGCACCACTAGTTTGCAGCATACATCTCAGGTGGCCCTTTCCTGATCAGCTTCATCTGGCATGGAGGGTCCTGGAGCTGGAGAAAGGCTTCAATAAGACGCAAATGTCAGAGCTGTGGATGCCACAGCACAAGAAGAAAGGTGAAAAACCCAAAATTTCTTATTCAGCTCATATTCATCTTATTCATCTGCATTTCTGCTAAACAAGGTTTAAACAAGTATACCTAAATCATGAGAAGTTCAAGGACAGGATCATATTCTCAATCCTACCAGCAGATGAAGCACTACCTTGCTCCTTGGAAAGACAGTCCTCCAAAGAAAGCTCTGAACTTCTGAAATGGCATCTTCATGAACGTGTTTGTTGAAAGAGGTTCATGTAATCTCCCTTACTTCATGCTCTTTAACAATAACATCAGCTTTGAATTGCTAACAACAGAAATAAATAACAGCTGGTTTTATGAGTACTCTCTCAACAATGGGTAACATAATAATAGATGTTTTTACAGCAATAGAATTTCCTACAGAATAATAATTGAATGACTCTGTTTTGCTAATATGCAATTACCAGCTCACATATGTTTCTGCAGAAATACAGTGATTTCAGGTGACAATCAACCATCATTAAACACTTTGAAAATCTAACCAGATTTTTCAGTATATTTTAGGTCTAGTCCACGAAGCTCTTGTGCATGAAAAAATCCAAACTCATATCTATTTAGAGCAAACAGAATCTCTTAAGATGCACAGTGAAGCAGTTGAAGGAAGAAGCTCCTGCTGGCACAGGGATTCTGTTTCTTGATTGCCTCGCTTATACACCATGCAACCAATTGCACAGACCTGGGAAGGTTTAGCACAGACTACAAGAAGCAAGGTTTTGGCAGAGGTACTGAACAGCCTATCTCTATGCATAGGACTGGAAGGTTACAGCAGCTCTTGTGTAAATTATGGTGTTGAAAACCAGAATTTTAATTTTACCAGCACAGATTTTTCAGCTTAATTATTCTGCATACAATATATGAAGTATACTCTGTGGTCCCAGAAAAGTCATTCAACCTCTCTATGCCTCACTTCCCAAATCTCTAAAATTGAAGGAAAAGTTGCTTATCTCACAGGAGTGTGGTGAAGGTGACCTGCAGTTAAGCATACAGCCATGTCAGCTATAATTCACCCATTTGGGTGCAAGACAAGGGTTCTGATTCTGGCTCCAAGGCCATTATTGTGACCTTGGGCAAGTGATTTTAGGTGGGAATCATCTTAGAAGACACCTAAATTTTACATGTCTACATCTAATTTTGCTTCTATTATATGTAGGGAGCTGTCCAGACGGATTCAGCTGCCCACACATAGGGACGTTCAGGGTGCCCTAAGGCATCTCACCTGACCTCCTGCTGCTCCAGTAGGCAAAGGATTCCTGCAGGTTCTGTGCCGTATCTGTGAGCTCCACATGGATATCAGAGCTATCTTAAAGCATCTCCAGTGGCACTAGATAGCTATGTATCAGCATGTGAAATGAGTCCTCTTTGCTTCTATACCCACCGTTTGTCAGTCTTGCCTACTTACTTGACCAGTTTTTTGAGGTAAGAATCTCATTATGTACTTTCGTGACTAAGCCGCAGTCTTGGTTGTAGGAGCCAGAAACAGCCCTCCAGAAACACATTCCCAATCAAATTCTAGGCCTAGAAAACTCAGAAACCTTTGACATTCATCTCAAAATCTACTGACTATTCATCATGTCTTGAATCAGTATTGTTTCAGAGTTTATTGTGACTAGTAAAGAGAAGTGACTTAATGCTGATCCCAAATGTCATTCAAAAACCTCCCAGAAATGAGCTCAAAATTATATCTTGACCAATCAAGTAATAACAGCCTCATAAAAGCCCTTGCAGCCTTTAGGGATGGTGATAGAAACAAGGTTTTTATGCTACAGTCTTGGCCAGAAGTGAGAAGCCACAAGAAAGAAAAGGTGGAGCTGATGAGCTTTTATTTAGACATCAGGTTGGGAGTCATCTCACCTAGCTTTATATGCCCAGTTCTGAACTGGAGACTCCAAGACCCAGGAACAGCTGCACAGAGAAATAGGATCCTCTAGTAACCTCCTTATCTGCCATAAGTTGTCAGTCTTAGAAAGGGCTGTCTGGACTTGCCCCTCCCTCTGAATTTGCTATAGAAAGAGTCACTGATGATGAACTCTCAGTCAGAGAAATAAAATTGGAGGGAGGAATTCCAAACCAAGGGATGCCAGGAATATTGTTCCAGTCCCAGATACCTACAAAGCACACGGAATGAACTAGCTTGCTCAAAGCCTGTGCTATAAGCAGCATGTGAGTCTCCAAAACCAGATGTCACAGCATTTACAACATGCACGAGCCATGGACAGAACATACATTTAATTGCTGCTGCAGTAGTGTAGTATCCACGTAATAAGGCTACAGTGCTGTGGTTGTCTGATCTGGAATGATGACCCCTGTCTCTTGTATTCCCATCAAGGGAATACAAAACCTTTATAAACCTCTCTCTTTGCAATATTTCAATGTTTCAGTTCTTTTGAGAATTTTCCTCTTCCATTTCACTCCCACACAAAACCACCAACAGCACTGAGCTGAGAAATTAATTCTGACCAGCTGTTCCTATCGAAGGGAAAGTACATAACAGTACTTGTCACTGAACATCCATTGCTGTTGGAGAAGGGATTTTTTTTCCTGCGTGTACCCTGCCTTCTGATATTCCTCCACTATATGCACCTAGCTGATCAAACATGTCAGTCATACTAGATGCTACTTCAGAGGCTGAAGAGAGATATAAATGGTGCATATATTTTGTGCAGGCCACTTAGAAATGACTGGGGTTCCCACTACAGGAAAGAGGATGCTCTTGCAATTGAAATGCTGTCACTAAAAGCAAATAATGTGTACTCTGGTTTTGAAATCAGATGCTCTGAATTACCACACCAACATCTATCAGTCTCATGGGGATTCTGAATGTCTAAGACATCTTTCCCTCTTGTTCACCTGAAAGATACCCATATCATCTTCCCTCTGCAAAGACGTGTACATCGGATTAGTCTTTTTTAAATCTCTCTGTGATGCTGCCATGCTTTCACCCCTTTCTGTTTCAGCTCTACACCTGGAGAAACCTCCCCATAGAAATGAGTATGGTCATTGTCTCATTCCTTCTCATCTTCAAATCTTTTGCTCTAATTATGCTGCAAATCACTGACATGTAGTGGTCAACAAGTAACTGCCAAACCAGGTAGTCTCCCTAACCCTTACCACTTTAATTTCTATTCCCCTTTTTCCTATTCCTACCTTTATCCTGCCCATGCCTGCAAAGCACTTGACTGTCTAACTTGCAGATTGCAAGCTCTGCAGGGTTCAATTCCCTATGCAGCGACTTCCAAAGTACTTATAGTAGCAATAAAAATTGAGGATGCAAAATCTTCTTTTCTCCTTTAATGATCTGTTACACCTGCTCCCAGTGATCTGGAAGCCAAATAGAGCAGATATTTACAGGAGCCAGAAAATTAACAATTTGACTTTCCAACTTCTAATGGTAGATTGTGTAGCCAATAGGTAGTACCTAACGTTCTGATCTATCCTTTTGATGCAATTACTGTTTGGAAAACAGCACACACCTTCCTGAAATTGCCTTACATTTACAAGAGCAAAAAAGATTCGGTTTTGTTATGGCTCATCCTTAATCTCTATCTGTGCATGGCCTTTGTGAAATAGAAGACTTCGCCTTGAGTTAATATAGCTCACAACAAAAGGCATAGTGATGTGAAAACTTTACTGAGGCAACGTACCTTCCTTCAAACTGTAAGAGTGGCAACTTCCTTACTGGGGAGGACTTTCAGTAGATTTTATATACCACTACTACAGCAATGAAAACAGTGTGGATGATCACTGTGGGGAAAAAAAATGCTAATGCCCCTCCATTTATTGCAGAAAAATGATGCAGCTGTGACTCCAGTTCTGGCAGATTCCTTAGGCCAGTCAATAACTAGCAAGGCCATATGCAGTCAAACAGCTGCAGAGCTGCATCTTAAAAGTGAGTGACGTGAATCCTTTGTAACTCCCTGAGGTGTTATGAAGCTTAATTACTGTTTACATATGCTTGGAGATCTTCAGATAAAACACAATATGTACATGAGAAGCATCATTAATATCACTGTTGTTGCTGGCTAGTACGGTCCTCATAAAGGTGACAACAAATTAGCCTGAGTAACATGCAGGATTTCGCTCTCCTGCTGCTGCACTATGCAGCAATGGGAAACCCACTGCTTTCCATTCCCCTACAAGAGCATTACGTAGCATTACATACTAGGGAAAGTTAACCTAGCCTATAGTCATAGGTCTTGTCGTATTTACAGGCTATAGGCCAAATCCTGAGTGATGATGTGGACTAGTAATCCTGCTTTGGTAGCTCAGTATACTTGAAGCTGCCATACACTTCAGCTTTCTTTCCTATCTTAACTGCTGTAAGAAATTTGGAACTGATCCATTCAGGATTGTACATGCTCCTGGGCTTGCAATTTTGTTGTCCTTGTTGTCCTCCAGTGCTTTGGGACACAATCTTCTATATACCAGTATAGGAAAAATACTCTTACTGATAGCGCATACTCCTAACTGGAAGTCAACACGCTACCCTGCTGAGAGGAAAATGCTGATCTCTGCCACAGGAGATACAATGCAGTAACAAGGCAGACACTGACATTGGAAAGAAAGACTACTTCTGAGTATGCAGATCACATACCTCTGTCTCATTTGTTTGCTAAAAAAATGGATGGTGTATAGCTTGTTCCCTTCACATCTAACATACCAAGGAAGCCTTCCAAATGACTTTCTGTCATGAGGAGATTTAGACAGTTATAACATGATATAATGACTGTATAGCTAACGATGCCCAAACTAATGGTATAAAGAAAGCAGATAGAAGAAAAAGGACATGTTTCTGAAAAAAAAATAAAAAAATGTTCACAGGCTTCCTTAAAACCAAAAAGGTTTGCACTCAAATTAGAATAATGTGCTGAGCCCCAGGTTGATAGCTCTACATGTATACTAACTAGGTAAGGCAGAACCACAGATTTAAAGGGTTCCTGCTGCTCCCTGCAAGAGTATATCCAAAAGTATGCATTTAGGACTAATAAAGTGAAAGCATGTTGCCAGCATAAGTAGTCATCAGGCTGGTGTGTGCAGTGCCATAATTGCCCTCCTCATAATTCATCAGTAGGTCCCTCCAGCCCCACTTACAAAGAGATTCCCTTTGGGATTTCACAGCCTCATCTGCCCAGCCCTGTTCACCAGGAGTAATGGCTTGGCCAAACAACAACTGCCACAGCAAAAGGTGATGAGTTATATGCCTAATGTAACATCTCCATGCTTGCAGTCAGATTCTGGGAAGCCAGTGATACTGCAAGAGAATTCTCTCAGCAGCGGAGGGGAGGCAAGAAAGTTTCCACCCCCATGAGAGGCAGTGATTAGTCATGAAGGGGATACACCGGTTGTGGTCCTTCATTAATAGAATAACCCATCCCTCAGCAGTATCAGGGAACCACTTCTGTTGGGTCCCTTACACATCGGTTAAATGGATTATCAGAGATATTATGTAGATCTTAAGCAAACATTCCTTCCCCGTGAGCTACCTGGAAGTCAGCCATATTATCTGTCAGAAGATACCAGGGCTCAGTTGTGGACTAGGGACTGATGACAGTTATTTTATTAGCCAAATGGTTTTTTTTGCCATGTAGCCATGAGCCTTTATTCATGTCTCAGACATCACAGGCTCTTCTTCTGTGCTTGGGAGCATTAAACAACTGCATCTGTGTCAAAACCCAATGTGATTTAAAAGGTGGTATAAGCTGGCTTAGCAATAACGACAGAATGCCCTGCAACTGGGCTATTGGGCTAAATGAAGGAAATTTTTTGTCATAACTGGGTACTACTCACTTGTTTGGTAGGACTTCTCCCTTTTCCCACAAAATTTCATGAACTGGATGTGATTTCCAGTAGGTCACTGGATTTCATCTCACTGGGCAGCAACTAAAGACATTGAACTTGTTTTCTTCAAACATAGCTACAAGCGGGTGTGTGAATACAGGTAATAGAAAAAGTGATTGCTTCCAAGCTTGTGGCTGCAGATTGCTAGAATTTCCCTGTGGATTACAAGTGGGAATGTTTGAGAGATGTTGGTGCTATTTGTACCAAAATGGTACAACTCACACATCACCCGGACAGGACAGATGAGTGTAACAAGGAAAGCCAAAAGCAAGCAATAAATAAATGAGTGTATGAAAGGATGAGCCGGTTCTTTTTTCCTATATCTGACAAATTTCAGCAATGCAGATACTTCCTCCCCTACCGGACAAGCAGAGATAAGAGGACCCAAAGAAATGTGCATCTTACACATTCACTTCCAAATATGATGTTCTGACTTGAATGTCTTCCTCAACAGAATTTTACCCTCTTCTGCCATCACTTCTTCCATGGCCACAGAGATTTTGATGTAGATTCTGATTACACATACCCTCAGTCACCTGTCTTCCAGAATGGCCTTTTCCAGTCTGCTTATCCTTTCCTCCCCAGCTCTTTATTCCCTAAATATATAGCATTTCTGTTGTTCTTGTCTGAAGCCTCTTAAATTTGCTTACTCTTCACTAAAATGCAGTGACTAGTGATGAATCCCATTGCCCAATCAAGAGTACCTAAGTAGAAAAAAAAAAAAAAAAAGAGTGGAATAATTTATCTAAATTGGGGGTTGGACTAGATGATCTTTGAAGGTCCCTTCCAACCAAACCATTCTGTGATTTAATCAGTTCTGACACTCCTCACGTTTTTTACATATAGTACTCCTGTCAACAATATTTAATAAGCCATTAATCCCCTTAAAAATGTAGTAAAATACTGAGATTGAGGCATGCACTACCATTTGGAGATCCTAAATCCTGGTTATACCGTGTCAGTCCAGTCCACTACAGCCCACAGCTCTCAATTATTCCTGTGTAAGCCACACTTACCCTTTCACTGCTATCACTCTTGCAAAATAGGGGATAAAATATATATATCCCCCCAAAAAAGGGATAACTTCCTTACAGGCCACCCATGAGCCTTACTAGCTCACTAACATTTATGCAGTATTTTGAGATCCTTCCGTTTAGAGACACTGTGTAGCAACCACTGGCCTTGTTACCATCACTGTTTAATATATGCAGTTATTCCTCTCTCTGTTCTACCAAGCAGACATAACTTTCCCCCACAGCCCCATTCCTCTTTGGGTTTCATTATCACTTTCCACTTTATACTATGCAAAATACAGGAATCATTACCTTCACATCCTCCAAATCATCTCTTTCTGCTCTTCACCTGCAGTTCTCGGCTTCTTTTGAACACAAGCTTGAGAAGAAAGAAGGTAGTGGAAATGGTACAGAAGTCCAGCCTTGGGAGGTACAAATTCACATCATGTTTATCTCAGAAATGAAGCTATGTTTGAAAGTATAATTCTTAATATTAATGAAAATTTGTAGTTCTCAAAAAATCCCAAAACAAACCACCAAACAACCCTGTGGGAGTTGATTAGTCTTTGTCTTGTACTTTGTGCAAGACAAATAAATTTGTGCTGGGCAAATAAAGCATTAAAAGCTACCAGAAGAGCCTGGCAGGATGGTATGCTCCTTTACAAGGACTGAAAGGAGTGTGCTGCTGGACAACTGACACCTGTGAGGTTTTCAGGGAGGTGATACTACCCAGGCAATGGCCAGGCTTTGAGCTGTACTGGTGGGGTCCTGTGCACACACTGATTTGGCAGACAAAGCAGGGGTGAGGCTTGAGCCTCAGCATACATGCTGTGGCAAGTTTGCAACCTGTCAGACTCACGGCGAGGGCTTGCATTCTACCTCTTCTGGCTGCTGCAAGTAGCCCTTGAAATTGAGCAAGACTAGTGCTATATATATACACCATGTACTTTTTTTTAACCTAGTTTACTTTCTCATCGTGGTTTTCAAATTAACAGAAAATCGTCACCGACATCCCTGACCTCTGCAGAATTTCAATTTCCCTCAAGTGAGCAAACTAGCGGGCCAAATCTATAAACAGAAAGCATTACACAATTTATTAAGACTGGAATAAGTACCATCAGGAAATGTTACAGGGATAGATCTTAATATATATGTATTTATTTCTACCACTAGAGGCCCGTAATGTGCTGTGTATTTGGCAAAATACACCAGTACCATTAGTACAAATCTGCATAGTATTTTTAAAGAAGTTTCTACATATTTAATTTCAACTTCTGAAGACAACTCTCTGCTAGTGACAGAACAAGTTCAAATAAGCAACTACTCATTTTTTTAATACAACCATAAGAGAGGACCCTTAATAATCAGATCAGATTATTATGTGCACATGAGCAACTTCCCTCAGCTCTCTAAAAACTCATGGACTGATCCCTTCTGTAATATTGGTCAGATTGGGATCTATTGAACAGACAACAGATCAGCTAGTTTCAGGTTTGGAATAAATAGAAATTTAGGGATCAACCTTCACATCTAGCATGCTTGTGCATTTGATTTAAAGATACAGCACATCTGACAGCTTCCCTGGTTTTGGTAGTCTGAAAAAAAGTACCTTACCTATGCATGAAGGCTATACTTAATGCTATTAGAAAAATCTTTTTTTCTTCTAAAATAGTCATGAGTCATAATAGCCATAATCACATATTTCCAAAACAATAATGCTGTTTACTATGTTTGGAGGTTGTTTTTATTTTCACGTTGGTTTGGCCATTTGATCACTCTGCTTTGCTCTGAAAGGGCAAAATTTTCCTCGGGTATAAATAAAACTTTTCTGTGGATTTCAAAGGAACCAGTGAGATCTCGGTCTGTAACTGAATTTCTGTGGGTGAAAACAAACTGAGCACTCAGACTGGTGGGTTTCTGCTCCTGACATCCTCCAGGCTGCCACTCCAGGTCTGACAGCTACTCCCTTACAAGCTGGTCATAAGTACATGGGCAGAGCTGCTGACATTTCACGATACTCATTTCAGAGCTCCTGCTTCATACTGAAGGGCACATTCCTTCACAAGTCATTGCACGCATCTCACTGGAAGTGTTTCCAGAGGAAGGTGAGAGATGGCAGCAGAAATTGCTTCCTGAGATAGCGTTCATCTCACCTAAGTTTACCCATGCGGAAGTTAGATGTCTTCAGCAAACCCACCGCCAGTGGAGGCATACTAGTGTTATTAGGGTGAGTCACCATGCCTATCTGTTAGATCTACCACAGGGCGGCATGAATCACCTGTTGGCAGTGCCTAGCTTTTTTACTAAAAAAAAAGAGACATCCTAGACAACTAACTCAGACTTTATGCCTAAGTATTAGATAGCTCAAATAAGGCGAGACGTCCCTTTCTCTGCGTCCGGTCTCATATATCCACAGCCATACCAAAAATACCCTGGTCTGAAGATCTCCGCTTAGGGCTCTGCGCAGTAATTTCTCTCTGTGGAACATAATGCAAAGCAAGCAAAGTCTAGTGTAAAGAAATGGAGAAGCTTTGATTTGCTGGTGCTTCCTCCCCCACTTCTGTGGGTGTAAATGACGACATAAAACATGGAAGACTCAGACTTACCCACAGCCCCTAGGCCAGTCCTCTAACAGCTGACTGAAGGCACAGTGAAAAGGCATGACTTTGAGATCCCCATAGCAGTGCTGGGTTTCCCTGCTCCACTCTTCCCACACGTGTGGCACTGCCACCATCCCTCTCTGAGCAGAGAATCAAGGGTCACCACAGTCTGAGAGCAGAAGGCAGTGATAAAGGAAAAAGAGGGGGAGTTTGGGAGGTGGAAGCGCCTCCCTTGCCACCCAAGCCAAAGCCTGAAGGTGACTCATCCTCCTCTGCACTAGCTTTTGCACAGCTCCTGTAAGGAGAGGAGCTTCATGTGCCATTCTTCCCTTCCTTCCCCTTTCCCTCCCTCCCCTTAGAAGTGATCCAAAAAGTCTTCCTCCTCCCTGTGAATGACTTCCCTCACATTTCTTCCCCAGAAAGTGATCTTTTCTGCTTGGTTACTGGTGTATCCAAGTCCTGTTATTACGCATTGCTCCAGGCACTGTACGAGCCTTTAGGCATTTACTGCAAAACAGCGTAGCAAATCTGACACGCTTGGTAGAATACGCGTTCAAAGTCAGGTTCTCAGCAGATATAAACTGATGTGGAGATGACCCAAGAGAGACGACCCACAGTACCCACTTGGTCACTTGAAACAGTATATGCAAAATGCCCCTGTAAAGACTTTGAAAGCAGACTGGTTCTAAGTGGGTGCAGCTTTACTGATTTTAAAACTGTTCTGCTTCTAATTCACACCAGCACAGGAATGTTCGATAACAGCCTTATTGTGTGCTTCAGCACACAGCAAAACCCATCTTCCTACACACAGAAAGGAGGTGTCTTCTAAAATTAAACGTCATTCTAGTTAGCATTGTAACATGATGAATTTTCATATTGAAATGTGGCATATTGGCATATTGAAGAGCTGATAAACAAATCCTCAGGGCTGAAGATTCAAATGAATTATGCTGCCTTTCCCCAGCTGTAAATCTGGTGCACTAACTCCAGGGAACAGAGACTATCCAAGTCTTGGTGTCCCTGGCACACTTATGTACTTGTTCTGACAATGCAGAAGAGTCGAGGACTTGCTGATCCTGGGAAGCTAATCAGCTTCTAACTCCAAGAAATTCCCACCATAGGAAGCCAGTATCCCCTTCCTGGTGGGGGGTGGTGCTAAAGAATAAATACATGCACCACTGGAATCATCACAGAAGGCTTGCTTTCTCCCTTTCTCAAGACTACATCAGTAAGCTGATGCAAATATTACAAAAAATACGTGGGAAGTACAGAATCATTATTTTGCCTTCAAACAAGTCCTTCAGCCTTGCTGAGGCTGCCCTTTAGGCAAACAGCTTAGCTTTGCACGCATGAGACTAACTCCCTCAGCTGCTCTAAACAGGTGTAGTTGGCCTGACGTCAGGGGACACCAGCTGAGGCTCAGGTCAGACCTTTCTCCTGGGCCCGTATGTTTCACAGGACACCGGTGCCATGCTGTTGCATTTTAAGCAGTCACTCAACTCCTGTAATTAATAAAAAGCAAAACTAAGCCTTCTGGCAATGGAGGCAGAACACCTCAGTGCGTCTCAGCTGCAAATTGTTCCCTTCCCTACATGGCACTGAAAGATCATGGGGAGCCATCAGGTGAAAGGGGGGTGAGAACAGCCTGGCAACCAGGGCCAGGGATGAAACCTGCCATCCTAAATTTCATTTTCACCACCAACTCTGCAATGAGCTTGCTTTAGCCGTTCTGGAAAGCCCTTGCCTTCTCACAGGAGATGGATATCCACACCAGTATCCTCTAAACAAGCAAGCTCAAAACACCAGTGAAAGATGCAGAAGTATCACCTTCTCTGCTTCTGTCCACCTTCTTTGGGAGGGAAGGTGCTCATACTGTCTTGCTGGAAAATTCTAGTTTAAGCATTTGTACTCTGGTGATGTCCCCCCATTCCTCAATCTCTGTATAGCAAACCAAGTCCTTAACGTTGATTTTAGGAATGGCTTCTACATTAGGATCTAAACACAGATGATGAAAACACCTGCAATAGGCCAGAGGGAGTTGCCTTTTCGGAACTCGAGTCTTATTTGTTGCAATGGATTTTTGCCACCTCTGTAAAGCATTTAAATTAGCAGTTGGATCAAGCTAAGATCCTTGAGTAGTCATCACAGGGTGGCAGACACCTGTGGTGGGAAACCAGTTCAGAGGAGGTCTTGAGTTGCCCTTTGCAGATGCTTATCTTCCTTCAGAAGCCACAGAGGGACAAAGAGTCACTAACTCCTTGAATTACAGTTCATAGTTATGCAGAATAAATCTAGACAGAAAGCATAAAAGAAGAGAGTTTGTTTCTAGAAGGACTGATGTAACTATCTACATCTCAGCAAGTTTTTCTGTGGAGCCCAGATCTTCTCTAGTGGGTTTGGATCAAAGCTAACTCATGTCTTACCAGTGCACAGTTAGCACTAGATTTACCTGTACCTGATTGTGCAGGCACTTCCATGGGCTCCTGAACTGATACAATGAGGTATGTTTTGACTAAGACATCCTTTTTTGAAAAAAAAAAAACCAAACCAAAAAAAACCAAACCAAAAACAAACCCAACATACTGAAATACCAAACTGTAAAAAGTAGAAGGTTGGCTTGGCTGATTTTATATGAAAAATCCTCAGAAATTTTAAAAATCGTTAAAACAACATTTGTCTAAGTGAAAAAGTTTCCATAATTTTAGGATGACTGTGAGCTTCAAATTTTATTTAAAATTAACATCTTTTCAAAGTATTCCACACCTTAGAAAAGATCCAAGTACACATAAGGTATTTCAGACTTTGCAAAATGAAACTATTCCAGCAGACCCATAGCAGTATTTCAGATTCACAAATCCCTAGCCAAAATATTCTGCTTATTCTGTGTTGACTGTTCAGAACTTGCAGCAGAGGATATGCTGAGTAGATATAAGGACAGGAAAATCACAGTGAAAGTGGTGCAGTGCTGGAACAGGACTTCTAGACTTATGGTGGAATCAGCATCCTTGGAGATTCTCAGACCTTGACTGGAGTGAAAGCCACCTGTCAACAAGCAGGACAGAAAGCCTGCAGATGAGCAAAGTGTATGCAGGATATAAGAGGAGTCAGTGCTTAAATGTTGCAAGCCAGGAAATCACCAAATGCTTGTAATCCTAAATGAGCAAACTATTGGGGAAATAAAATAGACAGCACAGCTACTGTGTTAAAAACACAAGCAACCTCTGCCTTCTGTATGAAAAGAATTTCCCACATCATATTGTAGTTATGCAAAGCATCGAGTCTTTCAGGAACATTATGTACAGTGCTGAAAAAATATCTGTCCAATGCATGTTTTGCTATGACACTGATAATTTTAGTGCAAAGTATGATCATTCACCTGCCTGGCAAGGGAAATATGGTGAGACTGGTGGGAAAAATAAATACACATGCAAATATACTCACTCTTATTACATACGTACACAGTGTTATTTAATAACAGGAATCCATGCAGTAAAACATATGTACGCTTGAAATACTGACAAGTTTCAATTTTTCCCCCTCATTTCAATTTCTTAGCTTATGGATATAACTAAGGAACAATTCTTCCTAAGCTGATGGAGGTTCTGCTTCTACCAGCTTTCTGTTCAGCGCACACACTCGGAAGATGTACAGCTATTGGGCAGAAAAAAGCATGTAAAACAGAGGTTCCCTGCATGCAAACACAGCTTATGGCTTTTGTGGAAGTGGAAGCCTGCACGGAGCAGTGACAGTACTCTGCTACAGTGGTACCCTGCCTCTTCCCATTGCAAGGGAGCAGAGTGGGTAGCAGAGATTCAGCATCCTGCTCCCAGCATCCCGCTCCCAGCCCACACAGCAAAGTCATGGAGGCGAAAGGCTTGGGGGTGGGGGGAGGGGAGGAGGGGAGGAGAAGCAAGTTCCTAAGTTCCTACAGGGCTTTCAAAATGCTGGATTTAGAACTTGTGAGAAGCCACAGGCTCATGTATTTGATTCGAGCCAGATTCAAAGCAGGCAGATGCTGGGTAAGCAGCCTCTGCAGTGCTGTTAATGCGCTTTGCTCCTGATCTGCACTTCCTTAACATCTTGGCATGTGTGGACTGCTCTGGCATCCGTTTCACTTGAAATCTGCTACCTACAGCCTCAATGAACAGCTGTGCCCTTTGGGACTTTCATTCCCTTTTCCCCTGCTATCCAGATTCAGAGAGGAGACAATAACAGCAAAAATGAATATAATAGACTAGACTAGAATAGGTTTCAGTTGGAAGTGACCTACAACGATCATCTAGTCTGTCTGACCACTTCAGGGCTGACCAATTTAGAGCATGTTATTCAGGGCACTGTCCAAATGCCACTTAAACACTGACAGGCTTGGGGCATTGACCACCTCTCTAGGAAGCCTGTTCCAGTGTTTGAGAGCACCCTCTTGGTAAAGAAATGCTTCCTAATAGCTAGTCTAAAAATCACATAAGGCAGGAGGATATGCTGCATTTACTGCTATTGCTGAAACAGGTAACTAGGAAAATGAAGGATAAAGCCTTGTTTAACTCCCTAGGAACCTTTCTCCTGAAATATAGACCTGAGTATCTAATGTACAGCTGCCTTTGTGCTGTCATTCACGTTGATATTTGCTGTTGCGTTGCAGTCAACTATAAAATTCAGATGAGGATACTTAAGTAACAGCAGAATGAAGAGCAGTCATTTCTTATCTTTCCTATCTTACTTTTTGGGGAATAATTGAAGGAAAAGTAGCACAGAAAAGACTACTTTCTTTCCTTTCAGACCTTTTACTATTACGGGGTTTCTGGCACTTGGCTTAGTTGGTCTAAAACCTTTTTCTATTAACAGCATTACCTGAAGCTACTCTAGTGAGCTAGGCATGAGGATCTAGAAAAGAAAGACTGGTTGTTACTGTGAAAGGTGCTTTGACCCCGATTATGCTGGCCCTCAATTTCTTGTGGGAAACGACTGTAAATCACATCCAGTTTTCCTGAGTTTCTGACTGTCAGTGATTGGCAAGAGACTTGCTTTGCTGCACTTGCAAACTAAAATTAAGTCATCCCTCAAGAAAAAAAAAAAAAACAACAAACCCACACCAAAAAAACAACAAGACACCAGAGACCAAGACCTTCTGGCACTTCTATGCACTTGCAGAGAACATTCATGTGCTGAGAGGGAATCCTGTCTGTTGTTGCCATCTCAAATGCACAGGAAACATTTCCTTTGTGAATCCATATGGATCCTTCTGTTGCAATTTCTTACGCATAGAAGGTGACAGGATTTCCCCTAAGAAAAAACGAGAGTCCCCATATGTCCTCACACTGGTATATCCTGCAGAACTTGGAGCAGCTTATTTGTCATTTGTTAATCTAACCTAAGGGGATTTTTAGTGTGAAAATATTCCTTTGAATATGACAGCCTAGTGCACACAGTAAGGGTTGCTCGGAGATGCAGGCCAGCAGAAGTTTTCAGTGCAGCTGATATTTGGTTCAAGAACTTTGGCCCAAAGACATTTTTAGAATTTCTTTGAATGCTGTCTATGAAAAACTGTAAAAAAAGAATTGCTCTTTTTAAATCTTCTGCATGCTGGCAGAGTACTTGCAGCAAGAGATTTACCAATGTTTGTAACTTCAGGGTCAGCACAGCTAACTGAATTCATTCAGGCTGTGTTGATTTGCACCATCAGAGAATGTAACCGCAAAACATTGTGTTTAAATTAAATTTCCCTCTCTGCTTCATGTTTTCAAACAGCAGAATACTAATGAGAGACAAACTGCCTCCCCCTCCGCAGTCACAGAATATGGTGGCATGGACCAAGCTGTTTGACTCTCCATGCATGACCAGGAGCAGGGTATGAAGAAAGAACATGGATGGAGTGAGTCTGTTTGACGATGACGAGAAGTGAATGGAGGTCTACCGATACCAACAGTATTTACACAACCTGCATATCTCCCCCAGTAGCATCATACTAATCCCACCACCACTGCATCTTTTCACCAAGGCACCTTTTCCTCCTAATGGAGCACTTTAGGACACTGATGTGGTACTTGTGGTGCAGTAGAAGTCACAAGCCAGTTCTGCTGTAGAAAGCAGTAGTTCTCTTTCCTGAATGTCTCTCCAGGACTCAGCCCCACAACTCAACCTGTATGACAGACTAAAACCTATTGCCCTCCTTTAGACCTCAACACACAGTTTTCTGCCTACTCCACTTCTACAAGAGATTGCTGGCTCCCAGTCCATTCAACTGCTCTGCATAAAGCACAGTTAATTCTACACATAGTACCCAGTAATTCAGATGAACTCTGGTTCACACTGGTACTGCTATCTGTTTTCACCTGTGAGTTGCATTCCTCCAAATTATGTCTATTGACTTGGTAATTTAACCATGGCCTCCCTTCACGTGATTATATCATTCCTAGAAACTTCAGTTGACTTTGTAATGGAACAGGTTCTCTTTGCAGGTTCAAGAGTGCTTTCTAAGATGTTGTGACACTCCTCACAAATTCTCCCGCACTCCAGGCATCACCTGGAGCATAACCAGATATCACCCTGCTTGGATGCAGAGTGCTGCAGACTCCTTGGATTTTGTATGGTCACAAACACAGAGAAACACATTCCAATATCAATAAACCACTTGCTCATTCCTCTTGCTGGCTGTTGTTCGTAAGAAGGACAGAAACCACATAAGGACAGAAATCATAAGCCACAATTATAAGCAAAATATCTATGCGATGTTCTCATGTGATTCCCATCAAAACAGCATGGAAGAACCTTGCGGTCTTTGGAGCAAAACCTTAGCAGCACAGGAAAGCGCCATCTCCTTGTACGTTGAAAGTGAGGCACAGAACACCTTCCAACTTTCAAGAGGAAAGAGAAGTTTGGGGTGTCAAAGGTATGTTGTATGCAAGGGGCTTTCCACGCTTTAGTCCCTGGAATGAGCTCTGCTGAGAGAGTCCAACTTGAACTGCTGCCTGAACCCTACAGAAACAGAACAGGCCAAGCTGCCAGGTGCTGAACCATCGGCAGTCATACTCCCAGAATGGCCATCAGCTGCCACTTTGACAGGAATCCAGCACGGTTTGGCGGCATTTTCCTTAGGGGACTGACATTCCCTGCATCAGGGAAAGCAATTTAAGGTTTCAGAACTCTGTATATATGTTTATGTCTTTTTTCTGTGTTCGAGAATTATTCATGTCACACCTGACATTGACTCAGCTTAATTAGCACGAGAAAGGTCACGTTGCAGTAACTTGGGTAGATTAAGTACAGGAAGCCTTACACCATTTCTCTTCCTTGCTACCGGATGGAAATTCTTAAGTACCGCTGTGCTTGTGCTTGGCTACGTTTTTGGTCCATGGTGATGCCATTATATTAGCTGTGAGTGTTTAAGTATTGCCACCACCCATGCTGCAGTCAGAGGTCAGTTTCCCTGTGGCAGGGGAAACAGAAGCGAACACGTCGGCTCTTTGGCTGCCGTTGCTTATATATGCTGTGTTAACTTAAAACCATCAATCATTCTTTGCTTAAGTGGTCAAAATAAAGGTGCTATGCAAAAGTCAGCCTTCTGTAAATTGTATACCTTTACTTGTAGCCAGAAGAGTAACGTTCCAAAATAGCGCAATGTGTTTGAAAATGAGAAGAAACCACAAAATTAGATAGGAACACCAGCTCTCAGGCAGTGGGCTCCTGGACTGATCACATTTAGTAATGTGTATTTAATAGTATGTCATTAGGATGACGTTGAGTTGGCTTTACCCTCATAAATCACATATCTCATTGCATGACCTAACCGGATTGTTCCATTTCTGTTTCAATAATATTTCACAGCCTAGGCAAAACTATCCCTGTATAGAACAGGCTAACTTTCATACAGTTCATGCCTATCTCCTACAAGTACAACTTTGCATGGTATTTCTATGTCTCATCCAGTAGCTCCCAGATTCTTTCTGAGATGGCAAGTGTGGAGTAACTATAACAAATTATTTGTATTCTTGCTAACAACAAAAATCATCATGGTTTTGCTGTCTTCAGAGTGCCTGACCATCCTTCCTGGAAGTAAGACCCTACAGAAGTGTCCAACCTTATTATTTAAGGATTAAGTCCAGCATTAAAACCTAACTTTCAATCATGAAAATCCACTGTGGTTTGAGAAAACTGGAAAAAAATACAGAGGATGAACTGGACAGCTTGATTCACTGGTACTGGTACGGCAGGGGCCCCACAGCTTCTTTCAAGAGTAGTACAGGGATGACTGAAAGTCAGTAGGCGCACAGGAGGCAAAGAGTACTTTGAATGGTTGCTATGCCCAACTGAATTATTCATTCTGTCAGCTCCAGTGCTCCTCCATGCAGCACATGAGTGTATTCACAGTGGCACTTCAGCCTTCCTGGGCAGCCCATCTCTGTGCTGAGAAAGGAACAGATTATGCGGGAAGCAACAAACTGATGAAGCAGGAGTGAAAATGCTAATCAAGTGCCACTTGGCGAGTGCAGCGCTCAAACAGTAAAGCTTGTTTGCTGGCAAAGAGGATAACCTGTGCAAGCACATTGAAAGCTGGGCTGTTCCAAGTAGATGGAAGTCAGTTTTGGGGAATATTAGACTCAGTACTGAATAGCCTCCCTGGGGCTGACCATGAAGGCAGGATGAATTCAGAACACAAAGAAAGACTTGACACACAAGTTGCGTGGATATTGAAGGCTGCAAAAGGACAGTGGAGAGAATCAGACACCTATTTTCACATGCACAGCCTCAAGCCCCTAGCTTCCACGACTGGCTGACATGACATGATAGCTAGTGAATACAACAGACCTCCAGGGTCTTGACTCTCAAAGACTGAAGCTAACCCTCAACTGTTAGGTCCAGTACGCCAAAGCAAGCAAGGTCACACAACTACCTCTTTCACTTCCTCCTTTCTCCTAGAAACCATTGTCTGAGCAACGTAACACAAGCTTTCTGCCCTTTATTTCCTTGAGGAACTTTTAACTCTAGTTATTCTCATATTCTTTGTGAGTGCCTGTCCTCTGCCCTAAGGATTAGCTCTATGTTCTTGCTTAGGTGGTGCAAATTATTCCAGCAGATTGTAACATGATGGGGGAATCCCTGAAAACAGAGTACAATGCAGGTGGAAGGCACTGGCTGGAACAAGCCCAGGATCAGAACACCAGACCCAGGGAGGAGAAGGCTATAGACAGCCCTGAGAGCAGAGTCAGAGGCAATCTGTGTGCATGGCAGCGTTATGCAGCTGCTTCTCTAGAAGAACTGCATGATGGGGTCAACGAGAACATGTCTGAGACACAGCATAACAGTGCTTAAAAGCAGGGAGTTTCTCTCCTCTGTGCTGGCTTTTCTTCACTGCATCCTCTCATAATCACGCTTACCTCCAGAAGTTACCAGCAACACATTTCCCCAGCCCATACCTGTTTACACCAACACTCCCCTGGATTTCAGCAAGACTGGTCAAAAGAGACAGAAAGCCACTGGAAATTACTGTCCTCAGTGGTCTTGGGATGCAGTTTGCCACAAGTGTAAGCACAGCCAACTCCTGCATTCACAGCAATGCATAGCTCACCTGGGGCTAAACCCACTTTCTCTCAGCATCTGCTGAACCGATGCTCACCTGTAGCTCAGGATTAGATTGAAGGGGCGTGTGTGTGTTTGTGACACCTGCTTGGAGGCACTTCCAGTAACGCACACAGAAGAAAATTCACAGAACAACCGCCATCCCCTGAGAGCCACCTGCAGCAGTACAGTCACTGTGAACGCCACCTCTCTGCTATCATGGAGCATGTTCAAGGCAGGGGGGTTGCCACAGGTCAAGAACACAGCAGTGAAAACAAGGCAAAAATAATCTGCTAGTACTAGTGAAAGGATATGTGTAATAAAAGGTCAGCTAGTTCAGGAGAAGCCCCTTTGATGTTTCAGATCTGCCTGACATCTGAGAAGTCTGCTGTCTTACAGAGCTGGCAGCAGCAGCTACTGCTTTTCTCAGGCTTTTTTCCCCCATGCCTGCTGCATGCAAAGCAAGGACAGATTCAGCACTGCCAACCAGCTAGACCCGCCCTGTAATCCCTGTTTGTTGGGACAAGGGTCAGAATTAGTGCAGTGAGTGCTAGGGAGAGGTGCTTTAATACAAAGAGCCCAAGAGCTCATTTTCATTTCTGTTCCTGTTGCCCAACCAGTATGTCCCCTTCTCTAGCTAGGGCTGGCATCCAAGAACACAGATTCAGAAAAGCCCTGCTGCTGGGCTACTACTGCTCTGCCTCCCCAGCTCTTCTTCCCCCCAGCTGCAGCTAGCACAGCCCCAGCCTTGCTGAGAGGGTTAAACGCCTGAGGACTTTTGCTGGAGGTTGCATGTGGATCACAACTGAGAAACAAAGGTTGCCAGCCAGCCCAGGGAGTCATGCCCTTCAGATAGGAGGTGGGGAGCAAAACCTTGGCAATCCTGCTTTTTGGACCTGTAGCACAGCCTTACCGTTGCAAACCAAGTCAAAGTCTAGCTTCAAGGAGTCAAAGCTACATATAAGCCAACAGACTGACCCCTCCACACCTGACCTGGCTTTATTCAGCGAACATGTCCTAATATGCTTTGACTATGATTGTACTTACATGTGGGGAGGGCACAAGGAGCACATATCTGAGTGCAGCTAATTCTTCATTAGAAAGGCACTTTATGGCTTCTCAGCTGGTAGAAGGGAGGGAGACAGATGAAGCCCTGACATTTTGTCTGCATAGAACTGGAGCCACGTACTTCCACAGAGAGGAAATGGTGCTGCACGCTGCCAAGAAAGGGGCTTTGCCATGCTCAGGTTACTCTGAATTAGGTCTGCTTGGGGATGGAGAGGGAGTTGCTGCTACATCTCTCTTATCCAAGGAGCTCTTGGTAACACTTTCCTCGTGGTTCCCAAGCTCCTCTGCCTCCCTTATTTTTGACAGAGGGTAAAGGAAAACTCCCATTGACTTTGAAACACAAATGCATCCTCACTTCAGCCAGCTGCATCAGTTCCAAACCTTTTGTAAAGGAAAACCATTTTGAGGGACTCAGAACAGGAATCCACTGCCTTGTTCCTCTGGGTAAAGTGCTCCAGTCCTGCCCTAAGAGCCGCATCATGGCTCATCTCAGGTCATTTCATGCGCAACATCGGCATCTGCAAAGTCATCTAGACTTGGCTGCGGGCTGCTGTGCTGAACTGAAGCAGAGCTCCCCAGCTCCACAGGCACTGCGCATTAGTGCTGGCAGGGCAGCGGAGAGAGTGGCGCGCAGGGAGTCAAGGCAGCCTCGCCATGACCTTACAAAGTCCGTGAGCTCATGGCGTAAGGGAGCCAGCCTCTCAACCCTTCCCCTCTTTTGTAAGCCAGTCTCTTGTAGCGGGGCACAGCGAGTGGCACCTGTCACAGGCTCCACTTTCAGTTCTCCAGTTGCTCTGCTCCCTCTTCCTCCTCATCTCTGATGGAGGACAGGAGAGGTTACTGAATCAGTTGGTCATTTCCAGCTGTCATCAGGCCCCTGACTACTATGATTTAATTCTAGGAAGTGGACTTGGCCCAGCTCCAGAAGCCAAGCACTCAAGTCTGACATCAAACCATTTGTCTCCCCCAAAAGTCAGGTCACGGGCCTCTGCAACTGAGGCAAGCATCCCTAGGTAGCTCAGACTGCCAGGCCACCTCTTTATAGAAGACTGTCTCTTGGTCCTGAAGGGACAGCTTCACCTTACAGGACTTTCAGGTAGGAACTTCTGAGCAGAGCCAGATCACTACAAAATAATAATCAGACAATCCTGGAAAATGAGCTAGAGTGACATTTTATTTAAACACCACCACCACCACCACCCCCAAAAAAAAAAAACAACAACAAAAACACACCAATAAGAAGAAAACACTAATCACATCTGGATCCACCCACGATCTCACTATTGCACTAGTAATTACGCCAAACCTCTACATCTTTTTAAAACAAAAAGAGGGTATGTTCTTTAATCCCTGACCTGTTCTAACACAAACTAGGCTGAGAGGGATAGCTAGATAGGTGTGCAAAGCCATTTCACATATCTGTAACCCCCGTATCTTGTGTCTTTAATACTCTCATGCTTACATAGGAAAGAGTGATGAAAATCTCTGAAGTGACAGCTGCAATATTAACAGTAACAGATTAATTTTTCCCCTTCTCATGCCACCACAGAGTCCCTACCTGCTAAACTGGGAACCCTTTCACCTGAGAAATGCTGCTCTTGCACACTCCAGTCAAAAGTCAGAGCTGACTTTTTTCTCTGAGGAGGAGGCAGAAAACTCTATATCAGTGAATTACACACTCCCCACCACTGGCAGAGGAACAAGGAGCTCAGGGGGTACATGACAGTATTTGACAAAAGAGCTGGAGAAAGCTACCTCTGCTGCGAGCGCAGGCATCGTTCCCACTGCAGGAAATGGAACACTAGGACAGGCTTTCTAGGGACACGAGGATTAGCCCAGACAGATAAAAAAGACAGTAACAGAAAATGAAATACAAGCCATTCATTGCAAATTTAATTCTCCTCTTAGTGATGCATGTCCTTTTCATTTGTGAGGCTGGTGCTGTCACCAAGGTCAATACAAATGTAATGTCAGCTGCAGGAAAACCGGTGAAAAACATCCCCAGGATTTCTGATGGCTTCTGCAAAAGTGCGTAGGGCTTCATTTCTTGTCACAAGCCCTACTGGTACAGCTAGAGAAATGTTAGCCATTTAGAGTAGAGAAGAAATCCTCTCCATTAATCTGCTCTGCCCTCCCACCCCATCCCAACCAAGAGAAGCTTTGCCCATACAGTGCTAATACAGAGGGTTTGCTGTAATTTCAGAAGAGGTGAAGAACATCCCACCACTGGTTCTCCTAAGAGTGCCACACTAGCTGAGATGACCTGGCTTTCTTCACTATAGTCCAGTTCTCACCCTAAATCGCAGTTGGTCCAGCCAGAGTAGTACCCCGTCTCCACCAGTAGCACGTGCCAAAAGCTGTGCAGGCAGCTGTGGAACAAAGAGGTGCCTGAAGAAAATACTGGTAAAACAGCACTTCTGAGACTAGCCAGTTCTCTGAAACGTAAGAATATTGCTATTGCATTGTCTGCCAGCACCACGACACTGCAAAAATCATACTCTCCGTAGGCATGCTTCAGAATGGGTGGGTTTCACCATCTGTCTCCTGTGCGCTGTGGAGAGCACAACAACTCACTCTGCACATGCTCTGGCATGCACCAGCAGATAGTAATGTCTCCAGCTCTGGCTCAGAGTGGGCAGATGCAAGCAAATAGGATTTATCAATTCATCACTGTGTTACTTTAGATTTGCGTTGGTATAACTCCAGTGAATTCCACAGAGCTAAGCTGGAGTAATACCTTACTGAATCTGCTGTTCCTTCCCCTACCCACACACAACTCCCCACTCCAACTACAGCTTTCACACGACAGCCTATGGACAGGTGGGTTTATGAAGCAAAATGTTTTAAGAATGAAGCACTGGCAGAGGAGACAGTTCGATGAAAGTGTCTTTCTCAGTGAAGCCACCCATTAAATGTACTGGGGAAACACAGCATCAAAGACCAGTGATAACACTTAGCATCTAGATAGCAGTTTTTATCCACAGAACTAATTTCACCTTATATCAGAGGGCAGAAAGCATTACCTGTAGATACTGAATGGACCAAGGAGGGTGAACAACAGGATCCATGTTCCCTGACTCCTAGACAGGCAATTCCAATACCTTATAGACACTGTAATTATGAAAACCAGCTGGGTTAAAGGAGATGAGACTGGCCACCAGGTTGTCTTCTCTCCATCAAACTCATCCCAATGTAATGTGAGCGGATGATGTCAAAGACGTCAGATTTACGAATGCTGCTGATTTTTCTCTTAGCAACCCTGACAGTTGCCAGGAAACAAGGAGTTGCTGTTACTACGGTGACACAGGGTACCAAAGCCACATGCCACACAACACCCACCTGGAAAAGAACAGGAGAAATGCTCACCTTGACTTTCCCATCACTTCATAGGTGAAGAGATAGGTAAGAAACATCTCCACTCAAGTCACAGAAATTACAACAGTGTAAATCAGGCCCAGTGCTCCTGCCACCTCTGGTCTAAAAAGGGCTTTGACCACCTGGACAGATCACCAGTAGTAGGCTTGGTATTGCACTGCATCCTGCCAGCACACAGAAGATGCTGCTGGAGGTTGACATGAATGCTAAAGAAAGGTTGCAAGCTTCCTAACGATCTGCAAAGGAGGAATCTTGCAAAATACAGGATGGCAGAGATGTATCATGCTATCCAGAAACACCATTGCTGAAAACAAATACACAGGGAGGGAAGAGAAGCCCCATGCTTTGGTTCATTTGATGACACCACAGCATATTCTGCCATGAGCAACAGCAGGTAGAGGATGAGGCATTTTTTTTTTTTCTTTGTTGTTTATTTGCCATATTTCAGGTCTCAAACAGCGCCACATAAAGCTGCAGGGCTGTCTAAGAACTAACTCAGTTTGAGGGATCCACCATTTAGGCTATGGACTGAAAGAACCAACACCCTGCACAAGCAGAGATAAGACAGTCTGCTCCAGAATCATATAGGGGATTGCCTAGCCCGGCAGCTTCCAGTTTTCCACTGTGCCATCACATTAGCACAGAAAAAAACCAGGATGTCATTCCCTTGTGAAGATGGAAAGGAGATTGCCTACACCTCCTCTGATCTGTTCATGACCCCCAGTACTGTGAACCTGTGGCCTTGTGCAGAACATCTACAGGATTCTAGCTCTGACTTTGTAAATGTGTTAACTCTGTCTCCTCCTGCCTCAGCAGAAACCACGTCTCAGTCCAGACAGAGCCTTTTGGAAGAATGAACTAGCTGTATCTGCTAACAGGAGCTCTGAACCTTGACACCAACACAGATTTCTGTCCCCTCTTAATTAACGCCGAGTTTCCTTTTCCTGCTATAAAGGAAGAGAAGTATTTAGATGTTTACCTCGGGGCCTAAAACTGGTTCACTGCACTTCATACTCCAAAGCCAACGTAGGTGGAACTGAAGATGGGTGGGAAGACGGACCCACAGACATGTCCACTCTTCCCCATCACTAGCCTACGTGGAGGTAAACCAAGATAAGCATGGTGTTCTAACCAAATGGATGGTGCAAAATCTTTCCTTCCCGCAGAGGGAACAGCAGGGGATACTTTGCTGTAGCTCCATGCATAGTAGTGCAACTCCTTACCACATCCTACCCAGCGAGTGAGGTCAAATGCTACAAAAGACTTCAGACCTGCCACTTTGCCACACATCATAGTCAAGAGGATTATTTCAGTTAAAACAGATACTAAGCTCTGATCACCTTGTTCCAAAAGTACAGATTACTGTAATACAAGCCACAGGGAGAGAAGACAAAAAAAAAAGCCAAAACCATGAAAACTCACTGAGAACAATTCAAGCCATAACATTTTTTCTCAAAATGGAGAGCAAAACAAAAAATTAATTTTCTCTTTTTGATCAGTTCAAAGGCTGGTTAGAAGCATGCTGCTCAAAACTCTTATCAGAAAATATAGGCAAAGTATTTTCTGTAGAATCTGAGCACAATGGAGCCATTTGATCTCTTAGTCTGATCTCCTGGTCTTCCATAGACTTCAATTTGATCCATTCACTTCTTCACCAAGCACAACGAGAGACATTCAGCTAAACCTTCTACTTCCTGAAAGCCATCCAGTTTTGAAAACATCTGGAGGTGGTGATACTTCCCTCGATCATTCCCTCCAGGGGATAACCACCAGTTTCCCAACAGGCCCTACTTTTCTGTCCGGTTACAGGCAAATGAAAAACACCAGCTCTTTTGGCTCTGACCAGCAGAGAGCACAAACATACACCTACACCATCCAGCCTGTTATATTAAAATTATTAGCACATTTCAGAGACATCCATCATTGGGGCCATTTATTATTTATCCAGCTCTGGAAGGATATCAGTCCCCAGCTGCAGTTGAGATCATCAGAGGCATTCTTCCTCCATCCTGTCTGACTGAACAGCAATGGAAATCCTGGCTGGGCTTTCTGACTGTGGGAACCATGCCAGTTGACCTCACTTGATGCTTCCAACAACCCTATTTAGGTAACCACATAGCCTTCCTCTGCCTTGGGGCAGATGGCCAGGAAGCTGATGGGTAGTCTGAAATTACAGTAAGTTTGGAGATGAGGTATGATTTGTGTTAGGAATTGGGAGTGTCGTCTTATGGCTGAAATTAGCAGACCTGCATGCTATGGCCAAACCGTAAGGTTTACAAAGCAGAATATTCCAGATGGCCACCAGAGAAATCAGTCTTAGATTTTCAAGAGAGACTAGGAACAAAGATGTAATTTAAAGTCAGTGAGAATGCGTTTGCTGCTTCTCCTTGGTAAGCCTCAACCTGAACAGATAAACTCAACATTTAGCTCAAAACTTCAAATACCAACCAGGGGACAGTGGAACTGGCATTTATATGGTGACTTGAGCTTTCCCTGATATTTAAGGCAGAATCAGTAAGGGAAAATTCTCTTAGAGCGAGAAAAATTCTTGAACAGATTCCCTGTGATTCACTGTGTTCCTTGCTCCATCTGTTTCCCTCAATATCCAATGTAGCTACACATTAACCTCACATTTTAAGAATGAATTATGAAGGCTACAGCCAGCTTTATACTCTGCAGTGAAAAGGCTCCATAAGGCTAAGCTAAAAGAAGTTAACACTTCTAAGTGGTGTCTTTCAGCGTAAACCTAACTCTCCCAGCAGTACAACCCAGGAACACTAACCTGCTGTAATACACAAAAAGCTGCATCAACTGTTTGCTTCTGCTGCGTTGCCATTTCTTGGCTTTTTATTTATTTTCCCCCAATCCTTATTTTCTCTGTGTGAGTTAAACCCCAAGCCTGAGTCTTCCATCAGACCCACAGTCTCTCCACCAGGCTGCACTGTCAGGAGCTACTGCCTCTTCCAGCTGCACAGTTTGCCCCTCATATACCCAAGCTCAGCCTGAAGCCCTCTCTGCCGCTGGCAGCTGGAAGGTTCTGTGAAAAAATAGTCATCCTTTCTGGGCTTGAGTCAGTCAGTGCCAGTCATGTCTGACACAAACTGTTGGGGAAGGAGAGGAGCTGCCAAGGTGCTCTGCAGGACAACACAACCCTCAGGGGAGGTTGCACCAGGGGAAGCAGCTTGCAGGAGGCATTTTTGAACAGCCACTTCTGCTACATGGGAGGGGACTGCTTCCAGCACAGCCCTGACCATCCAGGCCACCCTGTCTTCTCCAGCCTGCTTCTTTACTTTGTGCAAGCCCAGAAACCCCCTGCACTCCCAGCTATGTTGAGAGGTAATTCTGTGACATTTAGGGATTTTCTGCATGAAAAAAATCTCATAGTGAGGGGATTAAACCAAGATTAGGGTTCATCCTTCATTTTCAGAGGAAATACACTGTCCATGATACCATACAGTTCTTACCAACCCAGTGCAATGGAACACAATGGAAAATCCTATAGGGACCTTCATTTTCAAAGAAGATGAACAGGTAGTGACTGGAAACAGATGGCCGAATTGTGCTCACCTTTATCTATCTCCAAATTACATTTGGAATAAGTTGAATTTCCGTAAGCAAAGTTTCAGTTGTGTATCAGTAAGCGAAACATAACTTGTGTCATTTGAGCTGCCTTACAAATAGACCCACCAATCTAGTTCTTATTATCATTGTTATTTGTGGCACAGTTAATCATGGTGAGATTCATCTCGCTTACCTTCAGGCATTTGATATGGCTTCTACAGTTAATGAACAGAACCAGAGACTTCTAGGACATATATCATCTCAGTCATAATGCGGACACCTCTGTTAGACCAGACAACTCATGCTTTTTGTTTCTGGATATCATGGGAGTTGAGATAGCTTGCTCAGAATTAACTATCTATGTCTTTGCTGTAGATGCCCACAGTTAGACGAGGTATATCCTGTTCTGGTTGCTTCTGAGATTGTAAAGGAGTACTCTGATCAGCTTTCTGTCTGTGGAGTTATAATTAAATGTTTAATGTATCATGGGCTGATATCCCTGGCTCCTTGGAGACTTACAGATTTAAGGTTCAACCCAGAGCATTTCATATCTGCCCTGCCTAATGCCCATCTCAAGAAAAAGGGATTGCCAGGATCAACTACTTCATAATTTGTGTAGGAAAAAGTATTTCTCAGTATTCAGTTTAATGTCACTATTAGGCTGCTGATGCTTTCTTCTAACTCTTGTCATACAACACGTTTATTATTGATTTGGCAGTATCTTCCCCAAACTTGAAGCAACAAAGTACCCAGCCCTTGAACAGAACCTAGTATCTGTCTGCCATCTCGTCACAGCTGCTGCTGCTGGATATTGATTATTAGCTAATTAGCCAAGTGACATCTTCCCAGATTTATTTTTTTGTTAAGGAGTTTATCATAAGATCTGTCAGACAATCCAAAAAGACCTCATTAGCATAGCACTAATAATTGAAGACTTCAGATGAATAATAAAATACAAGACAAATTTCTTATCACTCATTCTTCTTCCTCCTCGTGTGGTCACACCTCCTGGTGTGGTCAAACCTCCTGGTGTGACAAAACACAAATCTGTTTCCCTTCTGCACCCCAGAGATTGTATCTTGTTGAATCTAATGTTTATAAAGAAATCACTGCTAGAAATAAGGTTAGAAATAAGAAGAAACTTTTGTTTACTGCTACTCTTAAGAGTCAATCCGAACCAGTCCTTCAATAGTTTTGGAAGGTGTCAATCAGAAGAGTTAACATCCTTGCAGAATTGTTGTGCAAACACCCTTTCTTTGTCTCCAGGGTGCTACCAGCTCATCTTAAAGTGGATTTTCCTGATCAGGATGGCACCAGCTGGCCTATAAATTAATCTTGTTCCCTCCTTAAAAAAATTAAATGTATCTCATAGACATTAGGTTTGAGATGTATCTCATTAGTTTTGAGATATTCAAAACACAACTGGACTAGGCACTGACCACCCTGGTCTAGCTTTGAAGTCAGACATGCTTGGGTTGGTGAAGATGACCTCCACGGGTCCCTTTTAAAGGGAATCTTACTGTGAGTCTTTATGGTCCAGAGTCATTTTATAACTTTAAACATAGACAAACATGAAGTCCTGCACCTGCAACAGAGTAACTCTGCAGAGCAGCAGGAAGCAGCTTTTAAAAGCAAGTGTCCTGGTGTACAAAAGCTGAACGCATGCCAGCAGTGCCTCCCTGCAGTGATGAAGGTTAACTACATAGCCACCGAGGAAGTAGAAAGCAGGTCAAAGAAATTGCCTCTTACCCTCTGTTCACCACATTGGGACTAGGGTGTCCTGTTTTGGGTTCCCCCGTTGTCACAGGTGAAATAACAGCTTACATTGTGCATGTTTACAGGCAGCCGATAATCGGTTGCAAGTGTGTGTGGGCTGATGAACATCTGAAATTAAGCTCAAGCGCAATTCTGCTACTTGCTAGCTAAAACCAATAAGGGACGATCATAAAATTAGATAGCACATGAACTTTATAAACAAAAGTGGCTTGATCCTGAATCCTCCTATTAATAGAGACATGAGACAGAACCTCCAATTAGACCATTCACATCTTGTTCTGTACATACACTACTTAGACTGGAAAACCCAGGAGCCTAACTTCCAGAAAGAAGAGCTGCCACTAAAAATCAAGTTTTCCAAAAAGAAGCAGGGGTCTCGGAAAGAAACAAGATGAAGAACTTGATTGGAGGAAAGATCCTAGAAGTGGGGGGAAATCCCAGAGACCAGATTGCTGAGTGGAGACTAATGCTGGGGCATGTCCAGGGACCTTGACTGGTAGCCCTCAAGACTGGCACATGCAAGGAGCTGCACAGCAGGAATTGATCTTCCCAGACCAGGCAGTGACCTCCTGCTGGGAACTGAAGTTGAGACCCGGGGATATAATCTTGCATCACTGTATCAGCATTGGGCTGGGGAGAGCAAGGCACCGACTGAGTGTGTGAAGTAACTAAGAAGAATGAGAGCTCTAACATGGTTGGTTATTAAATAAACCTCAGCTGAGGGATCTGTTTGTAGATAAGGACTGATGGATCTCACTGCTGCTTGTTACCTATTGGCAGATTATAGAGAAGAGGGAGCCCGACTGTCCTGAAAAGCGCACAGCAGATGAGAAGCAAGTCACAGGTAGCAAAAAGTCAAGTCTTAGATGTAAAGATAAGAATCTTCCCCTGAGAATGGTTCAGCACTGAATCAGGTTGCCCAGAGAGCTGTGGAAGAAGTATTCAGGGTTCAGCTTGACAAGGCCCTGAGCAACCCAGCTGAGCTCTGAGTTGGATCTCTGAAGCTCACACTGCTTTGACAGGTGGTTGTATCAGGTGGCGTCTAAAGATGCCTTCCAACCTAAGTCACTCTATGATTCCATAGTATTTAAATGTACAAGCTTCCCAGATAAAGTTATAAATAACATAAAATATCAATAACAATATGAGGCATAAAGCCTACGAGACATAAAATGTTATTCATAGACTTAAAACAGAAACCACAGCATACACAGAATTTCCGTTCTAACTGATGTCAGTACAACACACTGGAGGAAAGCCTGAGTATCAGACCTCAGTGCAATCAAGATGTTTCTCCACATCTTCCCCCCAACCCCATCTCAGCAGGGCACACTTGTCATACATGCTGAGGTACGCATGGCATGTTTGCAAAGACCCCTTCCTTTTCCCTGAGAAGGGATGGTCTTACACGAATAGTATTATGCAATTTCAAGTTAAGTTACCTTCCAGGACTGGGGATGACCATCTTCCAGATCTATATAAGACAATTTCACTTGTTTGATTCAATATTCAATACAAAAACTATTCCACTTCAGCTTTGTGAAACAGCCTCAGCCAGGTGTAACTAAGTTCCGTTCATAGATCAAACTTGAATCTACCCACTCAGAGCCCAACAGGGCACAAACTGTTGATGAGACCCACCAAGAAACATTCTTTTCAAGTTTTTCCTTTGATTTCTTTCTTTGGGCCAAACACAACAAAATGAGCAATGCATTTTGAACCACCTTGAATTAGAAGGGTTGAAAAAATGCCCAGAACTCCCAGGGTACAAATGAAGCACCACCCTGCCAGCAAGCTCTTTTTCTCTAAACCAAGAAAAAAATCAGATTACAAGCTTCCTTACACGGTGAGACAAAAGGCATAAAGATGTATCACTGAAAAGGTGATGCAGAATATAGAGTACTATGCAAGTAAAGGTCAACGTTGTATAATTATATTGGTACAGCTACTGGTTATCATACATCTTTGCACTAGATACTCACAGGCATCGCTGGCTTAACCACTGGCTCATATGCAGCACACAAAGCAAAAACAGCATGAAAGCTAAAACCATTTCTATTATACATGGTTGCCAATGTTTTAATGTTAATAGAGATGTGCCTACTCATGCCAAGGGTGAATCTGGCTCAAGGTTTCCTTCAATGGTGAGTCATTTCTATCACTAATTGTTACATGTGGGCAAATATGGATCAAGTTGTTCTCCCAAATGATTTTAATATGGTAGCAGTTGTTCAGCCTGCAGGAAGTACTATATATTTGTTTGGCTTGGAGACTTTAAATGCCTTCTTTCCAAAGCCAGAGACCCAGGAAATGAGGTCTTCTGAAACACAGACA
Source organism: Falco rusticolus (assembly GCF_015220075.1). Taxonomy (NCBI): domain Eukaryota; kingdom Metazoa; phylum Chordata; class Aves; order Falconiformes; family Falconidae; genus Falco; species Falco rusticolus. The sequence continues at coordinate 82,244,447 of NC_051191.1, forward strand.
GTGCAGATTTGACTCCCTCCCTTGGATTAGAACTCATTTTTTCCACTGACTACACCCAAATGTGCTGTAAGCCATAGGTAGGTCCATATAAAAAAAAACCGTACACAAGCATCAAATAATTTAAGCAAGATTTAGACTATAAATACACCCCTCACACTACCAAAGGGAAAAGGTTTCAAAAGCAGAGTAATTCTTTTCACAACTCCTCTTGAAAGTGAGATTTTTCCCAGGCCAACTGTTGCTCCTTCAGAAGCCTTCTGATTAGACAGCAGTACAGCCAAGAGAGAAATACACGATTCAGATTTTTCATTAAGATACACCACTAGATAAAACAGAGTCCCAAAATTACCGCTGGCATAAATGCCCATGATTATTTTGGCCTTGGTAAACCCATATTCCTCTGCTTAAACTCTGCTTAACTGATTAAGCCAGGCTGCATGTCAGCAGCATAAATCAAAGTACTTCTTGTGATACTAAACCTGATTTCTGGACAAGACTGGCATAAGAGCAAGCCTTTTATTCCTCTGGAGAGAGCTTTCAACACAGAAAATAACTGTACCCAGTGAGAAAGCAAAACGCTGACTGAACTAAAACATATAAGTAATAAATCCCAATCTTCTCTGGATAAAAGATCATTTTGAATTATATCATCATGCTTTCAACTCAATATCAAGGCAGCAAACACCACCCAAAATAGAAAGGTTTCCAGAAATGACTTTGCATTGTCAGTGAGCACATCATTCAATCCTGAAAGGCTTGCATCAGGCTAAGATGCAACCCTGGTGGTATCAGTCACTTTGAATCAGTGACTACAGACCTGCAGATATGTGTGGAGTAATCACATGTTCTCTTATCATATGAGCCTATTAAGAAAAGACTAATTACATTATTTTAAATGGGCCTGCTAGTGGTAAGATTCACTAATATTTTCCAATCTGCTTTTTAAAAGCTACTTATAAGAGGTAGTTTTTTCTCCAAAGAAAAATGAAATTGGAGCCTGATTTAAGATGGCTAACTGGCGCTTATGTTTCTTAGAGAAAACTGGTTTGCACAGTAAATAATATAGAAGCAATTTCACAACAACTGGTAAAACAAAATTTGGTGTTTGTTTGTTTGGTGGGGTTTTTATATCCTTTATAGGAAAATGGGCAAGAAATAAACTGTCTTTGAAGGCATCCTTACTTTTACTAAGACATCTGTCACCTTGCCTTATTATTTTCTATTTGAATTACATCCAATGAAGAGCAAAATGCTTTACAGGCAAGTGTCAACTCAGGGTACAGGGCTTTGAGTAAGGTCAAGGTACTTTAAGGTTCTCAAAGGTACCTAGCTCTAAATAAATTAGCTCGCTAAGCAATCTTTTGGCAATCATCACAAGCTTGAAGCACCTGAGAGACTTTGAAATCTTCAGATAGAACTTGGGCAGTTTGAAATCTAAACCTTTTTATCTTTCACTGGCTTTTAGGCTCTTGGATGCTTGAAACACTTGAAGAACAACTGATGGGACTGATACCCTTGCAAACTCCAAGGGCAACAGAGCCATTTGGCTTCCAGAAATGCATCCTTTATTTTCTCTGTACCACAGTTCCCTACCTGTAAACTGAGGGCAGCAGCAGGTTAAGCCTATCCCCACAGACTAGGATAACTACCGTAATGACTATTAGACACAGAGGTTATACAGGGATGGTGGGCTTGACCAAGACAAAACACCTCCAAATTCTTCCTGATGCTTTCAGTCCAAGGCAAAAACCTCTGACCTAACCCTGAAAGTGAGTAAGCAAGACTGCTGCAGGTGTCTAACTCCTGCATCTCGCTTTTTCCCTTTGCTTCAGAAGGCAGTCATGGTCCAGCGGCCCTGCACGGGCTCCCTTGAAATTACTGGTGCTATTCTAGTATACACAGGGTGGGGGATTAGCATCCTAAATCACACGTTATTTAAGTAAGGTAAAGTTGGACTCTTTTCTCATCTTCAGCAGGGTTACCTGAGAAGCAAGATGTGATGCAGACCATGAACATCCCTAGTTCAGCTCCTGCAAGGCAGAGAAGTCATGGTGCAGGAGAGGTACAGGGGAACCATACCCATCCAGACCAACAAGAAAAGCTACAGGCAGGGCATATGCCAAGAAACCTTGTTTTCTTTCCCAGTCTCCAGAAGCTTTCCCTGGAAGGGAACGAAGACTGACCCCTTCTGTTGAGGGCAATGTTACATTGAAAGCAGGATGTCAAATCCTCCTCCTTCCTGTCAAATAAAGGCATTTTCAGAAGTCGTAATTTCCCATCTCCTTTATGTGTTTATCTTGCACGCAGGATGATCAGGCATACGGTATTTATCCTCCTTTATTTCCTCCCATCTAGCTGGCCTGTCATTCAAGGGGGTGATTAGTTCAGCAAAAAGAAAGAAGGGCAGTCCAACCTGTCTGAAGAGAGGTGATGGAAAATGTAGTCTTTGCTGACAAGAGTGGCAGGACAAGGGTCACATATTGGTAGAAGTGATGAAAGGTCCTGCAGCTCTATTCACTCTGGCCATTGCTATGAGGGTGAAGAGATTTGCTGTATCTGAAGCAGGGAGAGGACACAAATGCTGTTTTGTTCCATATCAGTTACAGATTCTAGTCACTTGTGTAAGCTAATACTCTCCCAACTTCTTTTGGGCTTATTACAGCTCTTATGTTACAGCTTGGCAGTACAGTTCCACCTCTCTTTCAACATGGAAAACACACTGCCCTCTGCCCCTAACATCGGCGCGTGGTTGTAAAGGGCAGACGTTAATCTTTGAATTTGCATCAGCGGTACTATCAGCTCCACTCAGGTAACTCAGGTTTCTCATCTGTGTGGAAGAGAAAGACCATCCTGCACACACGTACTAGCCTGTAATCTCAGGAGTGCTCACCCTTTCTGAACCAACAGCCTGAGTCTCCACTCGGTTGGGAATCGAGCACCTTAGCACCACTGCTCTCGACAGGGCTTGTGCTGGGTTCCCTCCAGCCATGAACTGCAGTGTTTCCTACAGAGAACAGCAACAGGTGCATTGGGCAGGGAATAAGTACCTGCATCTCTCTAACCAGATGAAGTAAAAAGATCGTAACTGAATAAAACAGGTGAGTCTTGGTGCCGTTCAACTCTCTTCTGAAAGTTTGCTCCTACTGCGATTAGGTAGACTTTGGCTGTTGTTTTCAGGGTAACAGACAGCATCAGAATCATTCCCCAGAGTATCACTCCAGAAATTAATTCTATTTCTACAATGACAGGTTTTGTGATAGCTCAGCAAACAACATGCTACAGTACTGCCCATACTCTGTAATACTGTGAATACCGTATTAAGAATATGTTGAATCAGTGGTAATTAAGTGAAAATGGTAAAAACATAAGCTCTGCCTCTCTTCAGCTCTTGTGAGGCAGTCTAGAGTACTACATCCAGTTTTGAGCCTCCAGTAGAAGACAGGCAGCCACTACTGTAAGGGTATAAGGAAGGTGAGAGCCTCTGCTTCATTAAGGTTATCCAATCAAGGACCTTTTCAATGCAAAGGGGATATTAAAGCTGGAATTAATAAAACAAGAACATGCGTAGGCACAGACCAGATGCACAAGAGAGGCACCGTCAAATCCCAGAAGTATTCAGCCACTAACTGATGGGCTACCAAGAAACTCCAGGTACAGCTGTGGAGAGGGATGCTGAGCTTTGTAACTGATAAGAAGGGGGAAACAGGAGTAACAGGAGGGCTCAGAATATTTGAAATGGGCCTCTGGTGCCATCCAAAACTTAAGGAACATTTAGGGGAAGGGGGACAAGGACAAAAAATGGACAGAAAAGGCTATAAAAAGGGGCCAGTCACACATAACCCTTACTGGTCAGTATGCTTGTCTGACAAAGCCATGCACACAATCACTACAGTCTGTCCTATCTTCCCACAAATCCTTTCTTAACTTTCTTAACAATCTCACAGTCTATCCCATGTGTGTGAATGCTGGACAAGGCTCCAGCAACTGAGGACACTGGCACAAGATAACATGCAACTAGCGACTGAAGCAAGAGGGACTGTGGGGCTGGTGTAGGTGAGAGTCTCAGCCCAGTCATTGGGACATCACTGGTGCATCCTGGGCACAGCTGCTGGGGAGACTGGGATGAAACAGGGGCTTAGCACTGGCTGCTGGAGCAGGACCATGGATCAGAGCCTGTATGTTTGAGCAAGGTTGGACTAGAAGCTTCCAGACATCTCTTCCCACTTACATCTTTCCATGATTTACCTCACACCACTGGACTCAAGGAAGCTACACCGGCATAACCACAGTACCAACAGTTTCTTACGTTCCAAGACATCAATGAGAATATAGTCTTTCAGCAAGAACAGCCAAGTTGTCATTATGAACTTTGTAGAAGCTATTCCAGGTAAATACAATGTGTGCCTACACTGCTGATTTCATATACCCCTGCTTTGCTCCAGAGACCTCCACTGCCTTCTTACACCCTAGTCAGCTTCTCTGAACACATGAGAATTCACTCCCAAACTTCACAGGGGCAGAATAGTTTGCTTCATGAACATGACAAAGAAAATATAGTTCACTCTAGTGCACACCCCTGAGGCTGGATAGGTACCAACTGAAATAAATGCAACTCCATCACCCTGATACGGTTGTAACAGCATCTCAAATAATAACTGGTAGAGCCAAGACATATGGGGCTATGTTTCTGCTGCCCTCTGCCCCTCCTCCCCACCCCCCTAAGAAATTCAAAGTTTCAGACAACAAAAGATTTTGCAATTTTGTGCCATCTGTAAAGCATTTTCAGGGTTTTGGGTGTTTTTTGTTGTTTGGTTTTTTTTGTTTGTTTGTTTTTTAAGAAAAAAACCTGTGAATAATGGACTTAATTTTAACATTACCTGTAAGACTGCTACAAAAATATTGCTTTGAAATTTACTTTCTCTTTTCATATGCGTACACTTGATAACAGTCCAATAAGCAAAATTGACCAGGTTTCTACATGTAGTATTTTGGAAAGGCAACCAGGGTGAAATGTTTATTTTCTACCTTCAAATTGTTTTGGTGTTTTTTTTTTTTTTTCCAGACAAAAGCTCAAATATTCTGTTTTGGCAAATTTCCCCTCAAAAATTATTTTCATAATATCCTTAAATGACAGTTGCTGAGGCAACTCTGAACATGTTTAGATGCTTAAATTCAAAATACTTTAAGTTTAAGGACCATATTTAAGGAGAAAATAGAAGACCTTTTAGGTTAACCCAAGGCAGTGAGTGATTTTGTTTCTATAAGTACTTTCTTGACTCACATGGACTGTAGCAATGTATATATTTTTACATGGAGATAGAAGTACATACTACATGCTACTGGAGTAGCATTTAAGAAAATGCTGATTGCAAAGGCAATATTACATTCTAAACTTTTTCTGAGCTGTTGTTCAGGCAAATCATCTTTCCCAGGCAATACTATGGCACCAGTAGGAAAGGCACCAAGTTTCTCCTATGAATACACTACAGCAGAAGTGGTTTAGCTGCAGACACACAGATGGAAGACATCTATTCCTGGGTCTCCCTTGAATGACTAACACCGTTCTGACGCCCTTCAGGTCTCACCGAGGTAGCAGTACATAACATTTTACTTCATGCACTGTTATCTTTGGAGAACAGTTTTACTTGGCACAAGTAAAAATGGTAGAGTACACCCTTAATGAAAGCTGTTTCTCTCCAGAAGCCCATCTGACCCCTCTCAAATCTACCCCTCGCAGAGTTACACTCTAGCCTGCAAGCAACACAGCCCTTCTCCTACCCAGTAGGATTCTGCTGCTGAAGAATCTTCAACCTCATACCAAAGAAATGAACCCAAGCTGAATACCTTTTAGTTGAAAAAATTAAAACACATATGCACAGATATGTGCTTTATCTAGGCATGGCATCCAATAAAGTCTTGATTTCACATGGGAAGCAGATAAGGAAGCAATGTCCAGAAAGTGTTTTAACGCAGAAACTTTAATTAGATTCCCCAGTTCTCTTTGGTGCTGTGTAATTCTGGCCAGATAAACAGCTGCAGAAGTTCCTTAAAACTGGGATAAGTATGGTGATCCGAGCTTGTAGCCACCATGTTGGCACATCTGGGTATTAAAAAGCATAGGGAGACCAGGGAAGGGACCTCTGGAGGTATCTAGTGCAATCATCTGCTCCAAAGAGGACCTGTTCAAAACCTAGAGCAGACTGTTCTGCTTGTCCAGTTGAGTTTTGAATGCCTGCAAGGATGTACATTCAACCACTCTGGGGGACCTCCTTCAGGCTGAGTCTACCAAGAGGAGAGACAGATGGGCAGGGTCCATGCAGTATGAGAGACTCTAGAGCAACTTAAGCCGTTCTGCCCCTCCAAAGGGAGAAATGGCAGTACTTTGGGAACTAGCCTCTGTGCAGAGTTGGGAACTGACCATGCTTCTGCACCCAGACCCCATGCCCAGTCTTGTGGGTCATTCACTACACTGAAGACAAAATATTCATCACAGGGAACAGGCAGGTTGACTGATTGCTTGTATTTCATCTAGGTGTTAAGTCTGGATTTTCTCATCACCATCTAACTCTACCTCTGGCCTTATTTTGTATCTTTTTCCATGAAACAAAGAGAGGCCAAAGTTATTTTAATCTTTGTTTTAGATTAATATTTGTTGTCATGATTTTCTGCACTGAGATCCTGTGGGGATAACAAGAAACATTCACAGATACTCATACAAATATCAGCATCAATCAGCAACAACATTAGAAAACAAAACCTCTTCCAATATGACAGTGCAATAAACAGTGATCAAATTCCACTCTGTGCAGGCCATGAAGACTCACTTGTACACCCTAATGATTTTTAGGTGACAACTGCTTAAACCTACAGGAACTATGCTGCCCTGTTTCTAAAGGAAGGAATCAAAAAACTGTGGGTATTCAACTAAATCAGGAAAATTCTGTCTCTTCCCAAGGACAAATATAGTCTACAAAACAGATAAATTAATTTCCAGGTTGCTTGAATTTTACAAGTATGGACGCAAATCCAGCAGCAAGCAGGCCTCAGGCAATGAGTGCTGTTTTGTGATGGAAGTGTCCATGCTTTGCTGCAACTGAAACTAGATCAAGATCTCTCTATCTCTTTTCAGACAGAGCTGTTGTGGAGAAAAAGAAAAAAACCCTGCTTGCTAGTGAAAAAACATACTCCAGAAGCTGCACACGCAATTCTTCTTGTAAGTACAGTGATGCATGGCAAGAGTGAGTCCACCACAACTTCTACAGTCATGGTGATCTGCAAATGAAGTGAGTGGTGTTCCCTTCATGATGATACTCTCTTGCTCCGTCCTTCAGAAATCCAGCATCCCCTGAAAACTGGGAAGGGAGAAGGCTGAACTTCATGATGGAACAACATCCCATTTTGACCTCAATTATAACCGTTTAAATACGAAGCTTGTCTATTATGAAGGCAAGTTTTCCACAGAGATCATGGCTGTGATGAAATGATAAGTTCATACGACCTGCAATTATGGCCCATTCTTTTCAGACATTTTTACCAATAGCAAAAGTATCCTATTGGAATTTCTTCTATATAGCTGCCAGTGTATTTTTTAAAATTTCTTTTTGTACTGTTTACAAGCATATTCCACCACCAGTTTCCTCCAGTGAAATAAGTAACTGTTTCTCCATGATGCCATCAGCATTCCCTGGCATGCAGTAGTCTAGGGAGCCTAAAAATTGCACTAGTAGCAAGCAAGTATTTCTTTCATTAAGAAAAATGAGCTATCAGAAAGCTAAATTCTCTGGAACTACCTCCACAGATTCAGCTCAGCTTTTTGTTTCAGAGGTAAATACTCTAAAATCCAGTTTTACCTTCTATCAAGTTTCCTATGCAATATTAATACGCATAATAAATTTTCCTAGTATAGCTTCCAGTTCTTATCTTTTCTTCCACTGCACTTGTTCATTATATAGTTAGTGCTTAAGGTAGAGAGACTTCTTCCATATAATGCCTAACAAATAACATTTTGATTCCCAAAGGCCTTTTGGTAATATGGTAACACAAGCAATAAAGAAAAAAAATTTCCCTGTGGAGCTTTTCAACAGAATATTACCCACTCCAAGAATTTGTACCATAACTCAACTTTTTCCCTAATGCTGGTATCCAGGAGACAGAATACAATGACAGAATTTAAAATAAAAATATATATGATGCAGACGTTTGTCATGCAGTCCTCCTAGATGCTTGTTACATATCCTCATCCTACCTTTCTTCTTTCCAGAGAAACTCATTTGGTTTGAAATGCTTCCATTCTGCTGAGAACCTGTAGCATGAGTCTTGACTGCTTTTAGAACAGGCTATGCTCTGTTCAGTTTAAAATAAGGTTTCTTGTCCCACAAAACATTAAAACTCATGGGACACATCTTTGCAATCCATGGTAAAAGTTATTTTTCACCCCACTGTCTCTTCCAGCCTGACTTTAGCGGCATTGTCTTTTCATGTTACTGGAGCATTTTTCTGGGATCTCTCAAAAATTCCTTCCCCACTACCACACACACACTTCCGCGGTACTTCCACTTTCCTCAAGCATTCTTGTATTTCACGGCATCTCCCAGTCACACCAGCATTCCCCAATGTTCCCTCAGCCAGTGTCATCTGGAGACAACACAACCCTCACTGCAGAGGCTGAGCTCCTCTCAACCATTCTTGTCACCTCCTTGCCACAGAAAGGGGGAAAGAGAAGGACTAAAAGGGAGCTGCACACATCACAGTCTGAAAAAAATAGTGTTCCCATTTCCAAAACTAACAGTGACTCTCTAAACATGACTTTTGAGGGTTTCTTGCAAATACTGCGTATATAAAAGAGCTTGATCTTAGTCTCCATCAAGGGATAGAAGGCCCCATCCAACAAACCTGTATTAGAGATTATGTCCGTGCTATTGGACAGGTGCATCACAAACAAAGGCTGGAGGACTGGGTTTGCTCATCCTTCGATTTTGTCTCAGCATTCTGCACTGAAGCATGTCATCTGGCTCAGGTCTTGCCAGTCTCACGGGGGGCAGGCAGGCTAAGCTGGCTCACCTCAACTCACTGACCCTCCTCCCAAACTCCAGAGCATCATGAAGAACCGGAAAAAAAACCACCAAATCCCTCACCTTTGCTATTCGGGTGAGGATCCTGAAATTCAGGATTTTAGATCAGTGAACACGGGAACCACTAATTCAGCTAACCTGTTCAGTCTTGCTGTTCCCACTTGTACTACCGTTGGCTACACCGTGTGCTCTCAGGGCTAAAACCAGTTGCTGCGTGCTTGGTTTCTGTTCAGTTGTTGCTTTGGCAGTGAAGACTCCCATTAATTGTCGTTTAAATGGATCTGTAACTAGCCAAAACACTAGTCAGTGAAGAGTCAAGCTGTCTCCATCACCATTCAAGCGCCATTTCCAATAGTACTGCTTGCCTCCTTCTAGTTTCTCTGTGAGAAAGTTCATATAATTTGTAGCCCAACATATACTGGTTTCTTTTGTTGCCGTAAACCATTGTAAATCTAAACCTGAATCTTCCAATACACCTCAGCATACTTTTCTTGAGAGCATTCATGCTGTCAGTCATTGTCAGTGCATGCTATATTACCTTTATTTTATTTTTTAAGAACTGATTTAGGAATCTCAAACTTATGATAGGAGTATCCTGATAGTTATTAGATACATTTAGTTTACAGCACTACTATTGACTGGACTATATATAACTGTACTCCTGCGCATTTCCACCTCTACCTTTAACAACGTTTCAGAAAGATTTCACTACTTTGTTTCAGAAATGTAGGAATACATAGTCTGTCAAGATGGAGGATACATGGAATATAGCATCACTTCCAAAAATTCAGTGTCCAGTTGCTGAGGGACACAAAAACGGATGAGGGAAGCACCTACACATTTTGAAAGGATCACAGAGAACACAGTACATTTCTATTAATGGAAAGCACTTATAGTATATAGAGCATAAATAGGATCTAAAGCGTAGCAAATGGCAATTTTAGAAGCACTGCTAAAATCAGTTATGTTCATGGTGTAAGACAGACGAGAGGAAGGACACTAATCAGTCAACACACAAAATCAGCATATTAGGATGCCTACCTGAAACCTGGTGCAGTACCTGTGAGCATGGCCTGACCTTCCAAATGGCATTTGATGGTGCCATTTAAGTTAACAGGACTCCTATGATTTTCAGAAGCAGGATGCAAGAGTGACACCACCAGGGTGCAATAGTTCAGAATACTGAAAATTATATGGAGTCCTCCAGCTTGCCACTTCCCAGACCTTGCTTTCACTTCAGAGGAAAGCTTTGATAGACAAGGACCATAGGGAAAAGGCTGGTGAAATCCCAGATGTAAGGCGGCCAGCACACTTTGACAGAATCCCGCTTCGTAACTCATGATGTTTTCCCTAAGTAAATTAGTGCTAATTTGATATACTAGGAAACACAGCTGATGTTTGCCAAAACCCCCTCTGCTCATAAAGACACAGCACCACAGAAAGACTAAGTCATGCTTGAGAAGTAGCAATATCAATGGATAATTGGACCAGCAGAATTTGTCCTGCGACCATAGCTTTCTTGAATGGTACACAAGACAACTAGTTATCTTAGGGAAGGCAAACGGATTAAAAGAAAGAGTAGTACAGAAGGAAAATAATTATTTTATTCTTTAAATATAAAAATAGTACGACTGTTGGTAGTACATTTTCTTAAGGTTACTTTTTAAAAGCTATAAACAAATAGAACTCACGTCACCAGCATATACAACCTAGGTGGCAAAAACAAAAGGAGCCTGAGCAAAGACCATGTTTCAAACTTTCCTAAATGCTGTTTTCAGCATTGTTAACTTTTCAGCATGAACCTCACAGCTTCAAAATAAGAAGTACACACACACCCCCTTCCAGCTGTGGAACCAACAAGCCCAGCATATTGCTTAGAGTGTAGAAAATAATTTTTGAAGAGACAGCTTGTGTGTCCTCACTACAGACCAAATGTTCCACTCCTTCCTCATCCAAATTTGAGATACAGATGAATCCATCTTTCTTACTCCCTGTTGTGTAGAACAGGTTGTTCACTAAGTGAAAAAGCCTTCTGGAGCCTTTATTAAAAAAAAAATAAGGGACAGAAGCTCACCATTTTTAACAGTCAACTCCTGCAGTGACAATGACTGTGGCTTGTCCTCTAAGTTACTGCGCTCCCCCAGCTCTGAACACCATGCTTTTTTTGTTTGCATGCTTTCCATCTCCTGCAAAGACAGAAAGGAGGAATATTCTACATACATTTCTCCCACCATGAGAGAAGTTGATATTCATATTTGCTGTGCAGCAGCTTCCAAAGACTTCACTCAGGATGAGTATCCACTGGGCCAGGTTCTCTGTCAGCAAAGAGGACTTCACCTTCAGTACCGTGCTCTTTACATCTTCAAGCACTGATCCTGCAAAAACTAGTGTAAATGTCTATAAGGAGTACTCTTGTACTTAAAATATGGGTTCTTAAGCACTCATCCTAAGACTTCAGAAGCCTCAAGTGATACAAAGATGAGGGCAATGTAACAGACAATTTTTATGTACCTATATAATCTACTGGAAACTTCATCCAATGATCACAGAAATCTAAAATATGTACCTACTACCTCCAACCATTTTTCAGGACACCTTGTCTAGGTTTTGTAGAAGAAGGATCTTGAGTATAATTTTAAGAAGAGTGATGCCAACAGATGGACTAAAGCCATAAAGGTTGAGGTACAAAAATTAGTTTCCCTTCATTAAGCTTTTGCTGCATCCCTTTCCCCAAGATGCCCTGCATGCAACTCCTCATTTAAGAATCATAGAATCATTTAGGTTGGAAAAGGCCTTTGAGATCAAGTCCAGCTGCTAACTCAGGACTGCCAAGTCCATCACTAAACCACGTTGCTAAGCACCACTTCTACAGATCTTTCAGATCAAGTCCAGCCGTTAACCCAGGACTGCCAAGTCCGTCACTAAACCATGTTGCTAAGCACCGCGTCTATGCATTTTTTTAAATACCTCCAGGGATGGTGATTCCACCACTTATATAAGGCAGAGATAAGGCATGGGAAAGCAGAGAGTTTTAGTCTTCACTCTTTATATAGGTGTAAGGATGCTGCCAGGATTCAGTAGACTATCCTCAGCAGCAGTAATGGCTGAGACAAGGCAAGCCATTTTCTTTAGAAGCCTCTAGGTTTCTGGCATGACCCCTTTGCTCCTTTCCACTAACAAAACAGTGTCTAGGAGGAGGAATGGCTCCCACTGACTCCTCTGGGTCTGAGCAAGGAAAAAGAAATGCAGAGCAAGCCTGTGACTCTCTTCCTCAGATAAAACAGTACAATTTCCAGCCAGCCATCAGTGCCTCTCTTCTTCACACTTCCACACCATCTCTGTGCCTCAGTGGGGTTCAGCAGAATTCCCCACTAGCTGTAAAAAAACCCTCTTATTTACTTCATAACACAGCACCCTCCTTGCCCTAAGGCAGAGAAAAGTAGCAAGCCACCCATCAGCTTCACCTCGGTTACTGACATACCTCGAACAGTGTGAGGTTAGCGGATAAATGTTACTCACACAACTTGCAGCCCTGCTTGGATTAGGTTTTGATCAGCATAAGAGCTTCAGATTAACCTTACTGGCTATGATGGTGCATATGGACTACGCTTACTCAAGCACAGTTTTTAAGGACATCCCAATCCTTCATTACAAGATTAGCACAAGCAATTATTCTAATGCCTTCATTCATCTCATACATTGAAGTCACTAGTATAACTGGGTGATTACCAGGCATCAATGGCAGGAGAAAAACTAGACCTAAGATGCTTAAGCCAAATCATTCATTCATAGGCACCGGAACAACCCCTTCTATCAGACAGTGCTCAAGCACACAAACCCTCCACTACATATGTAACAAGCCCACATGTCTACACTTAGACATATATTCCTTTTATATACAGTGGCACACATACATTCTGCTCCCATGAGTGCTTGTTGCTATCAAATTTTAAAGCATTAGTGGACTTCCTTCCCATCTCCCATATTTGAGAAAAATACTCATTCTACCAATTTTTTAAGAAGTGCTCTTTCCCACCTCAGTCTGGTGTATCTTTGATAAAGTATACAGCTCAGTCTTCCCACTTGTTTTTCTTGGTGGACTCATTTCCATGGGGCTCTCTGGAAGGTCAAAGAACAGCACCACCTTACCCCTCCCCATTCCACTAGCCCCATTTCAGTCCGCAGTGCTTTCTTTTCATCCTTTCTCTTGTTGCGCTTGTGCTTGACTAGATGCCAATGTTTACCACTACAGCATTTGCCTGAATCATGCAAAATGTGAGCTCTAATATTAACACAATTTGCGACAAGGGAATTGGAGAACAGAAAACTCTGCTATGTTACCCTCTCCATCTCACCACCCACTCCATTCTCAAGTCCTTCTGTGGCTCCAGTTAAAGTAGTAACAGCACTTTGGTACCTATCAGTTAGTGGATCTATCCTTACAAGACTCCACATAGCAATGCATTCATATACTGTTTAAGTTAGCACCACGAACGACTAAGTATGAGCCAAAAGGACTCTGATGTTTACAGCAAGATTAAAAAAAAAAATAAAATAAATGCCTAGAACACAGAAGATTATTCTGAAATATCACTCTATCATTGCATCACAGGTTCTTCAGTTTCTACAGATGTTTCAAGGATTGGGCTCTACAGCTTCCCAGGTGCTTAACAGGTCATCTGGGCACACTCAGAGGTACCATGGTCTTTAAGGCTGAAAATTTGCATCAAACCCATATCTAATCTCTAACAAGTTTTAAAAACTAGGGGTAAGACTTACTCTGGTTATCTCCAGGAATTTATGGAAATCACTAAAACATCTCAAGCTAGTCATCTGAACTCCCACTATAGTCACTGGAGTCAAACAGGCATTTCCACAACATGATCCACTTACTGTAAGGTCAACATTTAAGGTTGTAAATGCATCACGCCCAGAAATTCCTTTTCCTCTCAACTGACTGTAAAGAGAACTTAAAGTGAACCAAGTGCAGTGCTCATAAATGTCCAGAAAGAAGCTCTTCCCCTCCCTCCCACTGCTGGCATTTCTTCACTCAGATATGCTAATGTGAAGGGTTCTTACCCTGTTGTAAGACCACCACAGCGCAAGACAGCCAAAGGTACAGTTTGCATGGATGCAAGAGAATTTAACATGAAGACAAAATAGATGGCATTCAGCACATTTAATTCCCAAACCTGAAGATATCTGGATAAGTTAAGCAAGCTGATGTAGCTTTGTAGCTGGTCCTGCTTTGCACAAGAGACTGACTAGTAGGGATCTCCAGTGGTCCCTTCCAAGATTTCTCTGCAGTTCTATGAAACTGATACAAGGTCAGAGGCTTGTAAGATTGGAATGTACAAACAGTGTTACAGAAGTGAAGACAAGACAATGAGAACATACCACCAGTCATCATATCCAAGTGCCATAAGCCTGCTAGCTCTCTACCAAACAGTAAGAAAAAAAAAAAAAATAATTGGAATAGATCTAGTAGTTTATCACTAATTTGGAGTCTGGCACCACTATCATTTATAATAATGAACAGATGGCATTCCCAGGGCACACAAAACTGGAAACCCCAAACCCCAGGTAGACAATGAAGTGATACACAAGGGCCTTCAGAGACTAAATTAGAGGTCTGAAATATAAGCAAAATTAATGCTTTTTCTATTGCTTGTTCTCTCAACAACAGAATCAACATGACTCTGCTACCCTGGCCAACTCAGATCCTCAAGTATTGTTTATTAGCTACGCGCTATATACAAGTAACTTCCTACCCACATTACAGCTCTGACTGTTTCTGTAGCTCTGATTTTTATTTTTTGGCAGCCTTCAAGAAGCCAGAATGCAGTGAATGTCACCAAATGCCTCACAGATTATTTTAACAAGCATACAGCTGGATTCTGATATATTTAAGAGTTTAAAATGTAGATATGTGGTGGGAAGAAGAGAACTGGATAGCAGTGATGCTGAAGTACGGCACTGAAAGCTAAAGAGAAATATAAAGCAACCAGTTTGATAATACTACTGAGGGAGTCCTAGGCCAGGTTGTATAGGAGGGCACCAATCTAATCAGTTAACAGAAAGGTACCATGCTATACCCACCACTATCTACATCTTGCATAATTAGACTGTCAGACAGACAATCAAGTGATGAAAAATGAAAACAGTAACCATCTCCAGGCATTTGGGATTGCCACAGGACAGACACAGGATGGAGAATTAGAATGAGGTACTGCAAATAAAACCTGATGGATTTAAGTACAAAAAGAAAGTGACTCAAGTGTCAATAGAAATGTCATGATAGTAAGATCTGAAAATAACCTCTTGAAACAGGAAAGGTTAGAAGCAACACCACATCACCTATTTAAAATTCTGAGGAAGGAATTATCCCACATTGGCTTGGAAATTTACTCCCTGGAGTAAACAAGTCTCTCCAATCCCAAGCTAATAAAAATACTGTAATCCAGCACGTTTCCCTTATGTATAACTATCAGCTGCTACAAAGCAGCAGGTGGGTGGTCATAAGGCAAGACATTAATTTCTCAGCCCCGACTGGGCTGAGCAGAAATCCCTTGGGTGTAACCAATTGCAGCAAACCAAAGAGCAAGACCCACCACAATGGAGGAAATGCAGACCCCTCTGACGAAGATGTTTAGTACTTTCCCTCCTGCCAACGCAATTAAGGGAGTTTGCAGGATGGCCTAAACCATCTGAAGTTCTACAAGCTTCAAACACAAGAGGCACGGAGCAGAAAAACTACCATCTCTCACCAGCTGATGCAAAAAGGAACGACACTGTACTCTCCAAGTCTGCCCTCCAGGGGTACCTGCAGGTCCCCCAAGCCTTCCAGCCCAGGTCCCCACAGCAGCACGCTGAGCCCAGCCTCCCCCTTACACAGGGCCAGACCTCACAGCCTTTCCCATCTGCTAAATATCTACAGCTAACAGTAACAGGAGAGCCCAAGCCTGAATTAAGAAGCTGCAGCCAGTTCTTCTTCACCAACCCTGTGGTTCACCTTGAGGCAGGTACTGGTGCCTATCTGATGTAAAAGGCAGTCTACAAACTAGTCTCTTCCTGAAAGAAAAAAAAAAAAGAAATATAAAGAGATGTCCAACACAAGGATATTGGTCATGCTGTCACTTAAGATTGTGACCCCTGTCAATATTTCCACTATGTTTGTGAACTTTATCTTCCGTCAGTGACAATGACAGACTGAATGGCACAAGATTCTTTTCAGGCTTCCGTCTGTAGAGTTGTACAGAACAATTCTGAGGAAATTAAAGAGCTAAATACCAAAAATAATTACTCTCAGCAGAAGTTTTTTCCAGATTCAACCCTCTCAATACACTGAGTCAAAAACCCATGGGGTTATTTTCACTATTAGTCACAGAACAGCTGAGGTTGGCATGGACCTCTGAAAGTCCTCTGGTGCAACCTCCCTGCTCAAGCAGGGCCACCTACTGCGAGTTGCCCAGGACCATTCCAGACAACTTTTGAGTATCTCCAAGGATGAGATCTCCACAATCTCCCTGGGCAACCTGTGCCAGTGCTCAGTCACGCTTATGGTAAAAACAAAAGTGTTTCTGATATTCAGGTCCTGCCACTGCACACCACTGAAAAGAGCCTGGCTCCATCTTCTTTACCCCCTCCATCAAGTAGTTATACACATGATAAGATCCCCCTGAGACCTCACTTCTCAAGAGTCCCAGCTCGCTCAGCTTTTCCTCGCAAGGGGGATGTTCCAGTCCCTTCATCAGGGTTATGTTCCAGTCCATCATCTTCATGTCCCTTCACTGGATTCTCTCCAGCATGTCCATGTCTTTCTTGTACTGGGCACCCACAACTGGAGACAATACTCCATGTGTGACCTCACCGGTGCTGAACAGAGGGGAAGGATCACCTCCCTTGACTTGCTGGCAATGCTCCTCCTAATGCAGACCAGGATACTTCTAGCTGCGTTTGCTACAGGAATACACTGTTGGCTCATGTTCAGTCTGTTGTCAGCCAGGTCCTTTTCTGCCAAGCTGCTTTCCAGCCAGTCAGTCCCCAGCACATACTGGTGCCATGGGGTTGTTCCTCCCCAAGTACAAGACCTTGCACTTCTTACTGAACTTCAGAAGGTTCCTGTCAGCCATTTCTCCAGCCTGTCAAGGTCCCTCTTGATGGAAACACAGCCCACTGGTATATCAGCCACTCCTCCCAGTCTTATGTCATCTGCAAGCTTGCTGTGGGTACACTGCCCCAGTCATCCCATTAATGAAGAAGCTGAATGGGATTGGACCCAGTTACTGGTCCCCAGTTAAGACTTCAGGGCACTGATCACCAGCCTCTGGGTCCAGCTCTTCAGCCAGCTCTCAGTCCGTTTCACTACTTATCTAGCCCACACTCCATCAGCTTCGCTGTGAGGATCTTACAGGAGACAGTATCAAAAGCCTTACTAAGGTCTAGCTAGACAATATCCACTGCTCTCCCTCCTCTATCAATCCAGTCATTTCATCACAGAAGGTTGACAGGGTTGGTCAAGCATGACATCCCCTTGGTGAACCCATGCAGACTACTCTTGATTACCTTCCTGTCCTTCCCATGCCTGGAAATAGTTTCCAGGATGAGTTGTTCCATGACTTCTCCACAGGTCAAGGTGAGTATGACCAGCCTGTAGCTCCCTGGGTTCTCCTTCTTGCCAGCTAATGTAAAGGAGTGGGAAGAATGTGATGCTACTCTTTTCAAGAAAAAAAGCTGCAAAGTGTCTGGCATCTACACTTCCAAAGGGGGAGACCTAGATCCAGCCATACAGAGACCCAGCACAGCCTTCAACAACATTACATTGCTAATTTGAGGACTTCAATGCCATGTAAATAATGTACAGACTTCAGGTTGAACTTCCGCAAAAGTGAATATTTTCCCTTCTACAGGAAAAACAACAAAAAATAATCTATGATACAAAGGCGTATAGCAGACGCCAGGAAAAAGGAACTTTACACACTGATCAGGTGATAGTATGAAAGGCCAACACACAAACAGAAAAGTACATAGAAAGTTAAATAATTAGGAGAATCTATCTTCACTTAAGAGCCATGCCTTTTTTTGAAAGCAGTTGGTCAAATATAATAAAATCAGACTTCCCCCTCACAGCCTCTCTCCCCCATTAGTTGATTAATTTTCCTCAAATCATTTGAACATAACTGAAATCCAATAGTTGAATCAGCTACCAAACAAACATGTCATGTTGTCCTTAGGCTGAGCTACTGTATCTTGTAATAATATTTAAGTTGAAATTAAATTTTATTCAGTGTAAGGATTATCAATAATTTCTTTCATTAACATTTTTTTGGCTGAACTATTTGGTGTCAGCCAAAGGTTTTCATCAGTAAGAGGAGATGCTGGAAGAAAGAAGTGTTCCATCAGTTTAGGAAGCAAACCCAGTGCAAAGAAAAATAAATTATGATCAGTTGGATATTTTAATTGCTGTTATAACAAGCTAGAATTACAGCATGTGACAGGTTTCTTTGGTTGTTTTTTTTTTAAACTTAACTCCAGACCAAAAAAAAAATCCTCTAAATATTTCTTAGGTACCTGAAATAGCAGATTCTATCAGTAATTTATCAGTTTAAATAGATGCATTTCTTCAAATCCAGTTGGAAATGTGCACACAATCAGTTGCTGCTAGAAATACATTTATTATTTGCAAGACACAGCTGCAAACAATGGCACAGCTATTTCTGCAGCATTATTGATTACCAACAAAGACAACAGCTTCATGCATCAAAGTAAGGAGAGTAAAGTGCTGCCTTGTTTTCTGTTTCTACCAGAAGAATATCACTCAGCATTATCTAACCAGGTTCATTATCTGACTGGCAGTAAGAAAGCTAGATAAATCATTTTTATTCCAAAGCTCATTAAAGTGTGCTTAGAAGGACCTAATGCAGCGCCCTTTCACATCGGTGGAAAACCTTACTACTTCATTGAAGAACCTTCAAGATAAGTTTATCTTCCACATAACCCACTGCAGAATCTAGTCTGCAAAGCATAATACGAGTGCTACCCTTGCTGGTAAACACCTCAACTCTAAAGTTTCAGTCACCCGTTCACGAGAGAAATTTCTCTCCAAACCAGTGGTCAGAACTTGCGTAACTGTTTGATTACCTCTGAGGGGCTCGTACTATTGCTGGAATTCAGGCAGTTCCCACTTACTTATGCACAGAAAGGGTACGCTGCCATGAACAGCAAAGCAAGGAGCAGCCTACCCACTTAAATAGACCCCTACAGCTGCCACTGCACAGGTAAGGATGCAGCAAAGGCATAAGTAAAACAAAAATTGTTTGTGCGATGCATTCCCATTAACTGTAAAGCCAGCCTTTCCCAAGAAAGCCCTGATTAAGTACTGGAGACAAGCCAAATAATAAATGAAGCATTTCTATGAAAGTTTCAGTCACCGATTCATTTCTACTGGCTGCAAAGATGTTTGTTTAAGATGTTTCATCCCCACTGCACACTTAAGTAAACAGGTACACAAAAAGCTTTAGGACTTCACCACCCTTCCTCCCCCCCCCAAATTCTTAAGCTTCTCTCAGCAGCTTGCAAATGGAGCGCCCTTCTGTACACCCTGCTACCACTGTACGTAGCCACCAGTTCCCCTCTTCCAGCAGAACTGCACACAAGCATGAGCCACGCATGTCAGTTCACCATCAAAAGCAGAGGGAAATGGTGACTTGGACTGCCTGGCCTCAGCATTTCAGAAGGGCAAGTGCCTACATATTACATCTGCTACATCAATTAATTTGTTATGGGGATTTTGTTTGCCTGCTTTTGACCAAAAGAAAGCAAGCATTTGCTTAGGGAGGAAAAACCACCAGGTACAGTCTCCAGAAATGGTCCATTTTCAGGCAATTCACGTAATTTATAATTCATCTTAATTTATGATACAAGGAATCTGTAATAAGCAAGTGGGTATTAGTGGAAAAGTAAAATGACCACAATGAATCACTTAATACATCTTCATGTGAAGTGGGAAAACCATTCCTTTGACAGTTACCACAGGTCCGTTAGTCAAGGTAAGCCCATGCCACAGAACGGAGCAGAACACCACGGTACCCAAAGCAAGCTCCAGCCCCACATCAGCCCACCCCTCGTACCTCCCAGCAGAGGCTGCGCCTGGAAACTCACATCAGCAGTGCAGTGGCTAAGGGTCTGCTTGGGTGGGTGACTCTTGCCTCTTGGCCACCACAGTGGTAGCCCTTCTCCATCCCGGGGCAGGGCAGCCTCCCTAAGCACAGGAAGACTCGTGATAGATTTCTTTGCTCTGTCATGCCCACAGTGCCTCTGTGGGGTATTTTCAAGGCAAGATCTCAGTCACCTTTAACTCGTGTGGGACTGTACCTTGAAGGAATGGTTCTCACTTTCTGCCTTTTGGGTACAGTGTTCTTCCCCCACTCCTGCATTTTGCACCAGTGCCACTAATCTAGCTACACAATTATCTGTAGCTAGATCTGCAGACTGATCAAGCTGAAAGCTAGTTTTCAGCCAAGCTGATCTGAGTCACAGCACAGCTTCAAGAACACCCAAGTAGATACAGGCTTGTTGGGAACATTAGCTGAGCACAGGCAGAAGAACTGCTCCTTTTGGCAGCAGATCATGGTTCAGGCAGGATTCACAGGTTCACAGCTGACTGTGAAGCCACATCCTCAGTTAAACACTTCTTTTAACTCAGCTCCAACAGCTGTAGCCACAGAACAATATACACTTAGCCAATAGGTTGCAAAGCCCCCTGGACTAAGGTCCATTCCATGTACCTTTGTACTACTCCCAGAACCAAAAGGCACCCCAGCTCCAGTGGCATTCTTGAGCTATCTCAGCTTTTAAACACTATTATAATCACTATCCTAGATCCACGCTGGTCACGCCACATCAGAATCCAACTCTTTCTCCTGTGCAGAAAACAGGCATATGTTTCACGAGCATGTTTTACTCCTAAGCACACCCTGTCCCCAATAACCAAGATCTCAATTCTTTTCCCTCTGAACCCTATTAGGGCTTTCTGCCATCTGCTACCTCTGTGACAGATGCTTGTATAACTGACAGATCAAGCTAAATATAAGATATCAACACCCCCATATGCTCCAAACATTCCAAGTTTAGTATTGCTATTGTACACAAGGCCTAAATATAGTAAGGTAAAACAAAAACACCCTTTCATGTTAAGGTATTCTTCAGCTTGACTGAAGCTGAAGGCCTCTACAACTTAACGGGAAAGGGAGGGGACAACATCTCAGGAGGATGTTATTAGGAGATTAAAAGCATCATTCCCAACTCTGTAGCAGTCCCCTCCCCCCAAACGAGGACACTCTGCTCTGACAAGCAACACAGTTGTGTCTATAGCATGGGTATGACCCCAGCGTACTGTGGAAGCTCACTGTCAGAGAGCAGCACACTGTAGATGAGACCAGCTCTGCTTGGGAAGGAACTGTTACGTTTTCTAGGCCTGTAGGTCAGGAGCAGATGTTCCTTATCTTGCTCAACAGAGCAAAGCTGGCCTCTTTTCCAGGGCTCCAGGGACCAACATGGGTAGAAAAACTGTTCTGTTCTCCTCCAAAGCCACAAGGCTCCTCTGTCCTAACTGACTGTAAAACCAGGGAAAAGAAACTCTGCAGACTGAAGAACACCCAGATGCCAGAACGGCTACTGTCTGTAGAGCTTTTCACCTTGAAGTAACTCAGAGCACTTCACCTAGTACAATCAGCTGCCATTTCACCCACCACAGAAACCCAGCCACCCGTGTGGTGAGAGGTGGCAGCTGCTGAACCAGGCTATCAGGTGAAAAAAGTACTTTAATCATGGATGTGAAGGGAGAAGCACATTTAAATAGGGGAATATAGATACCCACACCAGACTTCAGCCAGCTACTCTGAATTGAGATACATGTCAACCACAAGGAGCCAAAGCCTTCATTATTTGGGTCTAAAAAAAAACATTGACAAAGCAAAAATTACAGTTTTCTGGTACCATTGCAAGGCACAGATGCAGTACCGCATCTGATGAGCCAGAGATACCAATACCACGGCATCTTTCAGGTTTCATTCTAGAGTCTCCTGTTCAGGCACTGTCTATGTAACACTATGACTTGTTTTGTGAATTAAAGTGCAACCCAAATGTCTCACACCATTTTTTCAGTCCTACTTACTACAAGCAAAACTGACTAGCCTTTTCTGACTCTGCATTTAATTTTCACTGAAGACAGTGACCAAGCTTTGGGTAACTTCAGTGAGCTTTAGAGTACACCCCAAAGGGTTGAATGCCTATCTCCATCTCCAACGACAGAGCTGGCTAAAAAGCTAGAAGCTACACACCATCAACCAGAAAAATCCTCCCTTGCCTGCCTGTTCTTTAAACTATAAAGCACAACCACACTGAACAAAAACATTGTGTCTCTAAACTAAAGAACTACATCTCTTACTTTATTACAGCTTTCCCCTTCTGCATTTTAACATAAATAACAAGCATGAAAAGACATCCACATCCTATTTCTATGAGCACTCCTATGCTCAAAAGAGACCTTTTGTCTCAAGCACCAAGAGCGACGGATACACAAGCACAGAGAACAAGCTATGAGCCAAAAGCAACTGTGGCACAGGCATTGCCCCCACCAACCAGGGCACGGTACCACAGCACCCAAGCAGGGCTGCCACAGTGACAGCGACCAATTCCATAAAACGTGAGGTAAGAAGATGCACAGGGGTAGTACTTAACGACATAGTTTAGCGATGGTCTTAGCAGTCACACGTTAATGGTTGGGATTGATCTCAAACGTCTTTTCCAACCTGAATGATTCTGATTCTAAGTCTAAAGTCAATCCACAAGAGATCAGCCAGAAACAGCAGGAGAGAAGGCCAGAGACAGGACTAGGTACCAGACTACAGCATATGTATGAAGTCTGTACTGAAGATTACACCAGAGAGAGGACTGAAGAGAAAACAGAAAATAAACTACCTAATATACAGTTTTGAGATCAATCTAGGGGAGAACCACAGACAAAGCTACTCATAGCAAATATCCAAAATCCATCCAGGAAAGCCAGTCATTAAGGCAGGACAGCAAGAGGCAATATTAGGTCCAAGCATATCTACAACATAAGTCAGACTGAGCCTGGGTACCCCCAGAAAGAGCTTAAATAGAGCTTCTGGGGCAGTGGGTATCAGGTGTGTTGTAGAATCCTCAGGTGAGGCTGATCAGGATAATTAAGTCCTATTAGTGCCCTCAGGATCATGACACCAAGCACAAGAAGTGGCTGGAAAGTGTAAACAAAGACACAGGGAAAGGGTGGGAAATATTTTTGTCTTATGTTCAACACATCAAAACCTTCAGATGGCTGGTAGCCGTAAGGTACAAACCCCACACCTCAGAGTCAACAGAGAGAGAGACAGAAGCTTTCAGAGAGTTTAGGACAGGAATGGCAATTGCATGGGGGGAAAAGCTGGTCTGGATATAGACCCAGATCCAACAGCAACTTGGTAACAGCAGTCTCACAGGCCTCTGCTTGTTTGCTTTCTCCCCAAGCTGTTCAAACCACTTAAAAGTCTCCAAATCAAAACAGCCCTGCTGCTGCTTATATGACCTGTCTGCAGCATAGGAGCCTCACTCAGACATCTTGAAAGCTACCTGTCCTTCAAAAAGTCAGCAGCTGGCCAGTGTCAGGGGTGGAACATAACCCTAGTATTAGCCACACCAAACATTAGCAAAGAATTTGGGCCCCAGAAATGACCAGGAAAGTGACATAAAAATGGCTTACCAAAAGACAACTGTTTTGAGAAATGACCAGAGTTTAAACAAGGTGGGAAAAGTATCATGCTTATGGTCCATTTAAGAGGGGAGGAAGAAGACAACGGAAGTTCAGTGCTGTAGAGAGTATCTAAGTGATGTGCTGAGATAAATCACCACTGGAGAAGCTGTTTGTTACTACAAGGTGCCACAGCCAGAACAAAAGAGAACCACAGAATAACTTGAGGTGGAAGGGATCTCTGGAGGTCTACAGTTGAATCCAATGTAAGACTAGATTCAAAGCTAGATCAGGTTTCTTGGGGCTCTCAGAGCTTCTATTTTGTAAACTCCCACTGACATGACTTCCCAGTCAGGAAAGACAGAGGATAGAGCTAGATATTCCAAATTGTCACCCTCTTTTGGGTGCTTCAGTATTAGTTACTCAGCTTGAGACACAGAGAGCGGGATTTTCATGCCTGTTCAACAGTTTGAACCCCTCTCCTCTGGAGGTGCGAGAGGCAGCAAAGGGAGAAGATCAGGGTGAGAAGTTAAAAAGTGTCTATTAACACTATCAGAGTAAACATAGTAGCAAAAGCCACTGACCTCACTTTGGACATTTTCACAAAAGTATTTATTATTAAACCCATAGAATGCTTTTTAAAAAAGAAGATGGAGGGTTTTCCTTTCCAGATGATCTACCCTGCAGCAGTATCTGCTGTTCTCTAACTGATACTACTTTATTGTTCAAACTGAATAATAAATATTTGCTAGTGTAAGGAAGTGCTGAAGATCATCACTGTTAAACTGCATATTTGCTGTATCTCAACCGAAGCATTTAATCTCAATGCAATTTCCTTATGAAAGCACAAACTTCAGCAGGCAAAACAAGCTGTGAACACACCTTCAAAGAAAACTTATCAAAAAGGCATTCTTCAGAGCAATTATGGAACAGTGACACAAACACTTGCAACAGCCTCACAGAAAGTCATGCACAGCTTGTGTACCAATAATTTTTTCCACTGGAAAAGCCAGGTATTTGATCTGCTTCAGTTGCTTTACTAATACATGTGTAAAACACAAATTCAGTTAAAGGAGTGCTCAGCTGTTACTGGCATCTATATTTCTAAAGTGACCCAAGCACTTTCCTTCCCCATTAATTTTGTTTTGTGTCAGACTTTTCTTCCCTGCCCACCTCCACCCCACCCACCCACTCACCCCCAGCCCCTGGCTTTGGAAAGCAAAACAGCCTGAGAAAATCTAGTTCCCACCCAGACCAACAGGTCTGTGATTCCTACAGCATTCGGTCAGTTGGCACTTATTATACATAGGTGTGAATCCAGGATTCAAGGCCATTGCATGAGCTTCCCCAGGAGTGAAACTGGAATCAGGTTTATGAACAGGTCACAAAGAACTTCACAGTGATTTTTTTTCTCCGGAGACTTTGCATGTAATGCAACAATAATTTATAAATCATGGATTTTTAAATATTCAGTTAAAACTTGGGACTGAACAGCAGTTGCAGCAGGGCCCTCTGGGGACCATGCACATAAATGAGATAAATGAGTGTGTGTTACCATGGTAACGTTCTAAACAGATCATTACAGTATGTCTATCAACTTCTTCCAAGGACGTTCACAAATGATCATGGGGATATATCTTTTTGGCTCAAGAAATGGAGACAGCATTGCCTCCTTTCTACGTTCTTGTAATATCTCCATGGTATCTGGGCATCCTCCCACTAAAAACTCAGAGATGTGACTACTCTCTCTAAGGTCTTTCCCTGAATGACCATAGGAGAGCAGAAGTCAGCTCCTTTTTTCCCAAAAGGAGTCTAAGTGGGGCAGCACAAATGTAAGGCTGGTCAACGCTGTGCATTGAAGGGCATGATTCAGAGACCCTTACAGGCAGATTAAATGGGATGGCAAAGGAGGAAAGCACAGGCATTGGTATCACAACAGACCCATGCTGAACTGCTCTGGTTAAGTGATTTCCTGAGCCAGGACCACTACACTTAGTCCTTTCCACACGAGGGTGAAACAGATTCTACAGGCAGTGAGGCACATTTAAGCCCTCTCTAGTTTGAGGACAAGGTGGGGCTCAGATGAAATGCTTTTAGCCGTTTTGTGGTCCCAGCACAGCACTGGCATCCATGGATGGGCGCTGTGGGCCCTCACTAGTGGGAATGCAAGAACATTTCACCTCCTCACCTTCTGTCATCTCTGGATACCCTGATGCATTCACACTGGGTTTTCGAGAACCATGCTCTCTTCCCAAAGAGGAATGTGTCCCTACAATTTTAGTTCTACCTGCTTGCTCCTCTTTCTCAGCTCAGCTGTAGTAAGAACTCCCATCAGAGCAGAGGTGACCACTGTTCCCCATACACACAGACAGAGCAGCATTAGAACACCTGGTACCAGACCACAGTCACTTCCCCCAGCTCAGGCTGCACATGCTGGAGTAAAACAGGTATGAATATGGCAGAAAACATTGACATATCTCTTCTACATCATAAAAAAACCCTCTCCTCCTTCACTGCTGCTACAGTCCCTGGGCTGAAGTAGTTTGCACAAACTGAGCCACAGCCTCTCTGCACCAGAAGAGACTGGATGATGCACAGCACTGAAGTCCTCAGCATTCTCCTTTCCCTACCAGCCTTAGCAGTTCCCACAGCATAATCTTTCTCCTGAAAAACATCTGCAGAAGCTGCTTCATTACTGGATGCAAAGGATAAGCAAGGTGATTTCTGAGCTACAAGCTGCAGCTCCACTAGTCTCAGAAGAATGTGTTGTCTTGCTCTCCCCCTTCCCTACCTCTTTTTACTCATGTTCTCAACACAAAGTGTTAGCTGGAAGTGACCTCTACAGGTGTACTGGGGTTTGACTGGGATAGAGTTAATTTTCTTCCGAGTAGCTAGTATGGGGCTGGGTTTTGGATTTGTGCTGAAAACAGTGTTGCTAACACAGGGATGGTTTAGTTCCTGCTGAGCAGTGCTTGCACAGAGCCGAGGGCTTTTCTGCTGCTCACCCCACCCCTGGGGGGGGGGGGGCACAAAGATTTGGGAGGGGACACAGCTGGGACAGCTGACCCCAACTGGCCAAAGGGATATCTCATACTTATGATGCCATGCTCCGGTATAAAAACTGGGGGAAAGAAGGAGGAAGGGGCGACATCTGGAGTTATGGTGCTCATCCCAAGTAACCATTATGTGTGATGGGGCCGCATGGGAAGTAGTGAATTAATTCCTTACTTTACTTTGCTTGCGTGTGCAGCTTTTGCTTAACCTATTAAACTGTCTTTATCTTGACCCATGAGTTTTCTCACTTTTGTCCTTCTGACTCTCTCCCCCATCCTACTGGGAGGGAGGAAGGCAGCAGGTGTGGGGGGCTGAGCTGCTTACTGGGGCTAAACTGCAACAAGAGCTCATCTAGACCAATCTCCTGCTTAGAGCAAGATTATTATCAATGCTACATCAGGCCAGCTGGAGCTTCATCTAGCCAAATCTTGGAGATTTCAAAGGTTGGAGCTTCTAACGCCTCTCTGGGTGACTCATTCCATTGCTAAACTACACACCTGGTGACTTTTTTTCTAATGTCTAGTCTGAACTTCAGTAATATCACTGGAGACTTCACACAGGGATTTTTCTCCATCTCAGATCATTCCTCTTTCAGATAACTCTCATCCTTATCCATCAAATTCCCACACTAACACATACCACCTTGCCCTTACATTTTCAAAGGTTTGTATAGGACATATAACTGTAAAGCTCCTGTTAAATATGACCTAATTTGGTTCCAAGTTTAGCATTACCAGAAGGACAGTTTCAGGGATGGGAATTTCATGGATTTGCAACTGTGCAATCTTGTCATCTTAAGAAATAGCATTCCAGTGCAACATTTTCAGTGAGGCACTGAAGAACAGGATGTTTCCAAAGGTGTTTCCAGGGGATCACTGTTTTCCAGCATTTCTAGGGTCCCAAAAGTTATCACGGACCATTTGGCTGTCTCACACCAACAGAAATTTGTTATTCTGTTTCAAGCCAGCCTGCACCACAGAATGCCCACAGAGACCATCAGGCACCTTCCGAAACCTAGAGTATTATTTTAAGAGCATCGCAGAGAGACCATGCAAAAGGTCAAGAGATCTGAGCACAAGGAGCATAAAGTGCAATACCAGCTCTTCCAAATGTGAAAGCAGCAAGCTGGGCAAGTCCTGCCTCTACATTCTCAATGGAAGAAAATAATCAAAAGAAACCTGCAAACTGTGAGGATACAACTGCCCTCAGTCACACTGTGCAGCTCCCCTGGAAGCCTGCAAGAGCTGTAATTATGCACCAACAGGAAAATATACCTCTAAGATGATGCAGGGGTGCTTACAGTATAGTCTTACTTTACAGGAAAAAAAAAAAACCACACCAAAAAACAACCCAAACCTCAAAATCTGTGTTAGAAAGACTTGTTTATATATTCTGACAGAAGAACAAAATGAATGAGCATAAGGAGGCAGGAGATGCAGTGTAGGCGATTCTCAGTGAAGCATTTAACAGTGACTCAAAAATTATGCCTGAAATATATGCTTGGACATAATAAATGGATTGAAAACCAAGTATAATTCCATAAATGAAGAGTAGCAATGGGCTGCACTGTACCAGAGAGCACTAACAACACACTGGAGGTGATAAGAGCTTCTTAATTACCTCAGTGTAAATATCTGGATTTCAAAGGAGGGAAGCAACTGCAGCTGGAGAGCCAGGGAAATCAGAATGGTAGACTATAGCTATGAAATCCAGCTTGGAAATCCTGCAAAGTAACCACAAAATCTGATTCTTCACCAGTACATGAATACTAAAGGACACCCATGGTTTTCAGAAAAATTTGGCATAATGAGGTGATGAAAAATAGTCGAGGGGGGTGAGGGGAGGATCATAGGAATGGTGGGTTGATGCTGTTTCCACAGCAGCCAGCGGCAAAACTCGGTCCTTTACTTCTTTGTACTGCGGTGGCCAAGCAGCACGCTCATGCATATTGAGAGTAAAAATAGTGCCCCACCAGCACAGCCACTGGAATAACCTCATGGAGTGGATAGCAAATAATGATGAAAAATCAGAGGAATTGTAAACAAAGGCTAATACTTTCAATGGAAGAACAGTAGCACCATTAGAAGAAAGCATCAAGAGATCTGGGATTAGCAATACCCTCACAGGCTGTGCATGAACTCTGTTACCTGATATGGCCAAGCTGCCAGTGTCCTTTGCAGGGTTTGTCTACACGGGGAAATGCATGAGTGGACAGAGATACCCACTTAACCAGGGAGCTCCAGAAACTGTTTTACAGCCACAACAGAAACAAAGTGCCCAGAAGTCAATGAACTAATTTAAGATACAGCTCCTCTGCAGACATAAGGTTCATGTCTACATAGTGCTGTAAATAGCAACACGGTATGGACTCTCCAGCTGGCACTGTGTAGACATGATGCATAGATATATAGAGAGACTGTACCTCAAATCACTGCATTGATTTTTGGGATCATCTGTATTGAAAGCATAGCAGCAACTTGGAATAATTCCACTCAAGTGTGACGCAAACACTTCAAGGGCTCTATTTATGAAGAAATTATTTCTTCCCATCAGTCTGCCCTAATTTTATAGACCTTTTTGCATCCAGAGATCTACCTTCTCTCTCTCTTACGGAAAGGTAAATAAAGTCCAGGTAAAAAAGCCGAGGGAAGTGACAGACATTTGGCATGCACTTGAAAGAACCAGAGCAGAGGGGGGAATTAGCTGTCACACATTACAGGGGAAAGTCAGAGTAAAAAGATACCAGGCAAAAGAAAATTTAGTATGTCACACTTTCCAATGATTAAACCTTTTCTGAACATGTGTGAATGGCAAGGAAGATTGCTGGGGGGTTTTGTCTCTCATATAAAACCAGCACAACTGAGAACTCAAAGGTCCCATGCTCAAAGTACTGGATTTAGATCTTTTAGATATATGAATCGGGAGTTACACTTAGATGAGATGAAAATACTCTCTAGAATGAGCAAGCAGCAATTCATGGAGCAGTGAATTTCTTTACGCCTAATCACTATGCTGATGGGATTCCCATTACTAGAAATTTACGGCTACAAGCCATGTAAACCAAAAAAAAGATCAAAATAATAATCATTTAATGTGACTGAAAATTATCCATCAAAGCCTTTTTCAGCAGAAAGATGGGATAAAGGTGAGTTAGCTTGTCTATAAAATGTAGAGGTTTATAGACTTGTATTAAGAGTCTCTAAAGCCTTTGGGATTTCTGAGTTTCAACAGGAATAAATATTACCTCTTACTGCATCACATATCACAAACACAAAGCTTCCTTCAACTGCCACCAGTTTTGCCATGGAGGAGCTATCTGAACTGTTTTGATCACCTGTCTATGGAATGAAGACTCCTCTGTTGATCCTAAATTGCTCTCTCCCCCATAGCAAGCAGAGGAGGATGTAGCCGGACTGGTGCTGTGGGAGGTGGTACCCTCTGGAGAAGATGTACATGTGCTGCAGGAGCAGGTCTCCACAGTCCCCACCTTTGGGAGGGGAACAGGGAGCAGTACGTATGTTCAGAACTGGTTTCACAGGTAAGGACCTACATAAATCCAGCTTCTCACTATAGTGAAGTCTGCTAAATGCATAAAGGATTTTTTCAGTTTTCAGCTCCCTCTCATCCTCAAAAAAGGGTAATTGTCAATAAGACTAGAAGTCAAAATTATTTGGGGGGTTGGGATTTTTTTTCCTTTTTTGACAGCCAAATGTTTTCTGCTGACAACTCTTCATTATTTGGCTGAAAAATTCTGGAGAAAAGAACTTCAAATCATGTTTTTGCATGTTTCAAAAAGCTTTCCAGCTAGTTTTCTCTAGCTGAGACTTTTATATTGTTGAAAGTAAGTAAACTGAGGAAAGTGAAAGCTCCTCTCTTTTCTACTTCAGCCGCTGGTTTGTGAAACCATCAATATTTCAGGAAGGGAAGCTTTTAATCTCTTCCTTTGGTCTGGTAATCTGGGAAGTGAGCTCCATTCGGTGGCATACTCCTGCTTTGTATAATTCCAGACTCCTTTATTCAATCTGACTCTTACACTGGCACCAGAACTTCAACTGGAAAAAAAAAATAACACCCCTCCTTCCACTCCTCTGAAAATTAGTTTTCAGGTCAAAAGATGCTCTAAATCAGAAGACTCTAAGCATCCCTTTTTCTGATTCTGCAGAGACTGCTAGTTCCAGTTGAGGACAAAACTCCCAGCCTGTAAGTCTGACAGTGTTCTCCTTCGTAGAAAATGATTGACTAAAATGAAGACACGACTGATTTACAGCAGCATATTCCAGTGCAGAGTTTGTCCTTTGTCTGTGCCTGGATTTTTACAGTGGCAGCATCTGCTTCACACTGCTATCAACTCAAAGCAATGTTTCCACTATCTCCTCAGGCTATGATGAATGTAATTTTTCAGTGTTTGCCTGAATCCCACACAGCAGTAATCAGCAATTATCAAAAACAGCAAACACAAATAATTAAGACATTTCCAGGACATCCAAGCACAGAGCTCCCTGGGATGCATGCCTCACACAGCTATGGGTAGAAACATTGTCTGTACCACCCATGTGATATCATGAGCAAAATGGCACCTTTACCTCCATGTCTTGAGCCCAACTCAAGCAAGTTGGACCAAACAGTGTGGAGGAAGGCATCCAAGTGATTTGACATTTACAAAGGAAACAAGGGGCTCAAAACTGACACCCTCTGTTCTGGTTCCATAATCAGCTTCATAAACATGGGAAAGCACAAACAGTGGATTAACTCTGGCTGTGCAAAAGCATTAGCTACCTTTAGTATCTGATGTCATTACATTTACTTTAGCATCTGACGCATTACACATACTATAGCAGGTCAGCCAGTGTCCTTCACCATCTCACAACCGATTTCTCCCAAATACAGTCCAATGCCAAGAGATTTTGATCTTCATTGCACTGACATGTCTCGACATGTGGTTTATCAGTTACATGTTCCTGTTTTCTTGTCCAGCTTGGGCTTCTTTGTCAGCCTCCCTTTCTGTAATGTACTGCAGTCAGGAGTTCCTATAAAACTTTGACACAGAGAATATATTTTTCATAATTTCCTATCACTGATAACAGTGCACAAACACAAAAAAAAAGTAGGCTTTTAATATACTTCTTCTAATGAAACACATCTTTTCCAAGTGAAATTGTTGGATAGGCATACAGTTAGAGGGATACTAAATAAGTATGCTTAGGTATTCAAGTGTACTTACCTCAAACTTAAGTTCTAATGATTAATTAGTCTAGTCTGGAGAACAGGAGGCTGAGTGGAGACCTTATCACTCTCTACAACTACCTAAAAGGAGGTTGTAGCAAGGTGGGTGCCCGTCTCTTATCCCAAGTAAGAAATGACAGGAGATGGCCTCAAGTTGCACCAGGGGAGATTTAGATTGGGTATCAGGAAACATTTCTTCACTGAAAGGGTGGTCAAGCATTGGAACACGCTGCCCAGGGAGGTGGTTGCATCATCGTCCCTGGAAGCATTTAAAGACATGTAGATGTGGGACTCCAGGACATGGTTTAGTGGTGCACTTGGCAGTGTTAGGTTAACAGCTGGACCAAATGATCTTAAGAGTCTTTTCCAACCTAAACAATTCTATGATTTTATATGTGTGTGCATATGTAGACAGGGTAGGAACACTGGCTGAATAGCCTATGTACCCACATGTCACAGCACTCTCAAAACTATCAAGCTGCAACAAGGCTTTTACCACCCCATACCAGGTTAACTTCAATAAGTAGTTAGCACACCTTGCCCTAGCACAGTCAACGATCCCCCATAAGGTTTCACCAGTTCATCTACTGTTCATGCTGTTTATTCATACACTTCAGATCAGTCCACCGTACTTCTTGCCTCTGCTACATCCTTCTCCTTGTCTCACCTACCTCCAGGGCACTCTCCCTCCACACTCTGCTCTTTCCAGGTCTCTCTTCACCCCATGCTCCTCTTCTGCACCCCTCAGAGCTATTTAACTACTTAGCAGGAACCAGCCACAGCTGCACCTTACCCACATCAGCCAATCCACCGCCCCTGAAGCCAGCCCACAGCTGCATATTATCAATGTTAATTAACCCAGCTTCATTCCTCTATAATTCCCCTATACCCATGCCCCCTCTCCTCTTTCTAACTTAGTTTTTGCTACTGAAATCACCAGACCAATTTGCATCTGCTGTAAACTGGCATAACTTAGCGGACGTCAATGAACGTGCAGCAGTTCCCACTACCTGACATCTTTTATGCAGACAGGTACTTAGAAATCTAGCAAGTTTGATGAGACCACTGGTCTACAGTAAGTCCAGTTCTGAGAACCTCCACTCCCAGAATTAGCATCTTTGCTTTTATCTTATTAACATCTCTGCTTTAATCTTTATGTATATAACACTGTACAGAACAAACTCTTTTCAAGTGAAGCGAATCAGCATCAGATCAAATGGGTCTCCCCTATGTTAATAATTCCTTAAGGGACAAGAAACATTAAATATTTTGTCTCCAGATTTTGCATTTTTGTTCTTGCCTTGACCTTCAGAGAAAGAAGGGCATCCAAAAGAATGTGTGTGTGTGTCTGTATATGTGTATCTACATATCAGTAGTATTTCTCATTACTATAACTACCTGTTTAACTTTTGAAAGAGACACTGAACCTCACGTTTTAGGTTTTAAAGCAGCCTCTACGTACAGGAAAGTGGGATGAGACTGCATATAAGAATATATATGGTGATTTAAATGGTCCTACATGTATATTCTCTGGGGTTCCTGTGTGATTACCAGTCATACCAGCCAGAGACAAAATCCAAGCTACTAATCTGGCAGGTATGTGCAGAGATGGGCCTCCCAATGCCTCTGTCTGAATTCACAGTTACTTGTAATCACACTGTCCCACTTGTGATCACACATCCCACAAAGATGATTAAAGGACTGAAGCATCTGTCATATGCTCCAGGAGACGCTGAGAGAGCTGGGACTGTTCAGCCTGGAGAAGCAAAGGCTCAGGGGGACCTTACCAACGTGCACAAATAACTGATGGAGGAGGGTGTAAAGAAGACACCCAGACTCCTCTTAGTGGTACCCAGTGACACGAAAGAGGCAATGGGCACAAACTGAGCCACAAGAAATTCTGCCTAAACATAAGGAAACCGCTTTTCCCCTCCCACACCATGTGAAGGTGGCTGAACAGTGGCATGCATTTCTCAGAGAGGTTGTGGCATCTCCATCTTTGAAGATGTGCAAAACATGACCATACATGGTCCCTTGCAATTGGTTCTAGGAAATCCTGCTTGGAGCACAGGGTTGGACTAGACAATGACCAGAAGTCTCTTCCAAACTCAGCAATTGTGTGATTCTGTACTAACACTGAGCAAAAAAATAATGACTTTCAATATCTGGGCCAACACAAATAAAACAGCACTATTCCTCACACCTGATTTTCCTGAGAACTACACTTTCTTCTTGTTTAAGAGTGCAAAGAGAATGGCAAATATCCTTTCTGGCACTTTGTAAGTCAGTATATTAATTTCTCCTGTATCATAAAATTTCAAGTACAGATGACCACGTCCTTGGAAAGCCAATGCGAGGAAGCAGAAACAAGTAAACCAGCTTTGTCTTCCCTACATCATACTTTCCTTCCCTGCTCACTGCCATGCTACCGACCTGCATTACTCCAGAGCAATGATCCCTCCCCACTAGCCTGGAGATTGCCATGGCCCAAGCCAGCTGCAAGTCATCTAAATCACAGAGAAAGAATGTGATTACGGTGGAACAAGGCTCTGTGCTTGCAGCTGGCAAAAGCATATTGTGCCCTCTGAGCAAGGGTAAGTACCACAGGCTACGGAAATATTTGCAGATAATATCAATTCTGAAACTGAGAATTTGAAGGAAGGTGAGAGGAATGGCAGGGAGGGGAGGCAAGGGGAAGGGAAGGCAAGGACCAGGATGGCCTACACAACTGCTCTTTATACCACACCACTTCTTCACCCTCCTAAGAGGGCAAAACTCTGTTGACTCCATGAGCCCCACACCAAAATGTCTGTGCAGCCCAGAGCTGTAAAACAAGTACCATGTTCCTTGGAGAACTGCAAAGAAGGGGAGTGCTGGGAGTGGTTTCCAGTCATCTCTCCTCTCCGCTACAAAATGAGGATGGGCATGGCATTTGGTTTTGTTCATTCTTGCTGGCTTGTCCATTCTGCCACGGGAGAGAGATGCAGATTACACAGCCTTGCTGCCTGCCATGTGATGTAGTCTTACACTTGTTGCCAACTGTGTGTAATTAAAGAGTCAACTAGTTGCACAACTTTGTACCAGCAGTTAGGGAAGCCTGCTTACTTACCCCCATGGTGCTTCTCCTGCATAGGTCTGGCTGAAGTTCAGGAGAACACACAGACCACAAGAAACTCCATGTTCCCTAGTGATCAGCGCATCAGGAATTTTCTATATATCTATGGGCAAGGACTCTGCAGAGTCAGGTAGTCACAGAGGCATTACACTGTTAGTACCCAAGTTTTCTCAGAGCAAACTGTCACCCTGGTCATGTGTGTTGGACTGTGTGTTTGTAGACATGGGTTTTTTATGTAGCTATGCGTCCTAAAGACTGGGAAGGCTAAAACAATTACTTGGTAGGCTGTAACTTAGTCATATTATCAATAGATTATAGTGTCTCTGTACAATATTTATGAGCAGAGAGACATTTACCAAATCCATTTCCTAGGAGACCCGTAAAGGACTAGCATCTTACTACTTCTGCTGACCTTTGCTTCATGTTACTCAACAGAAACCCTGAAAGCAAAAGTACAGCAAAGAACAAACCAGTCTTCTATAAATCCCATGAAAAGTATTACCCTGGAAAATTTCAAATAAATGAGAAATAGCAAGATAGTTTTTTTATCTCTGTTTCCCTGTGAGTCACAACCTCAGCTTCCACAGAGATGCTGTTTGCACAGGTTGTAAACAAAATGAGGCAGAGAGCTTTTCTCCCATTTATCCATAAAACACCTGCCTCACTCCAGATGTTACTGAATAGAAATAATCAGAGGGCTTTATTTTAAAACTAATCACCAAGATTATGAAAAAAAAAATAAAAATCCTTGTTTTAACTCATATTTTTATTGTAGTCACACCCTGGCATCCAGGGCTCTGTTTCACTTGGTGCTTCACACCAACAGCCCCCGTCTTCCATGGGTAATATGCATGCAAGTTTTATCTGAAGTAACCGCAGAACATAATTCAAAAAACGGCATCTACTGCTTTTCCACATGTCATTGTTAATATAATTCCTGCTCAGTAACATATTAGAGGTGCTGAACTCAACAGGAATTTAGGGCACTTGGAAAGATCAGCTCGGAAATGCACGGGTATTCGCAGACAAATGCCCTCAATTGCTCTCTGCTGCCGTAAGCTGCTTTAGTACTACAATTTCATGGCTGATGCCTGCTCATTTTCTTCACACTGGTAATCTCATGGGGCCACTGGCTTCCCTGGAACTCAACCCATTTAAACAAGCTGAGCATCTAAGTGGTCCTTAGTCTGTCTCCCTGCTGCAGAGACAGGGGCTTCATTCCGTCCCTTGGCACCATCCTAGAAAACAAGGAAGCATTGGCTCAGCTCATGCTGGGGTCAGTCAGGTTCTGACATACCCTTCTCAGCTACAGAAGACTTAGACCACAAAACAAGTGGCCCAGACTGCCCACGCTATTCTATGCAGCAAGGCTTCTGGACGTTTAAAATGAATTAAGATTCTTCTGTGATCACAAAATTATCTGGTCAAGTTTTGTGTCTCAAGACAGCTGGCAAAAAAGCTGAATCCTCCCCCACCCTGAAACCAACAAAAAATCCCATGAGATGTATCTAATAATTTTCTGTGAGATGCAGAGGAGTCAGTCACATCCTACCAGCCATGACACTCTGAAAAGATCCAGCTGTTTTAATTGCTTTATGATCATCACTGCTCATCACTACCATGGAGTGTAAGAAGTCTTGAAGCTGGGTGTAAGGTTTAGTGCAGTTTAGACTGCATCAGAGAAGATTCGCCTCTGAAGTGCATGTAGGCTATGTCTGTAGAAAAAAATACCGGTATGGGGTTTTAACAATGCTCTGCACAAAGTAAGATACACAAGCGCATTTAAAGTATCATAGCAGATTTAGTGTGAGAGAATTAGTTACTTCCTTCCACTACACTTCTAGATAATATTTATCTGCAGGAGGTTTTAGGCTTTCTTGTAAAAGCAAATAAAGCCTGGAGCATATTAACTTCCACTACAGTAAATCACATCTTTTGATACTGCTATACTAGCTTTATCAGAGGAGTGTTAGAAAAACTCTGGAGAAGAGAAGGAATTAACAAATTAGCTTGCTCTGTAAATGTCTCCATGAAAGCTGACGTTCCTCCTGTATCTTAGATAATATCAAATTAATTCTCCAGCAATCACTGATGTTTTTCATAAACTGTTCCAAATTAAGTTCAAATCTATGCACAGCGAAAAAGAAGAGTTTAAGTTTTCACTAAAACAGCATCACGGTTATGAGGCCTATGGGCAAAAATAAAGGATGTTCATGTATATATTTCATTGCCTCCAACTTTTAATTTTATTATGTTAGAGCATACATTGTTCGAAGACAGAATACTGTCCAGAGTCACCAAACACCAATAGATCAAAACGTATTTGGTGTCACTTTAACACGTCTTCTTTAAAAGAGGGTTGTTCATTTTTCCTATTTATTGTACTGCTGTGGAACCTGATGGCCAATATTCTGTTGCCATACAAAAGCTCTTATTTATGTAAAACATTATCAGATATAAATAGGAAAGAAATATCAGCCCCCCCAGCTGGTTAATTCAGAAGCAATAAGTTACATTGATTTGCACCAGTGCATTTTTTTCATTTTATATAGGAGCAAAGAGCCACACAAGATGCAGACAGTGAAGTCTCAGTTTCTGCATTCTTCTCGTTCATTTTGGTACCCGGTCACAGGAGTAAGAACTTAATGGCTATTACCAAAAGACACAGAAATCTAAAGACCAGCACCCCTCCACTCTGCTGCCTGTCTCCCAATCACAGATATTCCAGCCTGGGATGTGGAGTTGTATGGACATACCAATCTGTTCTGAAGCAGAACTGAGTTGCTCTTTGTGTTGGTGGATTTCAGCAGCCTTTTTAGGTGGCATATATGGGTAAGATCACAGACATTTGAAGACCAGGAAAATACATCACAGCCCTGTCAGACAGAATACATTGCTTTGAACATGCATTAGCAGTAGTGGCTGTATACTATACAGTGATAGCCAGCTTCCATTTACTACCTTTAATTAATAATTGAAGATATTGACTACCATAGTTTCAGATTGCTGTTTAGTAACCTCTAATACATAGATTGATACCCTATATTAACATAGCACGTGTCATCGTGAACGGTCCTCAACCTTTTACCAGTTTAATAAAATGACACACAAGCTCCCTTCCCATTTTTGAAACACAGCTACTCCTGAGACAAAACACGGCTGCCCTTCAACAACACACTGGAATGCTACCAAACGACGAGAACAGCACATGAAATATTTAGAAGGCAAACAGACACAAAGCCAACGTAGCCACACACCAGCAAGGCATCACAGTCTTTAATGACACCAAGATCCTACTGCACTTCTCATCCCAAGTGCTGACATGTTGCCTTTTACTGCCATATTGGAGATCAATTCAATACCAGCCAGGAAGGACTGAATCAGTGGCTTCAAAGCCTCCACACCAAACACACAGACTTGCTGGAGCATTCAGAAAAAAAAAAAAAAAAAAAAATCACCTAAGTTAGGGCATTCAGCAGTGCTTCTGACAGACTAGCCACAGCACACAAAACACAGCAGTGTTCTGGTTCATGCCAGTTTTTATGTCTCAAACTCAGGAGGATAAACAAAAGCATAGAGGGAAAAGGTGCAAAATGTTAGAGCCAAAATGATAGGAGCCAATGTGGCACAAAGTCCACTGGAAGACATTAGCCCATCACAATTAAATGAATACATTTGTTCAGGACAAGAAAGTTTATTTCAGATGAGTGTTTTTCTCATCAGCAAAAAGATTTCTCATTTGGTATTTGGAGCCTTAAAGTTAGTTCAGTTTTTTGCTGAACCATTGCCCCACTGAAGCAATGACTCAGGGTGACTTTGGGGTCGTAACCAGGCTCTCAGCTCAGTGGCCAACACTCAGCTCCAGTTGCATTACTACACTCCAATGACCAGTTGTGGCTGTTACTCCAGTGCTGCGTAGCCACCACACTGCAGAGATATTACCCTCTAAACACCGCACTGTTACTGTACATACCCGGCAGCTGTTCCTACAATATTCATATATTACCCTCTTCAGATGTAAATATTAAGTATCACAAGAGTTTACATTAAAGTCCCATTAGCAGTAAATGCTCTTCTCTTGGAACACCACTTTTATCATCAAAATGATAACCCCAAGTAACAGAGATCTTTTTTCTTTTTAGTTTTATTTTTTCCCAAGTGATTAATGCCAAGATAACTCAATTCAAGTGAACAAAAAAAGAAGACAGTTTAAACAATTCTTCCTCTTTGGGAAGAAGCCGTTCAAGTACATTTTGGGAAACATTCATTTCCCCTTTTATCTTTTATTTGAAAACAAAACCAGTTTGTAACTGAACAACCAAACGTAATGACACTAATTGAAGTTGCAGGTATCAGGGTAGTGGGAAATAAACATATCTTTCAGTATTTCAGGAATATTTGCAAGTGATTTATTTGCACCAAAAGCCACAGCATCAGTCAAAGGTCAGCAAGCCAGGTTCGTAACAACATTTGACTGACTAGAAAAGGGATCAAAAGAAAGCTACCTCCCTTGTAAGCTGGAATTGGCTTTTTAGGACTGAAGATGAATACTGCACACTGAAAACGGAAGGGAAGGGTCAAAGCCACCAGAAGAAGGCAAATATACGTCTAAACACCTACCATTGCCTGGGTGATTCCATCTGGAGGCAGGACCCTTTCGGCAGTCTCAGCTCCCACCATCAATCCAGAACATGTAGGGAACCAAATGCCATAAGAGTCTAGAAGATCCTTCATTGTGAACTTTGTGCAGAATTTCACGTGCAGATTTCTCTTTTGAATGGCCAAACAGCAATGAGCTAAATATTCAATAAATCAAAAACTTACTCTTTTCCAGACTGCAAAAACAGTTCGTCTATAGTGCGTTCTCATTATTCATGGAAAAACAGCTGGAGAATCCTTCCATGGCTTGGTTCTCTGGAAGAGCTAGGTTTTTGGATGGCCGTTTCTTCTGTCTTGCTCACCACTGAATTATTCTTAATAAAGTTTAGCCTTATACTGAGCTATCCCTGATTCAGGCCCTATGTATCCCTTGTCAAACAGAAACAACTCTACCAAAAGTACTTGAGCTACTGTAGAAGTAGAATGTGACTCCAGGGATGTGGATGTGCACACTACCA
This sequence comes from Falco rusticolus, assembly GCF_015220075.1. Taxonomy (NCBI): domain Eukaryota; kingdom Metazoa; phylum Chordata; class Aves; order Falconiformes; family Falconidae; genus Falco; species Falco rusticolus. The sequence continues at coordinate 82,284,794 of NC_051191.1, forward strand.
GCGAGTGTAGCAATGGGCTTAGCCACTTCTTTCCCTGGCGAACCTGCCTGTATGTATCAAGATGAAAAATAGGAGGTATTTCTTATAGGGACTGAAATGACAAAAGACATTAAAGAACACCTCCCATATATGCTCACTATAGCAGGTACATTTGGAGTGTCAAGCCCTCAGGCATTCACCCTCTTATTATGTGTATAAATCAAAGATGTTTAACTAAATCTTTTGAAGTGACTGTAGGCTGTACCAATGGTATCAGCCTGGATAACTGTGGGACACTAAACCCCAGTTCATATTGCATCTGCGTGCCACATAGCAGGCTTCTTATGTGAACTGAGCACAGATGAACCTCCCATTCCTCATACTCTGCTGTTAAGCAGGTAGGATGGAAATGGTGACCATTAATCAGGTAGGATAGAAATGGTGACCCATGAAACACATTTGTCCTTGACCTGTCCTTTTAAGGATCATCCAGCCCTTTTTACGCATCTCTCTCTATCCCACTCCATGACAACTGCAGGCTCCTCTGCTCAAAAGCCAAATGTACTAGTGTTCCTACCTAGTGAGAGGAGGTCACCAAATATACCACCTACAATTACATTTTCATCTTCTAGCTGTAGCAGCTTTCTATTCAAGAGTCATAATTGTCTTCTCGTTGGAAAAAAATGAGAGGTATTTTAGGAAGCCGTTAGAGAAGCTGAGTGGATTGAAGTATTGTTGTGCTAATTAAAGCTTCTTTGATTTTCAAACGCTTAATCTCAACGCTCTATAAAGTGAGCGCTTTTATAGAAAGACCAACCCTGGGCTATAATGCAACTCTAAAAGTACCTGTTAGAAGCCTTGAGTACAGAACATTTCTCATCTTTTCTCAGCAGACTGAAAGGCAGCGTGAAATCATGATCTCCCTACAGTCTTCTGAAGTGAAAAGATACAATCCTATTTGCTTCTATGGGCTCTGGTTTTCTTCAAGAGCCCACATTCGTACATATTTGCAGAGCCTGGCTGTGGCAGTACATAGCAGCTGCTCCCAGGGATAGCACTGGATCAGACGATCTGATCTTCTTTGGCAGCCAGGCCACCTAACTTAAGACTGCTAGCCCCGAAGGCAGCGGCTCCAGATGCTTTAGAGGAAGAATAAAACTTTTAACAGTGGGTAACAGCACACCTGCGAGATACTTCTTTTTGCTTTCAGAGGTAAGAATAATTCTACTATGGAGCATTCTTATTCTTTTAAGTATAAATATCTAGTTTCTGCATGGCAAGGGAGTACATATTCACACCTGAGATCCACATGTCTCCATAAAGCAATTATTTTGTATCCATTAATCAAACAGTACATGTAAGCTGAGTAACTTTCAAGACTAACAGTTAGGTAAATCAAATTCATGTTGAAATGGTAATTATTACATAAATAAGGTAACATCTAAGAAGAGCACCTTGTTACTGAATGGACTCTCTCCCTCTCTGTGCGGAAAGTGTGCTGAACTTATCTTTGCTCCCCCTATAACCTCAGTGCCAGTGCAGCTGAAGAAGAAAGAGGAGCCTATTTCACGGATCATCAACATGTCTGTTAGCTAAGTTACACGTGCAGAGCTGCAATTTTTTCCCCAGTGTAGGTTGCTTCAGAGAAAACCTTAAAGGTAAGGAAGTGGCTTGGTGTAACCAAAGGACAGACTCAATATACAAAATGTTTGTAATTGATGAAGCATAAAAGACAAGCTAGAAGGATTTGCATTTTGGGGGAAAAAACCCACACATCTATTTACTTTCAAGATTAAGTAAGAAATTAACTCAGAGACTCAATTAACCCAGTGCACAATGTTGAGTTTTCTTTTTAATGGAGTCATTTCAGAGGGCAAAAAATGTGTCCTATGACCTGGTCCTGAATGCGCATAGTGTTGCTGCTTGAAAACTTCCACTCAGCAAAACTGACGACATCACAGCAAGTATTTCAGTACAAGATACACCAAGGAGTACAGTGACTGCACACACTGTGGGAAAGATGAGAATCGTAAAGTATGAGATGTTATCTTGTTGGCAGCATGGCCAAAGGAACCTAGCAGGAGCATTTTCCATACAGCGGAGGCAGCACAGATGGAAACAGGCAAGATCTTTCTTCAAAAAAATGTATGATTGTGATACAAGAATTGGCATTCCCAGTCCTAAGAGAAAGGAGCTTTCTGAGCTAGATGCATGACAGGTATAATGAGACAGACCATGAAGGACCTCAGCAGTGAAGGCTCTGTGGGTAGTATTTCACAAGATGAAGTGTGGCCAAGAAGGGAGAAAACTAGCAGAGGGATACAGAAATGGCTTTTGCGTCAAGTGAATTGTAGATTCAGGAAAACAGGTTACACAGCAACGTTACAATTTGTTCCAAAAAATGCAACAGGAGCTTTGCTAAGGACAAAATGGAGAAGACGGATACTGTAGAGGTGATAAACAAGCATTTCTTTTTTTTTTTTTTTTTACACCGAAAAGAAAGAAGAAAGAAGCAATGAGATTTAGACACACCTAGAGCCAACAAAATTCAATGACAGTGATCACACCCTTGAAGCGAGTCATGGACTTGAGTACCTCACCAAATTAAGACCACCACCACAGAGCAGCTAACAGACAAATGACTTGGACTAGACCCATTTAAGCCTGATAACTGCAAATCTTTACAGCTCAACTCATCAATTAATAAGTGAGATTCAGTACAACTGACTAAATATACTTGAAGCTATTGATGAACAAGGATTTCATTGGTAAAAGCTCTTCTCGACTAAGAAAGCTAATCAAAATCACATGACAGGCCATGCAAAACGTTCTGCTTCATATAAGGTTAGGGTATTTTCACTTCATTTCACCATATGTAATCAGCACTCTACCGTTTCTGCATGCCACTGTTACAAACTGTACCTCTCTACAGAAAGACCTGGCTACCTTTATAGACGGACTTCTAATACACAACACCTTTGGCATAAAATAATTACCATTTATGTCATTGCCCTCTTTATATATAATACAACATTGAGACATGGCAGGCATGACTGTATCAGACCAGCTTGCAGGAAATACACCTTGAAAAAACCAAACAATTTTCAAAAGAAAACAAGACCGAGTCAGTTTGACTTCCTCAGTCAACCCAAACCAAAACCCATGATCAGTCACACAGTTGTTTGAAACCTGACTGTAAGTCAGCCTTTACAGGATAATGCTACAGGCAGTGGTTCGGAGTCAGGAATGTAGCTGTAACATACGAATTGATACCCACAAGCCTTCGGAGAACGCCATCAGTAGGCTTAATCATATTTCCACTGGTTTTGGTGGAACTGAATGCTGTCTCAGCAGTGAAGGCAGCAGAGCTTGGCCCCAGAACCTTACTCACTCAAGGCTAAATCCAAAGCCTACGGAAGCCAAACCCTTGGATTAATCGTACTGTAATGCTTGAGTTGACATTTACAAGTTGACTCTCAAAGCCCGCAGCCACATTTTCCACTCACTCCATCGCCATTTCTTATACGATTCAGTAAGAAAAGCATCAATGAACCAACCATTCATTTCAGGTAGACCTGGCCAGTAGTGACAGCAGAGAAATCAGACTCCAGAAAATAACCAGACGGAATAATCCTGGGTAAGATCCTTAAAAATTATCTTTAATTGATGCCAAGTATGAACAGATGAACAAGTACAGAAGCAGGTAAAATTGCATAGATGAAAACTATGCATTTCAAATAGTTCAAGAACTCATAACATTAGATGTTTTAAAAATGGTAAGTCAAACAATTTCACTATTGGAAGTAAAATGAGCTGTAAGGTGACAATGAAGTACATACTTGACCCAAAGTGTAAGCGATTTGTATATGGTGGAAATAAGTACAGCTGTGTCAGCTTAAATGGTTTGTTGCCCTGATGGTGCACTTTCATATGGAGACTATTCAGTTTATATATTTCACATCGGTAATATCTGATCTTTAAAATCAGAGGTATGTCTGAGAGGCCATATACAGTTCTATTGACAGCTGTTATTTATTCATTTCAAACCGACATACTGCAAAAACAATGGTTTACATGTAAAGGAAAGGAAAAGAAAGATTTCATCTTAGCAGGTTATAGGTAAGGGTTTGCTGAATTTAGTCATAAAAATATCATTTTTACTTTTGTACAAAAGTAAAATATACATTTGATTCCAATTACATTATAGAAATGTCACTGAAACAGTAACATGGATCAAAGACTGATGCACCTAAAGGAACTGAATGCAATGTCTTCATTTTATTATAGAAACTAGAAATGGAAGATGAGTATTTTTATAACTTGTCGTGACATTTGCTAGAGCCTGTGAACAGGTGAAATATACAGAATTACAGAGATATTAACAGATACTTTGAGACAAATTTCAGTTAAGACCTCAGTTTCATTTTATTTCCTTTGAAAATTATCAAAGCATGCTGTGCCTTGACAGCATAAACTGTTGACCTCACCGGTGGCAAGTTCACCTGTACTGAGTGAAACAGTAGAACACCCTGAAGTTTCAATTTTGCAGATACAAATACTGACACCTTTAAGAATACTTGATAAGCATTTCAGGAAAAATAAATTCTCTATACCTGATTAAGTAAAGCCCGAACAACAGAAAACAGAAAAAGAAACTCAGCCCGAAATAAGTCCAACCAAAATTTAAATGTAGGTCCCTGGTTAAAGCATCTCGGAAAAGGAGCCTGTTTCAGACTTGCAATATGCAGGTCTGGAACAAACTTGCCATGTTGTGCAATTTGCAAGGACAGCTTTCCAGTTCCGTCCAGCTCTGTGGCTATGGAGGGTAAATCACACTTGGGAGCTGGTTCTGCATTCCTGCGAGTCTGAAATTACTGTGACGATCAGTGGCATCAGGCTGCTGGAAGCCTACAGGATCAGATCACTCCTGGAAAAACCTCTTCCTAATAAATTAGATGTTCCTGTCCTAGTGTTTATTTTATTTCAGTTAATACATGTGCATATAAGAAACTGCACTGTCCAAGTGTGAACTATGGAAAAGTGAAACTTGCCCTCACCCTCAGTTCCTTATACTTAAAAATAAGCATGATTTTATGTTACACTTGGGCTTCAGCTCTCTCATAATAGAAACAAACTTTCTGTACTTCTGCCTTGTGAAAACATTTGTCCCTTAGTAAAAAATATGTCAATAAATGTTGCCACTGCTCCAATTGTTGGTTTGGATCAATGCAGCCTCTAATGAATGATGCACAGCTCATTTGCTAAGAAGGGTCTGATCCCTGAACTCTCTACTTGGGCAAAATCACTGCTGAGAACAAGAGGACTTTTGCTGAATTTTGCCCTGTCTCTAGTGCTTCGTACCGTCTTTCAGGTGCTTGTCCACATGATCAACAGTACATCAGGTTAAGCACGTGCATATTAGAGAATTTGTACATGGAAATTAATTTCCTTGGGCATTGATCATTGTCAACTTCCCAGAAAGCAGCGGGATTGACTCTCCTCGCACCTATAAATGTGTAAACCAGGAACAAAGGAAGGAAATCACTAGAATTGTTACCAGGAACAACACAGTAAGCCAGGCTGTGAATTTCCAGCACTCACATACTCAGAGTTTTGCAGCACATGGCCACGCTCTGCCCAGCCACCCCCTGCAAAGTAGGGTCAGTTCCATTACGTTTAATGATTATTAAAGGCTTATCTATCTGAATGAACTTGTGAGGCAGATGAGGTAAACTGCATTAAGCCCCATTGTGTTCAGAATTAAAGCAGCCTTAATTTAATTCAGCTTACGTTCCTTCCAAAAAGAATGACTCCAAATCAGATTAAGGTTGCTTTTATACTGCAACAGAATGTCCATGCTGGGCTTTAAAGCAGTTTAACAAATCTACTTTAAATGCACACCTTTCATTAATTTGGATTAGCCTTCTTGAAGTCCCCAGTGGAGATAAGGCTTAAGAGACTCCATGCAGGGAATCTACATGGGTTTGCTAGGATGCTGTGAACTCACACCCTGGCTTACTGCACACTAACTTCCTCGTGCAGACAAGTAAAGCCAGTTCATTCTCTCTACTGGAGCTGCCACACAGAGGATTTGAGCTCTTGGCAATCTGGTAGCAGCCTCTCTGTTCTGTGAAGGAAGGGTGTACAGAGCCTTTCATTTTCACTCTCCCCCTTGCTCCTCTGCCTGTTCCTCAGTGCTCTGTAGTTAAGTATGGTAGGACCAGATGGGGAATTTTGGCAGTGATGCCAGCCTATGGGATTCCTGCCCACTGCCTCTCCACTACATTCCTGCCTCTGCACTGCGGTGCACTGCTGCCTTGCTCACACCAGATAAGTTCCCTCATCCCTTTCACTGAGTGGATGAAGAAAAAGCTGTTTGGGGGCAACTAAAAAGCACAGAGAGGCATAGAGCAGGGGCTAGTAAAGGAGGCTTGGGCAGTGACTTCTTATGCCGGAATAGCTCCCTTGCCTGTTCAAACTACAGCCCAGCTAAGACTGCTGTATCTACTGGTTTCTCTGTCCAGCATAACAGGGGCACTGCTTCTGGGAGGTCTCTTGACTCTTTCAGAGATGGACTAAACTGGTCATCAGCTCTTTTCCAGTCCTCTTCCCCTGACATAAACAATCCCACTGAGCTTATGTGTGGCAAAAAGAAGCATATGCCAAAAGGGAGACAAAGCAGAAGAAAAGAAAAAAAGGAAAAGAAAAGAAAAAAAAAAAGAAAAAGGAAAGAAAGAAAGAAAGAAAGAAAGAAAGAAAGAAAGAAAGAAAGAAAGAAAGAAAGAAAGAAAGAAAGAAAGAAAGAAAGAAAGAAAGAAAGAAAGAAAGAAAGGAAGAAAGGAAGAAAGGAAGAAAGAAAGAAAGGAGGAAAGGAAGAAAGGAAGAAAGAAAGAAAGAAAGAAAGAAAAAAGAAAGAAAGAAAGAAGGAAAGGAAGAAAGAAAGAAAGAAAGAAAGGAAGGAAGGACGGAAGAAAGAAAAGGATGCTTACTGGTAAGAACAGGCAGTTTGTTAAGTGCACCTTCAGGCCCACAAAGACATTTCAGCACTCCTGTGTAAAGGGAGTAAGAGCTTTTGCTGTTGTTGTTATTTTTTGTTGTGTCAAACTTGTCGAAAATGCATGCCTATGCTACATGAGGTTAATTCCTGTATTCCATATGTATTGAGATCCTTTGCAGTGAGCTATAAATGGAAAAAAAGCAACATTCAGGCTCCCCAAACCACCCCGAGCCTTAGCAATCCATCCTGGTCTCCTGACAAAGAATCGCTGCATGCAGCACTTTTTACATATGCAGGATGATTATCATTCTGCTCATTAAACTAAGGTGTGCATACCCAACTGTGGCAGAAGTTAAGTTACCCAAAGTCAGGCCTCCTCTCCCAGATGCTACTTTCTAATCATCAGTCCCGCAGCACTGAATTGATTATTGCTGTTTAGTTTATTCTGATGGTTGTTTTATAAGCTGAGTGCAGCATTCAAGTCCACTTTGACATGAGAAGTCATATCATAGAATTCAAGAGTTTGGGAAGATCAGGACCACCAGAATTTAACGGGGAGATAGGTGTACGATGGGCAGGGGCGTGAGTGGGGGACAGGAAGGAAGCTTTACAACATCTACCTAGAGGATGTAATGCCCTGTTTTATATGATGCTTTGCATTTCGTGCAGGAGTTGGAGCTCCCTCAGTTCATGATCGCTTTTCCATTGTTAAGATTCACAGAAGCCACACAGTGAGAAAGAAAGTCTTTCTGGAAACCTGGCAGGTCAGGCTTGTGCGTAACTGCAGAGTTAGGGTTGTTTTTTAACTCTAAGTGTCTTGATTTTATATATATTTGTGTGTCTGCGTATCTGCATGACACACATATGCGCAGACACACATATATATTTCTACACATATATACATATATCAGAAAGATAGGGGGGAAAAGGATCTGTACAATGTGGAAGGAGAAGTGTTCAACAGCAGTTGGCCACATGCTAAATGCAGAATGAAGATCCTCAACTTAGTCCGTTTAAGAAATCAAGATTAGTGCCTACATTAGTTCAGATCAAAGGTTATTCTCTTCCAGGGCCTGGCAGTCAAGGCTGGCATATTGCAGAGGATACCTTCGAGTGTTGCTTCCCTCACCAGATGATGGTGGGAGTAAGGTTAGAGGCCAGAAACAAGACTATGGCTCAAAGGATCTGTGACGGGATTTAAGATCTGACAGACTGGCAAAAGGGGATGGAGGAGGCAGGGATGGGAGCACACTAGAAAGTCTCTCCCCCCTACCTGCCAGGGAATCCAAAGGAAACAAAAGCACAGCCCTGCAGTCTGGCTGCCTGACGGGGCGATGCCGCAGTTCACACTGGTCCCTAGTTCCTCCTGCGTCCTGTCGTGCTGGGACAGGCTGCCAAACAGCCATCTCAGGGAAAGGAAGGGCAGATACGAGGATGGCAGCGACGTCTCTATAAACAACCTAGGGAAACTTGAAGTCTTGCATAAACAAAACTATGAGTTATTTGGCAGAAACAAATGCTGAGCCCTGCAGCATCGGACTGGCTGAGGAAGGAAGGTATCCCATGGGCGCTGGTGGTCTCTGCCTGCCTCTTCTGCGTCCCTCTCTCACTCTTGCTCATTTTTTCTCTGTCCCCTTCTGTGCCGTGCCAGGAGGCAGCACAGAACACCCCTGACAGTGTGTTGGTGCCTTGCCCGTTCCTTCACTATCTCTGATCAGCTCAGTTTCTGGAGGCACTTTCAGCAATTTAGGGGATGTAAGATAAAGGCACTGCACAACAATCTAAATCAATCTGTTGAGTCTCTTCAGTGATTTTTAGGGGAATACAAAAAAGTCTCAACTAATGACTGCAAAAGAAACCAGCTGCTGCAATTTGGATGCAT